>NC_091473.1:139713538-140913538 GCF_036971445.1 Narcine bancroftii | reverse complement strand
CATTTATGGAGTAAATGTTCAGGGAACTTTTCTCCTAATTTGTATAATTCTATCTTGAGCCAAGCCGATTTTTCTCCTGCCTGATAAAAATCTGATAGATATCTTAACAGTGCTGCCCTGTAATAGTTTTTGAAATTTGGTAGACGCAATCCTCATTGTTTATACACCATGTTCATTTTTCCAAAGCTACCCTTTATTTTTTACCCTTCCATAAAAACTTTCTTATTAATTTATTTAGTTTCATAAAAAGTTCCCCTGTCAAGGGAATCAGTAGCATTTGGAACAGGTATTGTAGCCGTGGAAATACATTAATCTTGATGCAGTTTACTCTCTCTAGTAGAGTTAGTGGTAAGTCTTTCCATTTCTCTAAGTCTTCCTGTATTTTCTTTATAACAGTTGGTAGTGTAGTTCATACAAATGATTTAAATTATTATCTATCCTGATACCTAGGTAACATATGGCCTGTGATTGCCATTTAAAAGGGAATTCTCTTTCACATTTTGTATAATCGACTTTGTTCATTGGCATCACTTCACTTTTATCAATATTAACCTTGTATCCTGATATGCCCATATTCTTTCAATTTTGTATATAACCTTTTTATTGATTTATCTGGGTCAGTTAAATATACTATAATATCATACGCAAACAAGCTAATTTTAAATTGTTCCTCTTTTACTTTTATTCCATTTATTGTAGATTATTTTCTTATCAGCTCTGCCAATGGTTCTATAGCCAAAGCAAACAGGGAAGGTGATAATGGGCATCCTTGTCTTGTTGACCTACTCAATTTAAAGTGGTCTGAAACATATCTATTTGTTATTACTTTTGCCAAGGACCATTATACAGTGCTTTAATTAAATTAATAAAATTTTCTGGTAATTTGAATGTCTGTAGTACTTTAAACAGTTAAGTCCATTCCACCCTATCAAAAGCTTTCTCTGCATCAAGAGCCACTGCCACAGCTGATGTTGTATTTATTTGTGCTGTTTGGATTAAATTAATAAATTTACAGACATTATCTGCCACTCTTCTATTTTTAACAAATCCTGTCTGATCTAGCGTCACAAATTTCAGTACAAAATCTGTTAATCTATTCGCTAGTAATTTTGCAATTAATTTATAATCTGTATTTAGTGAAGATATTGGTCTATATGAAGCCAGTGACAATGGGCCTTTTCCTGTTTTTGGAATGACTGTGATTCTTGCCATTTTACATGAGTCAGGCAAATTCTGGGCCTCTTCCACCTGTTTCATTACCTCAAAGAGGGGAGGAATTTATAGATTATTGAATAACATAAAATTCTGTGGGAAATCCATCTTCGCCTGAGTTTTATTATGTGGTAATGTCATTATTGTATCATGTATTTCTGTAATTATCAGGGGCTTTAGTAATTTATTTTGATCTTCCCATTGTAATTGGGGTAATTCAATGTTTGACAAAAACTCATCTATTTTGTCATTCTTCCCTGGGTTTTTGGTTTGATACAATTGCTTAGAAAAGTTTTTAAAATTTCCATTAATCTCTAATGGGTTATATGAGATCTGTTTATCCTCCTTCCTTGTTGATATGATAGTCCTTGTTGCTTGTTATGCTTTTAGTTGCCAAGCCAATATTTTGTGGGTTTTCTCTCCTAATTCATCATATCTTTGCTTTGTTTTCAAAATCTTTTTCTCCACTTTGTATGTTTGAAATGTTTCATGTTTTAATTTTTTTTCTTTGTCAATTCTCTCTTTTTCTCTATATCTTCCCTTGTTGTTAAATCTTTCTCTATAGTTACTATCTATTTTTCCAACTGTTCTATTTCCCGATCATATTCTTTTTTAATCCTGGTCATATAACTAATTATTTGTCCCCTAATAAAGGCCTTCATTGTGTCCTATAATATAAATTTGTCTTTGCAGAGTTTGCATTTGTCTCACTGACAAAAGGCAAAAGGAGGAAAAACCCAACACCCAACCCCAACCAACCAATTTTCCCCTGCAACCGCTGCAACCGTGTCTGCCTGTCCCGCATCGGACTTGTCAGCCACAAATGAGCCTGCAGCTGACGTGGACATTTACCCCCTCCATAAATCTTCGTCCGCGAAGCCAAGCCAAAGAAAGAAAGAAGAAAAAGATTTGTCTCAAAATATATTTTAATTCGTTGTTCTATGTATTCCTGAAAGTCTTGCCTTTTTAATAATTTGGTGTTTAACCTCCATCTATATGTTTTTGGCAGAATATCCTCTAAAGCAATTGTCAATAACAAGGGTGAGTGGTCTGATAAAAGTCTTGCCTTATATTTGATTTTTCAAACTTGCCCTTGAATCTGTGCTGACAAGAACATGTCAATCCTAGAATAGGTTTTATATCTGTTTGAATAATATGAATAATCTCTTTTGGATGTTGTTTTCTCCATATATCAATTATCTTCATATCATGTTGTCTAGGGTAAACTTGTACCTCTCATTTTGTTCGTTTTAGATTGGTCACAGTGTTTGAGCGACCGAAGGAAAATAGACACACACACACACACACACACACACACACACTGAGAGCAGTTCAGTTTATACAAGTCTTTATTACTAAATCTAAAGTTGAATTCACACTACAATATGCAAGCCCTTCCCAATTATACTTATCAACGCCTGGACTGGTCCCAACTGCCGAAGTGAGGCAACGACTGCACGCTTGTAGTAGGTTGTCGGGGTGCAAGTAGCAGCTTCTCCACCTCCCTTGACTGGGACATTAGCTGGACTCTAGAAGTTCTTCTTCTTGCTGAGAGATGTTGACACCTCTTGGAGAGTCTCAAACTTCAGCAGTGGGACCATGGCTTATATTACCCAAAAGTTGTTGACTTCAGATCTTATCTCTTTGAACAAATGATTTTAATTATATTCAAGGTCTCCTGATAGTCTGCGACCAACAAAAGAAAACTGCATCTCTGGGCCTCATGGTGTAAATTAGCTTATGTCTGCTGATTCTAAAAAACAAGCAGGTTCTCAGCCTTGTAGAAGCAAAGGCTGCAAAAGTAAAAAACAGTTTAAATCTTCCATTACACATGCATTGAGTTCAATGTAAATTTAGCTGCTTTATTATTTATAGTTGTCTTCCTGGTTTTATCTATTGATGGGTCAAGGTTAAAATTAAAGTAACCCCCAGTAAAATGTGTCCCTGTGTGTCTGCTACCTTTTAAAAAAAATCCTGCATAAATTCCTGGTCATCTTCATTAGGTACATAAATGTTCAACAAGTTCCAAGATGCTGAATAAATTTGGCACATCAACTTTACGTATCTATCCGGGAGGAGTCACGTGATGGAGTAGTGGCCGGACGGTGAACTCCAGCCCTCTCCAGAAAAGTCGGGAAAAACAAGAGAAAATACAAAGGCACAGAAATACAAGTTAAAGAAAAGTGAATATAAAGGTGGAAAGAAGATGGAGACAAAAGGAGAAAAATCAAAATCAACGGAAAGAAGAGAGGAAGAGAAGACAACGGAGGAAAAAGGTGAAGGCCTTACCTGTCCGAAGAGGCCCGCTGTGGAGAGAAGACCCCACTACCTCAGGTCGGTAGAAAGAGAACTACAACAATGGCTCACAGAGCCGAGTAAAAGTGCGCAACCGCGCATGCGCGAGGAGTCGCGCATGCGCGATGCGCATGAAAAAAAACACACCGACGGGAGGGGGGACCAGCTGGGGAGTCGATCTCCACAGCCGGCAACGACAGCTGCAGAACACCTGCAGCAAGAAGAGACCACAGAAGACAATGGAAACAAGAAAGAAGAGGAGGAAAGGGCAGCAAAGAAACAACAGATGGTCAACCTAGAGGAAGAAGAAGAGGAAGAGGAAGAGTACAGGGAAATAGAAGAAGAAAAGAAAGGCAAGGTAAAGGAGGTACTTGCTCTTGTTAGAGGATACATGGAGTCATTTAAAGAATGGCAAACACAGGAATTCAATGATTTAAGAAGAAGAATAAACAACACAGAAAAGAAAATAAATAAAATGGATATGACCTTAACAGAAATGGGGAAAAAAATGGACAAGATGGAAGAACGGGCAATAGCAGCAGAAATGGAGGTAGAAGACTTAAAAAAGAAATTGGAGGAATCTAATAAAAAAACTAAAGAGACACAAGAATTACTAGCCCAAAAAATAGATATAATGGAAAATTATAACAGAAGAAATAACATAAAGATAGTGGGCCTTAAGGAAGATGTAGAAGGCAAGAATATGAGGGAGTTTATAAAAGAATGGATCCCTAAGGCCCTAGGATGTCCAGAACTACAGCAAGAAATGGAAATAGAAAGGGCACATAGAGCATTGGCCCCTAAACCACAACCACAACAAAAACCAAGATCTATTGTAGTAAAATTCCCAAGATATACTACAAGAGAAAAGGTACTGGAGAAGACAATGGAAAAAGTAAGAGAGGGCAACAAACCACTGGAGTATAAAGGGCAAAAAATCTTCATTTATCCAGATATAAGCTTTGAACTCCTAAAGAAGAGAAAAGAGTTCAATGCAGCAAAAGCGATTTTATGGAAGAAAGGATATAAATTTACACTGAAGCATCCTGCGGTATTGAAAATATTTATTCCAGGACAACAAAACAGACTATTCTCGGATCCAGAAGAAGCACGAAAATTTGCAGAACAATTACAAAAATAGACCGAGGGATGAAGACGGGTAAGGAGGGTAAAAATGACCACGATTGATATGTATGCGGGTAAAGAGGTATAAGAGTGAATAGAGACAATGGGCATATGTGAAAGTATCTGTAATTAGAGGAAAACATAGAGAGTATAGACAAGAATTAATAAGGGAAGGTAATGGAATAGAGAGAATAAGGAGGGAACTAAAAGAGTGACCTTTGTGACATATAAAAAACGAAATCTTTTCTGGGGGGGGCTGGGTGGGGGGAAAAGAGCGGTCACTGCAAAATCAGTTGACGCTTGCGAGTGGATTCGCAAATCCAAATGGAGAGGGGAGATGTGGTTGTCCGACAAGGGATAAAGGGCAACTCAGGAGGGGAAGGGGAGATTGGGAATAAAGAAGATAGAAATAGGAGAATAAGGAAAATGTTGGATGTTGTAGGAATGTTGTCTGGTAAAGAGTTGAAAATAAGAAAACAGAAATGGAAAAGGAGGAAAGGTAATGATGGAAAAACGGAAAGAGAAGATAAACAAAATATAAAATGGCTACGCTGAACTATATGACTCTAAATATTAATGGAATACATAACCAAATTAAAAGGAAGAAACTACTAAATTTACTGAAAAAGGAAAAAATAGATATAGCATTTGTCCAAGAAACACATTTAACTGAATTGGAGCACAAAAAATTAAAGAGAGATTGGGTAGGACATGTAACAGCAGCATCGTATAATTCAAAAGCAAGAGGAGTGGCTATATTAATTAGCAAAAATGTGCCATTTAAAATAGAAGAGGAAATAATAGATCCAGCAGGGAGATATGTTATGATAAAATGTCAGATATATTCAGAGCTTTGGAATCTACTTAATATATATTCACCTAACGAAGAAGATCAAAAGTTTATGCAAGATATCTTTTTGAAGGTAGCTAATACGCAAGGGAACATACTAATAGGAGGGGATTTCAATCTGAATTTGGATCCAAATATGGATAAAACGGGGAAAAAAATTAACAGGAAGAACAAAGTAACCAAATTTATAATTAAATCAATGCAAGAAATGAAACTTGTGGACATATGGAGGAAACAAAACCCAAAAGAAAAGGAATACTCATACTACTCGACTAGACATAAAACATACTCAAGGATAGACCTATTCCTGTTATCAGCCCACATTCAAGGGAGAGTTAGAAAAACGGAATATAAAGCTAGACTATTATCGGACCACTCACCCCTGTTATTGGCAATAGAGCTAGAGGACATCCCTCCAAGAATGTATAGATGGAGATTAAACCCCATGCTACTTAAAAGACAGGATTTTAGAGAATTTATTGAAAAACAATTAAAAATGTACTTTGAAGTAAATACGGAATCAGTGGAAGATAAGTTTATACTATGGGACGCAATGAAAGCATTCATTAGAGGGCAAATAATAAGTTATGCAACCAAGATGAAGAAGGACTATAATCAGGAAACAGAGCAGTTGGAAAGGGAAATAATAAACATAGAAAAAAAATTAGCAATAAAGGAAGATACAACCAAAAGAAGAGAATTGGCGGATAAAAAAATAAAATATGAAACATTACAAACATATAAGGTGGAGAAGAATATAATGAAGACAAAACAGAAATATTATGAACTAGGGGAAAAAACACACAAAATCCTAGCATGGCAGCTTAAGACAGAGCAAACTAAGAAAATGGTATTGGCAACAAGGAAAAAAGACAAACAAATTACATATAATCCAAAAGAAATTAAGGAAAACTTCAGAGAATTCTATGAACAATTATACCGAACCGAAAACGAAGGGAAAGAAGGGAAAATAGATGAATTTTTGACTAAAATTGAACTACCAAAACTACAAATAGAGGAACAAAATAAATTAACAGAACCATTTGGAACAGTAGAAATACAAGAGATAATAAAAAATTTACCAAATAATAAGACACCAGGAGAGGATGGACTCCCAATAGAATTCTACAAAACATTGAAAGACCTAATAATACCGCCCCTCCTGGATGTAATCAACCAGATTGATGAGACACAAAACTTACCAGATTCATGTAAAACAGCAATAATTACAGTGATACTAAAACAAGGGAAAGATCCACTCTCACCAGCGTCATATAGACCAATATCTCTGCTAAACACAGATTATAAGATAATAGCTAAACTATTAGCGAACAGATTAGCAGAACAGGTACCGAAAATGGTAAATTTAGACCAAACTGGATTTATCAAAAAAAGACGCACAACAGACAATATTTGTAAATTTATTAACTTAATTCATGCAGTAGAAGGAAATAAAGCACCGGCAGTAGCAGTTGCTTTAGACGCAGAGAAGGCCTTCGACAGAGTAGAATGGAATTACTTGTTCAAAGTATTGCAAAAATTCAGTTTACCGGAGAAGTATATTAATTGGATTAAAGCATTATATAAGGGACCGTTAGCGAAAGTGACAGTAAATGGACATGTATCAAAGCAATTTAACTTAAGCAGGTCAACGCGGCAGGGATGCCCACTATCACCATTATTGTTTGCGCTAGCTATAGAACCACTAGCAGAATCGATAAGAAGAGATAATAATATAAAAGGAATAAAAATAAAAGACAGGGAATATAAAATCAGTCTGTTTGCGGATGATGTGATAGTGTACTTAACAGAACCAGAACTATCAATAAAAGAACTATATAAGAAATTGAAGGAATATGGAGAAGTGTCGGGATACAAGATAAACGTAAATAAAAGTGAAGCAATGCCTATGAATAACGCGGATTTCTCAAAATTTAAGGAGGAATCCCCATTCAGATGGCAAACGCAGGCAATAAGATACCTAGGTGTGCAAATAAACAAAAATCTAGGCCAATTATATAAACTCAATTACAATCCACTAATGAAAAAATTACAGGACGATTTAGAGCATTGGAAAGAGCTACCACTAACACTGATAGGAAGGATAAACTGTATTAAAATGAACATTTTTCCAAGGATACTATACTTATTTCAGGCATTGCCAATACAACTGACAGAAAAATTCTTCAAAGAGTTAAAGAAAATAATAAGGAGATTTTTATGGAGAGGGGGGAAACCGAGGATAGCACTAGACAAATTAACAGAATGGTATAAACAAGGAGGCTTACAATTGCCAAACTTCAAAAATTATTATAGAGCCGCACAATTAAGGTACCTATCAGATTTTTATCAAACAAGGGAAAAACCAGACTGGACGAGACTAGAATTAGATAAAATAGGGGAAAAGATACCTGAACACATATTATATAAATGGGACGAAAAATTGGTACAACATAGAACTTCTCCAGTATTACATCATCTCCTCAATATATGGAAGAAGATTCATGTAGAAAGAAATAAAATAAATTACCAAATACCAAAACTAATATTGACACAAAATAAGCTACTCCCTTTTACAATAGACAACCTTGCCTTTAGAAAATGGGAAAAAAAAGGGATTAAAAGAATAGAAAATTGTTTTTCAGGAAGTAGATTCTTATCCTTTGAACAAATGAGAGATAAGTACAATATAACGGGAGATACAGCGCTGGCATATTACCAACTGAGATCCTACTTGAAAGATAAATTAGGAAGCAACTTGAGTTTACCAGAGGGAAGTAACCTTGAATATGTGATTACAGATACAATGTTAATCAAAAGATTTATAAAAAATATGTATATTAAACTGCAAGAAAAGGAAAATGAGGAAACAAATGGTAAAACTAAACAAAAATGGGAACAAGATTTAAATATAAAGATAAAAAAGGAAACATGGGAGAAGTTATGCTCTGGAACGATGAGAAATACAATAAATACGAGGCTGCGTATGATACAATATAATTGGTTACACAGACTATACATTACACCGCAAAAGTTAAATAAATGGGACCCAACAGTATCTGATAGATGTTTTCGATGTAAAAAAGAAAGGGGAACAACAATTCATGCAATCTGGACATGTGAGAGAGTAGAAAAATTTTGGGATGATCTCAATCAGATATTAAATAAAATAACAGAAAACAATATACCAAAGAATCCAGAGATCTTTCTCCTAAGTAACATAAAAAATAAAGAATTTGGAATTGACTTGGAGGATGCACAAAAAAGATTTGTTAAGATAGCCCTAGCTGTAGCAAAAAAATGTATTATGTCAACCTGGAAATTGGAAGATAATTTGAAAATACAACAATGGTATATAGAAATGAATAAATGTATTCCATTAGAAAAAATAACATATAGTTTAAGAAATAATATTGAAATATTCGAACAAGTATGGGAGCCTTACATTAAATACAATAGCGAAAACCTACCGGGAACAAACATTACCTAAGTTGATGGAAGGAGAAGAAAAGAAAAGAATGGACTCAGTAGAATTTCTGGTGTATTTTTGTTGAATGACAACATTGTCTAACTGAATTAATGCAACCTAGATTGTATAACTAAAATGGATGAGAGGGGGGGGATGGGGGGGTGGCTTGGGAGGAGGGAGGGGGGAGGGAGAAAAAGTCACTGTAAATGTGTGGAAAAGAAAAAGTGTATATCATGGCTATTGTGATTTATGGTGTGAAAAATAAAAAATTTAAAAAAAAAAAAACTTTACGTATCTATCCACTGGGTCTGTAATTACTTTCTTTATCTTAGTTGGCAAATCCTTATTAATTAATATGCCAACTCCCCTAGCTTTTGAATTGTATGATGATGCAACAATGTGGCCTAACCAGTCTCTCTTCAGTTTGCGATATTCTAACTCAGTTAAATGTGTTTTTTGTATAAATGCTATGTCTATTTTCTCCTTTTTAAGTAGTGTCAATAACTTTTTTCTCTTAATTTGATTGTGAATCCATTAATATTAATAGTCATATATTTCAATGTTTTCTCCTCTATTCCACCTTGTCAATCCTTCTATCTCCTTTCTTCTAAAATCACTCTTTAGATTGTTCTTACTCTTTACTATATGCGACAACTAGTAGGAAAATAACAAAAACCATAAGAAAACCAAAGAATAATATTAAAGAAAACCACATTAAATCCCTATTTAATGAGTTGCCACCTCGCAAGTCAACCACGACTCCCTTTTCTACAGGGGTTGCAGTGTATACTGCAAATGTCAATGGATTTTGCAGTGGGCAGATCCTCCCCCCTCCCTAGCCCCCCCCCAGAGAAATCACGATATATTATTCTTTAAAATATAACAAAGAGTGGCGATTGATGTTTGTACTCATACACCATCGTGTTGAAACAACGAGACCAAACGTGAAGTTGTCAGCCAGTGAAGAGAAGAGAGTTTATTACAGTTTTATCGGCTTAATATAGACATACAACATGTGACCTGATGACAAGATATCTGAAGTGCTAACAACCTCATGACAGAGCTACTTTGAGTAGGCCAGGGCTTCTCAGTGGACCTACGGGTGCTGCTGAGTCACTATGCCTCATAGCTGTGGTGACTAGTTGCCAGAAGATAGGAGGGTGTTGTGTCCAGCTGTCACAAGACAGGAGCTGTTAGCGCTGGCTCTGCCCTCTCCCACCAAGTGTAGCGCTTCACAGCTCCCCCCAGAACCAGCAGTAAGTGACCAACTGGCCCAGCGGTTCCAAATTAGTGCAGATGCTCCGCCAGAGAACCGAGCAGGGAGAGGAAAAACCGATTTGCCATTCATGGCGCTGTCGCAGAGCATCGTGTATGAAGGCTGCTGGGGGAGGAAGTGATATGTACCGTACATCCTAACAAGGCTCAATCTAGTAGAAGGCCACAAACAATTACTGACAACACAAATAAACTCAGTAGGAATCATGTGAGACGTATGCAAAAGGTAATCACAGACAGTTGCAAAAGTCAGAGTTGATGACAGATAATTACAGTTAAGGCACATGAGAAATCCAGAACAGTATCAAACATTTGAGGTGCATCACCAAAACTGTAAGTCCATACTGTAAGCAGGTTGTTGGTAATTGTGAGAGTCTGTAGTGCTAATCTCAAAGCCTGGTGGGAAAGAGTTAACTGTAGAAAGTCAAGAAGCAGCTATAGTCTGCAATGACACACAGGAGCTGATCGATAGCGCTCTGCGGAGAGACTGTCCACTGCTGCTTAATGTCTGTAGTGTCATACAGGAGTTGATAGGTGGCGCTGTGCTGAGCAACTGTCCATTGCTACTGGAAGTCTGCTGGCTGGCTGCCAGGACAGTAAGTTGTGCTGTGCTGAGCAGTGATGCGCTGGGACTGAAAAACCTGTACAGTCTGCCTGGTTGGCAGGAAAAGGTCACAGTAGCATCAACGACAGATGGCTTTTTTTAAGCTTTAGTTCACAGGTTAATACCTGGGTCACACAATCTTCCATTGGGATGTGGCTGGCTACCCCCTGGGTCGCATGATCTTGCCACGGGGGAGAAAGTGGTTGTCCCCCAGATCGCGGGCTTCTTCTCTCAAGAAGGGGTTGCTGGTCGTTCCCAGGTCGAGTGGTCTTTGAGGGAGGCTGGTGAAACATGGGGGATGTTCCCTCCGGTCACAGCTGCTGAGATGCAAACCTCCCGAAGTTCGAACAGGCAAATTTTAAATGTCTGTGCTGCCGGTTGCAGACAAATTGCTGATTAAATGACCACTTCAACGTTATGGAGTGTGGGGTGCGGTAACATTCTGGAGAAGGTGAGGCGCTAATGTTATGCTTTGTCAAGCAAAAACAAGCAGCCTTTTGATGTCTGCAGACAGTTTAAAATGTTGCTGGTAAGATTTCCCCTGACCTTGCAACTTGTTGGCCAGACTTGTTGCGCAGTTCACGAGGCACACTAGACAACAGCTTGGCCTACTCCAAAGTGAGTGAGTAGGTTGTAAAGCAGTCTTTTAAACATCCGAACAGTTACCTTCTACGATACTCCTTGCTGTTCGTTCAGTCAGCCGTGGAGGGAAGAACAACTGGCCTCCTGTGATGTGACACTGAATGATTTGCAGTCATTCGTAGCTACGGTCGACTGGAGCAGTGCGAAAGTAGGTTCAACTGGGTCAGGCAGTCCATTATTTGTTCCTGGCTCATTGGAGGGTTACTCCAAGTAAAGTGATTTGAGCTTGGGCTTGCAGAGTGTCCGTTGAACGTGTCCGTTATTTATTGCTGGCTCATTGGCATGTTGCCGATGAGCATGTCTGTTTATAGGGTCTAGCTACCAACTAGACCCGTTGGGGTCACCAATGTGGCGAATGATGTTTGTACTCATACGCCATCACATTGAAATAACGAGACTACACGTGAAGTTGTCAGCCAGCGAAGAGAAGAGCGTTTATTACAATGTTATCAGGCTTAATATAGACATACAATATGTGACCTGGCGTCATGACATCTGAAATGTTAATGACCTCATGACATAGCTACGTTGAGTAGGCCAGGGCTTCTCAGTAGACCTATGGGTGCTACTGAGTCACTATGCCTTGTGGCTGTGGTGGCTAGTTGCCAGTAGATAGGAGGGTGTTGTGTCTAGCTGTCACAAGACAGGAGCTGTTAATGTTCATCTGCCAACACCTTCCAAGTGTCCTGCTACAAAATCCTTTTTTTAACCTATTGTTTCTTAAACGTGTGTAATCAAACTATTAACATTCAAACTTATTTATATACATTATCTTAACAGTCCTTTTATTATCTTCTTTACTCCTCTTTTGTTGCTTATTTGGCAATTGGGCTGCAAACTGACGAGCTTCTTCTGGATCTGAAAACAGTCTATTTTGCCCACCAGGGATGAATATCTTCAACGCTGCTGGATGCCGTAACACAAAGTTATAATCTTTTTTCCAAAGTACAGTTTTTGTTAAATTAAACTCCTTATGCTTCTTTAAAAGTTCAAAGCTTATATCTAGATAAAAAAATATTTTTCCCCATTGTATTGCAATGGTTCCTTATTTTCATTCACTCTTTTCATAGCCAGTTCCAATATTTTCTCCCTTGTTGTATATCGTAGTAATTTTATTAGCATGGATCGCGGCTTCTGTTGTGACTGCGGCTTTGGCGCCAGTGCTCTGTGGGCTCTTTCAATTTCTATTTCTTCTTGGGGTTCTTCCACTCCCAAGATCTGTGAAATCCATCTTTTTATAAATCCTTTTATATCTGTCCTTTCTTCACCTGCTTTCAGGCACTATTTTTATATTATTAGGTCTGTTAAAATTCACTAAAATGTCAATTATTTGGGCCAATAAGTCATGTGTCCTCTTAATCTCCTTATCTCTATCTTTCAATTTTTCTCTTAACTCATTCACCTCCATTTCTATGCCTATCACTCTGTCTTCCACTTCATCACTTCATTTTCTCATGTCTGCCATAGCATTCTCTATTCTTTGACTGTCAAAGTATTCCTTATCTACCATCTGCGTCTGCTTTTTTTTTAACCGTATAAATATATAACAATTACAGTACGGAAACAGGCCATCTCGGCTACTCTAGTCTCTACCGATTCAAGTGATCTCCTCTAGTTCCACTTACCTGCACCCTGCCCATAACCATCCAATCCCCTCACATCCATGCACCTATCCAACTTTTTCTTAAATGATAGAATTGACCTTGCTGCAACTACCTCTTCCGGAAGGTCATTCCACTCAGCCACCACTCTCTGAGTGAAGAAGCCCCCTCTCATATTACTTTTAAACTTTTGCCTTAACTCATGACCCCTCATTCCAATCTCACCTACCCTTAAGGGGAAGAGCCTATTGACATCTACTCTTTCAACCCCCCTCATAATTTTAAATACCTCTATCAAATCCCCCCTCAACCTTCTATTCTCCATTGAATAAAGACCCAGCTACTCAATCTTTCTTTGTATTCTAGATACTGCAATCCAGGCAACATTTTAGTAAATCTTCTCTAAACCCTCTCTACCTTATTGATATTTTTCCTATAATTTGGGGACCAGAACTGCACACAATATTCCAAATTTGGCCTCACCAATGCCTTGAATAGTCTCAACATCACCTCCTAACTCCTATAATTCTATGCTTTAATTTATGAAGGACAGCATACCAAAAGCCTTCTTCACCACTCTGTCTACATGAGAATCCACTTTCAAAGAATGATGAACCATTATTCCAAGATCTCTCTGTTCTTCTTCATTCCTCAATGCTCTCCCCTTCACTGCATATATCCTGTTTTGATTATTCTTCCCAAAATAAAGTACCTCACACTTATCTACATTAAACTCCATCTGCCACCTTTCAGCCCACTCTTCTAAACAGTCCAAATCCTTCTGCAGTCTATGAAAACCATCTTCACTATCCACAACTCCTCCCATTTTTGTATCGTCTGCATATTTACTCACATAATTTACCACTTCATCATCTAAATCATTAATGTAAATGACAAACAACAAGGGACCCAACACCGAACCCTGAGGCATACCACTCATCACTGGCCTCGATCCTGATAGACAGTTATCCACCATGAGTCTCTGGCATCTACCTTTTGGCCACCATTGAACCCATCTGACTATCTCAGCATTAATATCTAGCAGGTGAACCTTCCTTACCAACCTTCCATGTGGAACATTATCAAAGGTCTTACTGAAATCCATATAGAATACATTCACTGCTCTACCCTCATCAACCTTCCTAGTTACCTCCTCAAAAAATTCAACAAGATTTGTCAAACATGACCTTCCCCCAACAAACCCATGTTGAGTGTCTCTAATCAGTCCCTCCCTTGCTAGATACTTGTACATATTATACCTAAGAATACATTCCATTAGTTTACTGACCACCTACGTCAAACTTACTGGCCTATAGAAACATAGAAGATAGGAACAGGAGTAGGTCATTCGACCCTTCGAGCCTGCTCCGCCATTCAACAAGATCATGGCTGATCTTAAAGTTCAGTACCCCATCCCCGCCTACTCTCCGTAACCTTTAATACTGAAGAAATAGATCTAATTCCCTCTTAAATATATTTAATGAACCTGCCTCTACTGCCCTCTGTGGCAATGAATTCCACAGATCCACCACCCTCTGGGTAAAGAAATTCCTCCTCATCTCGGTCCTAAATGGTTTGCCTATTATCCTTAAACCATGGCCCCGGGTTCTGGATTTTCCCATCCTTGGAAACATCCCATCTGCATCCATTCTGTCCAGTCCTGCCAGAATTTTATAGGTCTCTATGAGATCCCCTCTCAATCTTCTAAACTCCAGCGAGTACAATCCCAATTTACGCAATCTTTCCTCATAAGTCATTCCTGCCGTTCCAGGTCTCAGTCTGGTGAATCGCCTCTGCACTCCCTCCATTGCAAGAACATCCTTCCTTAGATAAGGTGACCAAAACTGCACACAATACTCCAGGTGTGGTCTCACCAAGGCCCTGTACAGCTGCAATAAGGTATCCTTGTTCCTATACTCAAACCCTCTTGATATGAAGGCCAACATACCATTTGCCTTTTTAACTGCCTGCTGTACCTGCATGCTCGCCTTCAGAGACTGATGTACAAGTACCCCTAGGTCTCTCTGCACTTCCCCATCTCTTAATCTATTGCCATTCAAATAGTAATCTGCTCTCCGGTTTGTATTACCAAAGTGGATAACCTCACATTTATCCACATTGTAGTGCATTTGCCATGTATCTGCCCAGTCCCTCAATTTATCCAAATCACACTGGAGCTTCCTGACCCCCTCTTCCGTGCACACAACCCCTCCTAGCTTAGTGTCATCTGCAAATTTGGAGATATTACATCCAATCCCCTCATCCAGATCATTAATGTAAATTGTGAACAGCTGGGGTCCCAGTACAGATCCCTGTGGTACCCCACTGGTCACCGCCTGCCACTCAGAAAACGAGCCATTTATCCCAACTCTCTGTCTTCTACCTGCCAGCCAGTTCTCAATCTACATCAATACTTTGCCCCCAATCCCATGAGCCTTGATTTTGGAAGCCAGTCGTTTATGCGGGACCTTATCAAAGGCCTTTTGGAAGTCCAGGTACACCACTGGCTCTCCCCCATCTATTTTACCTGTCACCATCTCAAAGAAGTCCAATAGATTTGTCAAGCACGATTTACCTTTTGTAAATCCATGTTGACTCCGTCCGATCCCTTCTCTGCTAGTCATATGCTCCGCTATTACATCCTTAATAATGGATTCCATCATTTTGCCCACTACTGATGTAAGGCTCACAGGCCGATAATTCCCCACTTTTTCTCTACTCCCCTTTTTAAATAGTGGGGTAACATTAGCTACCCTCCAATCCATGGGTACTGATCCTGAGTCTATCGAGTTCTGGAAAATAATTCTTAAAGCATCTGCTATCTGAATGGCCACTTCCTTGAGTACCCTAGGATGTAGATTATCAGGCCCTTGGGATTTATCTGCCTTCAATCCCATCAATTTCCCCAAGACCATGTCCTTAGAGATACTGATTTCTTTCAGTTCCTCCCTTGCATTTGTCTCTATGTTTCCCAACATCCTTGGGAGGTTATTTGTATCCTCTCTTGTGAAAACAGAACTAAAGTAAGAATTTAATTGGTCTGCCATTTCCTTATTCCCCACTATATATTCCCCTGATTCCGACTGCAAAGGACCTACTCTGGATTTCACCAATCTTTTCCTCTTGACATATCTATAAAAGCTTTTGTAGTCGGTTTTCATATTTGCCGCAAGCTTACTTTCGTAATTTATTTTTGCTCTCTTGATTAACCCCTTTGTCCTCCTTTGCTGCATCTTGAACTGCTCCCAGTCTTCGGTTGTGGTACTTTTTTTGGCCAATTGATACACTCTCTCTTTGGACCCAATGCTGTCTCTAATTTCCCTTGTTATCCACGGTTTTTTTTTTAAACTTTATTTAAAATTTTATGACATGAATAAAATAAAAATTACATTTAAAGAAATAATAAAAAATAAGATAATAAAAATTAGAATACTACATCATTAAACTACACAAATTAACCCCCCCAATAATTATAACACAATATTAATCATCTAATTTAAAATTAGTCCAACCCTCCCCCCAAAATAAAGAGTGAAGAATTAATTAACAATATTGTAAATAAAATAGAAAAAACCCCACTTACAAAAAAAGGATAAAACTTAACAACAACAAAAATTACTAACAACTAAAAAAATATCAATACTAAAATAATACCCTTAAACATATATTTAAATCAAACATAATACATGTATTTAACAAATGAAATCCACTTTAAAACTAAGTTCAAATATTAAAATCATATATCAACCACATATCTGTTATTCAAAAAAATCATAATTAATAATACATAAATACAGAATTTCCATTAATACCAAGTTTCCTTTATAATTCATCAAGAGAACAAAAACATCCCTTAGAAAAACAATCAGATAAACTTTTTATACCCTTCCCCTCCCCTTATATAAAAAAAGAAAAAAAAAAGAAAAAAAAGTTCAAACTCTTATAAAATTCTCCATATTCTTCATTTATAACATCTTCAAAATTCTCTATCAAAATTAACTTAATTTTATTAAACTCTTCTCCCTCAATGTATTTGTACTTAATTTTCTTCTTTTTCTTCTTATCACCTTTCCCCTCATCTTCCTCTTCATCTAATTCAACATCCTTAATTTTTGATTTATTATCTTCTGTGACATCATCCTCTTAAAAAAGAAAGAAAAAAGAGAAAAAAAACCCCCCAAAAAAAAGAGAAAAAAAAGGAGAGAAAAAAAACCTCCTAATTCCCTCTCAATTACAATCAGAAAACAAAAAGAGTTAAAAAAAATTATTTATTTAAGAAATAATAATTTAAAAAAAACATTCACTTCTTAACCCAAAAATTAAAAAGAAAAAAAAAACAGGTCGGAGGTCACAACTACCTCCTCCTGTTTAAACTGCCCAAAGCGGTAACTCCCCCAAAATATTGGGTGTGAGATAACTCACAGGTAGCTGATGACTTCTGGAAACTAGTGCCCACCCAGTTCCCTCTCCCAACTCCCATTTCATTAAACTATCATCATTATTTAAACTATTTAAACTCTTCTAAAATAAAAAGATAAAAGATTTATTTTTTAAATCAACGTTACCACTTCGGTCACCATTGCTTCCATTTCTTTTAAAAAACTGGATTCCACCTTACATCTCTACTCTCTTTGGAGACCTTGAAGGACTACATCGTTCCTGAAACTGCATGATTGGTAGAGACTGAGCAAAGTCCATAACCTCTTTAGGATTGTCAAAGAACTTTGGCTAATTTCCATCCTAAAAAATCTTCAGTACCGCAGAATACCTGAATGTTGCCTTATGTCTTTTTTTCCACAACCGTTCTTTCACAGAATTAAATTTGCGTCGTTGAAACATAATTTCTTGACTCAAATCTTGATAGAAGAAAACAGGATTATTCTGAACCATCAAAGGAGATCTATTTTGCTGGGCATTTCTAATAGCTGTACGTAAAATTGTCTCTCTGTCACAATAGTTTAAACAACGGATCAAAACAGATCTTGGATTCTGTCCTGAAAAAGATCTTCTTCTTAAAACTCTATAAGCACGTTCCAGTATTAAACCTACAGGGAATTTATCCTGTCCTAACACTCGTGGAATCCATTCAGTAAAAAATTTTCTTGGATCTGGTCCTTCTACGCCTTCTGGCAAACCAACAATTTTCACGTTGTTCCGTCTAGATTGATTCTCCAAATAATCAACTTTTTTTGCTAAATTTTTATTTTGGATCTGCAATGTTTCAATTATTCTATTTTCATCTTGCAGTTGATCCTGAACATCGACTAAACCTTGATCACACATTTCAAATCTTTCAATGGTTTCAAGCTTAAAAGCTCCATTAATGACTTCGGCCATCGCATTAATCTTGGAAATAAACAGGTTCACAAAATTAGCTAAGTGACTCGATACAGAATATATCTTATCTTCAAGATCCTTAACAGACATTTCAACAGAAGTAGATTCAGGCATAATGGGGTCTTGCTGTTCCTT
This sequence comes from Narcine bancroftii, assembly GCF_036971445.1. Taxonomy (NCBI): domain Eukaryota; kingdom Metazoa; phylum Chordata; class Chondrichthyes; order Torpediniformes; family Narcinidae; genus Narcine; species Narcine bancroftii. The sequence goes on along the minus strand of NC_091473.1, from coordinate 140,894,993 downwards.
AGAGACCACGGGATCTTCTGTCTCTTCCCTTAATTTAGTATCTTTTCTAGCAGTTTGACTTCGTATAAAAATCCCTCTCAAAGTCCCCCCAGCAATGCCAGGAGACTGAGGATCAGGGTTATCTTTAAGCCAAATCTCTTTAATCATCTTCACTGAATCGATGTCTGGAAAAACCGTTGCAATTGAAGATGCATTTTGCAGCGCCACCACTATAGCAGTCGAATGACAGCTCTTTAACTCTCCAGTTGGTGGCGCCCCAGCTGATTCAACTGTCAAAGCCTCAGCAACAACAACACCTGCAGTGGCCACCGTGCGAAACACTGGCACCCGTCCAGCCCCTTGTTCTGAAAGCTGTTGAGTGCGACCTTCAGAGAGCCTCACCGGCTTAAAACGAAGCTTCAATGCCGAACTCTGCACGTCCTCCTCTGGATCCATTCTACGTTGAGTCCTGGCTTCTTGTAAACAAGTAGGCTCAGACAATTTTGGAAAATGTAGTTTTTTATCAGTCTGTTGATATTTTCTTTTACCTTTTTTTTGCATATAAACCATTAGGCACTAATCCAACACCTCTTATTATTTATAAACTTTTAAAAGAACTTTAACGGACACTTAAAGACAAAACAATAAATCAGAGTCAGGAGAGGTCTGGAAGGCACGTCTGTTCCCTACGCCATCTTGCCACGCCCCCCCCTTGTTATCCACGGTTGAGTCACCTTTTTTGGTTTATTTTTATGCCAAACCGGTATAAACAATTTTTGCAATTTCTCCATTAGATCTGTGAATGCTTTCCATTGTCTATCCACAGTCAACTCCCCCATAAACACCACCCAATCAATCTTACTCAACTCCCGTCTCAAACCATCATAATTCCCTTTATTTAATTTCAGGACCTTAGTCTCGGTTTTAATTTCATCACTCTCCATGTCGAGTGAGAATTTCATCATATTGTGATCGCTCCTACCCAAAGGGCCTCGCACAAGATTGCTGATTAGCCCCTTATCATTGCATAATACCCAATCTAAAATGACCTGTTCCCGAGTTGGTTCCTCGACATATTGGTCTAGATAACGTCCCGTAAACATTCAAGGAATTCCTCCTCCTCAGTATTTTTACTAATTTGGCTAGTCCAATCTATATGCAAATTGAAGTCTCCCATGATGACAGCTGTTCCCTTATTGCACGCTTTTCTAATTTCTCTTTTAATGCCTTCCCTCACGTCTACACTACTATTTGGAGGCCTATATACCACCCCCACTAACGTTTTCTGCCCCTTGCTATTCCTCAGTTCTACCCATATAGATTCCGCATCTTCTGAGTTAATATCCTTCCTGTCAATCGTGTCGGTCCCTTCTCTCACCATCAATACTACCCCACCCCCTTTTCTTTCTTGCCGATCCCTCCTAAATATCGTATACCCCGGGATGTTAAGTTCCAAGGCTTGCCCACCCTGCAGCCATGTTTCTGTAATCCCAATCAAATCATATTTGTTTATCTCAATTTCCACAGCTAATTCATCAACCTTGTTCCGAATGCTTCTTGCATTAAGATATAAAGCCTTCAGATTTGTTTTTTTCACCCTCCTTGCTCTTTCTGAATTTTTACTTTCGCTGCCTAACCTAACTTTTCCTTTTTTATCTTTTCTGTCTTTTGTCCTATCATACAGGTTCCCACCCCCCTGCCAAATTAGTTTAAACCGCACCCGATGGCTGTACCCGATGGGTTTAGATGTAACCCATTCTTCTTGTAGAGGTCATGCCTTCCCCAAAAGAGATCCCAATGATCCAAGAAGCCAAAACCCTGTCCTTTACACCAGCCCCTCAGCTACACATTCATTTTTCTTAACCTTCCATTTTTGTCCTCAGTTGCACTTGACACAGGTAGCAAACCAGAGATCACCACCCTGGCTGTCCTATTTCTTAGTTTCTGTCCTAGCTCTCTGTAATCCTTTTTCAGTACTTCCTCCTTTTTATCTATGTCATTGGTACCCACATGTACCAAGACATCAGGCTGTTCGCCTTCCCCTTTTAGAATACCCTATAATTATAATTGCTGGGCCTACATCTGGAGCCCTTTTTAAATAGAGGAACCATGTTTGTGATACGCTAATCCAGTGGCACCTCTAGTGACTTTTGGAAAAAAATCACTGTCAGAGCCTCCACTATTTCCTCCCTGATTTCCCTCAAGATCCTGGGGAAAATCCTGTCGGGACCTGGAGACTTATCCACCTTTATGTGCCTCAAAAGTTTCAAGACCCCCTCTTTCCTATATTTTCCATAATCGCCCCTTATCCTACATGATTCCATATCCTTTTCCCTAGTGAATACTGAAGAGAAGAACTCATTCAATATCTCCCCCATCTCATTTGGCTCCACACACATTTGTCTATTCTGATTCTCTAAGGGACCAAATTTATCCTTCACTCTCCTTTTGTTATTGACATATTTGTAAAAACCCTTCAGATTTACTTTCACCCTGTTCACTAGCCACCTCATACCTTCTTTTTGCTATCCTAATTTCATTCTTAAGCTTCTTTTTACAATCCATGTATTTTCCAAGCATCTAGTTTATACCTTGTTTCTTATATTTAATGTAGGCCTCCCTTTTAATTCAAACCAACTTTCTAATCTCCCTTGAAAACCATGGCTCTCTCAAACTTTTGGCTCTCCCTTTTATCCTAACAGGAACATAAAGATTCTGCACCCTCCAATTCTCCACTACCTCCTTCCCATAAAACAAATCAGCCAAAACCACTCCTTGCAAATCCCTTCTCATTTCTTCAAATCTGGCTTTGCCCCACTCAAAAACCTTAATCATTGGACTAGACCTATCCCTTTTGCTTCAGAGTCCAGAGGACCCCAAAAAACAAGCAGCAATAGATATGCACCACAACACAGGGTTACTTAAACAAAAGTAGTTTTTAATTATATTTGAACAAGAAAACAGAATTAAACTTTAACTTATTACTTAACATACTTACTTAACCTAACTACTTAATCCACCCTCTAATACTAAGTGCAGGTGTGTGTAATGTATATTTAAGATTAGAAAAGTTCTTTGGATCACAATCCAATCTCACTGGTTGTAGGTATTTCTTGTACGATGCACAGAAGTTAGCATTAACAAAGTTTACCAGTCTTTGGTACTTAATAGGGTTCTTGCTGGTTTTCAGAGATAAATTCCTTTTCCAGGACATCCACAACTGATTCCTTCTCAATCAGTCTTGCTGACGAAACTTTCCCCCTTCAGGGTTCTCCAGATGATCCTCTTTCTTTCAGGCCACCTTTCACACTGCCAGTCCCCTCCTTCTCCTTCCAAAGTTTGCCAGCTTGTCCTTCTTGAACTGATTTCTGTCTCCTCTCTCTGTTTCACACCCTCCCTCTCTGAGAGCAAAACTCTTCTCCTCTGCTTGCAAAGATCACATGCAAGCTTTTGTCAATACTTTGTTGCCTCCTGCAAAAAGCATTTTGCAAAAGTCCTGGAAATATTCTGTTTTAAAATGTGTGTGTGCAAGCTGCTCTAACAATTCCTCCCAAACCACCTCTAAATACTCTTGTCACACTTTCCATAATTATATTGAAACTAATGGTATCAAGATCACTGGATCCAAAGTGCTCTGAAACACACACCTCAGTCACCTGCCCTATCTCATTCCCCAACAGTAGATCCAACACTGCCCCTTCTCTAGTGGGTACCTCAACATATTGCTGCAAAAAAACTATCCTGCACACATTTTATAAATTCTAATCCATCCAGCCCCTTCACGGAATGTGTTTCCCAATCTAAATTAGAAAAATTAAAATCACCCACTAACATAATCCTGTGCTTATTACAAATCTCAGCTATTTCTTTACACAATTGCTCCTATAATTCTCACTCCCCACTGGGTGGTCTATAAAATACCCCTATAAATGTAACTTCTCCTTTTCCATTTTTTAATTTCAACCATACCGCCTCCCTTGATGAGCCCTCCAATCAATCTCGCATCAGCACCGCTGTAATATTTTCCCTGACAAATAATGCCACACCACCCCGCCTTAACCCTCCAATTCTATTTCACCTAAAGCAGCAAAATCCCGGAATATTTAGCTGCCAGTCACAACCCTCCTGAAACCTAGTCTCACTAATTGCCACCATGCCATACTGCCAAGTGTTCATCCACACCTTCAGCTCATCCACCTTCCTTATAATACTCCTAGCATTAAAGTAAATGCATTTCAGAGATTTCCCACATCTTTCCCTCTGTTTGTCCCTATCTTTATGGTCAACTCTATTATTTATTCATTCCCCCTCCATCACTGCGTCGATCATTTTCGTTCTTGATCACCTGTCTTTTCACCCCCAAACTTTGTCTACAAGCCTTCTCTATTTGCGGACAAACCATCTCCTTGCTGTTCTCCTTTATACGGACCCCTTCCCCCATCCATACTAGTTTAAAGCCTCCTTAGTAGCCCTAGCAAATGCCCCTGCCAGGATTCTGGTCCCTCTGGGATTCAGATGCAACCCATCCGTTCGGTACAGGTCCCACCTCCCCCCAAAAAAAGGTCCCAGTGATCCAAGAACTTGAATCCCTACCCTTAACTCCACCCCTTGAGCCATGCATTCATCCTCCACCTGATACTATTCTTGCCCTCACTATCATGCAGCACAGGAAGTAATCCAGAGATGTGCGGTCCTTCTTTTTAGCTCCCTACCTAACTCCCTATATTCATTTTTTAGGACCACTTCACTCTTCCTCCCTATGTCGTTGGTACCAATATGTACCACAACCTCTGGCTCATTACCTTCTCTCCTTAGGATGTAATTTTTCTTGTGTCTTGATCTTCTTTCTCTTGCTCCATTTCTTGGCTCCGTTGATTCTGCCTCTATCGTTGTCTTCTCCACAGCCTCTCCCATTATAGTATCAGCATCTTGCTGTCGACATCCATTCCATTCAGCGTCCTTTTCTGTATGTGTACCGCGCACACACGACTCCTCGCGCATGCGCGCTGGCATTTCTTTTTCAGGCTCCGCAAGCCAGCGTTCTAGACCACCTCAGAGGACGTTGCCCCCGACCTGCCTGCTTACCGGCTTCGCAGCTTGTGTCATCCACTTCAGGAGAGCTCCCTATTCACGGACTCTCCGGTAAGGCCTTCCTCTTTTTTTTCTGGTGATTTCTTCACTTCTTCTTTGTTGCCGTTGTAGTCTTTTCCTTCTTTGGAACTATCCTCAGGTTCTTCTTATACTTTTTATCTTGCAACTTTTTTAGGTTTTACTTCCCTGCTTTGTTTTTCTATCTTTTTTTTTTCAACTCTCTCTGTGGAGGGCTGGTTTTCCCTAACCAGCCACTACTCCATCATGTGACCACCCACTCCAAAGTTGTTCCATTGACGGGATAACATTTGCTCTTTTGAAGATTCAATTTATAATGTAAAAAAGAGCTGAACTCCTGTAGAATGGATAGAATGGAGGAAGTGATTTTCTGCGGGTCTGTTCTTTCTTTTCTTTGGCTTGGCTTCGCGGATGAAGATTTATGGAGGGGTATGTCCACGTCTGCTGCAGGCTCGTTGGTGACTGACAAGTCCGATGAGGGACAGGCGGGCACGGTTGCAGCGGTTGCAAGGGAAAATTGGTGGGTTGGGTGTTGGGTAATTGATAATGGTTCAATTGCAATAGCAAAAATAAGAGGATATAGGGGACCATGGTGTGAATATTGTTTGTATGAAAAGATGATTGAAATGCAGTATACAGAAGGCAAACTGAATGCAGACAGTTGACCATTCTCCTCATGTCATGATCTGCTTGTGAATGTCTTTCTTGGGCTCTGTGTCTCTTAAACTTTGCTCAGGTTCTGAAATGTCTTCCACAAATGCATAGATAAGGTGAACAGCCAGCACATTTTTCCCAGGGTAGGAGTAAACACTGGAGGACATCAGTACAAAGTGAAGGGGAGAAATCATAGTAATTTTTTTACACAGAGTGTGGTGGGTGTCTGGAATACCTTACCAGGGTTGGTGGTGGAGGCTGGAACATTAGATGCATTAAGGGGCTCCTAGACAGGCACATGGATGAAAGAAAAATAGAGGGCTATGAGGTAGGGAGGGTTTAATTTCTTTTAGTAGCACAACATCAGGGGCCAAAGGGCCTGTATAGTGCTGTAATGTTCTACATTTTAAATGGATCTACCAAGTAACAAATGGCCTTCTTGCATTTTTCCCATTATGTCTAATACTTACACTGAGAAATTCATCATGTCAATACACTCTGATACATTATCCAGGTTCCATCTTTAATGCTGCATTTGGCCAGGAGGTGACCATTCCTGTACTCTGCCATCTATTTGAAGTCATCCCTCTACGTGGCCCAGCTGTTCCTGTCTTCAAAAATGATTTGGATTTAAAAGTAGTTAATAAGTTTAAAGATGTCACATAGATTGGTGGATTTATAGGCAATGCAGAGGACTGACTGAAGATACAGCAGTTACAGATATGGGCAGAGAAATGATAAGAGATTAATCTGAGCAAATGAGAACTGTTGCACTTTGGGAGGTCAAATTTCTTTACTCATACTCAATGCCTTGCCTTAATGAAGGCAACCGTGTCATTTTCCTTCTTTACCACTTTCCATTTATGTGGCCACTTTCAGAGAACAATGGACTGGATTCCTCAGATCTCCCTTCTGATCAATGCTGTTAAGGTCCTGCCACGATCTGTGTACCTTCCCTATTCATTTGACTTCCCAAAGTGCATCACCTCACAGTCTCTACCACCAAGGAGAATGGCTTCAGCTGTCATCACCCGAAAGTTCCTCTGCAAGTTGCATGCCATCCTGAGTGCAGAATTTCCTACTCAACAACAGTGAGAGTGTCTTCAACCAAAGGGTTGCAATGATTCTAAGTTATGGGTGGGGGGGGGGGGGAAGGTGGCTGGAGACAGGGTGTTTGGCAAAGGGTAATTTGGGATGGGCCATAAATGCTGACCTTCCAAGTGACACACAGATACCAAAGTGGTTACAGTAGAAATCTGAACAGCGGATTTTTAAGGATTCTTGGGCAGTACTTTTAAAATTCAAATTTAAGAAGGAATAAAGAAGAGTTGAACAGGTAACTTTTGATATCATTAGTAAATAGAGCATGCTTCATTTATCAAAAGGAGCAGTTCTAAAGAAAACAAAAAATGTTGCTGTGCATCTGTGGCGCTTATGCATGCACACAAAAACCCACTAAATTGAAAAAGTTGAAGAGTTTTTGAAAAGTCCGGATTCTCAGGTGGTGCTGATTTCTAGCATCTGGATTATTTTTGGACTTCTACTTTAAATTTAAAAAGTCATTTCTGGGGCCCCAGCTGTTTATCACACAACATATAAAAGTGATACTTAGCTTGATGGCAGAGTGAGAAAGATGCAAAGAGGTTCTGCATATTTTTAAGGCCGATTCTTTGCCTCGTGGGGAAGAATTGTTTAGGTTCCTGTATGGTGGACAGGGAGGAGATGTAAGAGCAAAAAAACAGGGGTCATGGACAGGTGGGCGGGAAAGGATGGGTGGGGATGGGGTCTAGATAGATCGATCCTGAAAGTTACTGGGGGACAGAAAGAAAGGCAGATATGGTTGCAATTAGACCAGCAATGATTCTGAACAGAAGACAGACTTGAGGGGCATGTTTCTGCTCTTAATTTGTATATTTGAAAGTTAACGTGCTCATACACCAAACCATTCTACAGGCAAATGATAAATAGGTCTTCATTACAAGTTACACAACAATTATACAGTGCCCTGATGAGATTTCACCTGGAACTTTGTGTAAAGGCAAGATGCACTTGTTTTTTTTTCAAACTTTATTTAAAAGATAACAAAAACATAACATACAATTTAGAAATAGTCAGAGAAAAAATTTCATTAATACCTATCCCCCCTCCCACCCCTTAAGTGGAGCAAAAAAAATGATTATATATATATTTATATATATATATATATATATATATAAAAAATTTTAAATGTTAACAATATTTCAAAGTATATCTAAATGCATATATTTCAAATACGGAGACCACTTACTAACAAAAGAAGAAGAATTATCATGTAAAGTATAAGTAATTTTTTTCGTCTCAACACATACTTTCAATTCATTATGCCAATGTGCTATATTAATCTCAGTATCATCTTTCCCAGTACTAGCAACACATTTACGCGCTACTGATCACACCAAACATACAAAAGCAATTTGAATTTTATCCAATCCCATTCCCCTTAATTAATATAAATTTCCCAACAAGAAAATTGTTGGATCTAACAGTAGTATAAAATTATATTTCTCCAAAACTACTTTAATTCCCTGCCAAAATGATTGAACTTTAGCACAATTCCATACAGCATGTAAAAAAGTTCTAATACATGAACCACATCTAAAAGAAGAATCTGAATTACTAAAGCCATATTTTTTTTAAAACTTTTCCGGGGTCAAATATAATTGATGTAAAAGCAAGGTGCACTTGTGAACGAGGGTATTCAGAAAAGGTTTGATAAATTGCTTTCTGGGATGCGGTTGATGATGAAGTGATGGGGAAGGAATAGAGGTGCTCAAGAAGATGTGATTTAGCAGTTTAGGACTATATTCTCTCGAAGTTAGAGAGGGAGTTGAACGCATTGAAATGTGCAAAAAACTTCTGGGGCTTCACAGGGTAAATGCAGCAAATGATGTTCCTTGGGCTGGGGTGTCTAAAAGAGGAATTACTGTCACAAAATAATGGGCTGGCTGTTAATAATGGTGAAAAGTCGAAATGTTTTCACGTGGTGGATTGTTAATCTTTAGAATTCTCTCCCCAAGAGGGCAGTGGAGGTTCAGTGGCTGAGAATATTCAAGGAAGAAACGAACAGTGCTTTTTGAGGGCGGGTTTGTGCAGGGAAACAGCACCGAGATCAATGCCTCAGTAAAATGCAGAACGGGGATAAAGAGCCAAATGGCCTTCTCCTGCTTTTAGTTTTTATGTTCTGCTGGCTGCAGGTTTGCAGGGTGTCCTGCATTGAATTCCCGCCAGGAGAGAGAGGTGTATTGTTGGTCTTGTACGCCTGTTCTGGCTCGTGTGTCTGGGTGTGCTCTGCACTTTGGTCTGGCCAGGTTGTTTACGTGCAATCAGATGACAATGAACTTGACTAGTAATAACATTTATCTGTTTCAATGTTTTTCTACATCATGATCCAAACCCCATATTTAAAACTACCATTTCCTGAGCTACTTCCTCCCAGCCTGGGTCCAAGTAAAAACACAATACAGGGCAAACAGGGCACATAGAACCAATGTTTCGGGCTTGAGCCCCTGATCAAGGTCTGCCCTGCGCGAGTAGAGGACTGCAGTGTGCACTGCACCCAAGTCAGGGCTTGTTTTGCCACCTCCCCCCCCCTCTGCACCCAAGTCAGGGCTTGTTTTGCCCCCTGCACCCAAGACAGGGCTTGTTTTTCCCCCTCCCCCCCGCACCCAAGTCAGGGCTTGTTTTGCCCCCTCCACCCCCTCTGCACCCAAGTCAGGGCTTGTTTAGCCCCCTCCCCCCCTCTGCACCCAAGTCAGGGCTTGTTTAGCCCCCTCCCCCCCCCTGCACCCAAGTCAGGGCTTGTTTTGCCCCCTCCCCCCCCTCTGCACCCAAGTCAGGGCTTGTTTTCCCCCCAAGTCAGGGCTTGTTTTGCCCCCTCCCCCCCTGCACCCAAGTCAGGGGTTGTTTTTCCCCCTGCACCCAAGTCAGGTCTTGTTTTGCCCCCTCCCCCCTCTGCACCCAAGTCAGGGCTTGTTTTGCCCCCTGCACCCAAGTCAGGGCTTGTTTTGCCCACTTCGCCCCCTCTGCACCCAAGTCAGGACTTGTTTTGCTCCCTCCGCCTCTGCACCCAAGTCAGGGCTTGTTTTGCCCCCCTCCCCCCACCTCTGCAACCAAGTCAGGGATTGTTTTGCCCCCTCCCCCCTCTGCACGCATCAGGGCTTGTTTTGCCCCCAAGTCAGGGCTTGTTTTGCCCCCCTGCACCCAAGTCAGGGATGGTTTTGCCCCCTCCCCCCCTGCACCCAAGTCAGGACTTGTTTTCTTCCCCCCTCCCCCCCCCTGCACCCAAGTCAGGGCATGTTTTGCCCCCTCCCCCCCTGCACCCAAGTCAGGGCTTGTTTTTCCCCCTCTGCACCGAAATCAGGGCTTGTTTTGCCCCCTCTCCCCCTGCATCCAAGTCAGGGCTTGTTTTGCCCCCTCCTCCCTGCACCCAAGTCAGGGCTTGTTTTGCCCCCCTCCCCCCCCTGCACCCGTCAGGGCTTGTTTTGCCCCCTCCCCCCCGCACCCAAGTCAGGGTTTGCCCCCTCCCCCCTGCACCCAAGTCAGGTCTTGTTTTGCCCCCTCCCCCCCTGCATCCAAGTCAGGGCTTGTTTTTCCCCCTCCCCCCCTGCACCCAAGTCAGGGCTTGTTTTCCCCCCTCCTCCCCTGCACCAAGTCAGGGCATGTTTTGCCCCCTCCCCCCCCTCTGCACCGAAGTCAGGGCTTGTTTTGCCCCCTCTGCACCGAAGTCAGGGCTTGTTTTGCCCCCTCCCCACTGCACCGGTCAGGGCTTGTTTTGCCCCCTCCCCCCTGCACCCAAGTCAGGGCTTGTTTTGCCCCCTCCCCCCCCTGCACCCAAGTAAGGGCTTGTTTTGCCCCCTCCCCCCCCCGCACCCAAGTCAGGGCTTGTTTTGCCCCCTCCCCCCCAAGTCAGGGCTTGCTTTGCCCCCTCCCCCCCCCACACCCAAGTCAGGGCTTATTTTGCCCCCTGCACCCAAATCAGGGTTTGTTTTGCCCCCCTCCCCCCCCTCTGCACCCATCAGGGCTTGTTTTGCCCCCAAGTCAGGGCTTGTTTTGCCCCCAAGTCAGGGCTTGTTTTGCCCCCAAGTCAGGGCTTGTTTTGCCCCCAAGTCAGGGCTTGTTTTGCCCCCCAAGTCAGGGCTTGTTTTGCCCCCAAGTCAGGGCTTGTTTTGCCCCCAAGTCAGGGCTTGTTTTGCCCCCAAGTCAGGGCTTGTTTTGCCCCCCAAGTCAGGGCTTGTTTTGCCCCCAAGTCAGGGCTTGTTTTGCCCCCAAGTCAGGGCTTGTTTTGCCCCCAAGTCAGGGCTTGTTTTGCCCCCAAGTCAGGGCTTGTTTTGCCCCCAAGTCAGGGCTTGTTTTTCCCCCAAGTCAGGGCTTGTTTTGCCCCCAAGTCAGGGCTTGTTTTGCCCCCAAGTCAGGGCTTGTTTTGCCCCCAAGTCAGGGCTTGTTTTGCCCCCAAGTCAGGGCTTGTTTTGCCCCCCAAGTCAGGGCTTGTTTTGCCCCCAAGTCAGGGCTTGTTTTGCCCCCAAGTCAGGGCTTGTTTTCCCCCAAGTCAGGGCTTGTTTTGCCCCCAAGTCAGGGCTTGTTTTGCCCCCAAGTCAGGGCTTGTTTTGCCCCCAAGTCAGGGCTTGTTTTGCCCCCAAGTCAGGGCTTGTTTTGCCCCCAAGTCAGGGCTTGTTTTGCCCCCAAGTCAGGGCTTGTTTTGCCCCCAAGTCAGGGCTTGTTTTGCCCCCCAAGTCAGGGCTTGTTTTGCCCCCAAGTCAGGGCTTGTTTTGCCCCCCAAGTCAGGGCTTGTTTTGCCCCCAAGTCAGGGCTTGTTTTGCCCCCTCTGCACCCAAGTCAGGGCTTGTTTTGCCCCCCTCCCCCCCTGCACCCAAGTCAGGGCTTGCTTTGCCCCCCTCCACCCCCTCTGCACCCAAGTCAGGGCTTGTTTAGCCCCCTCCACCCCCTCTGCACCCAAGTCAGGGCTTGTTTAGCCCCCTCCCCCCCTCTGCACCCAAGTCAGGGCTTGTTTTGCCCCCTCCCCCCCTCTGCACCCAAGTCAGGGCTTGTTTTGCCCCCTCCCCCCTGCACCCAAGTCAGGGGTTGTTTTTCCCCCCTGCACCCAAGTCAGGGCTTGTTTTGCCCCCTCCCCCCCTCTGCACCCAAGTCAGGGCTTGTTTTGCTCCCTCCGCCTCTGCACCCAAGTCAGGGCTTGTTTTGCCCCCAAGTCAGGGCTTGTTTTGCCCCCAAGTCAGGGCTTGTTTTGCCCCCAAGTCAGGGCTTGTTTTGCCCCCAAGTCAGGGCTTGTTTTGCCCCCAAGTCAGGGCTTGTTTTGCCCCCAAGTCAGGGCTTGTTTTGCCCCCAAGTCAGGGCTTGTTTTGCCCCCAAGTCAGGGCTTGTTTTGCCCCCAAGTCAGGGCTTGTTTTGCCCCCAAGTCAGGGCTTGTTTTGCCCCCAAGTCAGGGCTTGTTTTGCCCCCAAGTCAGGGCTTGTTTTGCCCCCAAGTCAGGGCTTGTTTTTCCCCCAAGTCAGGGCTTGTTTTGCCCCCAAGTCAGGGCTTGTTTTGCCCCCAAGTCAGGGCTTGTTTTGCCCCCAAGTCAGGGCTTGTTTTGCCCCCAAGTCAGGGCTTGTTTTGCCCCCAAGTCAGGGCTTGTTTTGCCCCCAAGTCAGGGCTTGTTTTGCCCCCAAGTCAGGGCTTGTTTTGCCCCCAAGTCAGGGCTTGTTTTGCCCCCAAGTCAGGGCTTGTTTTGCCCCCAAGTCAGGGCTTGTTTTGCCCCCAAGTCAGGGCTTGTTTTGCCCCCAAGTCAGGGCTTGTTTTGCCCCCAAGTCAGGGCTTGTTTTGCCCCCAAGTCAGGGCTTGTTTTGCCCCCAAGTCAGGGCTTGTTTTGCCCCCAAGTCAGGGCTTGTTTTGCCCCCAAGTCAGGGCTTGTTTTGCCCCCCAAGTCAGGGCTTGTTTTGCCCCCAAGTCAGGGCTTGTTTTGCCCCCAAGTCAGGGCTTGTTTTGCCCCCAAGTCAGGGCTTGTTTTGCCCCCAAGTCAGGGCTTGTTTTGCCCCCTCCCCCCCCTCTGCACCCAAGTCAGGTCTTGTTTTGCCCCCAAGTCAGGGCTTGTTTTGCCCCCTCCCCCCCCCTCTGCACCCAAGTCAGGGCTTGTTTAGCCCCCTCCCCCCCTCTGCACCCAAGTCAGGGCTTGTTTTGCCCCTCCTCCCCCCCCCTCTGCACCCAAGTCAGGGCTTGTTTTGCCCCCAAGTCAGGGCTTGTTTTGCCCCCAAGTCAGGGCTTGTTTTGCCCCCAAGTCAGGGCTTGTTTTGCCCCCAAGTCAGGGCTTGTTTTGCCCCCAAGTCAGGGCTTGTTTTGCCCCCAAGTCAGGGTTTGTTTTGCCCCCAAGTCAGGGCTTGTTTTGCCCCCAAGTCAGGGCTTGTTTTTCCCCCAAGTCAGGGCTTGTTTTTCCCCCAAGTCAGGGCTTGTTTTGCCCCCAAGATGGGCTTGTTTTGCCCCCAAGTCAGGGCTTGTTTTGCCCCCTTCCCCCCCCCTCTGCACCCAAGTCAGGGCTTGTTTTGCCCCCTCCTCCCCTGCACCCAAGTCAGGGCTTGTTTTGCCCCCTCCCCCCCCTCTGCACCCAAGTCCGGGCTTGTTTTGCCCCCTCCCCCCAAGTCAGGGCTTGCTTTGCCCCCTCCCCCCCCCGCACCCAAGTCAGGGCTTGTTTTGCCCCCTGCACCCAAGTCAGGGCTTGTTTTGCCCCCTCCCCCCCTGCACCCAAGTCAGGGCTTGTTTTGCCCCCTCCCCCCAAGTCAGGGCTTGCTTTGCCCCCTCCCCCCCCGCACCCAAGTCAGGGCTTGTTTTGCCCCCTGCACCCAAGTCAGGGTTTGTTTTGCCCCCACCCCCCCTCTGCACCCATCAGGGCTTGTTTTGCCCCCTCCCCCCTGCACCCAAGTCCGACTGCAACTCTTCAGGACCAAGTCGGGATTGACGCCTGGTTTGCTCCGCACCGGGAGGCTTGCAGCCCTGACGGCCACTCGCTCTGCCGGCTCTGGAGCGACGGACGGCGCGTGCTTTCGCGCTCCGGGCACCGCTCACTTGCCCTGTTGCATTCAGCGCACGCAGCCACCCCTCGCAGACCCCGGGAGGGAGTGCGGCCCCGTGACGTCCTGTCCCGGCCCCGTGACGTCCTGTCCCGGCCCCTCGAGCGGGAGCGGGCGGGGGAAGCCCGGGCGCCTGAGGGAGGACTGTGGAACGGCGGAGGCGCCCCATGGAGAGTTGATCCTGAAGGGGAGAGGGAGGCGGCGGGTGCCCCGACTTCCAAGGTAAGAGCCGGGCCGGGCCGGGCCGTTGAACGTGTGGGGGCGGTTAAGATCCCGCGGGCCGGCCTGCTGGTCATCCCGTCCCCGGTCTCCCGTAGTTCAGGAGCCGCCTCCTGTCCGCGGGCCCTTGCCAAAACTCGGACAGGCTAGGCCCGGGGCGGGCCCCCCATCCCCCCCACCCTTCCACCCCCTAACCCCTTTCCCTCACCCCCTACCCCCTCACCCCTCTTCCCCCCACCCCCCACCCCTCCCCCCTACCCCCCACCCCTCCCCCCTACCCCCCACCCCTCCCCCCTACCCCCCACCCCTCCCCCCTACCCCCCACCCCTCCCCCCTTCCCCCCACCCCTCCCCCCTTCCCCCCACCCCTCCCCCCTTCCCCCACCCTTCCCCCCTCCCCCCCCACCCCTCCCCCCTTCCCCCTCCCCCCTTCCCCCTCCCCCCCTCCCCCCTTCCCCCCTTCCCCCCACCCCTCCCCCCTTCCCCCCACCCCTCCCCTCACCCCCCTTCCCCCACCCCACCAGGGGCTTTGGGAACCTCCAGGTTGCTAGTGGGATCTGGCCCCCACTAGAGTTCCTGCGCGGTGTAGCCAGGCCCCCACCACCTCCTGCTGGGGGGGGGGGGTTCGAACCACTCAGTATGAACGGTCACCATCATTGAGAACTGGTCATTTTCTTGAGCTGTGATCACCTGCAATTCGGAGGGTGATTTATTTTTATGAAAAGAAGCATTTAATGAAGCACCGCTGTCCCTCAGTCTTTCACTCTGTTGGTCAGTGGTTGTGACAACCTGTCTCCACCAGCTGTTTTGACATTGAATGAAATACCACATCAGTCACTCAAGTGGGATTCTGTGGTATGTGCACATCTTGGTTTTGTGGTTTGATTTCGTCTTCTAGCTGGTACTTTTGCATATGTCTGACTTCCAGCAAGTGGAGATGATTGTACTTCAGGTAATAAGTTAGTGTAGAAGAGCGTGTTGGTGTATTTTTTTTGTTTAATCTTGATATATCAAACTTTGGCCTAATTTAGACGGGGTGGTATAATCCCTTCTGTCATGCCTCTTTATTCCATCCCTCACCAATTAAATTGTACTTTTTGCAATGTGGAATCAGATGAACACACCTCCTCAATTGAATTTTTCTATGCTTTGGAAACTGTACCCTTTTCTTGGGTGCTAGGAATTCTCCCACATCTTGCCAAATTGGCTGTTGGTGAGTTTCTGCAATCACTGTAGAATTCAAATAACTCTCAGCCCACTCCTGGACTCTTTACATTTTGCAACCTGGGGAAGATCCCTTATTATGTTTCGGTGTGCTGAGACCCCACCCCCACCCCTTTGCTCTACTAATTGGACTCATTCAGGAACCAAATCTGTGATTTATTGCACAAGAATCACGCCAGGACAACAGGCAAAGCCAACATTGCAGAAAAACAAAGATCTCTTTGCGACTGACATGACGTTATGGAGCAATATTGTTGTGATCTGACTTAAATTTTGGGATTTAACAATATAGAGAAATCTTTTTTTTTCCAAATTTCTCCTTTCCCATTGATATGCTGATCACTCATTTGTTATTTTTTACAATGACGAACATACTGATGGAAAATATCATTTGGAAAAACTGGTTTTATGAGACTTATTTTGAAAAGCAGTGAAACTTTGACTGAACCATGAATATTTGAGTCTGGATAGTTTGCTATTTTACCTTACTTTGTGTGAAAGATTGCTTTATTATTTCTGTACATTTTTCATTTTGAGCTGGGTAGCCAGTAAACAATGTAGTTGTTAATATTTTAGTGTATAAATTGGAAAGGATTGTTTATATTTGTGCACTACACAGAAAATCAAATGTTTTCCTATTTAAAAACAAACACAAAGTGAAATGTAACATGATAGAATTAAGTCTTTTTTTTTGTTTTCCTGCAGTCACTTTACATTTCTGATCTGCTTTTCTTTCAGATTGGTGGAAATGCTGTTAACGAGCTTTCCCATTTCCTTCCTTTTGCAATGTTCTCGAGGCCAAGTAGCAAAGAGGGTTGCTCCTCCAGTGCAGATGACCCCCTGGACAAATGGATTAGCATAGAGATTCACAAAATCACTTGTGAAGTCCGAAAGTTAATTAGTGCAGTTTTAAAATGTATATTCTTCATTAAACTTGAATTGACAAATCATGATTGATTTAATCATGAACACAAATCTTGAATTCTTGAAATTGCTCACTGTTAATATTGAGCAGTTGATTAATAATCTGCAATTTATGCGCATTGATTAATTTAAGATGATCAGCACTGAGCAGTTTCCTGTTTGAAGTAAAATGCTGGAAATACACAGGCGATCAGTCACACATCTTTAGAGAAAAACCATTACATTTCAAATCAGTCATCCTTCAACAGAAAAATTTAGAGACATACAAATTTTAAGATGGGGGAAAAAAGGGGTCTGGAGATGGTATTTAGGAGAGATGAAATTATAAAAGGCAGGCACGAAGTTGCAAAGTGAAAGAAGATGGCAATGGAATGGAAGCAAAAGGGATTTGTCTAGAGTGGGTGACGCAAATTAGAGCAACAGAATGATCTGAAATTCGTATTTCATTGTAAGATTTGGAGTCAAATGATGAGATGCTATTCCTCAAGCTTGAACTGTGCAGGAGTCTGTGGGTAGAGATGGAAGCGAGACAGGGAATTGATCTGGAAACTTCATCATGCTTTCAGACTGAATAGTCGTATTTGGCAAAGCATCTGCCCTATATATAACAAGTAGCAAGTAGGCAATAACAAATATGAACTTTAATTTTTGGTCTTTCATCTGGAAAGAGTGTTTGGTGTGGCACTATGGTAAAGGAGAAGGTAAAAGGTCGTGTATTTTGCACAGTTGCTTGGAAAGTGTGATGGTGGTGACGGAAATCCAAACCAGTGCTTTCTTTGGAATAGTGAAAAGAGAGGAGGAGAAGGAAATAGGCATGTTTGTGACATCACCTTGGAGACCATGGAAATGGAAGAGGATAATCTTCTTAAATTCAAGCTTGGTGAAGTCAAATGAAGGTGAAAGGTGACAAGTGATACCCTGTGTGGTTCTGGACAGAAGGAGAGGTTAAGAAAGCTGGGTCTCGAGTGTGTAGAGTTTAGAAGAATAAGAGGTGATCTCATTGAAACTTTCAATATTGTTCATGTGTTAATGGGGTCATTTCAGAGTTTATGTCTTCCCTAATTGGAATGATTTGAACCATGATCCTCAAAATAAGTTGCTGGTCATTCAGGAAAGAGATAGGAAAGTACCAGAGAGTAGTAAATTTTTTTGACATCTCTGTCAGAGATGCATGAATGCTAACCTGTATTCATGGTGTTTTGATGCTCAGAAAATTGAGGTAAATGGGGATATAATGCAAGAAAATGGTTCTAAAGTAAAAAATCAGCTCTGATCTTATTGAATGACATTATGAGCAAGAAGGGATGAATGGCCTTCTACTATTTCTTCTGTTCTTCAGGCCTAATGAAAGAGGAGATGTGGGAAATGGAATTAAGGGCCCTGTTATCTGCAGTGGAGCATAGGCCCTTTTTTTTGGGAAAACCTGGTTATGTTTCTACTCGGCAATGTATGATATTCTTGTCAGCACTGATACAGGACACAAACAGAGGGGTCCCAGGGAGAATTCGATCAATGTATCTCTTTTGATTAGCCCAAGTTCAGTGCTGATGGAAACCCTTATTTAATATTCAAAAGGCATTCTCATGGGAAATGTAAATATTGCACATGCTGAATATCTGAAATAAAACACAGAACATCAGTTATTAAGAAAGATGGCTTCTGACAAAAAGTTAAAAGCTTGAATCTGTTATTCTCTCGGCAGATATGCTGATTTGACCCAAAACTACTTGTTTTTCTAATAAAATATAAATACAGTATATAAATGTTGGAAATTTGAAGCTAAATCAGAAATAACTGGCAAAGCTCATTAAAAATTAGAGCAGGAGTTGGCCATCTGACCTGTCGAGCCTGCTCTGTCATTCAATGTGATCATGGGTGATCTGATGATAGGCTCATCTCCACCCGCCTGCCTTTTCCCCCATCCCTTAATTCCTTTACTATGTAAAAATCCATCCAACCTTGTCTTAAATATATTTACTAAGGTTACCTCCATTGCTTCCATGGGCAGCACATTCCATGGATTCACCACCCTCTGGGAAAAGTTCTTCCTCATCTCAGCCCTAAATCTACAACCCTGAATCTTGAGACTCTGTCCCCTAGTTCTGGGGGGAGGGAAACAGTTAATATTTAACGTTAAGGACCTTTCTCCAGAGCTAGTTTTTTTAAGCGTAGTTTTTTTTGCTGCTTGGATGAAAGTGAGTGAGCTAATCAGTAGTCTGAGGAAGATGTATTCTAGCTAATTTACAAGTTAAATTATTTTGCTTGTTCAATTGTTTGTGACTATCTTGGTCACAGTGTAATATTTGGTTCCTTTTAGGCATCCAGCTGGTGAAATCTACTCAAACAGAACTCTTTTCTACTGAATAATCTTTACTCCAACTTCTTTGGCTTGGCTTCGCGGACGAAGATTTATGGAGGGGGTAAAAAAGTCCACGTCAGCTGCAGGCTCGTTTGTGGCTGACCAGTCCGATGCGGGACAGGCAGACACGATTGCAGCGGTTGCAAGGGAAAATTGGTTGGTTGGGGTTGGGTGTTGGGTTTTTCCTCCTTTGCCTTTTGTCAGTGAGGTGGGCTCTGTGGTCTTCTTCAAAGGAGGCTGCTGCCCGCCAAACTGTGAGGCGCCAAGATGCACGGTTTGAGGCGTTATCAGCCCACTGGCGGTGGTCAATGTGGCAGGCACCAAGAGATTTCTTTAGGCAGTCCTTGTACCTTTTCTTTGGTGCACCTCTGTCACGGTGGCCAGTGGAGAGCTCGCCATATAATACGATCTTGGGAAGGCGATGGTCCTCCATTCTGGAGACGTGACCCATCCAGCGCAGCTGGATCTTCAGCAGCGTGGACTCGATGCTGTCGACCTCTGCCATCTCGAGTACCTCGACGTTAGGGGTGTGAGCGCTCCAATGGATGTTGAGGATGGAGCGGAGACAACGCTGGTGGAAGCGTTCTAGGAGCCGTAGGTGGTGCCGGTAGAAATTAGGGGACTTGATGTATCACAGCCAAGCCTACCTACTCTTGGAATTAAACCAGCAAAGGGACTAGAAAGCTGTTAGTGTGATGGCGGAGCAAGAGCAGGGACAGATTGTGAATAATGGTAAATTTAGACTTTTTAGAAAGTTCAAATTATTTTGTGAGCCTTGTCTTAGTATTACATTTTGCTACCTTCTTGTATGATTTGTCAATTTTCTCAATCAATGTTTCTTCCATATCTTCCTGAGCAATAGTTCCCTAAATTTTCTGGGCCTGTTTATTTTCATCACCAGAAGCTCCAACATATGGGAAGATTTTCATTTTGGACCTCTTAATTTATTTTCCCGTGGTATCTGTGATTTGGTTCATCCTTCAACATCTCCTCTAGCATGGATTATTATAGTTTCTTCTGTTGAATTTCAGATCACTAGATGTAGTCATCATTTTTTTTCCCCCTTGTGGAAACTGAACAGTTTAATTCAAAACTCGGCCTCTTGTACTGGGAGTTCTCATTTCTGACAAGTATGAGTGCATTTCAGTATCATTTCTCTTTTAAGAGTAGTTATTGGGGCTTAGAGAACTGGAAAATGATTTTCTGCAGTGAAAGATCAGCTGAATATAATACTTGACTGACAACTGAGTTTAATTAAGTTTTTGGCTAATGGTGGGAGGGGATTCTCCATAGGATGGTCAACTGTGAGTCTGTGTTACATCTGTTCATTAATTTTCAGATGTTCAAATTCATTCACTTGGTTTGTAGATTCCCTTGTTAGTGATATGCAAACATCTTTTTTTCTAAAAATTGGTGACTTTACTGTGGGGTTTTCCTGAATTGATAATGTGGTTGGGTCATGGGGCATGGAAACAGGCCAAATGGGTCTTTGCTGATCATCATGTACCTGTTAGTACTAATCTGATTTTATTTTTTCCCCACAATCCCATTCACTTCAGATTCCAGTACTCACCTACACCTGGGGGAATTTTCAGTGGGCAATTAATCTATCAGCTCGCATGACCTTAGAATGTGGAAGGAAACCACAACATCCAGAGGAAATCTATGCACTCACTGTGAAGTTTATGAATTGTACTCCACCCCAGAGGTCAAAATTGAACTGCTGGAGGCAGCAGCTGAACTAGCTCTGCCACTGTCCTGTACTCACTTTCCAGAGCTGGGCATTAAAGTGAAAACAACCACTGCTTGCATGAATCTCCCTCTAGCAAGGTGTAAGGGAGCAAGTCTTTTGTGATACTGCAGCACTATGCCAAGAACTATGCGGCACAGTTTGAGTAGCAGGATTAACATAATGTTCTCTCCGTGCCTGCATGGGTTTCTTGTGGATGCTCCAGTTTCCTCCCACTATTCAAGCTGTACTGGGAGTCGTTGGTTAATTACGTGGCACAGGCTCATGCGCTGAAAGGGCCTGTTACCGTGCTGTATGTCTTATCAAAAAGAATGAGTCCTATAAAATATTAGTGCAACTAAGTATTCAGATTTATTGTTAGAGTACGCACGTGATGTTGCATACAACCCTGAGATTCTTTTTCCTGTGGGCAAGGCAGAAGGTAGTGCAAAAAAAAAACTACACATGTGAACAAATAAATGTAAACAATGTGCAAAGCAGAGAGGAAAAAAAATTAAAGTGCAAAAGGAAGAACCTTAAATGACGCCTTGATTGAGTTGATCTTGAGCCCCTTTCACACTTGCATCCCATTAAATCGGCCATTCATTGTCCTGGGATAGGAATGGGGGTTTCGCTTTTGAACACTTGACTACTCCAAACTGGGACATTGAATGCTTTCACATTTGCAAGAAGCCATCCCCGGGGTTAGGACTGTTTCTACCCTCCACCGGTGACGTCATGATGTATTGAGTGATGGTGGATCTGCCCTAAATCCTGATGAATGCAGTATGATCTTATATTTGAACAAAATTAATCATGCCTAATTATAACGTAGTTAAGCTTTATGTACAGCACAGTACGAGCCCTTTAGCCCCTGTTGTTCTTGTGCCAACCTATATAAACCTTTATAACGGACCGTGGGAAAGTAACAATAGCAATAACGGACGATTTTTAAACAGGATGGGAAAGTTGGTAGCACGATAGGGCTCAATTTATATAGTGTGGGAAAGTTGATAGCACTATTGCATACAATTTATAAATACTGTGGGGGGGAAGCAATGGTGGACCTGCCCTCCCAGAAGAAAGGGCTGTACGCCTGGCTGCATGCACAGAGCATTCATGGAGGGATTTCTCTGTCACCCGGCATTCTGAGAAGTCCGTTGGCCATTGCTTTTTCCCATGGTCTTTATAAATTGTGCACTATAGCGCTACCAATTTTCCCACACTGTTTAAAAATTGCCTGCTATTACTACTTATTGCTATTTATTTCCTCTCTCTCTCCTGCTGTGACTTTCCCATGGCAAAGTTTATACATTCATTTTAATCTTTTCTTCCATCATGTTTATGCACTCATGCAAAAATGGGTTATTTCAATCCCACAATGCAATCACGCATTTCACATTTGCCTGATTGCAACGCTGGTGTCTGTAGACGCTGGGGATTGTATTAGGTAGGGTCGAGGCTGTCAATCCCCGGTGTGAGATGAAATCATCTGACGTCGGCGTTGAGCTGATTTTGCTTTCACACCAGGCACTTTAAGGCTGATTGGCGATTGATTCCTGGGATCACTTGCAAGTATGAAAGGGGCTATTGAGGAGTCTGATAGTGGAGGGGCATCAGCTGTTCTTGAACCTGGTGGTGCAAGTCTTGTGGCACCGATACCTCTTTCCTGATGGCAGCACTGAGAACTGAGCATGCGCTGAGTGGTGTGGATCTTTGATGATTGCTGCTGATCTCTGATGACCCCCATATCATGACCTCTCAGTTCAGTACCTTCTGGGAAAGCAAAGTTTAATAAGGAAATCTGGGCTCATGCAATGAATGAAATGCATACAATTCATCATTGACTCTCAAAACAATGCTGATGTGTTCCAGGAGATCCTCACAACTATTGTTTGATAAAAATCTGATAGGTACCTTAATTGTGCGGCTCTATAATAATTTTTGAAGTTTGGCAATTGTAAGCCTCCTTGTTTATACCATTCTGTTAATTTATCTAGTGCTATCCTCGGTTTCCCCCCTCTCCATAAAAATCTCCTTATTATTTTCTTTAACTCTTTGAAGAATTTTTCTGTCAGTTGTATTGGCAATGCCTGAAATAAGTATAGTATCCTTGGAAAAATGTTCATTTTAATACAGTTTATCCTTCCTATCAGTGTTAGTGGTAGCTCTTTCCAATGCTCTAAATCGTCCTGTAATTTTTTCATTAGTGGATTGTAATTGAGTTTATATAATTGGCCTAGATTTTTGTTTATTTGCACACCGAGGTATCTTATTGCCTGCGTTTGCCATCTGAATGGGGATTCCTCCTTAAATTTTGAGAAATCCGCGTTATTCATAGGCATTGCTTCACTTTTATTTACGTTTATCTTGTATCCCGACACTTCTCCATATTCCTTCAATTTCTTATATAGTTCTTTTATTGATAGTTCTGGTTCTGTTAAGTACACTATCACATCATCCGCAAACAGACTGATTTTATATTCCCTGTCTTTTATTTTTATTCCTTTTATATTATTATCTCTTCTTATCGATTCTGCTAGTGGTTCTATAGCTAGCGCAAACAATAATGGTGATAGTGGGCATCCCTGCCGCGTTGACCTGCTTAAGTTAAATTGCTTTGATACATGTCCATTTACTGTCACTTTCGCTAACGGTCCCTCATATAATGCTTTAATCCAATTAATAAACTTCTCCGGTAAACTGAATTTTTGCAATACTTTGAACAAGTAATTCCATTCTACTCTGTCGAAGGCCTTCTCTGCGTCTAAAGCAACTGCTACTGCCGGTGCTTTATTTCCTTCTACTGCATGAATTAAGTTAATAAATTTACAAATATTGTCTGTTGTGCGTCTTTTTTTGATAAATCCAGTTTGGTCTAAATTTACCATTTTCGGTACCTGTTCTGCTAATCTGTTCGCTAATAGTTTAGCTATTATCTTATAATCTGTGTTTAGCAGAGATATTGGTCTATATGACGCTGGTGAGAGTGGATCTTTCCCTTGTTTTAGTATCACTGTAATTATTGCTGTTTTACATGAATCTGGTAAGTTTTGTGTCTCATCAATCTGGTTGATTACATCCAGGAGGGGCGGTATTATTAGGTCTTTAAATGTTTTGTAGAATTCTATTGGGAGTCCATCCTCTCCTGGTGTCTTATTATTTGGTAAATTTTTTATTATCTCTTGTATTTCTACTGTTCCAAATGGTTCTGTTAATTTATTTTGTTCCTCTATTTGTAGTTTTGGTAGTTCAATTTTAGTCAAAAATTCATCTATTTTCCCTTCTTTCCCTTCGTTTTCGGTTCGGTATAATTGTTCATAGAATTCTCTGAAGTTTTCCTTAATTTCTTTTGGATTATATGTAATTTGTTTGTCTTTTTTCCTTGTTGCCAATACCATTTTCTTAGTTTGCTCTGTCTTAAGCTGCCATGCTAAGATTTTGTGTGTTTTTTCACCTAGTTCATAATATTTCTGTTTTGTCTTCATTATATTCTTCTCCACCTTATATGTTTGTAATGTTTCATATTTTATTTTTTTATCCGCCAATTCTCTTCTTTTGGTTGTATCTTCCTTTATTGCTAATTTTTTTTCTATGTTTATTATTTCCCTTTCCAACTGCTCTGTTTCCTGATTATAGTCCTTCTTCATCTTGGTTGCATAACTTATTATTTGCCCTCTAATGAATGCTTTCATTGCGTCCCATAGTATAAACTTATCTTCCACTGATTCCGTATTTACTTCAAAGTACATTTTTAATTGTTTTTCAATAAATTCTCTAAAATCCTGTCTTTTAAGTAGCATGGGGTTTAATCTCCATCTATACATTCTTGGAGGGATGTCCTCTAGCTCTATTGCCAATAACAGGGGTGAGTGGTCCGATAATAGTCTAGCTTTATATTCCGTTTTTCTAACTCTCCCTTGAATGTGGGCTGATAACAGGAATAGGTCTATCCTTGAGTATGTTTTATGTCTAGTCGAGTAGTATGAGTATTCCTTTTCTTTTGGGTTTTGTTTCCTCCATATGTCCACAAGTTTCATTTCTTGCATTGATTTAATTATAAATTTGGTTACTTTGTTCTTCCTGTTAATTTTTTTCCCCGTTTTATCCATATTTGGATCCAAATTCAGATTGAAATCCCCTCCTATTAGTATGTTCCCTTGCGTATTAGCTACCTTCAAAAAGATATCTTGCATAAACTTTTGATCTTCTTCGTTAGGTGAATATATATTAAGTAGATTCCAAAGCTCTGAATATATCTGACATTTTATCATAACATATCTCCCTGCTGGATCTATTATTTCCTCTTCTATTTTAAATGGCACATTTTTGCTAATTAATATAGCCACTCCTCTTGCTTTTGAATTATACGATGCTGCTGTTACATGTCCTACCCAATCTCTCTTTAATTTCTTGTGCTCCAATTCAGTTAAGTGTGTTTCTTGGACAAATGCTATATCTATTTTTTCCTTTTTCAGTAAATTTAGTAGTTTCTTCCTTTTAATTTGGTTATGTATTCCATTAATATTTAGAGTCATATAGTTCAGCGTAGCCATTTCATATTTTGTTTCGATCCTCACAACTATTGAAGAGCGTAGTTAACGTTGCACTTCTGTTTGATGGACAATGACTTTAGTTATGTTGAGGAACTTATTTAGTTCCTTTTTTTTCATCTGTAGCAGGGGAATTTCAAATGAATAATAAATATACGTGTAGGCAACTACCCAAAAATTAAAATAGATTTTTGCTTACGTAGAAGTTCTGCAGGCAACAATAACCACTCTCGTGTTGAAGCGCAATATCATACGTAGCATGTGTAGCAACTCAGTATTGAAAAAGAAATTGGCTGTTCTCTGTGATTCTCAGTATCTTATGTTCTACTCTTGCACTGTACATTTTAATAGCTCCAGTTAATAATGAATGGGTGAAACAGTCTGCCTCTTGTTTTTCTCTCTATGCTTTTGAGCTTTTCCAATAAACATGGATGTATTGTAACTTACAACAGGATCAAATGGAAGGCCTTTAAACCTGTTCAGACTGAAAGCAAAGTTGACAGTGCAGTAACTCATCATCAGGGAACTCTGCTGTGCTGACGTCAACTTCATTTTCTCACTGATCTTCTTTCCCAGACGTGCATTAAGTTCTTCCTTGCCTTTAGAAAACTACTTGTGGGGAAAGGTAATGTCTTCACTAATAATCTGATTTGACAGTACTCCCCAAGAGCATAAGAAATGGGAACAGGAGTAGGCCATTTGGCCATTCGAGCTTGCTCTACCATTCAATAAGATCATGGCTGATCTGGCCGTGGAATCAGGTCCATGTACCTGCCTTTTCACCATACCCTTAAATTACCTAATGATGCAAAAATCTAACTCTGTTTAAACATATTGAATGAAGCTGCTTCCTGGAGAATTTTACAGATTCCCTACTCTTTAGGAAAATCAGTTCTTCCTCATCTCAGTCCTAAAGCTATCCCCCCACTGAATCCTCGAGGCTATATCTCCTAGTTTTTGTCTCACCAACCAAG
Source organism: Narcine bancroftii (assembly GCF_036971445.1). Taxonomy (NCBI): domain Eukaryota; kingdom Metazoa; phylum Chordata; class Chondrichthyes; order Torpediniformes; family Narcinidae; genus Narcine; species Narcine bancroftii. The sequence continues at coordinate 140,869,177 of NC_091473.1, read as the reverse complement.
AGTAACAACTTTCCTGCTTCAACTTTATCCATCCCTTTCATAATTTTATATGTTTCTATCTGATTCCTTCTCATTCTTCTAAAATCTGGTGAGTATAGCTCCAGGTGACTCAATTTCTTATCATGGGTTAACCCCTTCATGACTGGCATCAAACTGATTAACTTCCTCTGCTCTGTCTCCAAAGCCAGTTTATCTTTTCTCAAGTCATGAAACCAGATCTATGCAGGACTCATTTAAGGACTCTTTCTTTTATACTTTATTGATTTCTTTCTGAATTGCAGTTTGTTTACATTTCTTTATTTGTTTTACTTTTTTTGCACTACCACTAAGTGGTAATTCTGACACCCACAGGAAAAAAGAATCTCGGGGTTGTATGCGATGTCGTGGATGTCCTCTGACAATAAATCTGAAATCTGATCTGACTCCAGGTATGACTTCACCAGCACAGTACCCTGTACAGTTGCAGAAGAATCTCCCTGCTTTTAAATTCAATCCCTGTGGTGATGAAGGCCAGCATTCCATTCGTAAAACACTCCAGTGGTACAGTCTACAAATTTTGTAGTAAGTACATAAGAAGCAAGGCAGTTGTCTCTTTGTGGCTGCTCCACCATTCAGTAGGACAAGGGTGATCTTCTGCCTCTGTGCCAGTTGTCTACATGACCCTATATCCCTTGATTTGCTTAATATCTTAATCTCTGACTTGGACATAATGACAAAGTATCCAGAGATCTCTTGGATAGAAAATACCAAAGATTCACTGCCTCTGAGAAAATAACACATTTCTTTTCAGTCCTGAATAGATATCCCTTTATTCTTAAACTGACCACTGGTTCAAAGTGAGCCTGCTAAGGAAACATCATCCTGAATTTAGCATTTCAAGCCTGGTTTAAAAAAAATACCTCAACGAGGCTACTCCTCCTTCTAAACCAGTAGAACTCTATCTTCCCACCCCCCCCTCCCTCCGCCCACTCACATCTTCTTTCTTTGGCTTGGCTTCGCGGACGAAGATTTATGGAGGGGGTAAATGTCCACGTCAGCCGCAGGCTCGTTTGTGGCTGACAAGTCCAATGCGGGACAGGCAGACACGGTTGCAGCAGTTGCAGGGGAAAATTGGTTGGTTGGGGTTGGGTGTTGGGTTTTTCCTCCTTTGCCTTTTGTCAGTGAGGTGGGCTCTGCGGTCTTCTTCAAAGGAGGTTGCTGCCCGCCGAACTGTGAGGCGCCAAGGTGCACGGTTTGAGGCGATATCAGCCCACTGGCAGTGGTCAATGTGGCAGGCACCAAGAGATTTCTTTAGGCAGTCCTTGTACCTCTTCTTTGGTGCACCTCTGTCATGGTGGCCAGTGGAGAGCTCGCCATATAACACGATCTTGGGAAGGCGATGGTCCTCCATTCTGGAGATGTGACCCACCCAGCGCAGCTGGATCTTCAGCAGCGTGGACTCGATGCTGTCGACCTGTGCCATCTCGAGTACTTCGACGTTAGGGATGAAAGCTCTCCAATGAATGTTGAGGATGGAGCGGAGACAACGCTGGTGGAAGCGTTCTAGGAGCTGTAGGTGATGCCGGTAGAGGACCCATGATTCGAAGCCGAACAGGAGTGTGGGTATGACAAAGGCTCTGTATACGCTTATCTTTGTGAGGTTTTTCAGTTGGTTGTTTTTCCTGACCCTTTTGTGTAGTCTTCCAAAGGCATTACTTGCCTTGGCAAGTCTGTTGTCTATCTCGTTGTCGATCCTTGCATCTGATGAAATTGTGCAGCCGAGATAGGTAAACTGGTTGACCGCTTTGAGTTTTGTGTGCCCGATGGAGATGTGGGGGGGCTGGTAGTCATGGTGGGGAGCTGGCTGATGGAGGACCTCAGTTTTCTTCAGGCTGACTTCCAGGCCAAACATTTTGGCAGTTTCCGGAAAACAGGACGTCAAGTGCTGAAGAGCTGGCTCTGAATGGGCAACTAAAGCGGCATCATCTGCAAAGAGTAGTTCGCGGACAAGTTTCTCTTGTGTCTTGGTGTGAGCTTGCAGGCGCCTCAGATTGAAGAGACTGCCATTCATGCGGTACTGGATGTAAACAGCGTCTTCATTGTTGAGGTCTTTCATGGCTTGGTTCAGCATCATGCTGAAGAAGATTGAAAAGAGGGTTGGTGCGAGAACACAGCCTTGCTTCACGCCATTGTTAATGGAGAAGGGTTCAGAGAGCTCATTGCTGTATCTGACCCGACCTTGTTGGTTTTCGTGCAGTTGGATAACCATGTTGAGGAACTTTGGGGGGCATCCGATGCGCTCTAGTATTTGCCAAAGCCCTTTCCTGCTCACAGTGTCGAAGGCTTTGGTGAGGTCAACAAAGGTGATGTAGAGTCCTTTGTTTTGTTCTCTGCACTTTTCTTAGAGCTCTCTGAGGGCAAGGACCATGTCAGTAGTTCCTCTGTTTGCGCGAAAGCTGCACTGTGATTCTGGGAGAATATTCTCGGCGACACTAGGTATTATTCTATTTAGGAGAATCCTAGCGAAGATTTTGCCTGCAATGGAGAGCAGCGTGATTCCCCTGTAGTTTGAGCAGTCTGATTTCTCGCCTTTGTTTTTGTACAGGGTGATGATGGTAGCATCACGAAGTCCTGAGGCAGTTTTCCTTGGTCCCAACAAAGCTTGAAAAACTCATGCAGTTTGACATGCAGAGTTTTGCCGCCAGCCTTCCAGACCTCTGGGGGGATTCCATCCATACCTGCTGCTTTGCCACTTTTCAGTTGTTCGATTGCCTTATATGTCTCATCCTGGGTGAGGACCTCATCCAGCTCTAGCCTTAGGGGCTGTTGAGGGAGCTGGAGCAGGGCGGAATCTTGGACTGAGCGGTTGGCACTGAAAAGAGATTGGAAGTGTTCTGACCATCGGTTGAGGATGGAGATCTTGTCGCTGAGGAGGACTTTGCCGTCTGAGCTGCGCAGCGGGCTTTGGACTTGGGGTGAGGGGCCGTACACAGCCTTTAGAGCCTCGTAGAAACCCCTGAAGTCGCCAATGTCTGCGCTGAGCTGGGTTCGCTTGGTGAGGCTAGTCCACCACTCATTTTGGATCTCCTGGAGTTTGCGCTGAAGATGGCTGCATGCGCGACGGAAGGCTTGTTTCTTCTCTGGACAGGACGGCTTTGTAAGGTGAGCCTGGTGGGCAGCTCGCTTCTTTGCCAGCAGCTCCTGGATTTCCTGGCTGTTTTCTTCGAACCAGTCCTTGTTTTTCCTGGAGCAGAAGCCCAGTACCTCTTCAGTGGATTGCAGTATGGTAGTCTTCAGTTGATCCCAGAGGGTTTCAGGGGACGAGTCCGTGAGGCGGATTGCATCGTCGAGCTTTGCTTTGAGGTTTGCCTGGAAGTTTCCTCTCACTTCGTCTGACTGCAGGTTTCCAACATTGAACCTCTTTCTGGGGGCTTTACTGTTCCTGGGCTTTGGCTTGAAGTGGAGGTTGAGCTTGCAGCGAACCAGCCGGTGGTCAGTGTGGCATTCCACGTTGGGCATGACCCTGGTGTGGAGCACATCTCGTTTGTCACTTTCTTGCATCAGGATGTAGTCCAGGAGGTGCCAGTGTTTGGATCGGAGATGCATCCAGGTAGTCTTAAGGCTGTCCCTCTGCTGAAAAAGGGTGTTTGTAATGACAAGCCGCTGTTCTGCGCAGAGCTCCAACAGGAGGCGCCCATTGTCGTTGCACTTACCGACGCCATGCTTGCTCAGGATTCCTGGCCAGGTTTCTGAGTCTTTACCGACGCGAGCGTTGAAGTCGCCAAGGATGACAACCTTGTCAGCTGTAGGGGTGCGTTGGATGAGGTTGCGCAGGTCAGTGTAGAACTTGTCCTTTTCTGCTGGTTCCGCCTGGAGGGTTGGAGCATAGACACTGATGAGGGTGATGCGACGCTTGTTTTGAATGGGGAGTCGCATGGACATGATCCGGTCCGAGTGGCCTGTCAGAAGGTTTTCGAGTTTGGAGGCAATGGAGTTCTTGACCATGAAGCCTACACCAGATAGGCGTCGTTCATCCAAAGGCTTGCCAGACCAGTAGAGTGTGTAGCCCGCGCCGCGTTCTTGGAGGCTGCCTACATCTGCCAGGCGGACTTCACTGAGAGCGGCTATGTCGATGTCAAGACTGAGGAGCTCATGTGCAATGAGGGCAGACCGACATTCAGGTCGGTGGCTGTCAGCCTTGTCTAGCATGGTTCTGATGATCCAGCATGCTAGCTTGAGTTTGTGAGCATCTTTTGAAGGGGAGGATGTGGAGGGGGAGGACATGGACCTGTCCTCGGGCCTGCGCAAAGGAGCTTTTAGGTGTAGTGCAGTGTGCGCAGTACTGGCCCCACCCTTTACACCCATGGTTCGTGTGCCGTGGCCAAGCAAGCTGGGACGTGGCAGCGAGGTCCTTGGGTCATAGGTTTTATATCGTAGTGGCCTTCTCCTATGCAGGTTTCTTACCCGGGCTGGAGGGGTCTGCCTCCCCTCCTAGGTCGGTCCATACTGCCTGGACCGGGGCCGAGGCCGCCGCCGCTCTCCTTGTGCCCTGACTGGGGCCGCCGCCTCCAACTCTCTGCCCGGACCGGGGCCTCCGCCTGCCTCACTCGACCGAGGCCGGGGCCGCCGCCTCCCCCTTGCTCCTGCCCGGATCGGGGCCGCCGCCGCCTACCCTCAGCCGGGGCCGGGGCCGCCACTGCTCTCCCTGTGCCCGGCCTGGGGCCGCCGCCTCCACCTCTCTGCCCGGACCGGGGCCTCTGCCTGCCTCACTCGACTGAGGCTGGGGCCGCCACCTCCCCCTTGCTCCTGCCCGGATCGGGGCCGCCGCCGCCTACCCTCTGCCCGGACCGGGGCCGCCGCCGCCTACCCTCTGCCCAGACCGGGGCCGGGGCCGCCGCTGCTCTCCCTGTGCCCGGACTGGGGCCGCCGCCTCCACCTCTCTGCCCTGACCGGGGCCTCCGCCTGCCTCACTCGACCGAGGCAGGGGCCGCCGCCTCCCCCTTGCTCCTGTCCGGATCGGGGCCGGGGCCGCCGCTGCTCTCCCTGTGCCCGGCTAAAAGCACCATGTTAAATAATGACCTGGGAACAGGAGCTGCACCGCCATCTCTATTTTTGATGCGCTGCTCTTCACTCTGCATCCACGTCTGAAACAGATTGTCACGCCATACCACCTTCAGTCTTCTTCTTTGGCTTGGCTTCGCGGACGAAGATTTATGGAGGGGGTAAAAAGTCCACGTCAGCTGCAGGCTCGTTTGTGGCTGACCAGTCCGATGCGGGACAGGCAGACACGATTGCAGCGGTTGCAAGGGAAAATTGGTTGGTTGGGGTTGGGTGTTGGGTTTTTCCTCCTTTGCCTTTTGTCAGTGAGGTGGGCTCTGCGGTCTTCTTCAAAGGAGGCTGCTGCCCGCCAAACTGTGAGGCGCCAAGATGCACGGTTTGAGGCGTTATCAGCCCACTGGCGGTGGTCAATGTGGCAGGCACCAAGAGATTTCTTTAGGCAGTCCTTGTACCTTTTCTTTGGTGCACCTCTGTCACGGTGGCCAGTGGAGAGCTCGCCATATAATACGATCTTGGGAAGGCGATGGTCCTCCATTCTGGAGACGTGACCCATCCAGCGCAGCTGGATCTTCAGCAGCGTGGACTCGATGCTGTCGACCTCTGCCAGTAATCCCTTACTAACCACAGAGCACCTGGGGCAGAATGTGGCCAGACAGACAAACCAACAATTTTGACTTGAGTACTAAGATGCTGCTCTAATAGACCTACAATCTTAATAACTTGTTGGTTCCTAGTGAAGCCTAGACTATATGAAGTATTTTATAAAATAAAAAAATTAAAGTGATGACTTATGAAAGCAGCCTCTATCCTCAAGGAGGCCATCATCCAGGCCATGCCTTCTTCACTCTGCTATCATTGGGAGTTGAAGATGAGCACTCAGCCGCACAAGGACAGCTTCTTTTCCTCTGCCATCAGATTTCTGAATGAACAATGAACCACAAACACGACCTGACTTTTTCGTTTTCTTGCACTAATTTTCTCTATTTTGTAAGGTGGTTTTTATAGAAATGTTTGCACTAAAGATGCTGCAGCAAAACAATTAATTTTGTGACATGTTTATGACAATAAATTCTGATTCTACAATGTCTGAACACAAATAGAAATTGTTGTACGATCAACAAGTTTGTGAAAATCCTTCCCCACGTACTTGAAATCCACGCCCTTTAGTTTTTGGTTTGCCTACCATGGGAAAAGATCTGTGGTGGCCATACACCATATCTTGCCTCTCATAATTTTATAAACCTCTAAGGGTACTACTTGTCAGTCTTTTGTACACAAGGGAAAACATATCCAGCCTCCAAGCTCTTTACAATATGGAACCATCTCTTGTTCGTTAGCAAATCCGGCAACAGAGCATGAGGTCAGATGCACAAAAATTTACCTTAAATGCTGATCCAATCTCAATTTAAACTCAAGCCCCTCTGCCCCTTGTGAATTCCTTGTGAATTCCTTGTGAATCTTTTCTGTGCCCACTGTAATTACATCCTTCCTCTAGTATGAACAAGAAGATTGGCATGAATTAATTCTGATTGGTCTCACCTACATTTTGCACAGATGTAACATTATGTTCCAATTCTTGAACTTATTCTCCTGTCCAATGAAGGCAAGCATGCTCTGAAGCTTCTTCACTACTTTGTCTATCTGCTTTGGCCACTTTCAGGAAACTATATACAGTAAAACCCTGGTATCCAGAATTCAAGCAACCTGAAAAAAAATCGAGAAAAGTAAATTAAAAATATTTAAATAAATAATAATTAAAAAAGGTAAAATGTACGCAAGTTTAAAATTGTAAATGTTTTCTGATGTAACACATAACCTTTGGCTGAATATTTGCTCCCATCTTCAACAGTGTAGCACCCCGGTTGTGTTTGTTCAGAGCTGCTGTTTGAATAAAGTGTATTTGAATAAAATGATGTTGTCCAGGGTAAAGAGCTGGTTGCTGCTGCTCGATGTTGAGGTGACGCTTTTAAAGTGTCTCCTTATCTCTGCTTGGTAGGAGTCAGGGGCTTTATCTATAAACTTGGGGAAAGGGGGGGGGTAATTTTCTATATTGTTATTGTATGTCTTGTGGGTGGCTTCGTGGAAAGGGAGGACGGTTAAATGTTTTCAAAGAATGCAAGTGAGTGTTCAGTGTAATCTCAGCATAATATTTTTGTCTTTTAAACTGTTTATTCTTAAATGCAGATGTATTAGGGCATTGTAAGATTAAGTCTCAAGTCACCAAAAAAATACACTTATTTGGCATCTACCAATCTCCATAGGTTCCTGATACCAGGGGTTTTAATGTACCTATATCCTTGGGCCACTATGTTCTGCAAATTCTCCCAAGGCCCGGTTGTTCACTGTGTTTTGCTTTGTTTTACCATCCCAAAGTGCATCATTTCTCACTTGTCTGAGTTAAATTCCATCTGCCTTTCCTGGGCCCACTTTCCCAGTAGACCTTGATCCTATTTTAGTCAAAGGTAGCCTTCATCATTGTCCAACTTACCAGCAAGTTTGGTGTTTATCCACATACTTACTAATCATGCCATCTGCACTCATCCAAATCTTAACATGTATATTAGAACTAACAGTGGACACTGTACTAATCACTGCCATACACCTCTAGTCACTGGTCTTCAATCTGAAAAACAACTCTGCTACATTCTATTTTCACCCACCGAGCCAATTTGTAACTAATTAGCTCCCTCACCCTGGATCCCATGTGTTCTAACCTTCGACGTCAGTCTACGACATAGGACCTAGTTAAAAGCCTTGCTTTCAGACAATGTCAACCACCCTGCCTTTGTTAATCCTCTAGTTCGCTTCTTGAAAAGACTCAGATTTCCCACACACAAAACCATGCTGACCATTCCTCATCAGTCCTTGCTTTTCCAAATGCAGATAGATCAGGACCTGCTCCAGTAACTATTTTGAGACTCACTTAGTACCCTGCAATTCCCTGGTTGTACTTGCAATCCATCTGAAGTCTTCCGATTACCGAAGGAAAGTGCAAAAATCTCTGCCAAGATCCCTGCAATTTCTTCCTTTGTGTTTACCTATGACGAGCAAGTCTCTACATTTGACCACGGAAGCTTTCACTGCATTTAAGGTAAAATCTTATCCATCTGATCTCTTGCTTTGTAGCTGGATTTAAGTCAAGAGATGGTTCCATATTGTAAAGAGCTTGGAGGCTGGATGTGCTTTCCAATTGACCTCTCAGATAAGAAGACATTGAGTTAAGGGTGAAAGGTGAGAAGTTTAAAGGGAACATTAGGGGGAGCGTCATCATGCAGAGAATGGTGAGTGGGTGGGGCAAGTTCCAGCTGAAGGGGTGAATATGGTTTCAATTTTGACATTTAAGAAAAATTCAAATAGGTACTGAATGGAAGGTGTATGGAGATCTATGGGGCGAGAACCAGGCAGAATAATAGTTCGGCATGGACGAGATGGGGTGAAGGACCTATTTTTGTACTGTAGTGTAGTTTAAGAGAACATAATGTAGAACATATCGAAGAATGTTGCCAAGAATATATTCAACTTCCATGTGAAGGACATTTTATTATGACTTGTTGATTTTTAAAACTATTATTCTATCTTATTGCATTATAAGGACACCTTACTGCAGCTGTTCAGGGCCTTGGTGAGACCCCACCTGGAGTATTGTGTGCAGTTTTGGTCGTCTTATCTGAGGAAGGAGGTTCTTGCAATGGAGGGAATGCAGAGGCGATTCACCAGGCTGATACCTGGAATGGCAGGAATGACTTATGAGGAAAGATTGCGCAAATTGGGATTGTACTCGCTGGAGTTTAGAACATTGAGAGGGGATCTCATAGAGACCTATAAAATTCTGGCAGGACTGGACAGAATGGATGTGGAAGGGACGTTTCTGATGGTGGGAAAATCCAGAACCCGGGGCCATGGTTTGAGGATAATAGGCAAACCATTTAGGACCGAGATGAGGAGGAATTTCTTGACCCAGAGGGTGGTGAATCTGTGGAATTCATTGCCACAGAGAGCAGTAGAGGCAGGTTCATTGAATATATTTAAGAGGGAATTAGATATATTTCTTCAGTATAAGGGAATTAGGGGTTACTGAGAGAAGGCAGGGACGGGGTACTGAACTTTAAGATCAGCCATGATCTCATTGAATGGTGGAGCAGGCTCGAAGAGCCGAATGACCTAATCCTGCTCCTATCTTCTCTGTTTCTAATATCAGTCATACTGTCTTCACCTGCACAGAATATTATTGAATATATTCACCTGTGTTTGTATATGGAATTTGGACCATCAATCAAGAACTTTTTGAAAGATTTGAAAAAGAATACAAAAGTTAAGCAGCTGGGAATATTGGAAATCGAAAATAATGGTAAATAATGGAATGAATCCTGAAGTATCCACGCAGAGCTTATTATCTCCTTGATGTTGCTGTTCAGTCTTCTGCAAATTACCAGTATTCAGATTTGAGTAAAAACAAAATGCTGGAGAAGCCCAGCAGGTCCAACAGTGTCCTTTATGTTGCAAAGGCAAAGATACAGAACCGACATTTTGGGCTTTAGCTCTTCATCAAGGTATGAGAAAATGGCGTCAAGCATCCGAGCAAAAAGGTGGGCGGTGGGGTGACAAAGGCAGGAGATGATGGGTGGAGAGAGGAGGGAAGGGACAGCAGTAATGAGGGGGAGGAGGGATGGCTAGGTGGGTAGGGGGGAAGGGAGGGGAGAACTGGAAAGGGGGAGGGGAAAGAAAAGGTGAGCAAGTTTAGCAGAAAGCAGAGAAGTCTTTTATGTTTTTTCCCAGCTGCTGTAACACAGTCTCTAAAAAAAATCGGAACAGGAATAAGGACTCATTCCCATTCTGACATTTTACTTCCTTGACCCCGAATTATTTTCATGGATCGCCTGCAGTCTAAATTGAACTGTAGGTGATCTATGAACAACAGGATAATGAATAGGACGTCTAGCCTCCTTAAACACCACACTTTGGGTATTGTGTCTAATCTCGTGGTGAGATGATGGATATTTGGAGTTTTTGTCATTTCTGTGTGAACGGCCACTCTTGGAAGGTAGGGAGACACTTCAGAATGGAAAAATGACATAAGTTCTATGTGGGGGGGAAAAAAAAGTACAAATGTTAAGGCCATCTGGTTAGAGAGTGTCCAGATGGAAAATAAGGTGTTGTTCCTCCAATCTACGGTGGTCACAGGGGGATAGTACATGAGGCCATGGACAGACACGAGCTTGGGAGTATGATGCAGAATTAAAATGGTTGGCTATTGGCAGGTAGCTATTGTTGCAGACGGAGAGGAGGCGCTGAGCAAAGCGATCTCCCAATCTGCGGCCGGTGTCTCCGATTATAGAGAAGGCCACAAAGGGAACACTGGATGCAGTAAATAAGTCCTGTGAATGTACAAATGAAGTGTTGCTTCATTTGAAAGGCCTTTTTTTGGGCCCTGATCTGTGGTGAGGGAGACGTTGTTGTTGCAAGTGTCGCACTTGTTGTGGCCACAGTAGAAGGTGCTGGGGGGGGCTGGGGGGGAGGGGGTGCGATGATGGAAGGGATAAGTGTATGAGGGAATCCTAGAGGAAGTGATCCCTATGGAAGGCTTAGAGGGGAGGAGAAGGAAAATGTGGATGTGGGATCCTGCTGTCGTAAGAGCCGGAAATATGGTGGATAATGTGTTGTAAGCGGAGGCTGGTAGTTGATGATGAGGGGGATTCTAGGTTTTTTGCCTCTGGGGGTATATGGAGGTCAGGGTAGATGAGCTGGGAATTTCAAGGTCTGGGCACTCTCCATTCGGATGGCCTTAACATCGACTTCTCTGCTAAACTTGCTCATATTTTCTTTCCCCCCCTTTCCAGTTCTACCCTCCCTTACCCACCCAACCATCTCTCCTTCCCCTCATTGCTGCTGTCCCTTCCCTCTTCTCTCCACTCCTGCCTTTGCCACCCCCATTCCCCCCCCTTTTGTTCATGTGTTTGTCAGCATTCTCCCATTTCCCCCCCCCACCCCTTTTTGTTCATGTCTTTGTCAGCATTCTCTCATACCTTGATGAAGGGCTCAAGCCTGAAATGTCAGTTATATATTTTTATCTTTGCTACATAAATGACCCTGTTTGACCTGCTGAGTTTCTCCAGGATTTTGTGTTTTTACTTCAACCACAGGGTCTACAGATTTTCCTGATTTACTTTAGTATTCAGATTTCAGACTTATTGTCAGAGTACATACATGATGTCACATACAACCCTGAGATTCCTTTTTCCTGTGGGCGAGGTAGAATCACCACTCACTGGGAGTACAAAAAAATAAACTGTACACAGTGTAAACATTTAAACAAATAGAAAAACTATAAGCAGATAATAAATGTTAACAAACTGTGCAATACAGAGAGAACAAAAGAAAATCAGTAAAGTGCACTAGTACGAGTCCTTAAATGAACCTCTGATTGAGTTTGTTGTTGAGGGGTCTGATGGTGGAGGGGGAGCAGCTGTTCCCGAACCTGGTGGGACGAGTCTTGTGGTGATGGGAGCCATGAGAGCAGAGCGTGTGCTGGGTGGTTTGGATCTTAGATTTTTGCTGCACCTTAGTTCTGGTAACACTGAGTGCAAGGTTGTTGTTGCACCATTCAGCCAAGTTTTCAATCTCCATCCTGTAGGCTGACTCATTCACATCCTTTATACAACCCATTTCCATTTTTAAAAAAAACAAGCCAAGAAAAGAGAATTTATGGTTTTATTGGAATAAATATTATGCTCAAGTAAGAACATTTTATTTTAAAGGTACTTTTAATTGTCCATTTATAAGTGATTTTTCCCCCCGCCCTCCTGCATCAGTTGTGAATAATATTAATAGTAAATTTGAATAATTTTTTAATGGAATTCTCTTTTATTGGCATGAATTAGAAATATAAGAGACTTTGTCAAGTGGTTGAATATAATGATAGTTTTGAGATGAATAGCTTTTCTGCTGTGTTGACCATAAAGCTTGTTTTGAAAAATGCCATGCTTGAAGAAGCTTGTGGTTAAGTTCAGCTGAGAAAAGGTCAGAAAGGAAAGGAGGAATTTATATTAACCTGCTTTTTATCTGTATAGCATTATCTGACTTAGCCAGGGGTGGCCAAACCGTGGCTCTTTGACATGTAATGTGTGGCTCATGGAAATATGTTGGCTGGTGGAGATAGCATTGCTCCAGAAGCCACCCCAAGACACTCTGAATCCCTTCAGCCAAACCGTCCTGTGTAAACTGGTACCTCTCATTTTGTTCATTTTAGATTGGTCACAGTGTTGGAGCTACCGAAAGAAAATAGACACACACACACCAAGAGCAGTTCAGTTTATACAAATGTTTATTACAAATTCAAAAGCTGATTTCAAACTACAATATGCTAGCCCTTCCCAACTATACTTATCAATGCTTGGACTGGTCCCAACTGCCGAAGTGAATCAATGACTGCACATTTGTAGTAGGTTGTCGGGGCGCCGGTAGCAGCTTTTCCACCTCCCTCGACCGGGACGTTAGCTAGACTCTAGAAGTTCTTCTTGCTGAGAGATTTTGCCACCTCTCGGAGAGTCTCAAACTTCAGCAGTGGGACCATGGCTCATATTACCCAAAAGTTGTTTACTTCATAGCTTATCTCTTTGAACAAATGATTTAATTATCTTCAAGGTCTCCTGACAGTCTGCGACCAACAAAAGAAAACTGCATCTCTGGGCCTCATGGTGGAACTTAGATGTGTCTACTAATTCATATGCATCCCTGGGCCTCATAGTGTAAATTAGATTATGTCTTTTGATTCATCTGCATCCTGGGCCCCATGGTGGAATTTAGGTGTATCTACTAATTCATATGCATCCTAGGCCTCATGGTAAATTAGATTATGTCTTTTGATTCATCTGCATCCTGGGCCCCATGGTGGAATTTAGGTGTATCTACTAATTCATATGCATCCTAGGCCTCATGGTAAATTAGATTATGTCTTTTGATTCATCTGCATCCTGGGTGTATCTACTAATTCTAAAAAACAAGCAGGTTCTCAGCCTTGCAGAAGCAAAGGCTGCAAAAGTAAAAAATACAGTTTAAATCTTCCATTACAACCTGCTTTTTATCTGTATAGCATTGTCTGACTTAGCTAGGGTGGCCAAACCATGGCTCTTTGACATGTAATGTGTGGCTCATGGAAATATGTTGGCTGGTGGAGATAGCATTGCTCCAGAAGCCACCCCAGGACACTCTGAATCCCTTCAGCCAAACCAGGGGATCCCGATTTGGTCACAGCCTGGGCTGCATGACTAGGAGGGGGAAGAGGGAATGGTCACTGGAGGAACGACCCCTGCAGAGGAGCTGAGCGAGCAGCGCATGCCAGACTCGGGTTCCCAATGCTCGGGCCAGGCCACACCACAGTAGAGCACCACCAACATGGGGTGTGAGGTAGGAGGTTTGGGCAAAGTTGCATGTCCTCTGGTGAGAGTGGCTGCAAAGGTTGGGAAGGCAGGCCGGTCCAAGAGAGCTCGAATGAGGTGTTGCCTGTTGCAGAGGTGGGGTGTCTGTAGTCACTCTGGTGGGGGGGAGGAGTAAGATGATGATGGGGAGGAGCCAAGCCAGGACAGAATTGGAGTTAGTAGCAGCAGCGAAGGTCCTAGTCACTAGGCTGTGGAAGTTGATTCAATAATGGCTCTCTAAATTCAATTGAATGAATAATTGAAGAGGTAAAACAAGCTGTTAGGAAAAGCCAAGAGAATGGAACTAATTGGATTGGCCTTCTGTTGACGTGGCACCAGTGCTATGAATTAAATGGCTTCCTTTTGCTGTGCGACACTGCCATTCGTGAGCTTTGATAGATTGTGGCAAACTGCCTCAACTAAACCTATATTTTTGTTTAAAGTTAGAGGCATGGGTTTAACAGGGAAAATGAATATTCAAATAAATATTTGCATTATACTTGCATGTTTTGGGCCAGTGATACTGCAATGAATCACATCAAATGGTGATTTGGAGCTGCAGATTAGATGAGTTGCTTTGTGAGTCATTCTTTTTGGAACACCAAATGACTGCTTCATTTTAACAGTCGAATTAATGCCTTTCTTCATAAAAATCAAAACATACTGGAAATATTCAGGAAGAAGCAGCACCTGTGGAGTTCCAATTTGCAATCTGCTTTGCGCAAGACACCAAGAAAATGCAAAATTGTGAAAGCAGCTGAGGCCATCACACCAATCAACCTCTGCTCCATTGACTTTGTTTGTACTGCCTGCTGTTTCTGGAAATCTGCCAATGCATTAAAGGACCCATTTTACCTCAGACACACTATCTTCCCCTTTGTGTGAGGCAGAAACTTCAAAACACAAGTTTCTTTCCTGATGTCATCACTCTTAAGTGGGCCCCTCCTTTGTAAATGATGAAGCCCTTGCACTGTTTTACTTTTCTTCATACCCTACACTATCTTTGTAATACTATAGCTTGCACTATGACTTATTCCAACACTGTAGGAAGGCCTCAAGCCTTGCAGAAGGTAGTGGACACAGCCCAGGACATCACTGGAAAACCCACCCACCATCGATAACATCTACAGGGAACGCCGTGTCAGAGAGCATGAAGGATTCACACCACCCAGCACACACTCTGTTCTCACTGCTGCCATCAGGAAAGACTCACCCCACCAAGTTCAGGAACTGCTGCTCCCCCTCCACCATCAGACTCCTCAACAACAAACTCAATCACGGACTTATTTAAGGACTCTTGCACTTCACTGATTTTTTTTCTCTCTCTGTATTACACTTTGTTTACATTTCTTTATTTGTTAACGTGTACTTAAGTCAGTTTATTTTTGCACTGCCAATAAGTGGTAATTCTATCTTGCCCACAGGAAAAAGAATCTCAATGTATTCTGACAATAAATCTGTTGTACCTGAGTATGGGTTGATTTGCCTGGATATCATTCAAAACAAAAACTTTTTACTGAATCTCATTACACGTGACAAGAAACAATTCATTTCAATTCAAATTGAACATTTTGTAGACTGTAGAAGGAAGTATTCTTTTTTGGAAATTTTATTAGTTTCATATTAATGTCCAAGTACAGAAATATCCTTCAATATTACATAAACAATAATAATAATACATAGTATTTTTCCCCCAATCCCTCCCACACCCTCCCCTCAAAGTAGTAAGCCCAAGAACATAAAAAGGAAGAATTATAGGAAGAAAGAAAAAGATAAAAAGGATAAAGTGGGAAAAAGAAGATAATCTGGTTACAAAAATGACAATAAATTCAATCAGATTTTGCCTTTAAAATATTAAACATATACTGGTATATGTTCACCAAGGAGTTGAGAAGGTTTGAGGTTTAGGGAACATTTTCATAATGTAATAACTATAATGTGTAAGTATGGGCACCCAATTTTAAAGAAATTATCATATTTATTTCTCAAATTATCTGTAACTTTTTCAAGTTTCAGTATGCCATCTATCTATTCCCAAATTTGAATCTAATTTCCATGAGATTACTATAGTTTTCCTTGCAACTGTCAATGCAATTTTCACAAATTGCTTTTGAAGAACGTTAAGTTTTAATTTTGGCCTAATCCCAGAAACATTACCTAGCAAGAAAATAATTGGACCTTTTTTTAAAATTTTTTTATTTTTCACACTATAGATCACATTATTCAAGATATACACATTTCTCCTTTCAAATATATAGTGTCGTTTTCTCCCCCCCTCCCTCCTCCCGTCCCCCCCCACCTCCCCCTCCATCCATTCAAAACTCTGAGTCCAAGATACATCAAACCCATCAAACAATGTTGTCACTCAACATTAACGAACAAAAACTTCCACTGAGTCAATTCTTTCCATTCTCTTTTCCTTTTATCATTTTAGGTGATAGATGTCCCGGTAGGTTTTCTCTTATTATATTTCATGTACGGCTCCCATATTTGTTTAAATAATGTTATATTATTTCTTAAACTATATGTTATTTTTTCCAATGGAATACATTTATTCATTTCTATATACCATTGCTGTATTTTCAAATTATCTTCTAATTTCCAGTTTGACATAATACATTTTTTTGCTACAGCTAGGGCTATCTTAACAAATCTTTTTTGTACACCCTCCAAATCAAGTCCAAATTCTTTATTTTTTATGTTACTTAGGAGGAAGATCTCTGGGTTTTTTGGTATATTGCTTTCTGTAATTTTATTTAATATCTGGTTTAGATCTTCCCAAAATTTTTTCACCTTTTCACAAGTCCAGATTGCATGAATTGTTGTTCCTATTTCTTTTTTACAACAAAAACATCTGTCAGATACTGTTGGATCCCATTTATTTAACTTTTGAGGAGTGATATATATAACCTATGTATCCAATTATATTGTATCATACGTAATCTCATATTTATTGTATTTCTCATAGTTCCTAAACATAACCTCTCCCATGTTTCCTTTTTTATCTTTGTTTAGATCTTGTTCCCACTTTTGTTTAGTTTTATCATTTATTTCCTCATTCTCCTTTTCTTGTAATTTGATATACATGTTTGTTATAAATTTTTTAATTATCATTGTGTCTGTAATCAGATATTCAAAATTGCTTCCTTCTGGTAACTTCAGACTACTTCCCAATTTATCCTTTAAATAGGATTTCAATTGGTAATATGCCAGCACTGTATCTTGAGTTATATTATATTTATCCTTCATTTGTTCAAAGGATAATAATTTATTCCCCGAAAAACAATTTTCTATTCTTTTAATCCCTTTTTTCTCCCATTCTCTAAAAGAGAGGTTATCTACCGTAAAAGGGATTAGCTGATTTTGCGTCAGTATTAGTTTTGATAATTGGTAGTTTGTTTTATTTCTTTCTACATGAATCTTCTTCCAAATATTAAGCAAATGGTGCAATACTGGAGAATTCCTATGTTTTACCAATTTTTCATCCCATTTATATAATATATGTTCAGGTATCTTCTCCCCTATTTTGTCTAGCTCTAACCTAGTCCAATCTGGCTTTTCTTTTGTTTGGTAAAAATCTGATAGATATCTTAATTGTGCAGCTCTATAATAATTTTTAAAATTTGGCAGTTGTAAGCCTCCTTGTCTATACCATTCTGTTAATTTATCTAGTGCTATCCTCGGTTTCCCCCCTTTCCATAAAAATTTCCTTATTATTTTCTTTAACTCCTTAAAGAATTTTTCTGTCAAGTGTATTGGCAGTGCCTGAAATAGATATTGTATCCTTGGAAAAATGTTCATTTTAATACAGTTTATCCTTCCTATTAGTGTTAATGGTAAGTCTTTCCAATGCTCTAAATCTTCCTGTATTTTTTTCATTAGTGGATAATAATTAAGTTTATATAGATGGCTGAGGTTTTTATTTATTTGTATACCTAGGTATCGTATTGTTTGCATTTGCCATCCAAACGGTGATTCTTTCTTGAATTTTGAGAAATCCGCATTATTCATTGGCATTGCTTCACTTTTATTTGCATTAATCCCGACACTTCTCCATACTCCTTCAATTTCTTATGTAATTCTTTTATTGATGTTTCTGGTTCCGTTAGGTATACTATAACATTATCTGCAAATAAACTGATTTTGTATTCCTTGCCTTTTATTTTTATCCCTTTTATTTTATTTTCTGTTCTTATCAGTTCTGCAAGTGGTTCTATGGCTAACGCGAACAATAAGGGCGATAGTGGGCATCCCTGTCTTGTTGATCTGCTTAAGTTAAAATGTTTTGATACATATCCATTTACTGTCACTCTTGCCAATGGCCCCTTATATAATGCTTTAATCCAATTAATATATTTCTCTGGTAAACTAAATTTTTGTAGTACCTTGAATAAATAATTCCATTCTACTCTGTCAAAGGCCTTCTCTGCGTCTAAGGCAACCGCTACTGTTGGAGTTTTATTTCCTTCTACTGCATGAATTAAGTTAATAAACTTACAAATATTATCTGTTCGTCTTTTTTTTATGAATCCAGTTTGGTCTAGACTTACTATTTTTGGTACATAATCAGCTAATCTGTTTGCTAATAATTTAGCTATTATCTTGTAATCTGTGTTAAGTAGAGATATTGGTCGATATGATGCTGGTGCAAGTGGATCTTTCCCTGCCTTTGGTATTACTGTAATGCTGTTTTGCACAAATCTGGTAAGCTTTGTGTTTTATGAATCTGGTTGATTACTTACAGGAGGGGAGGAATTAATAAATCTTTAAATGTTTTATAGAATTCTATTGGGAGACCATCCTCTCCTGGTGTTTTATTATTCGGCAGATTTTTTATTGTCTCTTGTATTTCTACTATTTCAAATGGTTCTATTAATTTATTTTGTTCCTCTGTTTGTAATTTCGGTAGTTCAATTTTAGTTAAGAATTCATCTATTTTACCTTCTTTCCCTTCATTTTCAGTTTGGTATAATTGTTCGTAGAATTCTCTGAAATTTTCATTAATTTCCGTTGGATTATATGTGATCTGTTTGTCTTTTTTCCTTGATGCCAATACCATTCTTTTAGTTTGTTCTGTCTTCAGCTGCCACGCTAGAATTTTGTGCGTTTTTTCTCCTAGTTCGTAATATTTCTGCTTTGTCTTCATTATATTTTTCTCCACCTTATATGTTTGAAATGTTTCATATTTTATTTTTTTATCTACCAATTCCCTTCTTTTAGTAGTGTCTTCCTTCCTTGCTAATTCTTTCTCTATATCTGCTATTTCCTTTTCCAACTGTTCTGTTTCCTGATTGTAATCCTTCTTCATCTTAGTTACGTAACTTATTATTTGCCCTCTGATGAACGCTTTCATTGCGTCCCATAATATAAACTTATCCTTCACTGATTCCGTATTTATTTCAAAATACATTTTAATTTGTCTTTCTATGAATTCTCTAAAATCCTGTCTTTTAAGTAGCATGGGGTTTAATCTCCATCTATACATTTTTGGAGGGATATCCTCTAACTCTATTGTCAATATCAAGGGTGAATGGTCCGATAATATTCTAGCTTTATATTCTGTTTTCCTAACTCTATCTTGTATACAAGCTGATAACAGGAATAAATCTGTTCTTGAATATGTTTTATGTCTATCCGAATAATCTGAATATTCCTTTTCCTTTGAGTGTTGTTTCCTCCATATATCCAAAAGTTGCATTTCTTGCATCGATTTAATTATAAATTTGGTTACTTTATTCTTTCTGTTAATTTTTTTCCCGGTTTTATCTATGTTTGAATTCAAATTGAGATTGAAATCCCCTCCTATTAATATATTCCCTTGCGTATCTGCTATCTTCAGAAAAATATCCTGCATAAATTTTTGATCTTCTTCATTAGGCGAATATATATTAAGTAAATTCCAAAACTCCGAATATATCTGACATTTTATCACTACATATCTTCCTGCTGGATCTATTATTTCCTCTTCTATTTTAATTGGTACATTTTTACTGATTAATATAGCCACTCCTCTAGCTTTTGAGTTATATGACGCTGCCGTTACATGTCCTATCCAATCTCTCTTTAATTTCTTGTGCTCCACTTCAGTTAAGTGTGTTTCTTGCACAAATGCAATATCATTTTTTTCTTTTTTCCGTAAATTTATCAGTTTCTTCCTTTTGATTTGGTTATGTATTCCATTAATATTTAAAGTCATATAGTTTAATGTAGCCATTTTATACTTTGTTTATCTTTCCCTTTCGTTTCCTCATCATCACCTTTCCTTCTCATCCATTTCTGCTTTCTTTCTTTGAACAGTTTATAAGACAACATTTTTAACACATCAAACATTCCCCTTATGGGGGGTGTGGCAAGATGGTGTAGGGAGCGGACGTGCCTTCCCGGTCTCTCCCAGGCAGTTATATAAATACCCGTTTTAAGAATATTTCTTTTCTGTTAAAAGTCTTTGTTTTGTTTATCAATTGTTTTTAGTTTAAAATGGCAACAAAGATTAAGGAAAATAGAGTTCAAATACAGAACAAAACTACACTCTCCGACTTTGGAAGAAACTCGGCCTACTTGCCCAGACAGAACCACGGAGTCAAGGCTGGAATCTTCTTAAGAACGGAGCTCATTAATTGGACTGTCGGATAAGCTGGCCTTGGACACCCCTCTGAAAGATGGTGATGAATATTGATTTGAAATGTTTTATGAAGGTAAATTGCAATAATTGGCATTGGTTGCCTGTGAGTTTTAAAAATCCAGATAACATTAAAGTTTATTAGTGATTTTTTTTGGATGGAATATCGGAAGGATGAACTTATTATCTATAAATACAGAACAAAATTACATTCTTTGACTTTGGAAGAAATTTGACCTATTTGCCCAGACAGATCCGGAGTTGGTGCTGGAATTTTCTCAAGAACAGAACTTATTAAAGTTGATTTCGGACTCCTTTTTGAAAGATGGCGACGAATGTTGATTTGAAATATTTGAAATATTTTCTGAAGATAAACATATATATGGAACTCCTTGACCTGCAATAAGGTTTATCAGTGATTTTTTTTGGATGGAATATTGGAAGAGTGAATTTATTATCTGTGAGTATGCATACATTGCAAACAGATTTTAATAGTTTTGAAAAGGTTTTTTTTTAAACTAAACAACAAGATCAGTTTAATATTGAGAAAATTGGAAAAAACGGAAACTTTATTAAATTTGGAAACTCAGTAGAAAGAAACTATGAACAAGATTGATGATTTATAAAATTAAAGTTGAAGGAGCAATGTCCAAGAAGAGTTAAAAATTTTGAATAAGTTTTTCTTGAAAATAAACAATAATTTCAACTTAACATTGAGAAGATTTACAAAGTGGAAAATTTGATATTAAATTGGGAAACATAGAAGAAAGAACTTATGAATAACATTGATGCTTTAGAAGATCAAGACCGAAGGAATTATGTTCAAGAAAATTTTAAAAGATTAGAAAAAACTTTTTTTGAAAGTAAGCTACAAATTCAACTTGAGACTGAGAAGAATGGAAGATTCGGTGTTGAACTGGGATGTTCAGAGGTGTTTTAATTCAGTGGATGAAATTCAGGAAGACTTGAAAAAAAAACTTTTATTGATTGTAAACAATGTTTAACTCAGTGTTGGGAGGGTGGAAAGGGTGCAAAATTTAATATCAAGTTTGGATTTTCAAAAAAAAAGAGTTTATGAATAAGATTGGTTAAATTGATGGACCGGGGTTTTATGGATATAAGAAATGATGATTTTTCGGTTTATATGTGTATTTTGTCTGCCTGGGGGTGGGGGGGGGGGGAGGGGGAGGGGGTGGTACTTCTCCCGAAAATCATAGGCCACTTGTGGTTTATACCACACCCATTTGGGTTTTTGGGAATTAACCACCACAAGGTGGTTTCCTAAGGGGTTAGGGGAGGTGGGGGGGGGGTGAAAATTAGAAAATTATTTAGTATCTATTATGTAATATTATACGAAGTCAATTTGAAATGAATGTATGGAGATACTATAAATAAATTTCAAAAAAAAACATTCCCCTTATTCTCCTACCTAATATTTCTTTAACCCCATTGTCCCCTCCCCTTCCTGAGTTGCCCATTATCCCTTGTCGGGCAACAACATCTCCCCTCTCCATTTGGATTTGCGAATTCACTTGCAAGCGTCAACTGATTTTGCAGTGACCGTAATTTCTCCCTACCCAGCCCCCCCAGAAAAGATTTCAATTTTTATATACAACAAAGGTCACTCTCTAAATTCCCTCTTTACTCCTCTCTTCCCCTTTTTTTCCCTCATTAATTCTTCTCTATACACTATATATTTTCTTTTATATGCACATACACTTATGTAATATATGTATTATATATGTATATAGTCCTATACACACGTCTTTTTAGTTCGCAGTCTTTTGTACTCTTGTTACATGTCTTCATCTCTGTCTATTTTGTAATTTTTCTGCAAATTTTCGTGCTTCCTCTGGATCCGAGAATTGTCTGTTTTGCTGTCCTGGAATAAATATTTTCAATACCGCTGGATGCTTTAGTATATGCAAATAGCGCCTTTGGAAGACTACACAAAAGAGTCTGGAAAAACAACCAACTGAAAAACCTCACAAAGATAAGCGTATACAGAGCCGTTGTCATACCCACACTCCTGTTCGGCTCCGAATCATGGGTCCTCTACCGGCACCACCTACGGCTCCTAGAACGCTTCCACCAGCGTTGTCTCCGCTCCATCCTCAACATCCATTGGAGCGCTTACATCCCTAACGTCGAAGTACTCGAGATGGCAGAGGTTGACAGCATCGAGTCCACGCTGCTGAAGATCCAGCTGCGCTGGATGGGTCACGTCTCCAGAATGGAGGACCATCGCCTTCCCAAGATCGTGTTATATGGCAGCTCTCCACTGGCCACCGTGACAGAGGTGCACCAAAGAAAAGGTACAAGGACTGCCTAAAGAAATCTCTTGGTGCCTGCCACATTGACCACCGCCAGTGGGCTGATAACGCCTCAAACCGTGCATCTTGGCGCCTCACAGTTTGGTGGGCAGCAACCTCCTTTGAAGAAGACCGCAGAGCCCACCTCACTGACAAAAGGCAAAGGAGGAAAAACCCAACACCCAACCCCAACCAACCAATTTTCCCCTGCAACCACTGCAATCGTGTCTGCCTGTCCCGCATCGGACTTGTCAGCCACAAACGAGCCTGCAGCTGACGTGGACTTTTTACCCCCTCCATAAATCTTCGTCCGCGAAGCCAAGCCAAAGATGTATATAGTCCTATACACACGTCTTTTTAGTTCGCAGTCTTTTGTACTCTTGTTACATGTCTTCATCTCTCAGTCTATTTTGTAATTTTTCTGCAAATTTTCGTGCTTCCTCTGGATCCGAGAATTGTCTGTTTTGCTGTCCTGGAATAAATATTTTCAATACCGATGGATGCTTTAGTATAAATTTATACCCTTTCTTCCATAAAATCACCTTTGCTGTATTGAATTCCTTTCTCTTCTTCAGGAGTTCAAAACTTATATCTGGATAAATAAAATTTTTTTGCCCTTTGTACTCCAGTGGCTTGTTGTCCTCTCTTACTTTCTCCATTGTTTTCTCCAGTACCTTTTCTCTTGTAGTATATCTTAGGAATTTTACTAAAATGGATCTTGGCTTTTGTTGTGGTTGTGGTTTAAAGGCTAATATTGTATGTGCCCTTTCTATTTCCATTTCTTGCTGTAGTTCTGGACATTCTAAGATCCTGGGGATCCAATCTTTTATAAACTCTCTCATATTCTTGCCTTCTTCATCTTCCTTAAGGCCCACTATCTTTATATTATTTCTTCTGTTATAATTTTCCATTATATCTATTTTCTGCGCTAACAGCTCTTGTGTCTCTTTAACTTAGATTAGATTCTTCTAATTTCTTTTTTAAGTCCTCTACCTCCATTTCTACTGCTGCTTCTCGTTCTTCCACCTTGTCCATTCTTTTTCCTATTTCTGATATGGTCATATCTATTTTATTCACTTTCTCTTCTGTACTGTTTATTCTTCTTCTTAAATCACTAAATTCTTGTGCTTGCCATTCTTTAAATGAATCCATGTATTCTTTAATAAGAGAAAATATATCCATTGTCTTGCCTTTCCCTTCTTCTTCCATTTCACTGTACTCTTCCTCTTCCTCTTCTTCTTCCTCTGGGTTGGCCATCTGTTGTTTCTTTGTTTTCTTTTTCTTCTCTTCTTTCTTGTTTTCGTTGTCTTCTATGTTCTCCTCTTGCTGCTGCTGTTCTGTAGCTGTCATTGCCGGCTGTGGAGATCGACTTCCCAGCTGGTTGCCCCTCCCGTCGGTGTGTTTTTTTGCATGCGCGGTTGCGCACTTTTACTCGGCTCAGCGAGCCATTTTTGTAGTCCACTTTCTACCGAACTGAGGGAGCGGGCTTCTCTCTCCACCGCGGGCCTCTTCGAACAGGTAAGGCCTTCTTCTTCCGATGTCTTCTCTTCCTCTCTTCTTACCGTTGGTTTCGACTTTTCTTTTTTCGTCGCCATCTTCTTTCCACCTTTATATTCACTTTACTTTAATTTTTATTTTTGTGCCTTTGTGCTTTCCTTTATTTTTTTCAACTTTTCTGGAGAGGGCTGGAGTTCACCGTCCGGCCACTACTCCATCGCGTGACTTCCCCCGAAAATAATTGGACCTTGAAGAAATTTGACTTTCGTAACCTGTTCTAAAAATACTGCTAATTCTGTCCAAAAAGGTCTGTCTTGAACATGATCAAGTAGAGTGTGTAAAAAAAAAAAAAAAAAAAAAAAAAAAAAAAAAACTAGTACCTATCTCTTGATTACACTTAAAACATTTATCTGTTACATCTGATTTAAATCTGTTTAAATTTTGTGGGGTAAGATACAATTGATGTAAAAAGTTATATTGGACCTATCTATATCTAACTTTTATTGTATTTATCATACCATAATGGCACAATTCCAACCAATTTTTCTCCCCAATACTAATATTCAAGTTAGTTTCCCATCTTTGTCTAGATCTATGAATTCCTTGTTTTCGTGTTAGAAGGAAATAGTCTTGACTGCATGGTTCACGTTTTTTTGTGTACTCCAATTTATATTTTGTTTGAAATGGCCACAAAAATTCTTTGAAAATGAAATATTAAGCCATCAACATAGCTTTAACAAAGAGGCATGAAATGCTGATATCTACAGTCTTTTGTTTATAAACTGGGTTGTTTCATTGTTTGTCAGTAGTTATTGATTAAGACCATGGTGCCTGGCCTTTAGCTTTGCAATGTGTATGAAGGTGGCCAATTAGACTTATCTGAACATGAAAGTTGCTTTTGCATGCATTTCCAGAGATGTCGGAATGCAAAATTCTCTTTTCTCCTTTGCTTCCTCCTCTGCTTTTTATGGACGATCCAATGCTTCTTGTTCCCAGTGGTATGTGTCAATGTTGAACCTCTTCTTGGGATGTTCTTTGATCCTTTTAACACTATATGACTCCGTATGAAAGAGCTGAATAATATATAATTCGGAGAAGTGAGCTGTTGCACTTTGGGAGGTCAAATGTAAGGGGAAGTGTATACAGTTAATGGCAGGACTCTTGAAAGTATTGACATGCAGAGGGATTCAGGGGATCAGGTCCATAGTTCATTGAAGGTGGCCATACAAGTGGATAGGGTAGCTTGCCTTCATTGGTGAGACATTGAATGCCAAAATATGGAAGTCATTTTGCAACTATGAAACTTTGGTTTGGCTGCACTTGGAATGTGTTGGACTCTGGCTTTACCCTACCCTTAATTTAGTCTATGTGTTGTCTGAGTCCAGTGTGTTCGTTAAATGAAGTGATAGGAGAAGGCATTCGGTTCAACAACCAGTTTATTACACAGCACAAGAATAAAGCTTAACAGAGCTCTGGTTCAGTCGTTCATAGATCACCTGCACAGTGAGCTATTCCCCAAGACTGACCTCTACTGTCCAGTCTCTACAGTTTATATAGCTCAACCTTATACAGAACAAAAGTTGGCTTCCTTTGCCAGATTTCATTATCATACAGAACAAAAGTTGGCTTTCTTCGCTAGATTTCTTGCATAAGATTTATCACAAGTAATTTCCTGCTCCGCAGTTGTCTGGGGTGTAGAGCTCCCATCTTAATCCTCAAGGACAGAAATCAATTCATACCCCAGATATTTCTAATTATTTCTTTGTTCTCATCTGGCCATATTCTTATGTTCTACTCAACACCTCCTTCTGTCTTAGCTTACTGATTCCATTCTCTTTGTTTCTGACAGTCTCTGTCAGATTCTTTTTGTTTGTGCTAATCAACACCTCCTTGCCTTAACATTCCTACTAAATTGTTTCATACATATCCTCTCTCTTGTATTTTGGGAGCAGGCAATTCTAAACCTACTGTAATCAGCCAACTTTGCTACATACTGTGGCTGCCCCTTACTTACATTACTCTTTCCCTTCACCATGAGGTAAATATTAAATTGTTACATAGTACTGGATTCATGTATACAAAATGAATAGTACATAAGCATATATTCTACATATTTTCTATGATTAATTAACCCCTATATTCCAACAAATGCTATGTGGAATTCTGGTCACCCCTTTACAAGAAAGATGTGGAGGCGTTGGAAAGAGTACAAAAGAGGTTTATGTTGCCTGGATCAGGGAGCATGTTGCCTGGATCAGGGAGCATGTTGCCTGGATCAGGGAGCATGTTGCCTGGATCAGGGAGCATGTTGCCTGGATCAGGGAGCATGTTGCCTGGATCAGGGAGCATGTTGCCTGGATCAGGGAGCATGTTGCCTGGATCAGGGAGCATGTTGCCTGGATCAGGGAGCATGTTGCCTGGATCAGGGAGCATGTTGCCTGGATCAGGGAGCATGTTGCCTGGATCAGGGAGCATGTTGGACAAACTTGGGTTGTTGTTCTCTGGTGCTTAGGAGGCTGATGGGTGACCTGATATAGATTTATAAAATCATGAGTAAAACACCAAAGTCTGCAGACATCGTGGTTGAAGTAAAAACACAATGTTGAAGGGCTCAAGCCCAAAATGTTGGTTATGTGTCTATATCTTTGCCAGATAAGTACACCGTTTGACCTGCTGAGTTTCTCCAGCATTGTGTTTTTAATTTTATAAAATCTTGAGAGGCATTGATTGGTGAATAGTCTTTTCCCCCAGGCTAAATGTGTCACACACTATTTTTTTTTCTTTGGCTTGGCTTCGCGGACGAAGATTTATGGAGGGGGTAAAAAGTCCACGTCAGCTGCAGGCTCGTTTGTGGCTGACCAGTCCGATGCGGGACAGGCAGACACGATTGCAGCGGTTGCAAGGGAAAATTGGTTGGTTGGGGTTGGGTGTTGGGTTTTTCCTCCTTTGCCTTTTGTCAGTGAGGTGGGCTCTGCGGTCTTCTTCAAAGGAGGCTGCTGCCCGCCAAACTGTGAGGCGCCAAGATGCACGGTTTGAGGCGTTATCAGCCCACTGGCGGTGGTCAATGTGGCAGGCACCAAGAGATTTCTTTAGGCAGTCCTTGTACCTTTTCTTTGGTGCACCTCTGTCACGGTGGCCAGTGGAGAGCTCGCCATATAATACGATCTTGGGAAGGCGATGGTCCTCCATTCTGGAGACGTGACCCATCCAGCGCAGCTGGATCTTCAGCAGCGTGGACTCGATGCTGTCGACCTCTGCCATCTCGAGTACCTCGACGTTAGGGGTGTGAGCGCTCCAATGGATGTTGAGGATGGAGCGGAGACAACGCTGGTGGAAGCGTTCTAGGAGCCGTAGGTGGTGCCGGTAGAGGACCCATGATTCGGAGCCGAACAGGAGTGTGGGTATGACAACGGCTCTGTATACGCTTATCTTTGTGAGGTTTTTCAGTTGGTTGTTTTTCCAGACTCTTTTGTGTAGTCTTCCAAAGGCGCTATTTGCCTTGGCGAGTCTGTTGTCTATCTCATTGTCGATCCTTGCATCTGATGAAATGGTGCAGCCGAGATAGGTAAACTGGTTGACCGTTTTGAGTTTTGTGTGCCCGATGGAGATGTGGGGGGGCTGGTAGTCATGGTGGGGAGCTGGCTGATGGAGGACCTCAGTTTTCTTCAGGCTGACTTCCAGGCCAAACATTTTGGCAGTTTCCGCAAAGCAGGACGTCAAGCGCTGACGTCAGCACACACTATAACGCGCATTTAAGATGAGGGGATCAAGTTGAAGGGAGATATGCAGTGCCAATATTTTTTACACACAGAAAGTGGCTGGTGCCCGAAATGGGCTGCTAGGACTAATGGTGGCAGCAGATAGATTTGTGGTGAATGAGAGACACATGTGAATCTGAAGCAGAGGGACAGAGTTTAATTTTTGTATGGACGTTGTATTTGGTACAGCAGCAAGGGCTAAAGGGCTTGTTCAGGCTAATTGGCCTAACTTGGCCCAGGCACCAGTAAATTTATTCAAACATTCCTGCATATCAGTTTCTAAGCTAGCATCGAGTCCACAGTCAGCAGCCAAGAGGAAGTCCATTAAAGTGGTTTCTTGTACAGTACTTTGGTTTTGGCTGAAAATGTCCTTGTGTTGAATCGAATTCTTTCAGGCCTGTATTAACTCTGTAAATAAGAATAATTGATGATTCTTTAAGTCACCAGCAAAAGACCGTAAAAGTCTGCCATTTCTCTGGTCAATTTTTCTATTCTTTATGGAATGCTCAAACAAAAATTACTTGTGGCCTTGCATCACCTTGATCACAGCCTCTTCTCACTGCTACCTTCAGGTAGAAAATAGAGAATTTAAATTTAAATTTGAAGTTTAGACATCCTGCACAGTAACAGGCCCTTTTGGTCCATGAGCTGCCCAAATGACCTACACCTCCCTTTGAAGGATGGAAGGAATCCAGAGCTCTGGGGAATCCCATGCAGACACGGGGAGAACGGACAAACTCCTTACAGACAGTGCGGGATTCGACCCTGATCCCGATCACTGGTGCTCCAACAGTGTTGTGCTAACTGAAGCCTAAAAATCAGCATCTCCAGACTCTTCAACCTTCTCCTGTTACAGTAATCATGGACTGGACTATCACCAGAAAGAGAAATGTCTGCATAAATGATAAAGCCACTTTTTTTCTCTTGCACAGTGATAATTGGGAATCTATCTTTAGAATTAATCATCTTTTTGATTTAAAGTCAACTATTTTTGTTCATTAAGTACCTGTTACGTTGCAGCAGATAAGAATTTCAGTGCATGACAGTAAACTCATGATCTCTTACGATTTCATCACATTGTTCCTTAAGTTTATGAAGCATTATGATGAATAAAAGAGACAGAATAAACAATGCTATTGAAAAAATAAATCTGAACTGTTTATGTTTAGGAACAAATTTAAAATTTGTTGTAATTCTGGATCATTCAAGGTAACAGTTTTTAATTTATCATGAGACCAGAAAAGTTGGTGCTGCTGGTCCGGACCTGGGAAGAGTAGGAAGTGAAGATCGCACTCCCCTGAAGGGTTCTACCTCCCAGACCTTCTGGCATTAAACAGCCTGTTAAAGAAGCTGCCAGTGTTTGATTTAAAATTCTGTCACTGCTGGGTCTGGGCGGTGCCTGTGTTTGGCAGTGGCCACAAGGGGTTGCACTTTCTGGGGAAGCAGGGCACCAATAATGGGAAGAAAGCCCCCCCCTCCCACCTCACGTGTGAGAGAAGAAGCGGAGGAGAAAAACCAAAGATGGTGACTATGGTAGCGGACCAGCGAGGGGCTCAGCGGCTGAAGGACACACACAGGCAGCGAGCTATTGGTGATTTGTGGTTGAGGAACTCACGCCGTCTGTGGGCTGCTAGCAATTTTAGGTCAAAGGACTAGCACCAGGCTGCCGGCTGCTGGAGAGTGGAACTAGGATTTGAGAGGGTGCTGAGGGCTCCCAATTGGTCCTGGGCGTTGAAGGCTTCCTTGTGTCGGAGGTTTGAATCTGGGCTCGAGTTGCCAATGTTTTGCAGTGAGCTGGAGTCTTGTGCAGCTGCAGAGGCTATGGGAGTGTTCAGTGACTCTGAAGGGATTCTCTTTCTCTTCTGTAAGTGCGCCGGTTAATGTTAATGGCGAAGCTTTGCCTGATGGGATTATAAAGGCAATTTTGTGTAACATTACGTGACAATGCATGGTACCTGTATCTCGTTGTTCTAATGCCAGAGGTTTCATTTTTTTAAAAATCAGTTCCGTTACTTTTGTATGGTTCCAATACCTGGGACAATGATCTTCCACAGCAACATCAAGTAATGTGCAACACAATTCAGACTGGAAGGGAAAACTGAGGGACAATGCTTGTTCTGGAATGTTATGTCCGAATTTCAGAGTCGTCTCACGCCGGGGATTACCAGCCTCAACCCCTAGTACAATCCCTCGCATCTACAGATGCCGGCATTGAGATCAGGCAAGTGTGAAATGGGCAATTTCATTGCATGCACTTCCTATTAAAGGTAGAGCAGACCAAACACCAGGGATAAACTCTTGCAAGTGTGAAAGCATTTGGAGTCTCAGTTAAGAGTGGTCTAGTGTGAAAGGCCAAATCTCCTGGACACTGAATGGCCGATTTACTGGGATACAAGTGTGAAAGGGGCTTTAAAGTTGTATGTGAATGGAAAGAAAAGGGTTGATAATCAATGCCCTAAACTATTCCTCTTTCATCCAAAAGCCATGTCTGGTCAAGTTTATTGTCATCTGATTGTACAAGTTCAACCCGATGAAACTGCGTTCTCCAGTCCTCATTGCAAAACACACAACCAGTCATTACACATATACAAATTATCAATGCATATACAGGACAAATACTCATAAATACAAATAAATAAATATTGTTTCAAGAATCTAAGAGTCTCAGATGGTTAGTATGAGCAGTTCCTTTGGTCGTTCAGCATTTTCACTGCCTTTGGGGGAAAAAAACTGTTCCTCAGCCCAAAAGTTGAGATGTAAAGGTGAAGAAACTCCACCAAAATACATAATCACCTACCTTTCTGAATGTGCATTCTCCGAGCCGCATGTTCCATCCCCTCTCCGAGAGGGATAATCTCTGCAGTGCAGCCCTCTGCTGATCAATAGCTAAGCGGCTATTTGGGGGTGGGCTGATGATGCTGTCATCCCGTGATCCATCTCCCCACTCACCCCTCTCCCAAGTTGGAGCCGTCGGGGCAGCGGGAGCCATCAGGGAGTGGCCGGTGCAGTCTGGGACAGCTACAATGGGCCACTCTCTGCAGCTCAAAACGTTGCGGAGCAATGGCCGTCTTCCCTACCCATAAACCCCCCCCCATGCAGTTGGAACTGTTCTGGGAACCATAGAGCGGTTTCAGCTGCCTGGGGGATTATGGGTAGGGAAGACGGCCATTGCTCTGCTGTATATTTATGATGGGTTGCGCTACAGCACCAGTTGCCCAACCTCAGTTGGATCCGGAGGGCTCTACAAGGCGCCTCTGGATATGAATGGGATGCTGGAGCAGCCTTTTTGGGCTGCTGTCTGAAAAGTAAGTTCCCATTTTTCCATCTGCTCCACAGCTGGCCTCAACATGAAATGGCCTTCTGTTACTCCTATGTCAGAGATAAAGACATCACATTGTTTAATCTATGGTTACAAAAATATGCATTAATTCTCTCCTGATTAGTACCAACTATCCAGTTTTACCTCAACTGTTTTACCACTCCGAATTTTAATGTTGCAACTTGGAAGTGTGTAAAATTATGGAGGAGCATTGAGATGCAGACAAAATTGGAAGCCAATCTTTCTATCTTCTAAGAAGTCATGGACGTAACGAGGTCAGAATGATCTGCCAACTGATCGAGGGTGGACATTAGAAAGACACTCACCAAATGCTCTTGAACATGACGAGGTAAACATTGAAGGAATCTCTGTTTCCAAAAATAGCCTTTGACAGGGTCTGCTGCAGCTAGCCTGCACCACCTCCTCAACATCTATGACGGTTGCCTATCACCTAGGATGTCATCAATTGGGCAATAAGATTCTCCCTAGATGGCTGAGTATGCCACAGAATAGCTGCCTGAAGCATGTCGTATGGGAGATTACCATCCGGATCCACTCAGACATCCTCCATTTCACAGGCAAACTGCTCTGGAAAAATTGGCTGTTACAGTACCATTAGCTTACAAAGTTAACCTCAATATTTTTCTATACAGGCGCTGCATAACACGTTGCGTATTATCATTGCTTTCTGATTTTAGATTTCCAGCATTTGCTGGATTTCTCTTTGGGCTGTTGCTTTCATTTCATATGATTATCAGAGAATCCTGTTTGATGATTGGTGCCTTTTTCTTTTGACTAGTTTATCATTAAAGCACAGAAAAAAGACAACTGAAGCTGGGATTTTGAGCAAACAATGAGCTGATAGAGGATGTCACGCCCATTCATAATCAATGGTTATATGATATGATGTCATGTATAACCTTTGAGAAAATAAAATGTTCCATAAGTGGCTCGAATTTAAACTTTCCCAATTTTTGGGTTTTTTAATTGTTTTCATAGCCTTTAATTCCTATCAGGTTCTTTGTGATTCTTGTGTTTATGCGTTTCTTTTTATTTCTATTTTTTTTCTATATTGCCATGCAATTTCAGGCCCTTTCACATGCACTCACTGCCTTGAGGGCGGTGTCAGGAGCAGATCTTAACTTGTGGACTTGCCTTTCAAGTGGCAGTCCTAAAAAGCTGCTTGCAGCATTGCCTGGCCCACCTGAAAGGGCCTATTTATTTCCAGAGGCACCTTGTAGCCCCTCCGATCTGATGGAGGCGAGGCGACTGGTGCTGCAGTGCCATCCGTCATAAATATCCAGTCTTCCCTACCCATAATCCCCCACACAGGTAGAACCGCTGTGTTTCTCACAACAGTTCCAACTGCATGGGGGATTATGGCTACAGAAGACTGCCATTGTTATACCACGTTTTGAGCCGCAAAAAGTGGCCCCAGTGCAGGAATGGTCAGCTGGACTGTGACAGCCTACACTGGCTTCTCCCCCGCTCCGATGTCCCCCATTGGATGCCCCTGACATTGTGTTTGTCTTAGTTTTATGCATCATTACTATTATATAAAATTCAAATAAAATATTGACAAAAGAAAAGAAAGAGGATATCAGAGGTCGGACTGCAACCAAAGGCTCTATTAAAGGATCCAAACTCGAAAGCTGACTGGTCATTTCTGTCCTTTGCTCTCTGACCTGCTGAGTTCCTCCAAGGACTTCATTGTTTGGTTAATACTCAAGCACTTCGTTGAGGACATGCCATGATGTCTGTTTGTTCCTTCTTCACCATTGTTCAGAACAATTTCCTACATCCACACAACCTAATTGGTCTAATGGGCTGATAAGTCTGAATGTAAATTTTAAATATTTTAATGCGGGATGGTAAAATGTTATCAGCCTAATCTATTTATTTAGCTCCACCATTCTTTAAATCAGAACTACTTGAAAATAACAATTGTTTAAATTCTATTTATATAAGAGTTGATGACATCCATTACACCAGTTGTGTTATTCTTGTAAACCAAAAGTTCAATGGAGTAGACATTATAGACTTCTTTGGCTTGGCTTCGCGGACGAAGATTTATGGAGGGGGTAAAAAGTCCACGTCAGCTGCAGGCTCGTTTGTGGCTGACAAGTCCGATGCGGGACAGGCAGACACGGTTGCAGCGGTTGCAAGGGAAAATTGGTTGGTTGGGGTTGGGTGTTGGGTTTTTCCTCCTTTGCCTTTTGTCAGTGAGGTGGGCTCTGCGGTCTTCTTCAAAGGAGGTTGCTGCCCGCCAAACTGTGAGGCGCCAAGATGCACGGTTTGAGGCGTTATCAGCCCACTGGCGGTGGTCAATGTGGCAGGCACCAAGAGATTTCTTTAGGCAGTCCTTGTACCTTTTCTTTGGTGCACCTCTGTCACGGTGGCCAGTGGAGAGCTCGCCATATAACACGATCTTGGGAAGGCGATGGTCCTCCATTCTGGAGACGTGACCCATCCAGCGCAGCTGGATCTTCAGCAGCGTGGACTCGATGCTGTCGACCTCTGCCATCTCGAGTACTTCGACGTTAGGGGTGTAAGCGCTCCAATGGATGTTGAGGATGGAGCGGAGACAACGCTGGTGGAAGCGTTCTAGGAGCCGTAGGTGGTGCCGGTAGAGGACCCATGATTCGGAGCCGAACAGGAGTGTGGGTATGACAACGGCTCTGTATACGCTTATCTTTGTGAGGTTTTTCAGTTGGTTGTTTTTCCAGACTCTTTTGTGTAGTCTTCCAAAGGTGCTATTTGCCTTGGCGAGTCTGTTGTCTATCTCTTTGTCGATCCTTGCATCTGATGAAATGGTGCAGCCGAGATAGGTAAACTGGTTGACCGTTTTGAGTTTTGTGTGCCCGATGGAGATGTGGGGGGGCTGGTAATCATGGTGGGGAGCTGGCTGATGGAGGACCTCAGTTTTCTTCAGGCTGACTTCCAGGCCAAACATTTTGGCAGTTTCTGCAAAACAGGACGTCAAGCGCTGAAGAGCTGGCTCTGAATGGGCAACTAAAGCGGCATCGTCTGCAAAGAGTAGTTCACGGACAAGTTTCTCTTGTGTCTTGGTGTGAGATTGCAGGCGCCTCAGATTGAAGAGACTGCCATCCGTGCGGTACCGGATGTAAACAGCGTCTTCATTGTTGGGGTCTTTCATGGCTTGGTTCAGCATCATGCTGAAGAAGATTGAAAAGACATTATAGACTTAATCAGCATAAAATTAGCCCTTTAGGTCCATCACGTACATGAGGAAGCAAAAGGCCATTTCATGTCAGGCCTCCGTCTGGAGGCCGGCGGTGACAAGACTGAATCTAAAACTTAAAACTTACTCCGTTCATATCCAGAGGTGGCTCGTGGTGCCCTCCGGAGCCAGTGGAGACGGGGCAACTTGTGCCGTAGTGCCACCCTTCATAAAAGTGCAACAGAGCAATGGCTTTCTGTCTTCTCTATCATAATCCCCCAGGCAGCTGGAACCGCTCTGTGGTTCTCAGAACAGTTCTAGCTGCGTGGGGGATTATGGGTAGGGTAGATAGCCATTTCTCTGCCACGTTTTGAGCTGCAGAGAGTGATCTTGAAGGGGGGAGGAGAGAGGGAAGAGGAGAAGGGTTGCTGCTCGGGGTTGGGGGGAGATGGGAGAGGAGAGGGGTTGCTGCCGCGGGGGGTATAGATATAGAGAGAGAGGAGGGGTGGAGAGAGGCCATAGGGAGAGAGATGGGAGAGGCCACAGCCAAGGGGGGAGAGGGGTAGCTGCTGCAGGGGGGGGGGGGGAAGAAAGAGAGGGACACGGCAGAGAAGAGGGGTCTCCGCTGCGGGGGGGGGGGGGGTGTGGGGGAGACTTACCGATAGTTCCCTGAGTGTGTGCCGTGTCACTTACCGTGTCATCACAGGAGTGGGATTCCCCCCCCCCCCACCCCTCCCCCCCAAGCTTAACCTTTTCCCCATTAATCGCACCTGGGTCCCAGGAGGGCTACCCAGGCACTGCAGCTTAAAAACACCTAATTACTCAATAGAATCCTTTATATATGTACCATACTGAAGTAGCATTTTAAAGTAGACATCAACATTTAAATGCTTTTCTTTGTATATGAACTGCTGTCGCTGCACACTGCTAGAACCATTATTTACATTTTATCTTTTAAAATACCAAAGTCACCACAGAAAAGTGCTTCACAATTTGAAATGCATTGTAAGTGCAAAGTTTGGTAACTGATGTCCATGTAAAGGTAAAGGTTCCATTATTGTAACGTAACACTACATTTAGAATGTAACTTGCATGAAATTCTTTAACTTTTGTCAACGGTAAGGAACCACTTTGTTCAGCGCTCCTCACAGAAACCTACAGCTCCTTGGTGGTCTTCCCTCCAAGTACTGACCAGGCCTGAGCCCATTCAGCTTCTGAGATCAGACCATCTCAGCCATATTCAGGCTATTAGGCTTATGTACAAAATATCTGAATCAGAGAAGAACAGGAATATAAAGGTTTGAGGAATGGGCTGCAGGTATTGTCAGCAATTTTGGTCACTCAGCTTTAAGAATTATATTAAGCTGGCGAGAGTGCAGAAAAGTTTCTTGAATTACAGTATAACAAGAAGCTCGAAGTTTTTTTGGTGTAGCGAAGGTGACTAAGGGGAGACTAAGATGTTGACGAAATCATGAGAAGGTCATCATAGCCTTTTTTCCCCCCAGAGTTGGTGAGAGGGGGAAAGATTTAAAAGGAATTTGAAAGATACCTTTGCACAGGGTGGTGGGTATATGGAACAAACTGCTGGTAGAAGTGGAGACGATTGTGGTGTTCAAAAGTATTTGGACCAATTCATGAAAAGGAAAGATTCAGAGGAATCTGGACCAAATGCAGGCAAATAGGACTGGCCTGGTTGACATGGACAAGTGCCAGGAGCTCCCTGTTGAACACGCTGTATTTAAGTTCCAGGGGGTGTAGATGGTGTCTGAAAAAAAGCTAACGGCCTCCACTGACCTATGGTGGACTGTTTAAGGACACCCCTGATGGCTGTTGCTGATGTGTCAATGGTGAGGGCCGTGGGCACATTTGATCTGGGGTGTACCAGCAAGGTGGCATTGGCCAGGGTGTTCTTAGTTGCGGTGAAAGCCGTGTTGGCCTCCTCTGTCTAAGCTACAATCTTGTGTTACAGATTATAGATATGTTTTTGGGAGATAAATTGGTGCAGGTTTTTTTAGTGTAGGTCACATACAAACACTTCAAAACAGATCTTATTTGAAATACTGGAGCTTTGCTCATGCTTGACAGGCCGGCTCCAAGAGCCTTTGCAAAAGCATTGGAGAGTGCCCAAGAGACTTCACTACTGGATTGTTGTTTACAAAAAGGCAACAGATGAAAGAACTCGTTGGAGCTGCAGGCTGTCTGGAGGGGAACTTGGTGTTCTAAGAGGGTTGTGTGGTTTTGCAAGCAGAGAGAGAGAAAGAATTCAGTTCTGCAGTGTTATAGCCAGCAGCAGCAGCTGGGACTGGAACAGGACAAGCTGGCAAGCTTGTGGAAAAACCCCATTTGGAAGATGGATTGTGAGTGCTTAGTTTAGCCTGGTCAAAGCCCTTGTGGTTCATGCAAGAGGAGAGGACTGGCTGCCTAATGTTTCACTTGAAATAAGGGAAACAAAAAAGGAACTCTGTGGTGACCTGAAAGAAAGAGGTTATCATCTGGAAATCCCTGAGGGGGAAAGTTTCTTCGGCAAGACACTGAAATGGCTGATCAAAAAGGAATCCGTTGTGGGTGTCCAGCATACAAAAAATCTCTCTCTGAAACTGACAAGAACCTTCCTGAGTGGTAACCATTTACCTTTCAAGCACCAAAGCCTGGTGAACTTCAGAAATGTTAAATTCTGTGCACAGTATAAAAATTGCCTGCAACCAGTGAACTTGGAGGAATGAGAAGTGAGATTGGACTGTGAATCAAATAACTTTTCTGAATTTACACACACATTACGTACACATGCACTTAGAATTAGAATGGGGTTAAGTTAGGTTAGTTAAGTTAATAGTGATAAGTTAAAGTGTGATCCCGTTTTCATGTTTAAAGTTGATTAAAAGCAATTTTTGTTTAAGTAATAATTTGTCTTGGTGAATATCTATTGCTGCTGGGTTTTGGGGTTCTCTGGGCTCGTAACATTTGCATTTGGCCAACATCATGGCGAACGGGGCACATGATGCTTGCTGCCCCTGGGATGAATGAAGCAGATGTAGAAATTAACCATCCCGATGAATTCCTGGAGGTCTTTGAGGGTGTTAGGATGGACAAACTGGTGTATGGCTGCCACTTTTTTCATTGATGGTGTGGCACCTTTTGCTGTGATAGTGTGGCCCAGGAATTGCATGGAGTCTTTCCCAAACTGGCACTTTGCCAAGTTGACTGTGAGGCTGAAGTCTGACAGGTATGTGTATAGATTGCGGAGATGATCCTTTTGCTCTTTGAAGTCCTTGCATCCATTAAGCGCTGGAAGGTTTACACCACATTCTGGAGGCCAAACGGCATGAGGAGGAATTGAAAAAGTCCGAATGGGGTGATGATGGCCGTCTTTTCAATGTTATGTGGGTGGACGGGAATCTGGTGATGGCCACGCACTAGATCAACCTTTGAGAAAACCTTTGCGCTGTGCAGGTTGGCAGTGAAGTCTTGTATATGTGGGATTGGTTAGCGGTCGGGTGTCGTGGGGTCATTTAAGGTGGCGGTAATCTCTTCAGGACTGCCACCCGCCTAAGGACTTGGGGACCATGCCCAACTCCTGCATCTGAGAAAATGCTTCTTTGGTCGACTGCAGTTTATCCGGGGGAAGCCTTATGGTTTTGGTATGGAGTGGGGCACCTTTGTTCGGGATGTGGTATTGCACCCCATGCTGTGGCATAGCGGAAGTAAACTGCAGCCTAAGGATGGATGGGAATTTGTTCAGGATGTGACGGTACTTGTCGTTTGGGGGCTCACTGTGGCCACGCTTGCGCTGTGAGTGTTGGTTGCTTCAAGTTGGACAGTTTAGAATGTCTGGGCATGGACCAGGCATTTGGCCTTCATGTCCACCAGCAGGCTGTGCGCTCATAGAAAGTCTGCGTGAGGAGTGGTGTGGCTAGTGTGAAATTCCACTGGAACTTTTCTCTGCCGAGTGGAATTTGAATGTTGTGTGTGCCAAAGGTCTTGATGGCAGTGTTGTTTGCCGCCTGGTGAGTGGGACATCGAGGGGGAATTTATGTTTCCAGGAAGGTTGGTGGAATGACACTGAGTTCGGCGCTCATGTCGACCAGGAGCCGTTGGCCGCTAGCCTTGTCGGTGATGTGCAATAGACTTTTGGTGTGGCCAGCCGCTGTAGGCATTAGTGGCGGATGGCCTGGGCATTTTCCAAAAATGAGCAGGTCTGCCTGCATCTTCGTGCTTGTGCCCCCCAACGTTGGGTGATTTTAAAATAAACACCAGCTAGTATTCAGTGCCTCTGTTGGTTTTCTGGGTCGCGGTTGTGCTTGGTTCCGATGGGGTCCCGAGTGGGGAAGAGTCAACTGACTCAAGGTGGACCCGCTTTCGTGTTTTGTGTGCCACAGAACGTCTGCTCTGGCCGCGACCTTTTGTGGGTCTGAGAAATCTTCGCCTGTTATCAGCAGTTGTATGTCATCTGGCATCTGTTCGAGGAAGGCCTGCTCAAACATGAGACACGGCTTGTGGCCCTCTGCGAGAGGGAGCATTTTGTCCATAAGGGTGGATGGTGCTCTGTCACCTAAGCCAATCTAGGTGCATGAGCCTGGCAGCGCACTGTCGTCTGGTCAGGCCGAAAGTACTCAGGAGGAGTTTCTCGAGAGCTGGGTATTTGCCATGCTTTGGCGGGTCGTGTATCAGTTTGTTCACCTTGGCTGTGGTCTCTTGGTCTAGGGAGCTGATGCTGTGGTAAAACATTGTCAAGTTGAAGGTGATCTGCCAGAGGTGAAATTGTGCTTCTGCCTGAACCAAGTGCATCCAGAAGGTTGGCAATTTCATGGCCACTGCTTTGACTGCTGCAGATAACATGGTGTAGAGACCAGAATCATCTGGGCTTGTCGGGATCATCAAGCCAGTGAGGGGAATAAAATAAGGAGACTACCCACTGTGAGTTGCTTGCACTTCCAACGATTTAATTTTGAAAAGAATGCCCTGCGCCATATAAGGTGGCCCGTACATCCCGCCCACGCATGGGCACGGGAGAAGATGCGCTTAGCGGTGCCATTCAGCCGTAACATTGCGGAGCCAGTTCGCCTGCCTCTTGATGTGTGCCGCCACAGAAGAATAAAATGGGATTGGTGTTTGGTTAGTAAAAATGAGGGCTTGATGCATTCAACAGTCTGTTATGTGGCTTTCTGAAGTTATCTGTAAATATGAGGATGATGCCTGAGTATTGGCAATCTGCTAATGTTACATCCTTATTCAAAAATGATGCAAGGTCAAGGGAAAACCCATCAGCTACACGTCAGTCAGTTTGACCTTCTGTGGTGGGGAAGCTTTTAGAAAAGATTATCAGCTTGAAAATCACCTGTCAGTGAGACAAGCATGGATTTATGATTGAAAGCCAGCAAAATGTGTGGCAGGTAATTTATGTTTAACTTCAATTTTTAAAATGAGATTAAGGATTTGGCTAATGTTCAAAAGGTATTTGATACTGTACTGCTTAACTGGCTTGTGTATACTAAAGCTCATGGAATAGATTGAGAAAGAGTATTGTCTAACAGGAATGAGTCTGGTCATAAATGGTTGTTATTCAGTATGGTGAGTACAATTGATGTTTTGAATTAAAAACACACAAAGCTGGAGAAACTCAGCAGGTCAAACAGTGTCCTTTATATGGCAAAGCTAAAAATAAATAACTGACATCTTGCCCTTCATCAAGGTGTGGAAAAATGTTGGCAGGCATCTGAACATAAGAATGGGGGGGGGGGGGGTGTGGTTGCAAAGGCAGGAGATGATAGGTGGAGAAGACTTTTTTTACTAGTTTTGAAGACTAGTAGAAATACTAGTCTTCAAAACTACTAGTAGAAATAGTAGAAATTGCTTGTACTGACCACAACTTGCAAAGTTGCAGTCAAGGCAGAACTTGGAAGTGTGATGCAGTGTGGAGAGGAGGGAAAAATACTACAAGACAATATAGTTAGGTTGTTGGAATGGGCCAGAAATGGGTGAGATAGAGGAGGTTTGAATGTACTTCATTGATATTTGCAGGAGAGGTTGAAAGAGCCATATAAAAACGCTGATAGAATCCTAGCATTTGTAAATCTAGAGATGGTGTACAAGAACCAATCATGTGATGATGAATCTTTATAAAGCATTGCTTTGGCTGAAGTAATTGTGTCCAATTCTGGGAATCACAGTTGAAGATAAACTCTTGGGGTGGGTGGTGAAAAGATTTAGAATGATTATAAAGACTTGACAAATGTGGATAGAATGGAAAATCTGGGGTTGTTCTCAAAGGAATTTGAGAGGAAATCTGAAAGAGGTATATGAAGTCATAATCTGTTTAGCTAAAATGGATAAAAAGAAATCCCATTGATGTGTCAAGAATCAGATGGCAATTTTATTCATGAGTGTTTAAATCTAGAGGAATTGTGGGACCTGATTTAATGATCTTGTATAACAGTAAACTGGATAAGTACAGAAAGAAGATGAAATGCAGGGCTGGGAAGTGGAGGGAAGGAGAACAAGTGAGAACAGCATTGCTCTTTCACAGAACATGCTTGGGGGTGGGTGAAAGGTCCTGGGAGTGTGCTGTATGTAGTCTTTGTAATTCTGAATTGGAACTTTCCTCTGCATTTCCCTGTATCACTGTGCCTGCTTCATTTAATGATGAACTATTTGGAAGTAGGTGGACAGGTTTTGAGTCTTAATTTGCTTATGTGGAGAAGTACACCTTTCGTCTAACTTAGATGAGCAATTTATTAATGCTTCGACATCATTTTCTTGAACAGTCCTTTGGAATCGAGGATGACATGCTGCCACTTGGACTTGTGAGTTCTGAGGAGACTGACAAAGCCAATTTGAGAATTGCAGATTCTTCCTTGGATGGGATAGGAATTGACTGAAAAGATGGGAAGGCAGGTAATTTGTCGTATTAAGAAAGTTTCCAGTCACCGTGATTGTAGTTTAATGCACAAAAGTGCTGGAGAAACTTAGCAGGTCACACAGAGTTTCCTTATGACAAAGATACATAAAAGGGATGACATGATTTGGCATTGAAGTTAAATGTAGTACTGTTGCAGCACCAGCAATTGGGACCAAGGTTCAAGTCCTGTGCTGTCTGTTAGGAGTTTGTTCTTGCTGTGTCTGCTTCCTCTGGATGCTTCTGTTTCCTCCCACCCTTCAAAACATTCCAGGCGATATAGGTTAAATGGGTGTAATTGGGGCAGCATGGGCTCGTGGGCATACCATGCTCTATGTCTAAATATAAAAAAATAAATTTGGATACATTAAATTTTAAAATTTAATTAAAAAGAACATAACCAATGATTTTGGTCCTGAGCCCTTCATCGGGGTTATTTGTGGTATACCTTTGCTACTTACATTGGGCTTCATTCTGCTCTTGACACACCGTCTCAAATGCTCCTTTTTTCAGTCTGATCATTTGCGAAACAAAAGATTCCCAGGAATCAGTGGGGGAATTTGAAATTTGCAAGGAAGCCCCAAGAAAATCTTAAATTTTTTTGAGCTGACGAACAAATTGTCAACTGACATTTAATTACTGTTCACATAAATAGGAGGCATGTTGTTTGCTAACTTATTGTTTCAGCATGCCTTCATCAATTTGTAGTTCACATCAAAATGCTGGAAACACCCAGCAGATCAGATTACATCTGTAGAAAGAGAAACCAGGTCTACGCTTCAAACCGGGACCCTGAACCAGAAGTGACTAATGGCCTTTGACTTGAAATGGTTGCACGATTTCCTTTCCACAGATGCAACCTGACCAGCTGAGACTTTACAGGATTTTAATTTTTTTAAAAAATCAGATTTCTTCAGCCCGAGGTAATTTTTAATTTTTATTTATCACTTTGTGGTTTTTTTTTCAGGAAATACGTATAACTGCATTCTAAAACTAGTGTTAAAAATAAAAATTTTAACCACAAATATTTGAAAACTCAGTGAATTGTATGTCTAGACTTGCAGAAATATTTAGACTAGCCATTTCAATAGCCTGTCACTTGTTTGCTCCTGCAACATACTTTTCCTCTTCTAATCATGAATTCTCGTGCTTTGAGTGTGGTTGGTAGCTGGTTGTTTAAGTCTGTTACATTTAATGTTCTACAGTGTGTGGAATGCTGAGGTGGATTATTGAACCATTGTATTAAGCAGACGATCATTGCCATAGCATCCTGTTTGTTGTCTGAGTCGATAAACCTCAGCAGCTGAAATTCCAGTTTGGCATGTTTGCTTACATAATACAGTAGTTGGCTCTTGAGTTCTTAATGAGGAACTCTGCCCTCCCTGAATTCTAGTGTCACATTTTAAAAAATTCAAACTAGTTGTTAGATTAGTGTTATGTGTAATATGTAGAATTTGAAAAGAAGCAAATGAGTGGAGCTTTTCAATGTTGGTTCAACGACGTGAAGCTGCAGGGTCTCAGAGGGTTACACCACCCGTGGGTAGAAATGGTCAATCTTTCAGGTTGGAATCCTTTATTGAGACTTCCCATAAAGCCCCTCAATCTGTGAAATATTGACTGACAGTTGCTGTCTGACCTGCTGAGCCACTCCACTGGGTGCTCAAGATTCCAACATCTGCAGTTTTTTTGTTCCTCTGTTTATTGTTGGTATTCATCCTTATGCATTTTTCTGTTTGGTCTTGCTTAACTCGCTGAGTCCATTTCTCAAAACCTGAGTCACATCAGGGAGTAGAAGTGTGCAAGGTCGAGGATAATGCTCCAGTATAGTACTGAAGGAAGATGCACAGGAGATGACCACAGACGCTGGAATTTGAAGCTAAAGAAACTCAGCAGGGACAAGCAGCATCAGTGGGAGAAAAACCAAGGCCGACGCTTGGAGCCGAAGCCCTTTATCGAAATTGGAGGAATGTAGGGATGGAAAATTCATGTTCAAACCTCGAGTTGCTCAAGCTGTTCCAGCTCCTCTGTCTTGTTTGAGTGGGTTATTGAACCTTTTGCTGAATATATCAAGAAGGACATGTCATAAAAGAGGGGTGTTGACCCAGGAAGTGTGATCACTCAACTCCCCTGTATTTGACAATCTTCCACTTGGACCCACTGTCATTCTTACCTGTAGCCATTTTGAACCAGCCTCTTGGGTCACATTTATATGCAAGAAAACACAGTGCTGAGGTTTGACCAGTTTCCTGGGTTGTGAAAGATGAGCTCGGCCTCCTGCTGTGGGAGTTTGCATAAAGTTGAACTGTTTCACGCCATTTGTCCCTCAAAAACATTTATGTGGAAAAATACCTTTGACATCAAGTCAATAGGGCATTGTTTCAAATGGTGTATCTTGGAGGTCTTGCATGGGAAGACGACAGTGATTCCTGTATAATGGTTCTCCAAGCAAACTTGAACATTTGGGATCATGCCTCATCACGAGAACTCACGGACAAGAATTTTGAGGTTGGCTGATGGTAGGAAGGGACCTCCCTATAAGATCCTTTATGCACAGCTCAATCACATTGCATATTTCCCTCAGTGGCAGTAGTGTAGATGTGATAGTCATCCACCTCCCTGTGAACTGTGTTTGCCAAGTAGGTCGAGAAGGAGCTGCGGTGGAAAGCTCTTGGTGCCTGCCACATTGACCATCGCCAGTGGGCTGATATCGCCTCAAACCGTGCATCTTGGCGCCTCACAGTTCGGCGGGCAGCAACCTCCTTTGAAGAAGACCGCAGAGCCCACCTCACTGTCAAAAGACAAAGGAGGAAAAACCCAACACCCAACCCCAACCCACCAATTTTCCCTTGCAACCGCTGCAACCGTGTCTGCCTGTCCCGCATCGGACTTGTCAGCCACAAACGAGCCTGCAGCTGACGTGGACATTACCCCTCCATAAATCTTCGTCCGCAAAGCCAAACCAAAGAATGTAACATAGGACTCTGCCCACCGTGGGCTGCTC
Organism: Narcine bancroftii; assembly: GCF_036971445.1. Lineage (NCBI taxonomy): Eukaryota > Metazoa > Chordata > Chondrichthyes > Torpediniformes > Narcinidae > Narcine > Narcine bancroftii. The sequence goes on along the minus strand of NC_091473.1, from coordinate 140,825,147 downwards.
CAATGGCAGCAAATAAGACAAACATCTGCTGATGTTGGAAGATGGTCAACTCAGTGAAAATCACACCAGTATGCCTGAAACTTGCTGGTCTTGCAGTGCAACGAACTGTACACAACTAAATATTGCAGACTGGCACAATCCAAGATGTAGATGTCAGCAATGAAGGAAAAATGCTCCAATGCTTAGAGTGGTTACCAGAATTTATTGTCGTGAACACCTAATGAAATGTGTTGATATGCGGCAGCATTACAGGTATAAAAGTTGCTATGAATTACATTAAAAAAAAATTAGTGCAAAAGAAGAGAATAGGACAGGATGATTAATGTAACAGTTAGCGCAATGCTGTTACAGTTCTAATCATATGCTGTCTGTAAGGAGTTGTACATTCTCCCCGTGTCTATCTGGATTTTCTCTGGGGACTCCGGTTTCCTCCCACCGTCCAAAATGTATGAGGTTGTAGGTTAATCGGGTGTAACAGGTCGGGGGCCGGATGGGCTTGTTCCTGTGCTGAATGTATGTCTTTCTAATGTGAAGGGGTGTCTGTGGTTCATTGTCCATTTAGAAATCTGATGACAGAGGGGAAGAAGCCATGTTTGTACCATTGGGCTTTCGTCATCAGGCTTCTTTCCCTCCTTCCGGATCGTAGAAGTGAGAAGAGGACATGCATGACCTGGGTGGTGAGGGTCCTTGATTGTAGTCTGCTTTCTTGAGACACTGCTTTTTGTAGATGTCCTTAATGGAGTGAAGACAAATGCCCATGATAGTGCTGGCTGAGTTCACAACTCTCTTAGCCTTTTCCTGTCATGTGCATTGGCACCTGATAGCAGACCAGTCAGAATATTCTGTAGAATATTTCCTGTAGAAATTTGCATGAATCTTTGATGACATACCAAATCTCCTCAAACTCCTCAAGTACAGCTGCTGGCAAACCTTATTCATGATCGCATAGACGTGAAGGCCCCAAAATAAATCTTCAGAGATGTTGACACCCAGGAATTTGAATTTCTTTACCCTTTCCACTGCTGATCCCTTGATGAGGATTGGTTTGAGTTCTCCTCATTTCCCCTTCTTGAAGTCCACAATCAGTTCTTTAGTTTTGCTACTGTTTCCCACAAACACTTTGTGGGGAAGAACCATCAAGAGTCAAGAACCATCAAGAGTCTCCTGCCACTGGATACTGAGTTCCTGGGCCCTGCGTCATAGTCTCTTGAATGTTTTACAATACAATTTTTAGGAAGGAAACTTTGACGTTGTTTCATTGTAAGTTTAATGCACTGAAATGTTTGACAATGAAATACCATGTTCAAGGTTGTTTCATGGATAAAATATATTTGAGGAAAATAGTTATGGATGATATCTTTGGATGGGATTTGTGATCAACTCCGTTAAATAAAGTATCCTGAGTTTCTTGCAATTTAATGTCCAAAAAATTCTGGTATTATCTTCTCTTGTTTTTGTTCTTCCTCATTGTGGAAAGTATACTGACTGGTTTGGAAACTTGAGTGCCCAGGAACACAGAAGGCTGAAGAAAGCAGAAAACCTAGCCAATCCTAACATGGGTATTAACCTTTCAGCAATTGAAAGCCTCCATGTGAGACGCTACCTCTAGTAGGCAATCAACGCCACGTCACAATCTCTTCACGCTGCTACCTTCAGGCAGCAGGTACAGAAGCTTGAAGTTCTGCACCTCTAGGTTCAGGAACAGTTTTTAATCCAACAGCTATCAGGCACTTGAACCTTCCCCCTACTACCCTGTCCATAAACTAGTCTGAGACCATAAAAATATCTGTCTGCTCAACTGAAATGTCACTTTAACTTACAGTAATGTAAACTGAATATTTATTATCTATTCTTAAATATTTATCTCTTTTTCTGTCTTGGCATTCTGTGGTAATTTAATTTGTACCGTTGTAGTTGGTGTGTCTTGCGTATTTGGCTGCAGCAAGTAAAAAATTTTGTTGCCTTTGTTGGTTGTACTTGCATATGTGACAATAAACTCTTTATCTCGTCCTGTTTGCAAAAAGGATCAAATTTAGTTTCTATTCTGGTAAAATAAAATAGTTCGGGAAACCATTAAATCCAATGCACTTTTCCCTATCCAGTATTGTTCAATAAAGATTTAATATTTCATCATGAAATTTTATCTACCGCAAATGCTGAATGGACAACATTAAGGGTTTTTACGTAGAGAAGCCACCTTATTGCCCAACTCACGAGCTATGCAAAAGAATCGGAAAAGTGGATGCAGTGTTCATGCTGAATAGATCGCTGACTCCTTTTACGTAATGAGCCGGCTTCTCAGGGCAAAAGGGGCGGATGTGAAGTGAAGCAGTGCCACCCTCTGCTGTGATGTAGAACATGTGTGCCGTGAAGTTCGCACGCGGTTAATTTTAAAATTCACGTGCTTTGGTTGCAGGCTGAGGACGTCACCGTGACGTCACCAGTCATCCTCCTTTCAGTTTATGCAGGAGGCGGTGCAACTTTGCTGAAGCTCTGGCACTAGGTCCCTTGGCGGAGGAAATAAGGAGTGAAATGGACCCACCAATGAATCTTTTCTGCATTCACACATGTAAGTGAGGTGTATAAAAGCCAGAGGAAAGCTGGCTTGAGGGTTCTATGTACAAGGAGCTAGAGTCACTGATCGTGGCTTCATAAATTATTAATAGCTTTTTTAATTAAAGGAGCTGATTGAATTCAGTGCACAGTTAGCTATTGATTAATAGATATATTAATTGATAAAACATGTTGATTTATTGTATAATATCATCTATTAATGTCCAGGGCCCGTTGTTATCACCTATTTTTTTTTGGTATTAAAGCAGGGTTAAGAAGTTTGCAGCACTTATAAGTCATAGTTTTTTTAAATGAAATTGGTAATGTTTTTCTAAACTGGGAGGGAAAGATTGCCGTGGTCAAGAAACTCCTTCCAAACCAAATGACTTGAAGTTGAATTGTTAGGCCAATCCTAGATTTAATATTTGGAAGTGATCATTTCAAGCAATAAGGCCAAAACCAAAGCAGGAACAGCCAAGTGTAATCCTCCGGTGTAATAGCAAAAAAAAGTTAACTGATTTTTTAAAATCCTTAATTAAATGGAAAATAAAATTGGAAATCTCTGTGTTAGTGGCAGGAGTTGACCACTATATTATTGTGTCCTATGTCCTATTTTTACTAGCCATCAATCCATTTCATCACTCTATTTACAGATCAGTATAAACTTTTGTCTGATGATGTTTCATGCAAGTGCATTTAGAAACAGGTGGTCAATTTGCAGATTACTATTCATTGAACTAGTGATTTGCTTTGTTCGTTGCAACATGATACTTTGGGAATTGTTGAGAACTAAATGGCTTTGGTAACAAGTTCACTGATGTGCTTCCCAGCATAGTGGAATTTCCAGGCTAGGGAGAAGTGTGGCCAAATAAAAGGCACTTTCAAGCAGGGAAAACACCAGTCTGTAAAAACGGAGGTTCTTTGCCCTTACGGCTAAAGATGTAGCTTCCTGAATGTGCTGTGTCCGGCTCCGAGGAGCCGATTCCAACCCTTCTCGGGCAAGGATAGTCGGTGGAGTGTTGCACTCCGCCGCCTGAGCTGAAAGCAAGTGGCTGGTTAGGGGTGGGCTGATGATGCCGTCAGTCCGTGACCCATCTCTCCCTCCAAGGCAGGGGCATTGGGCTGGAGCCGTCAGGGGGCAGTGATGCAGGCTGAAACAGCCACACCGTGCTGATTTGGACTTCGGGGCCCCTCTCTGCGGCTCAAAATGCAGCAGAGCAATGGCTGTCTTCCATACCCATAATTCCCAACTCAGGTGGAACTGTTCTGGGAACCACAGAGCAGTTCCAGCTGCATGTAGGATTATGGGTAGGGAAGACATCCATTGCTCTGTCACATATTTATGACAGGTGGTGCTAAGGCACCATTCGCCCCACCTCCATCGGCTCTGAAGGGCGCTATGAGGTGCCTCTGGATACGAATGGGATGCTGGAGCAGCCTTTTAGGGATGCTGTCTGAAAGGTAAGTTTTAAGTTTTCGATCAGTTCTTGTAGTTGGCCTCCAGGCGGCGGCGCAACATGAAAGGGCCTAAAGATAGCAGGAGACATCTGGATAGTCTGTAAATACACAGAGCAGATCCTGTCAGTTACCAGCATTGGCTTAAAGTCACTTGTGTTTGTAAAATGTACAGCATCTATATCTCAATATACAACAGCGAAATATAATCGAACAATTTTACACTGAGCCACAGTGAGATGACTTCAACCATTTCATTCTAAGAATGAAAGTGAAGGGATGAGACTTCAACCAGACTCATAGTACAAGAGTGTGGGGATTTTAAAACATTTGTAGATAATCAAAGAGCAGTGACTTTCAAATTGAAATGTTAACTCTGATTTTCTTCCCACAGATGTTGCCTGATGTACTGAACGTTTCCAACATTTTCTGTTTCAATTTCAGATTTCCAGCATTGGTTTTTTTTAGATTGGACTTGTCCAATTTGTCATGAGCTCCAAATAAAGATGAGAAGCTCTAAGCAATATCTGATGTATCTGGAGATAGGCAGGAGTACACCAGTGCCTTTACCTCTCCAGAATCCTACAGACATTCTATATGCAACCTACGCCCTCCACAAATTATTTGGATGCACAGTTGAAAGTACCCTCTCAGGATGCATCAGTGCTTGGTTTGGGAACTGCTCTGCCCAAGACCACAAGAAATTGAAGAGCATTGTGAACACAGCTCAAGCTATCACACCATACCCATCACCCCACTGCCCCCCACCAATCTCCCTTGGCTCCATTGACACTTCCCCACTGCCGTGCAAAAGGAGCCGATGTATTAAAAGACTGATCCCACCCCAACCAAGTGTGCAATCGTGCTCTCTAGATTTAAGTATAGTTTCTTTCTCACTCCTGAGCAGACTTCACTGGTAAAATAATGTTGCCTTTGCTACATTTAAACTGATTTCAATCTGACTGCATTGTTTTTAATTGTTTAATGGCTTTACTGGCAGAATGACTCACAAAATAAACATTCTCACTGTACCTTGGTAAACTTGACAAAGGTTGAACTTGACAAAAAAAATGTGAACATATTACATACTAGACATATTAGGAACATAGTGATTTGGGAGGAGTAGGCTGACCAGTGCGACGTTTTCATTCCTCCTGTGCCCATTCAGGTCTTCTGTGTACTGAAATTTATGTATCTCATTTATTCAGTACTTAAATCTGAACAATAATTTATTTTTTTATATACACACAGACACACACTCCGATTACTTGAAGATCATTTTACCTAAATTCTCAGTTATCCAAAAAAAATTTCAGTGGCGACATGCCACCACAAAATGGTGTGCTCATATGGGACTCTGACACTCTGTTGGAGCCAGTTTGGTTACAACAGAGCCCAGAACCAGCCAGGAAGACGCACTGAATGGCTGGATGCTGGCTCAGAGAAGCAAACTGGAATTTTGAGCTATCAGTGAGCAAATAAAGGAATTTGGTGGGTCAGACAGTGCATTGGGAGATTGTCCTCTTTTCAGGTAACTCCCTCCCGTCTCTCTTTCCATTTCTTCTTTACCCTCCACTGTACTTGGTTCTTCACTGTCCTGCCGTTATCAAAGAGAGCAGGCTTCCGGGCAGGATTGGTTTCCTCTGGCTCCCGGGCAGGGTCAGCGATAGCAGTGGGGAGGTGTTGGGTGTCGGCCACTGTGGCAGGAGTGGAGATCTCAGGCAGGTTCGGCGATGGCTGTCGGGAGGGGAGGTCTAATCTGACCAGGAACTTGTCCACTTGATTGATGTCCCCAGACAATTCAGATTTATATAATCCTTCATAAAATTCCCTGAAGGTCTCATTAATTTCCTTTGGTTTGTACATGATATGGCCATTCCCCATTCATATTCCATTAATCGTTCGAGAGGCTTGTTCTGTCCTCAACTGCCACACTAGTACCTTATGAGCTCTCTTCCCCCAACTCATAATATTTTTGTCTTGTCCTCATAATAACCTTTTCCATACTATACGTCTGAGGCGTATTATATTTCATTTTCTTATTTGTGAGAGCTCTGTAATGATCCTCTAGGCCTGATTCCTGAAAATCCTTCTCTAATTGGGTAATGTCCTTTTCCATTTCCTCCACTTCCCTCATATAGTTTATCTTGACGATCTTCGTATACCCAGTTATCTGACCCCTCAAGTACACCTTGAAGGTGTCCCATAGAAGAAATTTATCTGGAGTAGAGCGGCAGTTGTCCTCACAAAACTGAGTTATTTGAGATCTTATAAAGCTACAAAACTCCGGTTTTCTCAATAGCAAAGTGTTAAGACGCAACCTGTATGCTGTGTCCTGCTTATCTGGCATGTCTATAGTCAAGTCCAGGGGGGAGTGGTCTGAGAGAAGTCTCACTCTGTACTCGGCTTCCATGATCCTACCCTCTAAATAGGCTGAAGCCAAAAATAAATTATTCTAGATTAGGAGTTGTGTTGTTTCAAGTAGAATGAGTAGTCTCTCTCTTGGATGCATTCTACGCCACACATCTATTAAATTCAATTCTCTCATACAGTCAATGGTGGCTTTCACTGCTCTAGTCCTAGTTATACATTTTGTGGACTTGTCCAATACAGGATCCAGGCATAAATTAAAGTCGCCCCCTATCAAAATATTTTCATTTCCCTCTGCCAAACGTAGGGAAATGTCCTGTATGAATTTTTAATCATCAAAATTGGGGGCGAACACGTTAACTAGTGACCAGGACTCTGAGTATATTTGACAGTGCACCATTACAAATCTACCCATTTTGTCTGCAGTCACCCTTTGCACCTCCTCTTCCTTATTAAAAGTACCACCTCCCCTTGCTTTTGAGCCAAACGAGGAGGATATAACCTGGCCCACCCTCTCTCTTTTTTAACTTTTGATGTTCCCGCTCAGTTAAATGTGTCTCTTGAAGAAAGGCCAGATCCACCCCCATTTTTTAAATGTCTGCCAAGACCCTTTTCCATTTCACCGGACTGTTTAGGTCATTAACATTAAAAGAGAATACCTTTATTCTCTTAGTCATTATCTCCAGGATCTTCCCAAAGTATCTTCCCGCTCGCTGCCACTCCCCCCACACACTCCCAATCGTTTACTGTCCGACCTTTGATCCGCTCCACCTGAGCCGTGAGAATAAGCAAATAAAAAACAAAGGGGAGACAAAGACAATAATTCAAATAACTGAGCAGAACAACATGAAACCAAGTGCAAAAGACATTCACAGTCATATTTCCCCTTAATCCCATATAACCCAATGCAACTTCTGCCCCATACTACATCCACCCTCCCTTCCGTTTTGCTAACAGCCTCCTTCGGCTGTCAACCATTCCCCTAACAAAAGGTTGTGCCACTGGCATCCATCTAATCCCCTCTACATCACCCGAGCTCCCCGGGAAAAGTCACAGATAAAACTATTATAGTTATTTGGGTTAACCCCTCTCTTTAAAAAAAAATACTTTAACAATTTAGATACCAAGAAAGGTAAGACAACATACAAGTATAATCTAGAACATCTTTCCCTAAAATTCTACTTCAGGTTTCCCACTGCAGGTAAACCTTCAGTGAATTCACATACTTCCTTTGGATCTGCAATAAATTTTCTTGCACCCCCTGGCAACGATATCTTTAGAGTGGCTGGTACCTCAATATACAATCATATCCTTTTTGTTTAACTAATCTTTTAGCTGGTTCTAATGCTTTTCTTGATTTCAGGAGGGTCGCGCTAATGTCCGGGTAGAAAAAAAACTTTGTTGCCTTCTACATCTGGGGGGACCCTCTTTTCGCATTCATCGCTGCCGCCCCAGTATTTTTTTCTCTCTCCTGGTAACGTAACAGTCTCACCAGGACAGATCACAGCCTTTGACCGGGACCAGATCTGGGGAAAAGAGATCTGTGTGCCCTTTCCACCTCGACCTATTCTCCTATCACTTCCCTACCTAGCACCTTAGGAATCCAAGTTTGGAAGAAATGTTGTCCTTCCAACCCTTCTTTTAACCCCACTATCTTAATGTTATTTCTTCTGCTAAAATTTTCAAGGGTGTCCAATTTTTTCCAAACATTTTCCCTTTCCTTTAATAATATTTCTACCTTATTATTTATACTGTGTATAGTATCCTCATTCTGGCTCACCCTTTCCTCCATCTCAGCCCCCCTACCCACCTACCCACTAATTAGCCCAGATAGGGCTAGCTAGCTTCCCACCCCCCATGTCTTGGGCTCTTTCATCCACAGCTCTAAAAAGCCTGCTTTCCATTTGCCCTATCTTATCAATAACATCTTGCAGGGAGGGCTCTGAGCCCCCCGCTTGCTTTTCTTTAGCAGAGTTCTCTTTCTGAGTCTCCCCGCTCCACACGACCTGTCTTCATCGCTGGATTCTTGCTCTTGAAGATTTCTGGACCCTCCGCTGCTGCAGCTGCCGGTATTAGAGATCTCTTCTAGAGCAGCATTGCACCTGCCAGCTGGTCTGTTTGTTTCACTTCCGGTTGCTGTCAGAACTTCCGCAGCTCCCTGGAACTCGATCCTGGACACGCTACTGGGGCAGAAGTAAATATTAAACTCACCCCCTTTGTCGGCACTGATGGCGGTATTTTTTTTTTTGCTGGTTCTCCTGTTGGGCCGCTCCGATGTCTACGGGGTTCAGCGTTGCTGCGCCGTTGCCGACACTGACCTTCATGGGCCTCGCATTCCCCACTAGCGCACCCAGTCCAACGGTCTCATTGAGGGAGGGCGGGGGACCCGATCCTTTCCCCATCCCCAAGGGCTTCAAGGGATTTTTCTTCAGGTACTTGCCGGCCATTTCCATTGGAGACCTGCTCTTCCCGTCTGGTAATTTTCATGTTTGAAATTGCAGCTTCCACTTCGGGCCCCAAGACGGCCCTGCCATTTTTCCCACCACGAGGCATACCTTGCTTTGTCTCTCGTTTTGGGGAAGATTCTATCATATTCTTACTTAGCTGCCAGCTCCTTTTGTTCATTTTGTATTCTAAATAGTTTCTGAAGCCCTTTCCTCATATTTTAAATACTCAGTTGAGGTTTTTAACCCTAATTTTACTTAAAAATCCCGGGAGCTCTCGGGATCCTCTTCCTCCTACTCTCCCCGCATCACGTGACCTCCTGGTCTGGATAATTAAAATTTTTTTATTTTTTATTTTTCACACTATGAACCATACTAACCAAAATACACACAAACATTTCCCTCTTGAATATACACAGTGTCATTTTTTCCCCCTCCCTTCCCTCCCTCCTTAACCCCCCCTCCCCACCCACTCAACGTTCAACCAAAATGATACATTAAACCCATTAAACAATGTCATCCCACAATGAAAATAAACAAGAAATTTGTGTCTTCTACTTTTACATACTGGGTCTGTTCATTTCGTCGTCTTCTCCTGTCATTTTAGGCGGTGGAGGTCCGCGGTAGGACTTCTCTGTTATGTTCCATGTACGGTTCCCAAATTTGTTCAAATACTGTGATGTTATTTCTTAAATTATATGTTATTTTTTCCAATGGAATACATTTATTCATTTCTATGTACCATTGCTGTATTCTCAGGCTATCTTCTAATTTCTAGGTTGACATAATACATTTTTTGCTACAGCTAGGGCTATCATAATAAATCTTTTTTGTGCTCCATCCAAATCGAGTCCAAGTTCTTTACTTCTTATATTACTTAGAAGAAAGATCTCTGGATTTTTTGGTATGTTGCTTTTTGTGATTTTATTTAATACCTGATTTAGATCTTCCCAAAACTTTTTCACTTTGTCACATGCCCAAATTGCATGTACTGTTGTTCCCGTTTCCTTCTTACAGCGAAAACATCTGTCTGATACTGTTGGATCCCATTTATTTAACTTTTGGGGTGTGGTGTATAGCCTGTGTAACCAATTATATTGCATCATGCGTAACCTCGTGTTTATTGTATTTCTCATAGTTCCGGAGCATAGCTTTTCCCATGTTTCATTCTTTATGTTTAGACCTTGTTCCCATTTTTGTTTGGGTTTACAGGTTATTTCCTCATTTTCTTTCTCTTCCAGCTCTAATCTGGTCCAATCTGGTTTTTCCCTTGTTTGATAAAAATCTGATAGGTATCTTAATTGTGCTGCTCTATAACAATTCTTAAAGTTTGGTAGCTGTAAGCCCCCATGTTTGTACCATTCTGTTAATTTATCTAGCGCTATCCTCAGTTTCCCCCCCTTTCCATAAGAATTTCCTTATTATTTTCTTTAGCTCCTTGAAGAATTTCTCTGTTAGGTGAATTGGTATTGATTGGAATAGGTATTGTATCCTTGGGAGGATATTCATTTTAATGCAATTTACCCTTCCTATCAGTGTTAGTGGTAAATCTTTTCAATGTTTTAAGTCGTCTTGTAATTTCTTCATTAATGGCTGATAATTTAGTTTGTATAGATGGCCTAGATTATTATCTAGTTGAATACCTAGGTATTGGATTGCTTGTGTTTGCCATCTAAATGGTGATTCTTAAACTCTGTTTAATCCGCATTATTCATTGACATCGCTTCACTTTTATTTGCATTGATCTTATACCCCGATATTTCTCCATATTCCTTCAATTTCTTATGTAGTTCTTTTATTGATATTTCTGGTTCTGTTAATGCAAATAGACTGATTTTATATTCCTTCTCTTTTATTTTTATCCCTCTTATTTTATTTTCTGTTCTTATTAGTTCTGCCAGTGGTTCTATAGCTAACGCGAACAGTGAGGGAGATAGTGGACATCCCTGCCTAGTTGACCTGCTTAATTTAAATTGGTTTGATATATATCCATTTACTGTCACCTTCGCCAATGGTCCCTTATATAATGCTTTAATCCAATTAATATATTTCTCTGGTAGGTTGAACCTCTGCAGTACTTTGAATAAATAATTCCTTTCTACTCTGTCAAAGGCTTTCTCTGCGTCTAAGGCAACCGCCACTGTTGGCGTCTTGTTTCCTTGTACTGCATGGATTAAGTTAATGAACTTACAGACATTGTCCATTGTTCGTCTTTTCTTAATAAATACAGTTTGATCTAGTTTTACTATTTTTGGTACAGTCGGCCAATCTGTTTACTAATAGTTTAGCTATTATCTTATGATCTGTGTTGAGTAGAGATATTGGTCTATACGATGCTGGTGTTAGTGGATCTTTCCCCGTCTTTGGCATTACTGTAATTATTGCTGTTTTGCATGAATCTGGTATGTTTTGTGTTTCTTTAATCTGGTTCATTACTTCCAGGAGAGGAGAAATTAATAAGTCTTTAAATGTTTTATAGAATTCTATTGGGAGTCCATCCTCTCCCGGCGTTTTATTGTTCGGTAGTTTTTTTTAATATATCCTGTATTTCCTCTATTTCAAATGATTTTATTAATTTATTTTGCTCCTCTTCTTGCAATTTCGGTAGTTCAATTTTAGCTAGAAACTCATCTATTTTGTCTTCTTTTCCTTCGTTCTCAGTTCGATTATAGTTGCTTGTAGAATTCTTTGAAGTTTTCATTGATCTCCGTTGGGTTATATGTAATTTGTTTGTCCTTTTTCCTTGATGCCAACACCGTTCTTTTAGTTTTTTCTGTCTGAAACTGCCAAGCTAGTATTTTGTGTGTTTTTTCTCCAAGCTCATCATACTTCTGTTTTGTCTTCATTATGTTCTTCTCCACCTTGTATGTTTGTAGTGTTTCATATTTTATTTTTTTGTCTGCCAATTCTCTTCTTTTTGTTGTATCTTCCCTTATTGCTAATTCTTTTTCTGTACTTGCTATTTCCCTTTCCAGCTGTTCTATTTCCCGATTGTAGTCCTTCTTCATCTTAGTTACATAACTTATTATCTGCCCTCTGATGAACGCTTTCATTGCATCCCATAGTATAAATTTATCTTTCACTGATTACGTATTTATTTCAAAGTACATTTTAATTGGTCGCTCAATTAATTCTCTAAAATCCTGTCTTTTAAGTAGCTCTATTGCTAATAATAAGGGTGAGTGGTCCGATAACAATCTAGCTTTGTATTCCGTTTTCCTAACTCTTCCTTGGATGTGGCCTGATAACAGGAACAGGTCTATCCTTGAGTATATTTTATGTCTTCCCGAATAATATGAGTATTCCTTCTCCTTTGGGTGTGGTCTCCTCCATATATCCAAAAGTTGCATTTTTCTGCATCGATTTAACCATAAATTTCGTTACTTTGTTCTTTCTGCTAGTCTTTTTTTCCAGTTTTATCCATCTCTGAGTCCAAATTAAGGTTAAAGTCCCCTCCTATCAGTATATTGCCCTGCATATCTGCAAACTTCAAAAAGATATCTTGCATAAATTTTTGATGCTCTTCATTAGGTGCATATACATTGAACAAATTCCAAAATTCTGAATATATCTGACACTTTATCATTACATACCTTCCTGCTGGATCTATTATTTCCACCTCTATTTTGATTGGTACATTTTTATTGATTAATATAGCTACTCCTCTGGCTTTTGAATTATATGATGCTGCCGTTACGTGCCCTACCCAGTCTCTTCTTAACTTCTTGTGTTCCACTTCCGTTAGATGTGTTTCCTGCACGAATACTATATCAATTTTTTCTTTCTTTAATAAATTTAACAGTCTCTTCATTTTGATTTGGTTATGTATTCCATTAATATTTATAGTCATATAGTTCAACAGGGCCATTTCATACTTTGTTTCCCTCTCATTTCCGCTTCCTCCTTATCCATTTCTCAGTTTTCTTTTTTTGAACACACCGTAAGACAACACTTCTAAAACATAAAATATTTCCACTATTCCCACATCTAAAATTCCCTTAACCCCAAAAGTCCCCCCCTCTCTGAGTTGCCCCTTGTCCCTTGCTGGGCAACCACAACTCCCCCCTCCATTTGGATTGCGAACCTGCTCGCAAGCGTCAACTGATTTTGCAGTGACTGTTATTCTCTCCCACCCAGCCCCCTCCAGAAAAGACTTTTATCTTCACATATAACAAAGCTCACCCTCTTAATTCCCCCCTTACTTCCTTTCTTCCCTTTCTTCCCCTTCTTAGTTCTTACTTATACATTATTTTTCTTCTTTATATGAAGTTTGTTGTCATTCTTGTTCTTGTTACATCTCTTCATCTCTCTGTCTGTTTTGCAGGTGTTTTGCAAATTCTTGTGATTTCTCCGGATCTGAGAACAGTCTGCTTTGCTGCCCCGGGATAACTATTTTAAGCACCGCTGGATATCTTAACATAAATTTATAGATTTTCTTTTGATTTTGCTGCGTTAAACTCCTTCCTCTTCTTCAGGAGCTCAAAACTTATGTCTGGGTAGACACATTTTTTTTGACCTTTGTATTCCAGTGGCTTTTTGTCTTCTCTCATTTTTATCATTGCCTTCTCCAATATATTTTCTCTTGTCGTATATCTCAGGAATTTTACTAGATTGGATCTTGGTTTTTGTTGTGGCTGTAGTTTTGGGGCTAATGTTCTGTGTGCCCTTTCTATTTCCATTCCTTCCTGTATTTCGGACCCAGGGGATCCATTTTTAAAAAAATTCTTTCATATCTTTGCCTTCTTCATCTTCCTTAAGGCCCACTATCTTTATATTGTTTCTCCTATTATAGTTTTCCATTATATCCATCTTCTAAGCTAACAACTCCTGTGTTTCTTTAACTTTTTTAAAATCAGATTCTTCCAATTTCCTTTTTAAGTCGTCCACTTCCATTTCTACAGCTGTTTCTTGTTCTTCCACCTTGTCTACTCTTTTCCCTATTTCTGTCATGACCATCTCTAATCTACTCACTTTTTCTTCTGTACCTTTTATTCTTTTTATTTCATTAAATTCTCGTGTCTGCCATTCTTTTAATGTTTCCATATATTCTTCAAAAAATTTCCTACATATGTACAGTCCATTCCCTTTATCTTCTATTTCTCTGTGCAGAGCTTGATGTTCTCCCTCCTCTTCCCCTGTGTCTACTCCAGGACCTCTACCTCTCTTCCTTGTATCTGTGTCTCTACTGACTTTCTTGTTGGGCTGTTTATCTCAGTTTGCTGGGTATTTTTTTTATTAATGGTGTCTTGATGTTGGTCCTCTTCCTCTGGGCTGGTCATCTGCTGTGTCTCTGATTTCCTTTTTTCATTCTCCTCCCTCCCGTTCCCGTTATTTTCCATATCTTCCTGCTGAGAGCCCTGCTGACGGGTATTTCTCAGCTGTTCAAGTTGTGGAGTTCCACTCCACAGCTGGTCTCCCTCCTGTCGGTGTTGTCTTTGTTGTGCGCATCGCGCATGTGTGATTCCTTGCACATGCGCGGTTGCACACCTCTGTTTGGCTCCGTGAGCCATCATTGTAGTCCTGTGTTCGGTGGGTGGCGACCCTTCGGGGTTTCCACTGACCTCAGGGAGTGGGCTCCTCTTTCCATGGCGGGTCCCTGCTTCTTCGTACTTGATAGAGGTGTTTAAGATTTAAAAAGGGACAGACAGAGTAAACGTGGATAGGCTTTTTCAATTAAGAGTGGGGGAGATTCAAACTAGAGGGCATGGTTTAAGATTGAAGGGGGAAAATTATAAGGGGAACATGAGGGGAAATTTCTTTACATAAAGGGTGGTAGGGATGTGGAATGAGCTTCTGGCAGATGTGGTTGAGGCGGGATCATTGGTTACATTTAAGGAAAGACAGGATAGTTACATGGAGAGGAGAGGACTGGAGTGGTATGGACCAGGTGCTGGTCAGTGGGACAAGGAGGGTGGGGATTTGTTACGGCATGGACTAGTAGGGCCGAAATGGCCTGTTCTGTGCTGTAAGTGGTTATATGATTAGATAAGGCCTTCACCTTTCTCTTCTGGCGTCTTTCTTTCTTCTTTTCTTCCCGTTGTTTTTGGCTTTTCTTTCTTTGGTGCCATTTTCTCCACACCTTTATTTTTTATTTGTTGTGGTTTGTGTGTCTGTGGCTTTGCTTTTTTTTAAAAAAATTTTTATTTTTCACACCATAAATCACATTAGCCATGATATACACTATTTCTTTTTCACACATATACAGTGACTTTTTCTCCCCCCCCCCCTCCCTCCTCCCAAGCCACCCCCCCACCCCCCCTCTCATCCATTTTAGGTATACAATCTAGGTTGCATTAAGCCAGTCAGACAATGTTGTCATTCAACAAAAATACACCAGAAATTCTACTGAGTCCATTCTTTTCTTTCCTTCTCCTTCCATCAACTTAGGTAATGTTTGTCCCCGGTAGGTTTTCGCTATTGTATTTAATGTAAGGCTCCTATACTTGTTCGAATATTTCAATATTATTTCTTAACCTATATGTTATTTTTTCTAATGGAATACATTTATTCATTTAAATTTAGTAGTTTCTTCCTTTTAATTTGGTTATGTATTCCATTAATATTTAAAGTCATATAGTTCAGCGTAGCCCTTTTATATTTTGTTTATCTTCTCTTTCCGTTTTTCCATCATTACCTTTCCTCCTTTTCCATTTCTGTTTTCTTATTTTCAACTCTTTATAAGACAACATTCCTACAACATCCAACATTTTCCTTATTCTCCAATTTCTATCTTATTTATCCCCAATCTCCCCTTCCCCTCCTGAGTTGTCCTTTATCCCTTGTCGGACAACCACATCTCCCCTCTCCATTTGGATTTGCGAATCCACTCGCACGCGTCAACTGATTTTGCATTGACCGCTATTTCCCCCCACCCCGCCCCCCCCGAAAAGATTTCACTTTTCATATGTCACAAAGGTCACTCTTTTAATTCCCTCCTTATTCTCTCTATTCCATTACCTTCCCTTATTAATTCTTGTCTATACTATCTATATTTTCCTCTAATTACAGATACATTCACGTATGCACATTGTCTCTATTCACTCTTATACCTCTTTACCCGCATACATATCAATCGTGATCATTTTTACTCTCATTACCCGTCTTCATCCCTCAGTCTATTTTTGTCTTTACCCACATACATATCAATCGTGATCATTTTTACTCTCATTACCCGTCTTCCTCCCTCAGTCTATTTTTGTAATTGTTCTGCAAATTTTCGTGCTTCTTCTGGATCCGAGAATAGTCTGTTTTGTTGTCCTGGAATAAATATTTTCAATACCGCTGGATGCTTTAGTATAAATTTATACCCTTTCTTCCATAAAATCGCTTTTGCTGTATTGAACTCTTTTCTTTAGGAGTTCAAAACTTATATCTGGATAAATGAAGATTTTTTGCCCTTTATACTCCAGTGGTTTGTTGCCCTCTCTTACTTTTTCCATTGTCTTCTCCAGTACCTTTTCTCTTGTAGTATATCTTAGGAATTTTACTACAATAGATCTTGGTTTTTGTTGTGGTTGTGGTTTAGAGGCCAATGCTCTATGTGCCCTTTCTATTTCCATTTCTTGCTGTAGTTCTGGACATCCTAGGGTCTTAGGGATCCACTCTTTTATAAACTCCCTCATATTCTTGCCTTCTTCATCTTCCTTAAGGCCCACTATCTTTATGTTATTTCTTCTGTTATAATTTTCCATTGTATCTATTTTTTGAGCTAGTAGTTCTTGTGTCTCTTTAGTTTTTTTATTAGATTCCTCCAATTTCTTTTTTAAGTCTTCTACCTCCATTTCTGCTGCTACTGCCCGCTCTTCCATCTTGTCCATTTTCTTTCCCATTTCTGTTAAGGTCATCTCTATTTTATTCATTTTCTCTTCTGTGTTGTTTATTCTTTTTCTTAAATCATTAAATTCCTGTGTTTGCCATTCTTTAAATGACTCCATGTATCCTTTAATAAGAGAAAGTACCTTCTTTATCTTGCCTTTCTTTTCTTCTTCTATTTCACTGTACTCTTCCTCTTCCTCTTCTTCTTCCTCTGGGTTGGCCATCTGTTGTTTCTTTGTTGCCCTTTCCTTCTCTTCTTTCTTGTTTCTATTGTCTTCTGTGGTCTCTTCTTGCTGCAGGTGTTCTGCAGCTGTCGTTGCCGGCTGTGGAGATCGACTCCCCAGCTGGTCCCCCCTCCCGTCGGTGTGTTTCTTTTCATTCGCATCGCGCATGCGCGAGGAATCGTGCATGCGCGGTTGCGCACTTTTACTCGGCTCAGCGAGCCATTTTTGTAGTCCATTATTTACCGACCTGAGGGAGCGGGTTTCTCTCTCCGCAGCGGGCCTCTTTGGACAGGTAAGGCCTTCACCTTTTTCCTCCTTTGTCTTCTCTTCCTCTCTTCTTACCGTTGCTTTCGATTTTTCTTTTTTTGTCGCCATCTTCTTTCCACCTTTATACTCACTTTTCTGTAACTTTTATTTCTGTGCCTTTGTGTTTTCCTTTGTTTTTCCCGACTTTTCTGGAGTGGGCTGGAGTTCACCGTCCGGCCACTACTCCATCACGTGACTCCTCTTGTGGCTTTGCTTTTTGATAACTTTTTTCCTTCTTTTCTGGAGAGGGCTGGTATTCTCCTACTGGCCACTAACTCCATCACATGACTCCTTCCCTGTTTTGGATAATTTGAAACATAATGTATTCATATATATAAATATTTTGCTTGAGAAAAATTGTCATTGGCCCATTTTCTTTGGATTTATGAAACCGTGCATATAACGAGTCAATCAAGTATGATTAAAATAATGGTTTTCAAACCTTTTTCCTTCTGCTCACATCCTACCTTAAGCAATCCTTTACCAATCACAGAGCACTTATGGCACAGGGCTTGCTTAAGATGGAATGAGAGTTTAGGGTGGGCAGTTTGAAAGTAATCTAAGTCAATGACTTGGATGAGAAAATAGGTGGATGGGTTAGTAACCTTGTAGCTGGTACAAAGATTGAAATGGTGGACAGCATAGAGGGCTACAGATGTGGAAAAAAAATGGCTTTTGGAAGGGAAATGTATGCAGTTAATGTCGGCGAGGGCTCTTGCAGTCCAGGTCCATAGCTTATTGAAAGTGGCCATGCAAGTAGATGGGGTGGTAAAGGCATGTGGTATGCTTTGCCTTCATTGCATGGGGTGTTAAATATAAAAGTAAGGAGGTCATATTGCAGTGATTACAAAACTTTGTGAGGACACGTTTGGAATACAGTGTGCAATTCTGGTTGCCCCATTAGGGAAGGAATGTGGGGACTTAGGAAAGTGTTTATCTATGGTTTATAGGATGTTACTTGGTTTAGAGGCTGTGAGCTTTAGAAAGAGATTGAACAACTTGGTTGTTTTTTTTCCTGGAGCACAGAAGGCTGAGGGGGATGGGGAGAACTTGTTAGAGGTTCATAAAATCATGACCGATATTGATAGGGTTGACAGACTTTTTCTCAAGATAAAAGCATCACACACTCTGATGTGTATTTAACGTGATGGGAATGAAGTTTAAGGGAGATGCATGGGGCAAAATATTTTACCCTGTTTGGTGGGTGACTGAAAGGGTCTACCAGGAGTAGTGGTGGAAGTAGATTCAATAATAGAATTTAAGAGGCTTCTAGACACACATGAATATGAACGGGATGGACGGATATTGATTGAGTGGAAGCAATGAGTTTGATTTCATTTGCCCATCATTTTTGGCAAAGACACATGGGATGTACAGCCTAATTCTGTGGTACACTGTGGTTAGTAGATCCAATCCAGGAAATTCTTTTCCCATTCTGTCAAGCTTTGCAAAGTTAGATTTTTTTATGTGTGTATGTTGGAACTTACAGTGGAAATGTTTTGACAGAAAATGTGTCCACAAACGTAGGATTTTTTTTTGTCAGCAGGAGAATTGCATTGTGATGGAGACCAGCCATTCTTAACGGCAGCTATATTGATCCCCCACCCCTTCCAGGAGCCATAATACATTTAAGAGGGTCGATGGACTGAAATCATAAAATATTTCTAATGTTTTTTATGTTGGCGGGAGGGGCGAAGTGTGGAAGAAACCAACAGAACTTGACTACTTCATAGAGAGGGGAGGGGGGTGGGGTGGGTCTATGAAGTTTGAGCAGACTCCTAAGGGGGCCAAGGGCAAAAAAAGGTTGAGAATGGCTGGGGTAGACTGTTGAAATTCTGAAAAATCAGAAAGCATTATATAAAAATAATACCGAATTTCAAATTAAATCAAAACAATTAAAAAAGGTTGATTAGCTGATACGTGTAATTATACATTTTCTTCTTTAGGTGGCGACAGACAAGGTTGCAGAGAAGTTGAGTTCTACTCTCTCATGGGTGAAGAACACCGTGTCTCACACTGTCAGTCAAATGGCTAGTCAGGTGGCAAGCCCATCTACTTCATCGTTGCACACTACATCTTCATCAACGACACTCTCTACACCTGCACTTTCACCAGGATCACCTACCACACTTAGTCCCGATGACTTGGAACTTCTTGCTAAATTAGAAGAACAAAACAGGTGAGTTTTGCATCGATCTTTCATATTTTTTGTATGTAAAATTATTTTTAATAAAAAGGAATTTTATCATCTTTTTAATCTATGGAGTTTTGCTTGTTGTCCACCTGCATTCATTTTGTCATCAAAGCTTGACACTCAATGATTTGTTAAATTATGTGTGACAGAGTATTTAGAGGTGGTTTGGGAAGGATTATTAGAGCAGCTTGGGCACATACATATTAAAACACAGAATTTTTTGCTGGACTTTTGCAGAGTGCTTTTTCCAAAAGAGCAACAAAGTATCAACATACAGCTTGCCTGGGAGAGCATGTGATTTTTGCAGGTAGACAGAATAGTTTTGCTTAGAGTGAGGTAGGGTGTGAAACAGAGAGAGAGGACACAGAAATCTGTTCCAGAAGGACAAGCTGGCAAATGCTTATAAGTCTGTCTGGTCAAAGGAGAAGACTGGCTGTCTGAAAGGTGACCTGAAAGAAGGAGGATCATCTGGAGAACCCTGAAGGGGGCAAGTTTCGTCAGCAAGAATGATTAAACAGGAATTAGGTGAAGATGTCCTGGAACAAAAAAAAAGGAATCTCTCTCTGAAGACCAACAAGAACCCTCCTGAGTGTGAACCATTTGCCTGTTAAGCACCAAAGACTGGTGAACTTTGTTAATGCAAACTTCTGTGCACAGTACAAGAATTTCCTGCAACCAGTGAGATTAAACTGTGATCCAAAGAACTTTACTAAGCTTAAATACACATTACATACACCTGCACTTAGTATTAAGGGGGAATTAAATAGGTTAGGGAGGTTAAGTGATGTTAAAGTTTAATTCTGTTTTCTTGTTCAAATATAGTTAAAAATTACTTTTGTTTAAGTACTCCTTTGTGTTGTGGTGCATATCTTGCTGCTGGTTTGTGGGGTCCTCTGGACTCTGTAACATTTTATGGGGGCTTGTCTTATAGGATTTGAATATTGCAGTTTTATGATTTATTAGTTGACTGGGCTTTTTTTTTGCAAGCTATTGTGTCTGGAATTTTTGCAAGGTGCCTGTGAAAACAGCAGCAATGGATTTAAGATATACAAGTTATTAAATGAACATGTGATTGATTTGAAATATAGAAATCTTAGTCCATTTTTATTTTGCTGTACAAATCTATCTACAGGAAATGAATCTTCCCGTCAACAATTTCTTGGTTTCCAGTGCTTGTTATATTGAAATATCATGGACAATTAGGTTCCGCAAAATTAATTCTTGAAAACAAAATTATATTACCCCCATAATTTCCCGTTAAATAAAATTCAGAAATTTCTCCTCGTCAAGCATGTGTATTGTAATCACAATGGATTTTTGAATGATCATTGATTTTTGAGCAGTAGAGGAAAACACATGCTATCTCATCTATGATGCTGAGATGTACATCCACTTTGAGAGTGTGTTTGTACTCCAGTTAGGCTATCTTCCATTCTATTTATATTGTCTCAGTATTGTAGCATAGCATTACAATTTATTTTTCTCTTGTATGCTTCAGTTTCCATTCAAAAGCATTAAGGCTATTTTCTTTCCTTCAGTAGTAATTTTCATATCCTAACCATTGTTTTTGACTAAAGAAGTTTTTAATTTCCCAATTGAGTCTAGCAACTATCTTGTATTTGTGGTCATTAATGTTGCATTTTCCCAAAAATTGAAGCATTATGACATTTGGCTAGCTCTCTTGGTTTTTCCCCAATTCTTCCCTATTCTAAAGAATAAAATTTCAGTGTGGTTATTGTTACCGGCAGCTGTGATTTTCCAATACTTTGTAAAAATATTGTGCATTTTGTCCTCCGCACATACTCTTGGCTCAGCCTGCCGAATGCTCTTCATTTTTTCCCAGCTTCAATGACTGTTTAATAAATTACTTGGCCTTTGATTTCTACATGCAAAGCTTTACTGTTTAGCTTGATCATGTGTCACCTGTCCCTTGCTTTGCACTGGCGCACTTGGGCATCAGGTTTGATGCAATGTGTTCATTGTGGCTCTGTTATCAACGTGTGGCCCTGCAAGTCTAACCAAGCTGGAGTCCTGTTTTCATCTGCTGGCCTGATTTGATGGCTTCTTGACAGCTTTCAAATGTTTCTGATAATTGGAGTATTTAAAAATAGTTGAACTACAAAAATATTTAACAATTATAAAATTATTTAAAACATATTTAACTGATGTTTTAATTTAGTCAAATCATTTGTAACAAACAACTAATAATTAAAACCAAATCATTTATCTACACAAATTTAACAAAATACCTGACCTTAAAATCGACTGTCTTTAACTTGGACTATGCCTCAGAAGTTGGCCCTTGTTGATCCTTGGAGCCACACTAAAGCCTCCCAGCCCTGAAATGGGATTGTACAAGACTTGACAGATGGGACAACTGCCAAGTAGAGGACCAAGATGTGAAGTGTCTCCAGTTGGGGATTTATTGCTGGGTCCACTGGTGGAATAGATGATAAAGAATGTGCTGTTTTGCCATGGAAGTCCTCCCTAGAAGCTCCAGTTGAAACAGCACGATCAGTGACATTATTTTCTAATACTTTTTTCTGTTTGGGTTGCGGACTTGCAGATAAAAACCAGCTCAAAGGGGAAAAATATCTTGACTTTGTCACCATCAATTTATTTTACATGATGGTATTCATGATTGAATAACATGAGGAAAGATTGCGCAGTTTGGGATTGTACTCAGTAGAGTTTAGAAGATTGAGAGGGGATCTCATAGAGACATATAAAATTCTGGCAGGACTGGACAGAATGGATGCAGATGGGATGAATCCAATGATGGGAAAATCCAGAACCCGGGGCCATGGTTTGAGGATAATCGGCAAACCATTTAGGACTGAGATGAGGAGGAATTTCTTTACCCAGAGGGTGGTGAATCTGTGGAATTCATTGCCACAGAGGGCAGTAGAAGCAGGTTCATTGAATATATTTAAGAGGGAATTAGATATATTTCTTCAGTATAAGGGAATTAGGGGTTACGGAAAGAAGGCGGGGATGGGGTACTGAACATCAAGATCAGCCATGATCTTATTGAATGGCGGTGCAGGCTCGAAGGGCCGAATGACCTACTCCTGCTCCTATCTTCTAGGTTTCGTGGAAAGAACCGGTGAAACAAAGGGCTGTCTTCAACTGATGGACACCCTCCACTGTGCTTTCTGACAGGGCCATTTTGCTAAAAGCAATAGTTTAAAAACAGATACTGGTGGAATTGAAATGCCAAGATTTTGCCAAAACTACCAAACATTTGATCTTGTTGAAAATTTTTAAAATCTTTTTATATAAAAAAAACTGAAAACAAGTCATTTAGATTTTTTTTTAAATTGTGGAAGATTTGAGGTGATCAGTTTATTTACTTATTATTAAAAAATTTTTTTTAGACAAACAGCATAGCCATTTTGGCCCAAGAGTCTGTGCCGCCCAATTTACCCCCAATTAATCTACAGCTCGTGTATTAGGAAGGGTTGTGGCTGTCATGTGACAGCACTGCCCTCTACTGAGTCAGAGGACACACCAGCTGCTAATCAAGGTTTGGTTCCACCCCATCTATTAGTGCATACCTTGCTGTTGGATCCATGTAAATTACCTGGACTCGACTCTACCCTGCCTGTGCTTGGCCTTAGGCCATAGGCTATTGTAATTGGATTAACCCTCCTAGCACTGAGCCATTGGTCCCTGCTAATGAGCTGGGCTGGAACCTCCAGCACTATAAAGTTGCCATGTCCTCTTTGTTTTCTGTTTTTGCCAGTTTGGGACCACCCTGCTTTCCTCCAGGCCTAGAAATGTAGAAGGGTGCTGGAGATGTGCACTGTTAAAAGATTGAGAGCGATTAATTAGTATCCCTTGTAGCCATGTCTGCACTGAGTCAAGGGGTGGTGGGACATGGTAGTGATTTTTTTTCCCCCTTGATCATTGTATGTACCAGTTCATTGTGTAGTTTGCTCCCACACTATTTTTCCCACGCTCGTTACTAATTGTCCGCTATTTCTTTCACACGGTTGCTGCATCAGTTACCATTTCCCACACTTGTCTTCTGTAAATAAAATCCTTTTAAACCAAAACTGTGTTCAGAGTCCTTGCCTTTGAGACCTACCAAACCTGTTTCCTCACTCACAAGACCCCAATAGGATTTTTTTGAACAGTGGGAGGAAACTGGAGCCCCCGGAGAAAACTCTCACATACATGAGGAGAATGTACAAACTCCTTATAGACAATGAGGGATTCGAATCCAAGTCTGGTCCCATCGCTGGCACCGTAAAGGCATTGTGCTAAATGCTACACCAACTGTGCTGCCCATTTAGGAATTCTCTGATGCGAAAGTTCTTTGAATCACCAAACTCTTGCCTGAAATTCCTGTGTCTGTTCCTTAAGAGGAGCCCTTGCATCTCCTCTGACTGGGTGAAGATATTTATTGCTTGTCTTAAGTTTATACTTGTACACCAAAGTGCTTAAGGAGTGCAACGTTTCAGTGCAGCTGGCTCCCCAGAAATAAATCACTGGGTTTTCTGCTTTCCCACGTGGACGTATGGTAATCCTGAATTCACGATTAGTTACGAGGGGGAAATGATGGCATTGCCAACGTTTTTGTTGTTGTTTCCCCTCTTTGTGTCACCTAGTATGATGTAGGTTGCAGCAATACCAGATGCAGAGTTAAGGTTTGTGTGTTGTTGCAACATTTTCAGGCCTGAAAGGTACTTGAAAATGAGATATGGTTAGTGGGAGGAGACTTGGTTGTTTAAAGTCCAGATGGAAGAGCAAAGATTTATTTGTTTGGGCTAACTGGACAGTGTGACAGTTGAATTTTATTTCAGAGTTGCATTGGATAATTATGAGCCTCACAAGGTAGGGGGTATTTTCTTGAACAAGTTTTTTTTTGCCATCTTCATTGCTTGCCAAAACGTGTTGGCAGCAGATAGAAGTTCAGTGAAGTTTGTCATGTTGACAAAAGCAAATTTAAAGTTCTATTTAATGGTTTCAATTTATTCATTTTATTAAGATCCCTTTGATATTTTGCTCACATATTTTGCTTTGATTCTGTTTTAAAGTGCAATTTAAGTATACTACTGTTTGAGATTTGTGCTTGCTGAGGGGATGCTGGGTAAATTATTTATTTTGATAACAAATAATAGATAAACTAACTGTTGCTTTGAAGATCACTTGAAAGATCTCTTAATGAAAGTTATTGCTTGAGGTATGGGATTTGATTGTTTTGTTTTCATTCTAAGCTGCAACATTTTTGTGGACACTACCATGTTTTTCAAGATTAACTGTGTTCCATTGGAGTACGCAGTCCAATAAATGTAAGTTTATTTTGCAGTCGGCCAATATCTTCAAAGGTCACCTAATTATGTGTTTACTCACCTTTTTGTACACAGCCTTGTGTGCATCTTCTTGTATTTTCCATGTTAATGCAGTGAACACTTGATCATGATCAAAATACTTAATCCATGGAAAAATGTTTGCATAGAAAAATGTACGTGGTTTATGTATTTACTGTTTCTACATTACAGTCATGCATTGAGGAATCTTGTATTTTGTAAACATGCAGGCTGCATCTTCTCGCACTCTTTCAAGAGGAGGTTTGATTACTCTTCCTTTTGGTCCTTTGAGTTGCATTGTGCTTGAATGTGTCGTGCAGCATCTTCTTCTCGACCTTGGATTGTGTGGGTCAGTGATCCTGTACAGCACTGGTTTTCAAACCATTTTCTGCTCACATACCACCTTAAATTATCCCTATACCACAGGTGCTCTATGATTAGTAAGGGATTACTTTAAGGAGATATGTGAATCGAAAGAAAAAGGTTTAAAAATGACTATTCTAATTGTACCTAATGGACTTGTTATGTGCATGGTTTCAGAACTCCAAAGGAAATGGCCCAATGATCATTTTTCTCAAGCAAAATATTTCAGTAGCAATTGGGTCTAGAGCTGTGATTCTCAACCATTTGCCCCCCCCCCCCCCCCCCCACTCACATCCCACCTTCAGGAATCCCTTACTAATTGCAGAACTCCGATGGCATAGGGTTTACTGAAGGTGGGATGTGAGTGGGGGGGGGTGCGGGGGGAGGTTGAGAACCGCTGCTGAACAACTTCTTTTGCTGGAAAGCAATCAGATTTTACGCAGACTTAATGTCTATTTTCTTCGTGTGGATATATTTCTGGCAGTAAGTTATGTTTCTCGGTCTACAATAGCCCCAGAATACTTGATTTGCTCCAGAGTTTTAGGTTATCTTATTTATCAAAGGTGCTGTAAAACTGAGGGTGACAGTAGAATTTGAATATTGTTACTAGGTTTGCTTGTCCCAAGGCTGGTAACAAAAAGCCTGAGTTGCTTAGGTGAGTGTTGTTGAATGACCCATTTACGTTCTGCGTGATTTGAATATGAATGGAGAAAATGAAAGATGAGCGAAACATTACTGTAAAAGAAATGAAGTATTGTGATGAAGCATTTAGCCCTTCCTTATTGAATATTGGAGGTGGCCAAAGACCAGCCTTGGGACAAGATGAGGCAGCGGGGGCAAGGAAGTTGGAAGCCATCAGAAAGAAAAGCACATGTGAGATATTCCATCTAAATAGGGGAAGTAGATTGACAAGGGGAGATGGGATTGTGATAGTTTTGCAACATGGAAACAGTCCCATTAGTTTCTCATGCATGTGCCAACCAAGATGAGGTTACGTGGAGGGGGGAAGTTAGGAGGTTGAGTGGGTAGGATGGAGCTCAGAGAAAAGGGAGGAGGAATGGGTAAGT
The DNA here is from genome assembly GCF_036971445.1 of Narcine bancroftii. Lineage (NCBI taxonomy): Eukaryota > Metazoa > Chordata > Chondrichthyes > Torpediniformes > Narcinidae > Narcine > Narcine bancroftii. The sequence continues at coordinate 140,799,041 of NC_091473.1, read as the reverse complement.
GTGGTGTTAGAGGAGAGTTGGGCAGTGGGAAAATGCATGGTGAGACATTAGCAGCGGAAGAAGGAGGAGGACTTAGCAGACAATTGAGAACCATGGGCTGGGTGGAAGAGTGAAGTGGTTTTGCCAAAGCTTTCAGAGCAGGAAGCCAGGTGAGAGAGCCAGGAGATTCCCAAGGTGTATCAGGAGCCTGAATCTGGATTAGTTTCTGATAGATCAGGAAGGTCTGACACTTGAGAAACCACGGGTTGGAAGAGAGAATTAATCTTTGACATGCAACGACGCTGCCATCCACTTTCTGGAGGTAATCATTCATCTCAACTTTGTCATCAACAAACATTGCAGTTCCAAAAACAGATTGGTGATTGGATAACTGCAGTGAGTGAATGACCTCCGAAAACACCAACCTTTCAATCATCTTTAAAGCACAAACAGGAGCATGATGAAATACTCCTCAATAAACCTCACAAGTACATAAAAGACCTGTCTGAAATAAAATATTTTATTTGCACTCAATGAGGAGATTTGATAGTGTGGATTCAGGCAAGATGTTTCTTGTTGTGGAACAATCTGGAACTATGGATCACAGATACAAAATAAGGGCTTATTGAAAATAGAGATGAGGCCCCCCCACCCCCCCCCCCCCCCGAGAGTCATGAATGTTTGTAATGCTTCCACAAAGTCTGGGGAGAGGTGCGAAATCTTGCAGATTCATGCAAAGCAAAGGTACAAAAGGTTACCACAATAAGGCAGAAATGCAAAGATAAGATTGCATTGATCATCTGTGATATTGAATAGAGAAGCAGGCTTAATTGAGAGGTTTACTCCTGGACCAAATTTGTATCTTTACATAAGTGTGTAAGTGGCACTGCATGTTGAGAAGCGGCGATGTCACTGAAGTTTGGTTGATGGTGGGGATAGTGAATCTGAACTTGGGTTTGTAATGTTGATGGGAGCGATTCTTAGTTTAATATTCCTGATTACAATTGAATGAGTCTTAAAATAGGTATAAACAAAATCTTGGATCTAATAAAGTACTTCAAGGTGAAGGAGGGCATTATCTAATGCTCTGTCTCCGTTAGGATTATTGACTTTGAAGATGCCATTCACTTCTGGGTCAAAGAATACCTCCAAAGATATTTTTAGGGGAGTACTTCTTGTTTATTGTGTGACCTCTGAAGCTCTTTCTCAGAATGAAGAGCTTCAGATCATAAAATTCCCTCAATTTTGCTGCCTGATCTGCGAGGCATTTTCAGCATTTTCTGTTTTTGTTTCCAGACTTGCACCGTCTGCAGAATTTTAAATTGCACCTTAACAGAACTTTACTCAAAATTGTTTGCATTATTATGTACACCACACAATATTAAGTTCACCAGGACCCTGGGTCCAGATTGATTCATGAAGCAGATCTATGCAAATTGGCTCCTTCTTTCTGCGGTCGTGGTGCCATGAATTGGTCTCCCTCACCTATTTTTGTCTATGTATGCAGTCCTCCAATTCCAATTTGCCCAAAGCCGATATGATCTAGATAATCATCCACTTCTGGGGTTCTTTTTTTTAATATGGAATTTATTTGTTTGTATTCCTGCCGCAGAACTACACACACACACACACACACACACACACACACACACACACACACACACACACACACACACACACACACACACACACACACACACACACACACACACACACACACACACACACAGACACCGAGACACCCAGACACACACACACACACACACAGACACATACCCACAGACACACACACACACACCACACATAGCACACACAGACACACACACACCACACATAGCACACACACCACACACACACCACACACACACAGACACACACACACCACACACACACACACAGACACACACACACCACACACACACAGACTATGACATTGTGTGTCATTAGTTCCCATTTGAACCACAACTGATATCTCATTTTATTCCAAGTTCCTATCCAGTCCTAAAGACATGCCCCTTCATTTAGCACAGTGAGGTCTTCCTGTGAGCAGACAAACAAGTTATCTCTATCGGTTATATTAGCTGTTTCAAGATCACAATACAGAGTAGTGAGTTGCAATGAAAAGAAAAAATTAATTAGTACCAAGCAAGGGCAGAATGATAGCACTGTTATGAGGTTATGCCGACCCAGACCCTTCAGCCCAATTCATCTGTGCTGATCAAAGTGCTTTTCGGGGGGAGACCCTGCATCATAACTTTCTATTCATCAACTTTAAGTCAACATTCTTTGGATGACAGGCACTAACTTAGAATGTGTTGCCATGGACCAAAATGAGGGCTTCCATCCTGCAATAAATATATTACTGTGATATTGTTATGAGCCCAGAGGACCCCAAATCCAAGCAGCAACAGACACTCACCAAGTCAAACGGTTACTTAAACAAAAGTTGCTTTTAATTATCTTTAAACATGATAGCAGGATCACACTTTAACTTATTACTATTGACTAACTTAATCCCCTTCTAATTCTAAGCGCACGTGTATGTCATGTGTGTGTAAGTTCAGAAAAGTTCTTTGGTTCACAGTCCAATCTCAATTCTCATTCCTCCAAGTTCACTGGTTGCAGGCAATTCTTATACTGTGCATAGAATTTAACATTTATAAAGTTCACCAGGCTTTGGTGCTTGAAAGGTAAATGGTTAATGCTCAGGAAGATTCTTGTTGGTTTTCAGAGAGATGTGTTGTTCCAGGACATCCACAACTGATGTATTTCCATCGGTCACTTCAGTATCTTGCTGACGAAGCTTGCTTCTTCAGGGTTCTCCAGATGATAACCTCTTTCTTTCAGGTCACCACAGAGTTCCTTTTTGTTTCTCTTATTCCCAGTGAAACATTAGACAGCCAGTCTTTTCCTCTTGCATGATCCATAAGGGCTTTGACCAGGCCGTCTTCCAAATGGGGCTTTCCACAAGCTTGCCAGCTTGTCCTGTTCCAGTCCCAGCTGCTGTGGCTGGCTGCAACACTGTAGAAGTGATCTCTGTGTGTGTGTAGCTCTCTCTCTCTCTCTCTGTGAGAGCCTGTTTTTCTCTCTCTTCTTGCAAAACCACATGACCCTCTTAGAACGGCTCCAGACAGAAGTTGACTCCGACAAGCTGTTTCATCTGTTGCCTTTTTGTAAACTACAATCCTTCAGTGAAGTCTCTTGGGCACTCTCCAAAGCTCTTGCAAAGACTGTTGGCCCCGACATGTCTAACATGGGGCAGAACTCCAGTATTTCAAATAAGATCTGTTTTAAAGTGTTTTTATGTGACCTATTCTAACAAACCTTTCCCATTTTGTCTCCTAAAAACATATCTATATACTCTGTCTCAATATGATTGAATTAAATATTTTAAATGTAAACATTCAGCACAGTAACAGGCCCTTTCGGGTGCAAAAGGCCATGCCACCCATTTTTATTTTGTTTATTTAGTTTAATTTTGCCCTTCACCAGTTTCACTCACCAAAGTTCACAGTCTGTGGATGATGTGGTAAGAGCACACAATGTTTTCAGCTGGAACCAAGAATATTTTCCCAGGTATTAGCTCCATTCTATCACCTGACTTGATTAGTTCTGGCTGGTTCCCACAATTGCCTGAGGGGTTGAGCTTGTTTACCCTCTTGTATCACAGCAAATTAAAACTGCAAGGTTAAGAGAATGTTCTTGTAAAACTAAATTATATGTGCTTTTAAAATGAAACTAAAACACCAACTACCAAGGTTTACTTTCCAAGGGTGCTTTACAAAAGATGTGGCTCAGCATCCACTGAGCTTGGTATGAGAATTGTAAGCCTAAGACCACACGAAATGGCAAAGTGTGGTAAATGCAGCTCAGACCATAACAATAACCAGCCTCCACTCCATCAACTCCATTTATGCTTCCCAACATCTCAGGAGAGCTGCTAAAATATTAAAGGATGCCTTTGCACTGTCTTTTATAACAGTACTTTCCTCCTCTCTGTTCCCTGCACAGATTGTATACTTTATACTCTGACCTATTTTTAACTGCCACAACATTACTCCCTATGCTGTTAACTTATTTGTCTATTTTACAGTAAAATCCCCCTCATCCGGAATTCAAGCAACCAGTAAAAAAAAATTGGAAAATAAATTGTTAAAAAATACAAAGGGGCCTTAGCTGACGTAGATAGAATCCTTGTTTGTGGTAAAGGAAGGCATATGGCAGTAGTAGCATTATGACCTAGACCAGCAACAATAGAAATTCACCAAGACAATGGTTATCTTCAAACAATAATCTTTATTAATAATTCTTAATACCATAACATTTCTTACTTAACTCTAAGCTTAATTCTAACTTAACTCCACTATTCGCAAAGGTGTGTGTGTGTGTGTGTGTCTGTGTGTCTGTCTGTGTGTCTGTCTGTGTGTCTGTCTGTGTGTCTGTCTGTGTGTCTGTCTGTCTGTCTGTCTGTCTGTGTGTCTGTCTGTGTCTGTGTGGGTGTGTGGTGTGTGTGTGTGTCTGTCTGTGTGTGTGGGTGTGTGTGTGGTGTGTGTGTGTGTGGTGTGTGTCTGTGTGTGTGTCTGTGTGTGTGGTGTGTGTGTCGGTGTGTGTGTCGGTGTCTGTGTGTGTGTCTGTGTGTGGTGTCTGTGTGTGGTGTGTGTGTGTCTGTGTGTGGTGTGTGTGTGTGTGTGTGTGTGTCTGGGTGTTTGTGTGGGTGTGTGTGTGTCTGGGTGTGTGTCTGTGGGGGTGTGTCTGTGTCTGGGTGTGTGTGGATGTGTGTGTGTGTGTGGGTGGGGGTGTGTGTGTGTGGGTGGGTGTGTGTGTGTGTGTGTGTGTGTGTGGCAGGTCCCCAATCCATTAAAGTTTAGGCATAATTGTAAAAAGAATCAATTTTTAAATTTCAATTTTGTGTTGTAACTCATTCTTTAACTTGTTGCTCAAAAGTAATTATGGAATCAGTGTGAGGCATCAGACTTCTCAAAACTCATGAAATTCTTGTAGAGTTGTTTTCCAGAGAATTGTTTCTTCATACGAATGATTTGGATGTTTCAGAACTTATGATTTCTTCCTGATGACTTCACAAACCCCAGCAAGGGTTACATGAAATGGCCATGTAAAAATGTACACGGTGAAACTGTCCTCTTTTTGTGTGTACACAGATCATTGAAGCAAAAACCTGCTTTGTGTTCACAGGTGCTTCTCTGAGTAAACAGCATTGTCTTCAACATTTCAATGGACAATCACTTCAGGTTTTATGGCTGTGTACACAGCTTCAGCCAACAATGGTTTAGCAGACATTTTGATTTTCAAAATGGTTTCTGTGTGTAAAGGTCTGTAGTGTCTGTGTGTCTGTGTGTGTGTGTCTCTATCCACTCACAAAGCCTTTTCTAAGAAATATATATATCCTAAAGATTAATAATAGCTCAATTCTCTCACAGTGGAAAAAGAAAGTTGATGCTTTTTTTTGATTATAATTGGGCATCCAACACCATCATCCCTTCAAAAATAATTGGCAGACCAGGGTCTCAATACACCACTGTTCAATTGGATCTTGGATTTCCCCAGCTCCAGACCCCAGTCATTGAGGATTGGCAAGAACATCTCCACAATCTTCTTCAGCACAAGGTTATGTACTTAGCCTCCTTCTTTACTTACATTACACTATAACTGTGTGGCTCGGTGTGACAACACCATCATATACAGATTTGCAGATGATTCCACCGTAGTGATACAGTTGGTGTAGTGGTTAGCGAAACGCTTTTACAGTGCCAGCAATTGGGATTGGACCTGGGTTCAAATCTCACTCTGTCTATAAGGAGTTTGTACATTCTCCTGGTGTCTGTGTAGGTTTTCGTTTAGGGTTTCCCCTCACCCTTCAGAAACGTACTGGTGTGTATGTTAATGGGGTGTAAATTAGGCAGCATGGACTTGTAGGGCTGAATTGACCTGTTTCAGGGTTGTATGTCTAAATTTAAAAAAAATTAAATAGGGGCTGTATAATAAGGGACAAAGAGACAGCATATGGGGTGGGGGATGGGGGGGTGGAGATTGAAAACTTTGATGTATAGTATACTAACAAACTACCAGGTTCAAGATTCCTTCATTGCCATCATCCTGTTTGCAGTGTACATTCTGTCCCAGGCTAACATCAAGCAAGCATTGGAGGGACTGTGCACTGTGATTTAGCAGCCACAAGGCAGTACATCCTGAAGCCTTCGCAATCATTGTAGGGGACTTCAATCAGGGCAACCTGAAGAAGACTCTAATGAACTACCACCAACATGTCACATGCGAGACCAGAGGAACCAACACACTCAGCCACTGTTACACCACCATGAAGAACGCCTGCTGAACCATACCACGACCACACTTTGGCAAGTCTGATCACCTGGTTGTATTTCTGCTCCTCGTGTGACAGATTATATCATTTTATATTGTATATAGATGTGTTTTTGAAGGAGATAGATAGTGTAGGTCACAAACAAACACAAACACTTCACAAAACAGAACTCATTTAAAGTGCCAGAGCTCTGCTCAAGCCAGACAGTCCAGGCTCCAGGTGCCTTTTAGAAACTTTGAAGAATGCCTATAAGGACTTCACAAGTAGATGTTATATAACCATATAACCATTTACGGAGCGGAAACAGGCGATGTTGACCTTTCGAGTCCGCACCGGTTCACTAGAACAACTCCACTAGCTCAACCAAACTGCTTCCCTGCAGTTCTTCGGGAAGGTTGATCGGGGTCCGCATTCTGCCTGGTCTGTTTATGATGCTCGCCTCACTTCAACATAGCAAATGCCCTCTGGCCTAGATAACCAGAGAGGTGTGTACCCCTGATGTCTCCCCTAAACTTCCCTCCCTTGATTTTGTCCTCTGGTGTTTGCTGATCCTGCCGCAGGAAACAGGTGCTGGTTGTCCACCCTATCTATGCCTCTCATAATCTTGTAGACCTCTATCAAGTCTCCTCTTATCCTTCTATGCACCAAGTCCAAAAAAATTTCTGAATGGATTCCAGATCATTTTTAAGTTATTTGTGAATTTTCTTCTTCTACCATTGTTAATTGGACATGCAGTGAAGTAATGGATTATTGTTTTGAAAGCAACAGATGAACGGATTCAGAAGATTGGGTCCGGTGCCACAATCTGAATGCAGTTTGCAGTTCGAAGAAGGTTATCTGGTGAGAGAGAGAGAGAGAGAGAGAGAGAGAAGACCTAACAGGCTTTCTCTAAGAGATTGAGAGACAACACTGGTTTCTGCAGGATGGTAAGCTGGCAGCTTGTTGAAATCCCATTTTGAAGACGGGTTGTGAGTTCTGAGTTCAGCCTTTGAAATATCACATACGGTCCATACAAGAGGAAATGGCTGGCTAGAGTGTTTCACCTGAAATAAGGGAAACAAAAAGGAACTCTGTGGTGACCTGGAGAACCTGATGGGGTGAGTTTCTTTGGCAAGACACTGAAATGGCTGATCGGAAGGAATCAGTTTGTGTGTGTCCAATAAGTGATGAATCTCTCTCTCTCTCTGAAACCAACAGGAATTTTCCTGAGTGCTAACCACTTAAATACCACAGCTTGGTGAAAATTTATAAATGTTAAAATCTGTGCACAGTATAGGAATTGCCTGATAAACTTGGAAGAGTGAGAAGTGAGATTGGACTGTGAATCAAGAACTTTTCTGAACTTATACACATTACCTACATGTGTGCTTAGAATTAGAAGGGGTTAGGTTAAATTAATAGTAATAAGTTAAAGTTTGATCCTGTTTTTGTTTAAAGAAAATTAAAAATGACTTTTGTTTAAGTAACCATTTGTCTTAGTGAATTTCTATTGCTCCTGGGTTTTGGAGTCTTCTTGGCCCATAACACCGGTGTGCAAGCAAAGACTGAGGAACACAGCACCAGTGGTGAAGACGATATAAGTATGGTCAATGGAGGGAGAGGAGCGTCTGCAGGACCGCTTTGAATCAGTGGAATGGACCATATTCAAGAAATCATCCTTAGAATTGAATGAATATGCAACATGTGTCACTGACTTTAAGACCTGCTTGGATGATTCTGTGCCCATGTGCACATACCAGGTGTACGCCAACCAGAAACCTTGGATGAATTAGAGGATTTGCAACCTGCTGAGGGCAAGATCAAGGGCATTTAAGGCTGATGATCCAGATCTCTACAAGAAGTCCAGGTATGACCTGCAGAAGGCTATCACTGAATTGAAGTTGAAATTCCTGAGGAAGCTAGAGGCAGAGATAAACCACTGTTATGGCGGGTAATGAAGGCCATTGCATCCTATAAAGCGAGAGCGAACACCATAGATAGCTATGATGCTTCACAACCCGATAAGCTGAACAACGCTGCCTGCTTGGAGGAGAACCCAACATTGCCTATGAGAATCCTGCAAAGGTTGTGGACTCTGTGATATCTAGAACCATAGAACATTGCAGCACAGAAAATGGTCTGTGCCGAACCATTTTTTTTTTGCCTAGTCCCACTGACCTGCACCCAATCCACAGCCCTCTATAGCTCTCCCATATACCTGTCCAAATTATTCTGAAATGTTAAAATTGAGCTTGCATTCACCACTTCAGCTGGCAACTTGTTCCACACTCCCACCACTCTCTGTGTGAAGATGTTCCCCCTAAACTTTCCACCTTTCACCATTAATCCATGTCCTCTAGTTTGCATCTCACCTACCCTCTGCATTTACTCTGTCCATCCTCCTCATAATTTTAAATACCTCTGTCAAATCTTCCCTTGTTTTTCTCTGCTCCAGGGCATAAAGTACTAACCTGCTTAAACTTTCTCTGTACCTCAGTTCCTGAATTCAGGGCAACGTCCTAGTAAATCTTCTCTGCACTCTTTCTAGCTTATTGATATCTTTCCTGTAGTTAGGTGACCAAAGCTGCAGACATTACTCCAAATTTGGCTTAACTTATACAACTTTATCATTATATCACAACTCCTATACTCAGTACTTGAATTTATGAAGGCCAATATGCCAGAAGCTCTCTTTACAACTCTATCCACTTGTGATGCCACATTCAGGGAATTATGTATCTGTATTCCCAGATCCCTCTGTTCTACCACACTCCTCAGTGCCCTACCATTTACTGTGCATGTCCTTTCTTGATTTGTCCTTTCAGAATGAAATACCTCACAATCGTCTGCCTTAAATTCCATCGGCCATTTTTTTAGTCCATTTTTCCAGCTGGTCCAGATCCCTCTGCAAGCTTTGAAAACCTTCTTCGTTGTCCACAAAGCCTCCAATCTTAATGTCATCTGCAAACTTGCTGATCCAATTTGCCACATTATCATCCTAACAAACAACAGCAGTCCCAGCACTGATTCCTAAGGCACACCACTAGTCTCAGGCCTCCAGTCTGAGAAGCACTACTACTTTCAGCTTCTCCCATCCAGCCATGGTTGAATCCAGTTCACTATTCACCATGTATACCTAGCGCCTGAACCTTCCTGACTAGACTCCCATGTGGGACCTAGTCAAAGGCTTTACGTAAGTCCACGTGGACAACATTCATAGCCTTTCCATTGTCATCTTTCCTGGTAATCCAGATCCCCAATGTCCCTCAAAAACCAAAGCCTGCTAGTCTTGCCTTTAATCCTGACAGGAACATACAAACTCTGAACTCTCAAAATGTCAGATTTGAAGGTCCTCCACTTAACTCGCACATCCTTGCCCAAAAACAACTTATCCCAATCCACACATTCTAGATCCTTTCTCATTTCCTCAAAATTGGCTTTTCTCCAATTTAGAATCTCAACCCGAGGCCTAGACCTATCCTTCTCCAAAATTAACTTGAAACTAATGGTATTATGATCACTGTACCCAAAATGTTCCCCTACACATTCTTATACCACATGTCCTGTCTTGTTCCCTATTCAGTATTGCACTCTTTCTGGTTGGTACCTCAATACATTGATTTACAAAACTTTCCTCAACACCTTTGAAGACTCTCTGAGGCTGATGTCAGAACATAATTTAAGAGGGTGAACCCTTGCAAGGCGTCAGGCCCTGACTGCATACCTGGCAATCTCTGCCAACCAACTAGCTGGAGTGTTCATGGACATTTTCAGCCTATCGTTGTTTGCAGTCAGAGGTTCCCACCTGCTTCATAAGGGCATCAGTCGTCCTGGTGTCTAAGAAGAGCAGAGTGAGCTGCCTGAACGACGATCACCCAGAGGCCCCAACATCTACTGTGATGAAATGCCTTGGGAGGTTCATTATGGCCAGATTAACACGTATCTAAGCAAAGATCTGTACCCACTGCAATTTGCCTATCCTCACAATTGCTCTCCAGCAAACGTATTATCACTGACTCTTCGCTCAGCTTTGGATCAGCTTGAAAACAGCAACTTGTAAGTAAAGCTGTTCTTCATAGGCTTCAGCTCAGCCTTCAACACCATTATTACCTCTGTGCTGGTCAAGAGGCATGGTTGGTGCCAAGGTGGGGCCTTTGTGGGTAGGGCCCCTCCCAACGAGGTGCTGACGACCACCCCCCCCAACCCGCTTTCAGCTGTCCTCTCGGCCACATAACTAGCGTGTGTCAACCGTCACTAGGGTTTAGATTGATTTATGCTAGTGAGTCTCCACCAGCCCCTGGCTGCGTCCATTGGCACAGGTAGGTCCCATGCATCTGACAGCCCTCTCCCCCCCCAGTCCTGCATATTTTTAGTCGAAAGCACTCCCCTACCCCTGGCTGAGCAAGTTCTTGAGCGCTGGAATGTGCCCACCTCTAACATTCCAGTGACCCTCCTTCTCCCCCCCCCCCCCCACCCCCCAACATTTGTTCTGGCGCCGACCCTGTCAAGGGGCTCCAAACCCTAGGCCTCTGAACTCCCCTATACAACTGGATCCTTGACTTCCTCATCGAAAGACCACAGTCGATAAGAATTGGAAACAACATCTTTCTCGCTGACTTTTAAAAAATATTTTATTTTAATTTTTTTCCATACATGTAATGAGTGTTTAAATTACAGAAATTTTAATTCGTTACATGATGGTTATAACTCCTCTCTTTCCCTCCCTCTCCCAACCCCTCCCCCTCAAAGAATAATATATAAAGAATTATACATAGTATAAAGGAGAAAAAGAGAGAAAAAAAATGTAGTATCATGGATTGCCCAGAGCATCGCTCCCCAATACACTAAAACTCAACAGATTTTATCTGATCAGATTCATTTTAAGCAAGAAGGTTAGCATAGTTCTGAAGAGGCTGGAATAACATTTCTACATATTTATACCTAAAAATCATGTACATGGGTTCTAAATTCACAAAATATAAGATATTTATTTCTCAAATTATATTTAATTTTCTCTAAAGGAATACATCTTTGAATTTCTGCATTCCTTTATCTAAATACGAGTTCGATTTTAGAGGCACTGCAATACATTTCCTTGCTACTGCCAATGCTATTTTAGCAAATATCATTTGAAATATTGACAATTTTAATTTGGGTCTTGATCCTTCTATATTTTCCAGTATAAATAAATCTAAGTTTAATGGAAATACTGTACATGTAACTTGTACTAAGAAGTTTTGTAGATCCACACAAAAAGGTTTTACCTTTGAACATGACTAAATTGAATACAGAAAAGTGCCTGATCTTCACTGCACCTAAAACATTGATCTGATAAATCTGATTTCATTCTATTCAATTTTTTTGGTGTTAATTAAAGCTGATGTAAAAAAATTATACTGAATTAATCAATATCTTACATTAATAGTATTTGTCATATTATCTTTGCTCATCAATTATAATATTCAGATCCATCTCCCATTTCTGACTAAATTTATGCATTCCCTGTTTAATAGTTCATTTTTACAATAAGAGGTATATCACTTAAGTAATTTTTTTGGTATTTCCTCATTGACTATCAACACAGGTGCACCTCAAGTATGTATGCTTGGACCCACTGCTCTATTCACTCATGACTGTATGGCCAGGCACAATTCCAATGCTATCTACAAATTTGTCAATGACGCCATGGATGTCAGCAGAATCACAAATGGCAATGAGGAAGCGAACAGGAGGGAGGCAGGTCAGCTCATTGAGTGGTGTCACACCAACAACCTTGCACTCAATGTTAGCAAAATCAAGGAGATGTTTGTGGACTTAGGAGAATATAAATCAGTCCTTATCAAGCGCTCGGTAGTGGAGAGAGTCAAGAACTTCAAATTGGTGGGTGCCAACATCACCAAGGATGTGTCCTGAAGCCTCTATTTTGATGCAATCACAAAGAAGGCTTGTCTGTGGCTATACTTTGTAAGGAGTTTGAGGAGATTCAGTATGTCACTTAAGACTCAAATTTCTACAGGAAAGCATTCTGGCTGATTGGATCACAGTTTAATATGGAAGTGCCAACACTCCGAAGAAGAAAAAAATCTGGAAGGTTGTTAACTTTGCCTGCAACATCATGGGCACCAGCCTTCACTCTATCAGGGACATCTACAAGACGCAGTGTCTTAATCTCTATCCTCAAGGATCGCCACCACCCAAGTCATGTCCTCTTCACTCTGCCACCATCAGAAAAAAGATACAGGAGCCTAAACATGAGCACACAGCGGCACAAAGACAGCTTTTACCCTGCTGCCTCAAATTCTTGAATTATCAATGAACCAAAGACACTGCCTTACTTTGACTTTTCATGCACTACTTTTACTGCTGTGTAAGACAAATAAAAAGTCACCATTTGTGTTGTCTGGCACCCCTTATAGTACAAGAGAAAGAGAAATAAAAGAGAGATCATTCAGAGATGCTGAGTATTGGTGGATTCACCACCAGCATTGACTCCTGTTCAACTCATCAGCAAACCGAGCACCAGATCCAAACTTCTGACACAATCAGGTGCCTTTAGTGTCCGAGGCTCCTCGGGAGATCTTCTTGCCATCAGCACCCTCATGACTCCCAGCTCTGATATGTGGTTCCCATGAGCCAGCCATGAGGGTCCCCAACCATCAGTTGTTGCAGACCCTTGCTGGTTCACTGCCATGGTCACCTTCTTTGTAGGGTCATCTCTGATATTCCTTCTCAACAGTGGGGTGAGGGAAAGGGGTGGGGGGGGGGAAATTGTGCTCCTCCAGTTTCTGGTGCCATGCACCATTCTGCTGCTCCCTGGATTCTTCTACCCCTTGTGGCTGCTGCCAACCATCTTGGGCACAGACATCTGCGCTTACAGGATTTTACTGTTGGCTTCATTAGAACGTCATTTAAAGGCTGTAGGGAGCTGCCGGCATTGGGACCAGGTGGTTGAACCCTTCAGAGCAATGCTGTGTCTCTGCTCTCCCTGTTCTGCATCAACTGCAGCGCTGCCATTACAGCATATCTGGTAGAGCTGCCATTCTTTTTTATATACCTCTAATGTCACCAAGAGCATGGACCTCATTGTAGACTTTAGGAAAGGAAAAGCAAAGGTGAACAATCTAATAGTTTTTGGGAAATCAGAGGTGGAGAAGGGGAGGTAAATTCCTGACTGTCGCTGCCTTGGAGGACCTTTCCTGCACCTATCATATTAATGCCATTGTGAAGAAAATACACCAGCGTCTCTACTTCCTCAGGATTTGTGGAGATTCTGTATGTCATCAGAAACCTTGGCAAACTTAGACTATAAGACAGGAGCTGAAATAGACTATTCAGCCCACTGAGTCTGCCCTGCCATTTAACCATGAGCTGATCCATTTTCTTTCAGTCCTGCTGCCTGGCCTTCCCATATCTCTGGCTAATCAAGAACTTAATCAATCTCTGCCTTAAATATACTCAATGACCTGGCCTCTACAATTGCCTGTGGGAACAAATTCCACAGATTTACCACCCTCTGGGTGAAGATGTGTGGTGGAAAGTGTGCTGACCAGCTGCATCACGGCCTGAACTGAAAGCCCTGCAAAAGGAAGTGGACAGAGCCCAGTACATCACAGACAAAACTCTCCCTGTCATCGAGATCATCTACATGGAACAATCATCAGGGACCACACCACCCAAGACATGTTCGCTCTCACTGCTGCCATCTGGAAAACGATATAGGTGTCACAGGACTCGCACCTCAGGTTCACGAATAGTTGCTCCCAAACAACACTCAATTAGTGACTCATTTAAGACTTTTACTTATTATTTATTACTGAATATTTACATTTGGACAGTAAATTTGTTTACATTTTTTGTTTACATTTATTTCTTGAATATAGTTTGCAGTTACTGGTAATTAGAAATTTTGAGTTGTATGTGATGTCATGTATGTACTCTGTCAAAAATTTTGAACTTTGGAATCGTTGGTGCAGTACTGAGTGAAACTGAATGAAATGGTGTCTGACAGAATGTGGGCTGGAAGGAATTGTTTAAATACAGCTGTGTTTAAATACAAACACAAACCCTCAGAGTTGTACTAGAAAAAAAGTATCAATGTGCTGGAATGCACAAAAGTGCTGAAGAAACTCAGTTTCTAAAGGAAGCTGTATCAATGTACTGGAAAAAATTGAGGGAAGGAAACTAGTTAAGTATGCTAAAAACAATTTTCCACATATCCAGTGAACTCTTGGACTCTAATGAGTTTGGACTGCAACTTTTTTTTGGTACAAGTAAGCAGAGCTTGTTCATAGTTTAGGCAGGAAATTATAATGGCGGATGGATCCAGGTGATTGTCAACTGGAATACTTAATGATGAGGATGGAAATACAGATGACAAAGTTTAATACTCAAAAGTGCTGAGGAAACTCAACAGGTCCCACAACATCCTTCATGGCAAAGATACACAATCAGCATTTCGAGTCTGAGCAAAATGTGTTTGTCAAGAGAGGGTTATATTAAGGACTGGAATGCTTTTCAAGTTGGACCTTTTTTAAAGTTTTGCTACCTCATTTCTGCAAGTAAACTGCTTGGTGATGGTAATATTTAACGAGTAAAGTTTGCAAAATGAAAAAGTGTCGATTACTCTTAATTTTATTGTACCTTGTAACATCTTGAATTGCAATGAAAACTCTCAACATGGGCTACATGCAAATTGGTATTTGTGACTGCATGAAATTGTACATAAGGAATCTGTGGAAGATGGTAAGTCTAAGTAAACCCCCTCAATTAAGTTACATTTTTCTGTATACATTGAATGTAAAGGTTTAGGTTAAATTTCTCATGAAGAGTAAAATAGTTGCGTCCAAAGTGTTAAATTTTTACAGTTAATGCTGTTCAGAAAATTCAGAGGAGGGCTTGAAAGATCTGGGCTTGCTGCAATCAAAATGCCCCATGATGAGCCATCTTTTGTCAAAATGTGCTTATTTCAGTAGATGTCGGGACAGCTTGAAGTTTGCCTGCTGCTTGTGAACCCTATCTGATTGAGTAGATATAGCCAGGTATTCCAAATTAATCCTTAGTCTCTTCCAAGAAATTCAAGAAGTTTTTCTCTTTCCTTATTTATTGGAGCAGACAACTAAAACTTTTTAAAGTGGTATTGAGTCCATGTGCTCCAACAAATAAGGAGAGAGAAAAACTTCTTGAATCAATAACTTGTTGGAATTTCCCTTTTTCCATTTTTCTTTATCTGTAACCACTGGGACGTATACAAGCATAGTCCGAGAATAACCCCTGTATATCAAGACAAAAACTGGGTACTAACAAAGTATAACATCACTTGAAAAAGCTTTCTTTCGTGCTGTTGACTGATATGATACCATGCAAATTTCAAAAGGAAATGGTGCAAAAATACAAATTATTTTCTCATATTTAAGATTTTTTTTCCTGTAACAAAATACTTTTCAGTTTTTCTCGATAATTAGGCTATATGTTTCCTTTGTTGGTGCAGGTTACTGGAGACTGATAGCAAGTCTTTGAAATCTGTAAATGGATCTCGTCGCAATAGTGGATCTTCCCTGGTATCCAGTTCTTCTGCCTCGAGTAACCTGAGCCACCTGGAAGAAGATTCCTGGATTCTTTGGGGGAGAATTGTTAATGAGTGGGATGATGTTCGGAAAAAGAAAGAGAAGCAGATGAGGGTAAGGGTCATGCATATAACATTCTTGTCATTTCTCTGTAATATTGATCAATGAAATACTTCAATATGACATTCATATTTTGGAGTAATATTGCTTATTTGTTTTCATGTATTTGTTGAACTGTTAAAATACAGTGGGGCTGGATTGTGTTCAGTTTGATTGCCACTGAACTTGTTCCCAAAGTACTATTAGTATGAATGAGTAGAAAGGTTTCTGGATCCCTTGGTGGTGGCTGGACTTCAGTTGGCATTGCTGTAGCTCTTCACCTGGAACATTAAGTCAGCTTATGACAAAATGTAAGGGGCTGGGGTGGTGGATTTTCTTTTAGAGTCCGAGAAGCTATTAAAATTGCAGTATAGGTTGAGTTTTGGTAAGTAGTTTCCAAAATACATTGAAACAATAAATATTTGAAAGCATTTGCACAAAGAATAATAAAGTATTGAGGAAACCAGGAATTGCTGGAGGAACTCAGCAGGTCAAACAGCATCCATAAGTAGAAATGATCAGTCAATATTTTGGGTGTGAACCCTTTATCAAGATGCCAGCATCTGCAGTTCTGGTGTATTTCTCAAATAAAATATTTATCTTTCTTTGCCTCACTTTTAGCCTGGGGATTCACATGTCAACGAATTGAAATTATAAGCCCATGCTAGCTATGGTGGGCTCGCCAATGTAAGGAAGGTTGAGGAATCCCATCATGGGTTTCTTCCTCTGTTGGACTCCACGTCGAATGGCAGATATGTCAGCATTTGTTCCCCAGCTCATCTCAGATTTGGGGCCCCTTATGCTTGGTGTGTGTAACCTGCAAATGGCTGAACAGTGGGCTTTCTTCTCGGAACAGTGGATTACAGCCAATTTAATTTTAGACATGCCTCTCCATTGGACCAGATGCAGATTTCATTTTTCTTCTATTACAGTGCAACTTCAGGTTCACGTGACAAACTTTCAATGTGACAATTAAAATTGGATACCTTGAAGTTGTTGATGGTTTCGGTCAGTGGTTCTCAAACTTTTTCGGGCTGCTGGCTCCTTGGCCTCCAGACCACATCCCAAGCCCCCACCCCCATTAAAACAGCGCGGGGGGGGGTGTTGGGGTGATTACTGATGGTGCTGAGGGGGAGGGGCTAGAGGCAGTGCTGAGGGGGAGGGGGTAGAGGCGGCACTAAGGGGGTGTAGTGGTGGTGCTAGGTGTGTGTGGTTGTGGCGGTGGTAGCAGAGGGTAATGGCGACGCTGAGTGGCGGGTTAGTGGCAGCACTGAGCAGAGGGGGATTTTGTGTTGGCACTGAGTGGGGGAGGAGGTTGTAGCGGTGGTAGCACTAAGAGGGGGGTAGTGACGCCAGTATAACATGGCGGCCTCTGAGACCAGCTCTTGCGAGAGAACACCTTGTCGCCATTTATTTTGATCACTATTGCCACCCCGAGTCTGGCCAGAAAATTACTGCACTGGCTTCTTCATTAAACTTTGCAGCATATTGACTTGGCCTTTTCAAACTGCTGTGTAAAATGGGGTTAACTGGACAATTTTCCTGGTTAGCACCTCAGTTACGTGGCAGGTAGAAAGGGTCTGTCCTGGTCAACCCCATCGGAATCTAAATGGGTCCCTGATGTACCTCAGAGGTAGTCAGGGAACCCAGTTAACCTTACCTAGGTCACGTCCACAGGCAATTTGAAAATGAAAATGACCGATCTGCTTATTCCGGTGACGTCAGCACTTGCATGTGTGCGTCACCAAGCAGCCAGCCTCCCAAAATCTGGCAGTACTTCAGGTGAGTACGTGACACATCATTGCAGGAGAGGGATCCCTCTTAAATTGCTGGGTTGGCGATTTAATGGGTAGATCCCCTTGCAATTTAAAAGGTGCTTCCAGCACCTTAGCCCTAGTAATCGCATCTGGGTGCCAGAAGGGCTACCCAGGTTTTGCAGTTTAAGAGACGTTACTAATAACAAGACTGAAGGTTTGGAATGCCCCCTTTTCCTCACCACCCCCTGACTGCGCCCCTTTTCCTCACCACCCCCTGACCACCTCCCCTTTTCCTCACCACCCCCTGACCGCATCCCTTTTCCTGACCACCCCCCTTTTTCCTGACTGCCCCCCTTTTCCTCACCACCCCTGACTGCCCATTTTTTTCCTGACCGTCCCCTTTTCCTCAACACTCCCTGACTGTCCCCTTTTCCTCACCACCCCCTGACCGCCCACTTTTCACCCCTTTTTCCTCACCACCCCCTGACTGCCCCCTTTTTCCTCAACACCCCCTTGGATCTTTCCACTGCCCATGGGTGGGGGGGGGGGAAGCACTCACATTGGGAATCACTATTTTAGGTGTTAGATAATTGAATGGAATTATTCTGAAGGGAAGTTACAAGATTTTGAAAAGTTTCAGAAGTTGAAATAAGGACAAATTTCATTTATGTTGACTTGAAATTTAAGGGGCAATGATACTAAACTCTTTCGTGCAAGTTTTTCTCCCATACCTTGTGCCATTTGGAGATTGTGGAACTGCTATTGCTAATAAGGCAGTCTTCCAATTTATACTAATGTAGCAAATGAATCTCAATCCCTTAAGATAAATACAGCTCACTGGTAGTTTTCCCCAGAGATAGATCATATCTTAACAGAAAGGAACAAAACAATATGAAAAGTCCTGAAGCAAACAATGGCCAACAAATTTCAGTTTTGACAATGAACTCTTTAAAAACATTTTCTCTCCTGCAGATGTTGCATGCCAGATTTGAAATCTTACTACATATCAAAAGTAATTTAATTCTGTGGGCCATTGTCCCCCAAAAGGAGCTCAGGTCACATGTCACAATATGCTTGAAGAGTTTATTTCCTGTGGTATATCTGAATGTGAAGAAGTAATAACTAACTTTGAACTTTTTTTTTCGCTTTTAAAGTTGAAATAGTTTATCATCAGAAAATTTGTTTTTTGACACTGAAGTAATTGTAGTCATGCCCACTCTCTTTGATTGGCAAGCATGGTACAGACCAAGAACCAGATTTTGCTCTGTTTTCAACTGATAAATCTGAATCTGTTTGAAATGACTATATCTTTAAATATAGATCTCAAACAAGTTCTCAAGATTTATTTGTTCAAAAGTTAGTAAAAATGACCGTTTTAGTGCCAATATATAAATGATGATTTTGTCAGCAAGAAGCATGTTTGAGTTTGTGATTTGTATATGTCTGTTAAAATGTTACCTGTTTGAGAAATCAACAGATGAACTAAATTATGATGTGTCATACACTCAGACCCGTTTACAGGTGAGTTGGTGTATATGTATTTAAGTTACTCTCGATTAAAATGTAATGCAGAGGGGAGCTTCATACATCCAAGGTTGACTCTAGTTTTATTTTGTATCCATGCCCTGTGATTGTATTGCAAATGCTACTACCTTTGGGATAACTAGTTAACAAAAAGGTAGATGTTTGGATGCTGGTTTGCAATTAAACAGTTTTGTAACCATTTCTGTACATTTCAGGAGCTTGTTCGAAAAGGGATTCCTCATCATTTCCGTGCCATTGTGTGGCAACTCCTATGCAATGCACAAAATATGCCCATCAAAGATCAATATTCAGAACTTTTGAAGATGACTTCCCCATGTGAAAAACTTATAAGAAGAGACATTGCAAGAACGTATCCTGAACATGAATTTTTTAAAGAGAAAGATAGTCTAGGGCAAGAAGTTTTATTTAATGTGATGAAGGTAAATCTATCTTTGAATGCCATTCCTTAAGAAGTGTAGCCTCTTTAATGCAAAAAGTTTGGTATCTGAACAAGAAAGAGAAATATCAGATGTGATGTCATTGGAAATTTGAAATTATTTTCCTGTTGATTATGTGCACTCTTCCCTTTGTGTTTCTTACATGACAGCAATCTTTCAGAGCAATTACCAATTTAATGCCATACTGTTGATACCTTTCTTAGAGACTGATGCTCCTTAGAAACACACAAATTCTAATTTGCTTAAGATTCTTACAGCTTGATGAGTTTTGAAGAACTTAATTCCAAAAATGTATGTGGCATTATAATCTTGCCCCTGTTGTAGAAGAACTTTACCTGAAGACTTTGTCCTTAGAGCTAATGAGTTTGAGGTACTTTCAGGTCAAGTTAGGCAATTAGCTACAATGCATCTTGTTGGCGGTGCATTTTTCAACCACTTTGCCCTGTTGGTGGATGCAAAGTACATTTGTGTGGTGGGTGGAATGCCACATTGTCTTGGATCTTGTCCAACTGGTTGCATTGTCAAGCTTCTTGCATGGTAGGCACTGAACTCATTCAGGCAGATGGAAAATGTTGCATTCCACACGTGTATTGCCAGTGTGAAAAATAGACAAGAAAATTGGAGCAAGGATAGGGGACTCAGCGACTTTGCCCCACTGTTCAGTATAATTCTGGCTCAAGCATTCCAGGCCTCCCCTCCTGTGCCAGTTCCTTAAACCCTCAATTTTCCAATCATTTAAAAAATATTTACCTCTATTTTAAATATCTCCAGGGTAGAGAATTTCTGCAAAAATACATTTTCACACACATTTGTTTTAAATGACTGCCTCACACCGCCGTCCTTATCTTTGTTCCCGTTTAAGACCTCCCGATCATGAAAACATCTCAAAGTATCTGTATGCATTGTCATCCCCCACTAAGGATCTATGAGATCACCCCTCATTCTCTTAACAGTTAAAGAATATAAATGAACCTTCTTTTGCCTCATGGACAATCTATTCATCCCCTGAATTAGTATGATGAATCCATTCTGGGCTTCCTTCCATATGGCTTTCTTTGTTCTTATTTAAGGTGAACCAAAACTATTCTAATTCTCCAGGATCAGCATCCTATCCAATTGTCATAATGCCTACTTCCAATCTTCAACCTTCTGGTAAGGAAGAGCCAACTATTTTAACAACTTGCAGTACCTGCCTGTTTGCGGTTTGTGATTCATATACTTGAACCTAGTTCTTTCTCTAATTCTCTCATTTGCAATCTATCTCCACTAGCCTTTTGATTGCACTGACTGAAGTGTATGACCTCAACTCCCTTGCACTGAACTAGATTTTGTCAAGTTTTTATCCAGTCACCCAGCCTTGATTTTTGTTGCATGGATCAAGATATCATCTTTGCAGTATACCCTTCCTCTCATTTTCATGGTATCAGAAAACTTGAATACCTTGGATTTTGTCCTTTTGCCAGGTTCTTAATTATTGAGGACCAGGACCTGATCCCTGGCCACCATGCTAATTATCTGAAAAAAGATCCATTATTTCCAATCTCTAATCCATACTAATGCATTTCCCTATATACCATGAGTGTTTTAAATGTCACCTTGTAAATGCCTTCTTAAAATTCACGAACATAACATCTATTTGCTTGCTACATCCTCAAAGAATTCAAGCAAATTTGTCAAGTATGTTGAACCTTTCAAAAAATTGTTCATTTATTTGATTATATTAAACATTTCTGAGTGATTAATTATATCATCTTTGATTATTGCCTTCAGCATCTTGCAGCAATAAATGTTAAACTCACTGGCCTACAATTTTTTGCATATTGTCTTCTACCTTCCTTGAACAAGGGAGTCTTAATGACAACCAGTTGGTGGCTCTGACATTTCACCATCATGAAGTGCTTTGAAAGGTTGATCATGGTTCACATTAACTCCAGCTTTCCACCATCCTTGATCCACTCCAATTCTCATACCATGGCAACAGGTCCATGGCATCAAGGACACCTACGTAATTGACTAAAGCTCTGCCTTCAGTACAATAGCATCAAATAAACTCATCTCCAAACTTTGTGACCTTGGCCTCAGCATTCCCTTTGCAACTGGATGCATCAGGCCACAATTAGTGGATTGATGATAGCAGCTTCTCCATGATCACTCTCATCACAAGGGCCCCACAGGTCTGTGTACTATGTTTCTTGCTATACTCCCTGTACATCTATGACTGCATGGCTGAACACTGCTCCATTAATTTGTTGATGATAACACTGTCATGGCCAGTTAAACAGTGTGTCAGAGAATAGCAAGGGGAAAGAGGGTTTAGTGGATTGATACCAGAGCAACAGTCTCTCCTTCAATGCTGACAAGACTAACTGGTTACAAACCAGAAAAGGTGGCGGTGCTCATATCCTGTCTGTATCATTGATGAAGAGCTGGAGACACTAGGCAGCTTGACCTCACTGGGAGTAAACATTTCCAGTAGTGTGACCTGGTCCATCCATGTCGATGCCAAAAAAAATCACACCAGTGCTACTAATATGTCAGAAACATGAAAGTGTCCCGTCAAGGTGAATCACTCAGTAATACAGGACAGCAAGAGTTGTGAATACCACTCAAGCATCATACAGAGCCCCCTCCCCTCCATCAACTCCATCCATCACTCCCATTACATTGGAAAATCAGCCAACTTTAAAAAAAAAAACTCATTCCACCCATTAATTCTCTTCGCCCTACTCCTGCCTGGTATAAAATTCATGACTGTAAGATCAAGCATCACCTGATTCAAGGCATTTTCTTTCGCGTTATTTCTCTGAATGAACCTCGCACTGATAAAGTAATGTTTTATTTGCTCTGTGGTTCTGCATTTCTCTCCTGTGTGTTACTCCCTGTCATATGAATGAGGTGTCCAGCTGATTCGCTCACAAAACAAGTACAATTACTGCATCCTGGTAGATGCAGTCACTCATTGGAGTCACATTTGCTCTTTTCCTGTTGATTTGTACCCTCCAATAACTTTGTTACAAGGCCAGAGGACCACAAAACCCAGCAGCAATAGATATACACCAAGACAAATGGTTACTTAAACAAAAGTTGCTTTTAATTATCTTTAAACATGAAAACAGGATCAAACTTTAACTTATTACTATTAACTTAACTAACCTAACTTAACCCCCTTCTAATTCTAAGCGTACGTGTATGTAATGTGTATGCAAGTTCAAAGAAGTTATTTGATTCACAGTCTAATCTCACTTCTCATTCCTCCAAGTTCACTGGTTGCAGGCAATTCTTATACCGTGCACAGAATTGAACATTTATGAAGTTTACCAGGCTTTGGTGCTTGAAAGGTAAATGGTAACTGCTCAGGAAGGTTCTTGTCGGTTTTCAGAGAGAGATTTGTTGTTCGCTGGACACCCATAACTGATTCCTTGTAACCAGCCACTTCACTGTCTTGCCGAAGAAACTTGCCCCCCCTCAGGGTTCTCCAGATGATAACCTCTTTCTTTCATGTCACTACAGAGTTCCTTTTTGTTACTCTTATTTCAAGTGAAACATTAGGCAGCCAGACCTCTCCTCTTATATGAACCACAAGGGCTTTGACTAGGCTGAACTAAGCACTCACAACCCATCTTCCAAATGTGTTTTTTTCCACAAGCTTTCCAGTCTGTCCTGTTCCAGTCCCAGCTGCTGTTGAACTGTAAAACTGCCAAACTGAATCCTCTCTCTCAGAGAAAAGCCTGTTTTACTCTCTCTGCTTGCAAAACCACATGACCCTCTTAGAACAGCAAATTCCACTCCAGACAGCCTGCGGCTCTGACAAGTTCTTTCATCTGTTGCCTTTTTGTAAGCAACATCCGTTACTGACATCTCTTGGGCACTCTTCAAAGCTTTTGTAAAGGCTCCTGAAGTCAGCCTGTCTAGCATGAGCAGAGCTCTAGTATTTTAAATAAGATCTGTTTGAAAATGTTTGTATGTGACCTACTCTAACAAACCTGCCACAATTTATCTGCCAAAAACATATGTATAATCTGTCACAACTTGGTGAGTTTTGAAAAACTTCAACCAATGAACTCCGTGCCCACTTGGTTTAAAATCCACATGCAAGCCATCAGATCCTGGAGGCTTGTCTGTCTTTAGTTCAGTTAATTTTTTGAATAAATTGTTTCTCATGATTGTAATTGCTTCAAGCTCTTCTGTGTTATTTTAAACTGACCCATGCTGTTATCTTTGAGATATTTGTGGCACACTATGAAGGCTAGTTTAAAATGTTTTGGTTTAACATATTTGCTGTGCACCAATGGTTCTCAACCTTTTTTCTTTCCACTCACATCCCACTTTAAGTAATCCCTATGCCAGTGCTCTGTGATAGTAAGAGATTGCTTAAAGTGGGATGTGAGTGGGAAGGGAAGATTGAGAATCCCTGCTCTCGACCCAATTGTTACTGGAACATTTTGCTTGAGGAAAATGGTCATTGGCCCATTTCCTTTGGAGTTATGAAACTGTGCACATAACGAATCAATGAGAGATGATTAAAATAGTGGTTTTCAAACCTTTTCTTTCCACTCACATACCACCTTAAACAATCCTTTACTAATCACAGAGCACCTATTGGCAGAGGGAATAGTCACAACGTTGCGCTAAATGCTATGCTAACTGTGTCACCCTTGCAATTTGTTTTGCTCTTACTTGCAAGGTGTCTCTTTTGGTGCTGCTGCCAGTTCTTGATATGTAAGGTCGTAGCCCAAGAGACGTAGAAGATCGAAATCTACTGCACAGTACTGGCTCTTTGGCCCACAGTGTGGTGCTGACCTAATAACCTATTTGAACAACTGCCTAGAATTTCCCTACTGTATAACCCTCCATTTTGCTCAGCTCCATGTACCTATCCAATCATCTCTGTAAATATCCTATTGTACCTGTCCCAACTACTGTTAACAACAGTGCATTCCATGCACCCACCAATCTCTTTGTGTAGAACTTGCATTTCCCCTCTCCCATGTAGTTCTGAGCACCTTAAAAACAATGGCCCATTGTTTGAACAATTTCAACCCTCAGGGGAAAAGCCTTTGACCATCTGCATGATCAAGGTCTCTTGTCCTCTTGTACAACTTTACCAGGTCACCCCTCATCCTTCATAGGTCCAAGGAGAAAAGACCAATTTCACTCAATTTATTCTCAAGGCACACTCTCCAATCCACGCATCATCCATATAAATATCCTCTGTTCGTTCTCTAAAACATCTACTTTAGAAGTTTTCAAACTTTCCGCTTACGTACCACTTGAAGTAATCTCTATGTCATAGGTGCTCTGTGATTGATAAGGGATTTCTTAAGGTGGTATGTGAGTGGAAAGAAAAAGTTTGAAAAACAATGAAAGATATAGATATCTTTCGTGTCATGAGGTGACCAGAACTGAACATAATATCTGACAGATTGTTTCATTAGTCTGACAGTTCTGTGCTGATCAATTTTCAGTTTGTGAACTAAGGTGTATTATTAATGGAGCTTCTGGTTAACTGATACCAGGACAATATCCTGTGGGGAAAGGTGATTTACTGAAGTGGTGAGAAAGTACAAGGAATTGAAAAGTAATGGAAGTAAAATGATGCAACAAGATTGGAAATGTCTCATGACAGCTGCTTGTTTCTCCTGGATGGATGAAGCAAGAAGATGAATATCTTGATGTACTTTAACTAGAACTACCTGTTGCCAGCAAGCCGTTTCAATTTTAATATTCCACATTAATTTTATTTTAAGTATCACCCTTGCATAACTTTACCTCTCAACCTGTTTCTCTTTAAAGTGGAGTCAGGATACAGTGAGGTCATGATAACTAATGACATAAACTCCCTTGAACATGAACTCTCTGTGGAGGGTAATCTCCAAGAAGGAGCAGATTCAGCAATTTGAATTGTAAATTTTTTTTTTTAAGCACCTGTATTTTTAACAACAATAGCCTGACATTTGTGTAGAGTTAGTAAGTAAGGTAAGAGCTGTATCTGCAGTATGGTTTCAAACTTAAATTTGTTAGTTTTTACTGGACACCTGAGAATTTAGGAATTGAACAGAAGAAGCTAGTACAAGATGACCCCACTGAAGTACATTTGATGTAGAAGTGTACAATGTAGGTTTATTTAGACATGGTTGAATCGTTTCTTCAGTCATGTTTGCTCTTAATGGGAGCAAACAATAATTCATCTTATAAATTAAGTGAAGAGTAACAAAATATACAGTGTGCAAAGTGTTTCTTGGTTCATGTTTGTAGTATGTAGTACCGTGTATTTTCTGAACAGCCAGATTACAAAATGTATTACCATTCATCTTTAAAAAAATTTTTCTTGCAGGCCTATTCACTGGTAGATCGTGAAGTTGGTTATTGCCAAGGGAGTGCTTTTATAGTTGGACTTCTTCTTATGCAGGTATTATGGATTTAAACTTTAGAAGTTGCTCTTTGTGGGATTGCTGTGCTACTTGACTGTTTTCTGATCCAGTACAATTGTCCATACCACAGCTCTACACCCGAACATTCTAGAAACATAGAAGATAGGAGCAGGAGTAGGTCATTCGACCCTTTGAGCCTGCTTGCCATTCAACGAGATCATGGCTGATCTTAAAGTTCAGTACCCCGTCCCCGCCTTCTCTCCTTAACCTTTAATACCTTTATACTGAAGAAATAGATCTAATTCCCTCATAAATATATTTAATGAACCTGCCTCTACTGCCCTCTGTGGCAATGAATTCCACAGATTCACCACCCTCTGGGTAAAGAAATTCCTCCTCATCTCGGTCCTAAATGGTTTGCCTATTATCCTCAAACCATGGCCCCGGGTTCTGGATTTTCCCACCATTGGAAACATCCCATCTGCATCCACTCTGTCCAGTCCTGCCAGAATTTTATATGTCTCTATGAGATCCCCTCTCAATCTTCTAAACTCCAGCGAGTACAATCCCAATTTGCGCAATCTTTCCTCATAAGTCATTCCTGCCATTCCAGGTATCAGCCTGGTGAATCGCCTCTGCACTCCCTCCATTGCAAGAACATCCTTCCTTAGATAAGGTGACCAAAACTGCACACAATACTCCAGGTGGGGTCTCACCAAGGCCTGTACGGCCTGTACAGCTGCAGTAAGGTATCCTTGTTCCTATACTCAAACCCTCTTGATATGAAGCTGTTGCATATCGTTTTGATTGAGACGGGGCTGAATGTGAATAATTTAGAATTTATAAGAGAATTTCTGAGAATATAATCTTATGCAACAAGATTGTTTAAAATTAACACAGTAAAATCCAATTATCCAAAATCCTCATTTATTCAAAATTTCTTTGGACATGGAAGGGATGTCTTTTCACCTCCGAAAAATTTTAGATAAATGGGGATACCCAAAACAATGAGAAATCCTCAGTATCCAAAATTCTTTCAGAGCTGAACTGACCTCACAGGTTGAAAAAAAAAATTCACCTGACATGAATTTAGAATTGTCCTCGTTTCAGGTAACTCCCTCCCATTTCTCTTTCTATTTCTTCTTTACCTAACCCTATTGACTTTTCTCTCCAACTCTCCCATTCAAACTGCATGCCACTGTCTCCCAGCCGCAAGCTGTTGGACAATCCCTTGTCCTAGTGTCATCAAAGAGAGCTGCCCCCTCCGGGCAGGAGCGGGACCTCGATGGGGAGGTGTCGATGATTGTCAGTGGCGGTTGGGAGGGGAACTGTGAGTAGGCGAAGACTGGGTCTGTGTCTGGCTCCAACCTGTGGAGAACCAGGATGCGAAGCTGGAACAGCCTCTGCCAGAATGAGCCCACGGGACACAGGAGCCCATTGACTCAGTGAGTGTTCCACCAGCCTGGGAATCCTCCTTGGGGATTGGCGGCAGTGGTGGGGATGTGTCAGGGATCAGTGGTGGCGATTGGTAGGTCTCAGTGATCGGTGGTAGTGTCGGGGATCAGTGGCAGCCAGCATTTTTTTGGTGAGAATTAAACATTTTAATGCTTAAAAAGCCTTCCCTTGTTTGTTGTTGTTTAAACATTGATACAAGTGGTTTGCTGTTGCTGCTGGGCTGTTTTTAAAAAATGGCCAGTTATCTGAAAAATTCACTCATCTGAAATAGGTCCGGCCCTGACCATTTTGGATAATTGAAGTTATACTATATATAGTGAAATACTAACCATGCACCTGTGATCATTACAACCGAAAGAAGTGAACAGAAACGGAAATAACCATATAACCGTTCGCGGCTTGGAAACAGGCCATGCCGGCCCTTTGAGTCCGCACCGTACTGGGAGTTAAAACAAAGCCTGGTGATAACTTTGTCCAAAAGGTGCTCCGAACACCATGGAGGACATTGGAGGGTTTATTATTTTTTTAAGACCTGCCCCTATCTTTTCTGGAGTCCCCATTGAAACTTCTACCATCTTTCACATTCTTCTGAGGACCTTGTGGTTGAAATTTGCACCAGGGTCCTTTGCTTCCATTATTAGGCCCTTTCAAACAACTGCACCCAGTTAGCCTTCCTGGGACCCGGATACGATTACTGGGTCGAGGTTGCAGGATGCACCTTTAAAATCGAAGACGTACCTACCTGTTAATCACTAATCTGGCAATCTAAGGGGGATCCTACCCCTGCAATGATGCAGTAAAAGAGACGTCACACACTCGCAGGAGCTATTGGTCGTCAATCTCCTCCCACCCCTCCCCCCACCCCTCCCCCCACCAAACCAGCTATCATTAGCCCACCTCCCCTGTCAATCACCACCCTTCCCCCAATCAGTCGACATTCTACCCCCCCACCCCCAGAGATGTGCTGCTGCTGTAAACGGGGGTGGGGGGTTGGTTGCTGCCACAATGTGCCGCTCCGGTTCATGGTGGTGCCTCAATGGGGGAAAGAGGGAGCAAATAGCTGTCTTCCTTACCCATAATAACCGCATGGGGGATTATAGGTAAGGAATATGGCCATTGCTCCTGCACTTTCATATTGAGCAGTTGCTGCGAACTAGAGCCCCCCCACTCTTACCCCCGATCTTTCCCTCACTCTTACCCCCGATCTTTCCCCCACCCCCCTTCCTGATCGTGCAGCGACTTCTTTTCCTCCTATGGCAGCAACGACCTCTCTCCCCACCCCCCCCCCCATGGCAGCGGCCTGTCTCCCCCCCCACGGCAACGACCTCTCTTCCCCCCCCCCCCCACTATCACAGTTTATTTCCCCCCGATCAAGCGCTGATGTCACCCGGAGTACCTGGGTCAGCCATTTCCCTTTTCAAACTGCCGGACCAGGATGCCTGGGTAAGTTTTTACTGGGTTCCCTGAGGTAGGTCAGGGACTCAGTTGGGTTCTGACTGGGTTGACCCGGTTGGATCCTTTCAAACTGCTATGTAACTGGGTTGCTAATCGTCCAAATTGCCCAGTTAACCCCATTTTACATGGTCGTTTGAAAGGGCCTATTGACAGAGTTTCCAAGCATCTGTCCAGTTCATTTATTCTCAGTTTCGTTAGATTTGATGCTTGTAGAATACTTTGTTACCAAGAAAAAGTTGCATCTCCTGCTTCCTCCATTCTCATAACCCACTAAGCACTTTCCAGACCCAAGTTTATATGTTGCTGAACGGATGTAGCATGGAAAGAGACTATTTGGCCTGTCAGGTCTGAACCAACTCTATGGCATATTCTTTCATATTTTATCTTGATTGGTGCAATTGAATTTGCCTCCACCTCTCTACAGTCTGTTGAAACCTTGCCCTAACTTGGCTCTGCAAAAACATTTTTTCTTCTTTCTAAGCACAGTTTAGAAACATTGACCTATTAACCATGAATGATAAAATAGTCCTTCACAGCATAAATTATTGATGATTTTGGATTATTCCCATTTGAGAGTGAAATTCAGTTGATTACTTTGTTTTTTTGCAACCAACTCTGTGCCTTTCCTTCATGAACATTTGCATCTCCAGTCAGGATAGCATTTATAACAATAACAAAGCTCATTATTTTGGCAAGTTACCCAAGAAAAATTTGTTCCTAAAGTGTTGTTGACCTTTGTCCTACCATAGCTTTGAACCTATCCATTTTAAGTTGATCTTCCAGCAAAATTTGTGCATTTGTCTAACATTTTTCTTTGACTGAATGCTCATGTATCTGGAGAAACAGAAAATCTGCAGATGCTGGTATCTTCTCTAAACAGTGAGTGGCTGGAGGAACTTCGAGGGTCAGAAAGCATTTGTGGGTAGAAATGGTTAGTCGGTGTTTCAGATCAGGTCCCTTTATTGAGCCATCAGTGTCTAGGATTTAGTGGGAGAATCAAACCTTAAATAAACTTGGAAAATTCTGCAAACGTCGAGCATACCAGCCATCATCTATGGAAAGCAATCATAACAGGGTTGTAGATTGATTGGACAATTTGGGTGGCACGGGCTCATGAGTGGAAGGGCTTGTTTCCATGCTGTATGTTTAAACTAAAATAAATGAAAACATTTAATATTTTTATTATAGTCATGCACTACAAATTTATATCAAAGCCCCTGCTTTTACACTCCAAGCATTTTGTAATAAAGTGAAATAATTCAAACATCCCTCTACTACCTCATCTTGCAGACTAAGTTTGTTTTATGTACTTGGAATCTGAGATCCTTTGTACTACAACATTATAATGTCTTACTGTGTAATTATTGTTTTTGATTTTGTATTCCAAGTTCCAAGCATGTGAAAGTACAGGTACATGATCCTTTATCTGAACATCTAAAATCCATGAAGCTCCAAAATCCAGCAAGTGGGGGGAAGGGGAGACTGCCCGGTCGGGGGAGACGGCCGGGTGGCCGAGGGACCAGCGGTCGGGGAGATGTCTGGGTGGCCGAGGGTCCAGTGTTTGGGGGAGGTGGCTGAAGGACCAGCATTTGGAGGAGGTGGCCGAGGGACCAGCGTTTGGGGGGGGAGGCTAAGGGACCGCGTTTGGGGGAGGTGGGCCGGGCGACTTGAAGGGGGTGGGGGTGGATATTGCAGCACAATTCGGGTGGGCTTTCTGAAATCCGGAAAAATCTGCAATTTGGAACACACTGTCCCCCAGGGGTTCCAGATAAAGGATTGTGTACCTGTATTGATAATTAACGGATCCACCTATCTAAAGTGCATGTTTATTATTTCCTATTAAGATGCCAGAGGAGGAAGCATTTTGTGTTTTTGTGAAACTAATGCAAGACTACAGACTCCGTGAGCTCTTCAAACCCAGTATGGCTGAGCTAGGCCTCTGTATGTACCAGTTTGAGTGGATGATACAGGTAAGAGTAAAATGGATCAATTCAGGAACTGTATGTTTCAAAAATAATGCCACAAACTAATTAACTCTGTCTCATGCATTATTTTTAGACCATGGAATAAGAGTAGATGTTTGAGGTTTTAATTTATTTGTTTGAACCCTATCAAAAAATTAAGTCTAGTTTCCAAATGTGTGGGTTTTTTTGGTGTAATTGATTTAATGCCTATTAAAAATTCAGCGAATTAAAAAATAATCCTTCAATCGGTGTCAGGTGTATGCAAAAAGAAGAGTTAATCGTTACTGCAAATTTGCACTTAATGTCCCAAGTAGTTTAGTGAAAGATGTTCCCTATGTTTGCTTCATGATACCTTTACATGATACTTTATGGAATGATGTCTTCATGACAACAAATTGCAAGTAATCCAACATAGTAAATCATCATATAAGATTAAAATAAACTTCTTCAGCGATTGGCATGGTCAGCGTAGCAGTTAGCGCAACGATATTACAGCGCCAGTGACCCTGGTTCAAATCTGGTGTTGTCTGTCAGGGATTTGTACAAACTCTATGTTGGTTTGCTCCGGGTGCTCTGGTTTCCTTTCACCTTTAAAAAAGTATCAGGGTTGTAGTTGAATGAGGGTATTTGGGCGGCATGGGCTCATGGGCCGAAAGGGCCTGTTACTGTGCTGGATGTCTTAAAAAAATAATTTAGATGCTTGCCTGGCTGTGCCACTGTAGATGATTTTAATTAACTTGTTTTTTTTCTATGCAGGAACAGCTACCAGAACTTTATGTGCATTTTCAATCCCAGAGTTTTCACACTTCCATGTATTCTTCATCCTGGTTCTTAACTATTTTTCTGACTACATTTCCATTGCCAGTGGCTACAAGATTATTTGACATTTTCATGTCAGAGGTAAAGTAATTGCATATCGAATAAAACCTAAGTGAAGGAATGCAAGTTTTATCAGTTTCATTTATGAGACGAGGTAAATCTTCTCCACCAGTTGCTGCAGAAGTATGCTTTAAAAAAAAATTATATCATGATTGGGAAAGAAGATGTTTCCAATCATCATCCTTGTTGAGAATTTGCTTTTGTTTATGTACTTTTCAGGGCCTTGAGATTGTTTTTCGTGTTGGGATAGCCATACTACAGTCTAATCAATTAGAATTGATGCAGCTTGACATGGAAGGAATGTTACAGGTACAGAAGAAGTTATCCTCATTATTTCCGGTGTACAAAAGAAGATCAATGTCGCAATGTTTCTTCATAGTGTTTCACAGTATTAATTAAATCTGTCATGTTTTCACCAGCATTTTCAAAAGACCATTCCACACCAGTTTGACAGTGGCCCTGACAAGTTGATCCAAACAGCTTATCAAATTAAATACAATGCAAAGAAAATGAAGAAGTAAGTAATACTCCATTTGATTTAAAAGTACAAATTGGAGAATCATTCAAAACTATGGTTCTATATTACTACTTGCCTTTGAGTGCATAAAGGCGACTCGTCTATAAAACGGTCTAATTAGTCACCTTCCTTCAAGGCTAATGGAGACTCCAGGACAGCTGCTCGGAGATTCTGACACCCAGGAATTTGAAGTTCTTGACCCTCTCCACTACGGAGCCCTCCAAGGACTGGGTCGTGTTCCCCTGACTTCCTCCTGAAGTCCACAATCATCTCCTTGGTTTTGCTGACGTAGAGTGCAAGGTTGCTGTCATTTACCATTGAGTTGAATGTTCCTTGAAAAAACCTTTAGACTACAACTTTTTTCCTTAACTCTATTAGAATAATATAGTTTTTTAACTTGTTTTAGATGTTGTAGAATACATATACTGTATAACACACATCACTATACCTATTGTCAGGTTGGAAAAGGAATACACTACCATAAAAAATAAAGAGATGGAAGAGCAAGTAGAAATTAAGGTAAGTGATAGATTAATCACTCAGTGATGCACAAATAAATCCAACATTTTAATTGCTCAAAAACCATCTTTAAGGCATGTTCAATGAGTTACTGTCTCTAACTTTACCCTGATCGTGATTTTTTGGGAATATTTTATTTAAAATTTTACCAAAAAAAAAATTCACTTAATAAAAAGTTATACATATATAAAAAAGAATTCATGTGGTATATCTACCCTCGCTCCCCTGATATTGATTGATAGAACATAGCACAGTATAGGCCCTTTGGCCCACAGTGATATTCTGATCTAATAACCTACTTCATTGAAGAATTTTTCATTTTGCGTTCAATAATGCTATCTGCAGAATTAACACTTCATAATCTGGCTATTTCTTCCACCATTTAATAATGCTTCAATGTGTCTTTTTAGACCATTGTTCATTTCTTCTGCTGAATTTTCTATCTCGCCAATTTTTAATATCCCTCCTTTCC
This sequence comes from Narcine bancroftii, assembly GCF_036971445.1. Classification (NCBI taxonomy): domain Eukaryota; kingdom Metazoa; phylum Chordata; class Chondrichthyes; order Torpediniformes; family Narcinidae; genus Narcine; species Narcine bancroftii. Next base: position 140,765,710 of record NC_091473.1, on the reverse strand, counting down.
TGGATGTTGAAAATTTAAAATGCTCAGAAAAATAAATTAAGTCCATTGAACAATGTTGTGAGTATTCTTCACCACTTGTTTTGAAATGTTCTCACTTTTGGTGAAATGTCATTGTACCTAGGGGTCTCTGTTCTACTCTCCTAGGATAGCTCACCCTGTATCCCACATGGTCAAACTTTCTGGACCAGCCTTGCATGTGGGACTTTGAAAGGCCTTGCTAAAATCCATGAAGACAATGTCTGCTGCCTTGCTCTTGTCAATATCCCTCATCAGCTAGTGCTCCTTAATCATGCCAGTGTTTCCTTTCGCTCTAATGGGAACATGAAATCTCCCTAACACATCAAAAGTCTTCCACTTTTTCCCTTTTCCCTTTTAACAGTCTCTCCCAATCATTCTGCAGAAGTTCCTGTTTAATCCATCAAAATTAGACTTTGTGGCTGAGTTCTGTCATTTTTCCAAAACTATTTTAAAATTAATAGAATTGTGTTCACCAATCCAAATATGCTCTCACACTGACACATCAGCCTCTTGCCCTGTCTCATTTCCTCAGAGGAAAGTTTTGCTGCTTCTTTTGATAGTCCAAAGGGAATGATGGTGAAAGAGAGTGAAGTATTGGTGAGTCAATGTATCAGGTTGTTTAACACAGCTTTGGTCTTATTAAAGGAGGGGTACAATTGCATTAGAGGCCATTTAGAAAAGATTATCTAAGTGGATTGCAGGGGGTGAGAGCATTGTCTTAAGAGAGAAGGATAAGGTAAAACTCATTGATCTTCCAAGAAGCGTGCAAGATTCAGAAGGAAATTGAGTAGATGCTTGGGGAATGTAGAATGAGGAGCTTAGATTCAGAATAAGGTTAATTATTTTTGCCATTAACTGTCAACTCGACCTCTCACTGCCACGGCACCAGACCTCACTGGCCATGGACTGTAGCGGACCCCTCCTATAGTACATCCGCTACTGTATCCATGCATTCAACCGCCGGGTTTACACTTACCTGGCTTCCATCAAGAGCCGTAAGCTCCCCTCTTGGCCCTCTGGAACTCCTAATGCCACGGCTGCCGACCTGAGCTCTAGCCTTGGCAACCCTCCCAATGGAGATCTCACACCAACGGCGCTGACCGAAACACTGACCCTGGCCGCCTACCCACCAGAGCTCCTAATGCCTTGGTCGCCGACCCGAGCCTTGACCTTGGCTGCCTACCCGATGAAGCTCCCAACGCCACAGCCTCTCACCAGCCCACCAACCCTGGCCATGGATCCCACAGAGCACCCCATGCTACAGCCACTCATCCTACCTGGGCCCTGGTTGCAGACCCAATGGAGCCCCTAATGCCATGGCTGCTCACCGCAACACTGACCTCGGCCTCGATCCTCACAGAGTTCCCTCCAGAACCCCAACCCCAACCACAGACACCACGGAGTTCCCAACGCCATGGCCGCTCACTGCAACACCGTCCCCGTACTCACCGGAGCTCCTGACACCTCAACTGCCAAGTCGAGTGCTGGACTTGCAGAAGATTGGATGTGTACATGTATATGAGGGAGTTGGAGAGTTGTTGGTGGAGAGTGGGAGGGGGGGAACTAGTGGAATTGTTCAAGTGAATCGGCATGGACTCGAAGGTCCGATATTGCCCATTTCCGTGCTGTAAATGGTTATATAGTTATATAAGATGATGCTGGAGCCTCCTTCGCTGACTCGCATCACATGGTTCCCGACACAGACTATCACCAAAGTCCTGATCTAGCCACTGGATCCCATTTACTTATCCCCCTCACTACTCCTTCCCTATCCTCCCTCGCCCCTCTCCACTCCACCCCATCTCCTCTTCTTTGCCCTCCTCTTCTCCCCAACCCTCAGACCTCATCTCTTCCTCCTGGTCTCTAGTTACCCTCCCTACCCCCTTTCCCCACCTCTGACCTTCTCCTCTGACCTCCCCACCCCCTCCCCCATCTTTCCCTGTTTCTCTGACCTCCCCAACCACTCTCCCCCTGCCAACTCCTCTCCTCCCACCTCCACCCTCAGACCTCTCCAACCCTCCTCCTCACCTCCCCACTACACCAATCCCCACTCTAACCCCTGCTTGATTTTTACTATCTCCTTTGACCTTTTCCTCTCTTAGACAGAGTGCTCAGTCCTCAGTAGAAGCTTCACCTTTCTCCCCCTCTGCCCGCATGCTGTGATGCTGAACTCTTCTACTGCCTCTGCCTCCGGGCCCACTTCCATAACTGCGATTCTTTCCCCCCTCCTTCCGACCCTTTTTCTTGCTTCAAGCCTTCTTCCTCCTCCTGGACATCTTGTCCTAGGCAGCTGCCTGCTCTGGACTTTTTTATTTTCAACTGCCGCCGAGACATCAACTGTCTCAACTTTACCACTCCCTCTTGTAATCCAACTTCAGAATGCTCTGCTCTCCATCCTCTCCACAACAATACCAATCTCGCAATCAAACAAGGGTGGGGCATTTGTGGTCTGACACACTGACCTCTATCTTGCTGTGTCCAGTCGACACTCTCAGACACCTCCTCCTATTAACTCCTCCCACGGGACCCCACCACCACACATCAAGCCACTGTCTCCAAAACCATCTCTAACCTCATCACCTCTGGTCACCTCCCTTCCACGTCTACCCACCTTATTCTCTCCCATCCCTGCACTGCCCATTTCTGCCTCCTACCCAAGATACACAAACCCAACCATCCAGGTAGACCCATTGTTTCTGCCTGCTCCTGCTCTGCCGAACTCATCATACCATGACTCTTATCCTTTTTCCCCTGGTCAAATCCCTCCCTACCTACTCATCCGTGACACATCACATGCTCTCCATCTCAACGTCTTCAGATTCCACAAACCGGACAGCTTCATTTTTATGTCGGATGTCCAATCCTTTATCCCTTACATTACAGTCTGAAAGCACTTTGCTTCTTCCTGGAATAAAGACCTGAACAGTCACCCTCTATCACAACCCTCTTTCACCTGGTAGAACTTGTCGTCACTCTAAATAACTTCTCCTTCATCTCATCCCACTTCCTCCAAATTAAAAGAGAAGCCATGTGTACCTGCATGGGTCCCAGCTACGCCTGCCTGTTTGTGGGCTTAGTGAAGCAATCCATGTTGCAAGCTACATTGGGGCTGCCTCATGCACCCGCGATGAGTTTGTCAACTTCATTCATTTTGCATCCAACTTCCACCCCAACCTCAAACTCATCTGGTCCATCTCCGATAACACTCTCCCCTTCCTGGATCTCTGTCTCCATCTTGGGAGACCAGCTTTCCATTGACATATGCTATAAACCCTCCAACTCCCACCCTGACTACACCTCCTCACTCCCTTCCCCCTGCAAAGATTCCATCCCCTTCTCTCAATTTCTCTGTCTCTGCCACATCTGTTCTCAAGATGAGATCTTCCAGTCAAGTGCTTCTGAAATGTCTGTCTTCCACAAACATGGCTTCCCCTCCACCACTATTGACTCAGCCCTCACCCGCATCTTCTCCATTTCCCACTCATCTGCCCTGGCCCCTTCTGCCCCAGACGTAACCAACGTAGAATCCCCTTCATCCTCACCAACCACCCCACCAGCCTCCACATCCAACACATCATATGCCAGAACTTCCGACACTTAGTACAGGATCCCACCACTAGACACATCTTTCCCGCTCCTCCTCTCTCGGCCTTTCACAGGGACCACTCCCTCCACCATTCCCTCGTGCCCTCATCCCTCCCCACCCATTGCACGCCTGGCATCTTCCCCTGTACCCACAGGAGGTGCAAAACTTTCACCCACTCTTCCTCTCTCACCACAGTCCAGGGCCCCAAACAGGCCTTTCATGTTAAGCATCACTTCACCTGTACATCCAGAGGACTTATCTTCTGCATCCGATGCATCCTTTGTGGTATTTTCTACATTGGAGAGACTGGTTGCAGACTGGGAGATCGTTTCGCTCAACACCTCCTCTCCGTCCACAACCACAGTGACCTCCCAGTGGCCAACCATTTCAATTCCGGGTCACATTCCCACACTCATGTCTGTCTATGGCCTTGTGTACTGTTCCACCTTGACCACCCGCAGATTGAAGGAACAACACCTTATTTAACATCTTGGCACCCTCCAGCCAGATGCTTGAACATTGACTTCACTGGTCTCCATTAAACCTGCTTGCCTTTTCTTCCCCTTCCCCCATTTCCCGCCTTTCTAGTTCTTTCACCTACACAGCCCTGCCTTTCCACCCTCTCCCCCTCTGTGCTGCTGTCCTCTAACTCCCTCCCTTCTCCATCTATCATCTCTTGCTTATTCCGATGTTCACCAGCATTTTTTCATACTCTGTTGAAGCCCGAAACATCAATTTTGTGTCTGCCTTTGCTACATGAAGGACACGGTTTTACCTGCTGAGTGTCGCCAGCATTTACTTCAACCATGATGCCCACAGAATTCTGTGTTTTACCAACTGACCGCAAGGGGTAATGTACAGTAGAGTATATACCTACCAGAATATCTTTGGGATTTGGGAGGAAATCTGGGAAAACCCATGGTGACGAGTAGAATGTGGGAAAACCCATGGTGACGAGTAGAATGTGGAAATCCCACAAAAGTTCAAGATGAAACCCTGGTCGCGGGGCTGTGAAGCAACAGCATTAACCACTGCATACCATGCAGGGCTAGCTTCTTTTCTATTTGTAATGTATGAAGGAGAGGAATATTTTGGTGAGGAGGAAGTTCACTGCCCTTGTTAAAATGTTATGATATTTCAACTTAATTGCTGAAGCAATTGTTGTTACATTTAAAAAAAACCAAATGCACTGCATGGAAAAGATTGATTTGTGCTATTTTTGGGGCTACTTTTGTCTGGAACTCTTCTGTATGATTTTTATTAATAAAAATAATTACATATTTCTTCCTACTTGTAGAGGTTACGTACAGAAAATCGATTGCTGAAACAACGCATTGAAACATTGGAGAAGGTGAGTGCTATTTAATTTGAGTTAAACATTTAAAAAATTTTAAATCTGAATTGCTTCATTAATTCATCAAAATTGTTATTTTCCCTGATCAAAATGGACATCCAACATAAAAGGCTGGGTAGTGCTTGGTTCAATTACACATTAACACCAGTCGAGAGTTAAGTGGCACAGAGCATTTAATAAATGTATGATGGGAATAATCTGGTATTATTTTGAAATGTTTGTGGAGGATGGTGGTGGTGGGGGGGGGATTACATTTAGCTATGACACTTTTAAAAAATTCTGACAAAGTATGAAATTTTGGTATTTTGTAAATGCAGATGCCATACTTGAGATTGAATTGATTTTGACAAGTCTGACAGCATAATTGGCTGCTTATTTTGAGGGAGGAGGAATAGGGACAGGGTTGTCCTAGAGAAATTTAAGGTGGCATTTGAAGTTTAGATCATTAGTCTGAGATTATATCCAGATAATTTGATATTGGAAGTAAAGCATTGGAAAAATTGGGGAATTATGCTAATTTATCTGCAAATCTCTCGCTTTTTTCCTGCTGAATTCATTAAATTAAATTGTGGGCATAAACCATATAACAGAGCTTTCTGACATCATTTTTTTTAGCCCTTTTTACCCATCTTTGAATCTGTCCATGCTATTCCAACATTTACACATGAAAAAGCAAATGGGATCCCAGTTTCTGCAGATTTTTTGTTCACCTCCATTTGGGTCACATTTTCATGAAGTTTGATAGTGCCTCGCCTCGACTATTGCTTCTTTAGCCTCATGATATATGAAACTTGTTCAACCTCCATTAAAAATACACAAGAATGTTGCTTTTTGTCTAATATGAAAATCGACTTGGTGTCCTCATATTTGACAAAAAAAATGGAAAGTTTTTGTTCAATACTAATTTGAAACAAATAGTGTGAATAGTGGACTTACTTTACAGTGGTCTGAATATATTTGTCAAATCCTTGTTTGGTTGAGCATTTGGAATGTTCAGCTCCCATCATATTTGCTACGGGTGTGGATTTAATACCTAACCTTATTTTCTTTAATTTATCTTTAACAATGGATCATTTCTCTTCTGAGGCAAAATTGTTTGTTCTTGTATGTTTTAAAAAAAGAATCTTTACAAATTAATAATGACATTTGGCATGCTCATAATGCCGATTTTTACACATGAATTTTGTAAAAAATTTTTCCTCTAAACTTAATTAGAAAATGAATAAATTTACTATTTCCCCCCACCCCCCCCCCCCCCCACCCCACTCATTTGGGATTTTTCTTGTGTAATTTGGTGTAACATCTTTAAAAAACATCAATATGAGAAAAAAAGTAATTAACGGTAATTTTACTTGGATTAGGTGACAGCATGAAGATCCTTGTGTTCAGCCAAAATGTTTGAGGTGTGATTTGTTAATTATGTTGTATGATAAATGTTAGCTTCACTGAATAATTCTTTATTGTTTTATGATTGTGTTCTGCTTGGGTTGTCATTGGGACATAATTAAGCATGCTGAACAACATTTCATAAAGCTGTCGTCTGCACAGCAAATTTTAAATTTTGCAACCAAATCTACCTTTTAATTTTATTCTGCATTTTCTTTTTTTTAAAAAACTTTTCCAAATTAATACATTAGGAATATTTATTTCTATCTTGCTCTTGTGATCTATTCTGCAAATCGTGCTATAAAACTATGGTCATTGATTTCATAGTACAGGTATGAAGTTGATTTATGTGACTCAGTGCATATTAAGGTCTATTTTACAGGTCGGAAGATGAGTGTTTTGAAATTTAGCGGTGTTGAAGTTTATTTAGTTTGTATATTTTGGTAGAATTTAAGTGGCGAAGTTAACTACAAGAAGTGAAAATAGAATTTATCTAACTAGCAGCCTGATGGGGATGACCTGCTGAATGCTTCTTTGCTTTGGTTAGTTTTATAAGCTGCATTGGAAAATGGAGCACTAATGTGAGTACTAAAGAGCAGTAGTTTCAGAGTGAATTGGAACAATGTAAGCTCTGTAGGAGACAAAAAAACGTTTATATGGCCAAACTTTAATGTTTGTAATACTTGTACTATTATGTTTTTCTAAAGTATACATTTTCTAATTGCCTCTAACAAAAGCATGGCTTCATATTGTGCATCTAGTGGCTCAAACTGCAACGTGGTCCCATGTGTGACCTAAAAGAAAATAATAAGCTCTTTGCTTTGTAAATTTCAGTTATTTAGTTTTAGTCAAACACCTCTGTGCTTTGCTAAATCGTGATGTGATGGAAGTTTGTATTCACTGTTCACTTCTTTTCAGCACGTAATATAAACATATTGAAGGAAACAATACTTTAGTGGCAGAAAAAACTCTTTTGAGGAGTGATTTGGAAAAAAAAGACCTTGCCATTTGCAATTTCCACAGTTTCTCTTCTGCCTGGTTTTACAGCTTATTATTATCAAGATATCTTTTTATGTTCATTGTTTTCCAGTCTTTCTCTTATATCTGTCTGGATTTTTCCTTTGTAGGAAAGTGCTTCTTTGGCAGATAGATTGATTCAGGTACAGTTTATCATCCTATCCATGTTTTATAAAATGGATAAATGCTGCATCCCTTGAGAGAAACTGCCTTATTTTTATTTACAGTTTCTTGTTTTTCACAAATTTGATGTGATGATGTGTTTCTGGAAAATGGTCACTTTTTAAAAAGATTTAATGTACACTATTTTTTTACTGTAATTTTTTCATTTAATTAATAATGAAGGGAAAAGAATTGTAATTGCAATGAAATCAGTCCCCTGTCGAAATAAAAAACCATTAAAAACAGTAAATACATTTTAATGACTGACCATTCCAGATGCACATTCTTAAGTTTTAAAAAATATATGTATATTTAAATGAAGGAGTGTTTGTAATTTTAATGCATGTTCATCTCCTCACTAACTCTAAGTTTTCTAATTCAATCAAGGCCATTAATTCTTACTACATGTATATTTAGCAGAATTGCATGTAGAAAATTTGGTAAGTGCTTTACATTGCTAAACAGTATCACTAGGCAAAAAAAAACTTCAAATAATAAAATCTAATGTCTGTCCTCTGGGATGTATTACTAATCTACCAATGTAAATTCGAAAAACTTTTCACTGCTCCCCCACACCAATCCTTATTCCCTGCACAATTGTGTCCGAAGGGACAAGTGACAAGGGCACAGGAGGCAGAGGAAAACTACCTCATTAAACGGGAGCTGGCCACCATTAAACAGCAGAGTGATGAGGCTAGTGCTAAGCTGGAGAAAGCTCAGAATGCCTTCAGGGAGCTCCAAGAGCAACGGGTAAGGAGGCTGGCAGCATCATCTATTTCCTGTTCTTCATTGCTTAATTTGCACCTTATTGTTCATGTCATCTCGTCTCATTTTCAGCTTGGAAATTATTTTAGTGTTTGTTCAGTTTATAAACCGAATGCTTTGCATTTCCTTTTCTTCCTAGGGTGTTTTTTTTTTTTGTTTTTGCAGGTTCTCTGCCTGATGATAGACCAGGTTTTTCTTCGTTTCATAGTTTAGCATAACAAACATAATCTGTATTCGAGCAGTCAATTATAGATCTGAATCATCACCACACGAATACCTATTCAGAAATTGCTGAAAATTAATGCTGTTTTCAAAGTTGTTCAAGAATTTAAAGTAGAGCTAGAATGTAAGAACATAAGAAATAGGTGCAGGAGTAGGCCATCCAGCCCATCAAGCCTGATCTGATGATAGGCTCATCTCCACCAACCTGCCCTTTCCCCATATCCGTTAATTCCCTTACTATGTAGAAATCTATCCATCATAGTCTTAAATATATAGATAAAAATGATCATCATTTGAGGTTTGTTTCAGGCATAAGGAAATGTGTTTTTGATGATGGGATGGAATTGAGGGTTTTAATATTTTTTGTCACCCATTTATCTCAGCCCTTGAGTTGGCAAATTTTACTGTAACAGCAAATAGCGTATTTGAACGCATGATGTTAATACACAAAAATTAATTGACGATAATCCAACTGTCAAGAAAAGTTTGGCAAGGGATCCTTTTGCAAAATTTCTGGACTTGACAGTGAATGCAAGCTTGGTTCTTTTTTTCTGACATCCTTTTGTCTAAATTTCACAGAACTCAACGATAGAAATATTAATCACGTTCCCTTAGTGCACAGACATACCACTAATTGTAAATGAACAGCGATATTGATGGTTGTTGATATGAATATAGTCAGCCTTTAAATTTCATTTTGCACCATAGAGTATTTCAATGTAATTGTAAAACCATAAGGTATATTTGACTTTTACTACTGGATTTCTTAATGGACCCAGTTATTGTTCAAACTCCTTGAATGATTCCCCAAAAATGTACTTGTAATTTGTTGGCTGATTCCCTTCCATCGATAGAGAGCTTACTGAACATGTACTATCAATATTGAAAAATTTGACTCAGGGCCAACCATCCAATACTCTGCCATCATTCCATTGCCTTACTATTTAGGTGCATGTTTCACCTGTGTTTTGGATGACAACCTGAAACTTTAATGGGGATGGATGGCAGTCATTTGCTTTGAAATTTAGATCCATGCAGTACCTTGCAATTTGCTTAACGTCCATTGCAGATTTCCATGCAATCTCTTTCCCTCAAAAATCACCTTTATATTTGTATTTATTTTATCAGCGAGTGCTGGGCATTGATTATTTAATCTGCCCAGAAAGTGTTAAAGGCTTAAAAGAGTTGACACCCAGAAAGGCATGTTGGAGAAAACACCACTATTTCAGAGTTCAAAGAATCATACAGCATGCAAGCAGACCTTCAGCCCATTGATACTGTGTCAACCATCAAGTTTTTCTCTCTGAATTATCCAATGACATTCACAACTGCATACTATGTAGGAGCTGCACCAATCAGAAATCATAATGAACACTTTTAGCACAGAACACTATCCCAAGGTGTTTCAGAGATTAAAAACTGACAACTCAGTAAGGAGAGCAGAAGCAAAATCTTGGTCAAAGAGAATGAAAGAAGGCTTTAGTTTCTGTAGTGTGCATGGATGCGCCCCTAAACCTTGATAGTCAATCACTGTTAAGGAGTCTCTTCATAAAGAGGAAACACAGCAACCAGTTGTTATGCAGCAACTTCCTTGAAAAAATATTGAATTGCTGGATCATCTTTATTTTTGTGATGTCAGGTGAATAACTGCTGCCCTTTATGTGGCAGATGGTCTCCTGAGATGGCTTACTGCCATCCGAGAGGACAAATTGCTGCAATTCAATATTGCATCCAAAAAAAGTGCTTCAGCCTGTTCTTAAAATTACTGTAAAATGAGGTTGTCTCGATTTCTCATTGAAATTTAAATGGTTACCACAGAAAGATTTTTTAGGAATATTTATTTGGATCGTTATGAGATAAAGGGCAAAGATTAGGATTGTCAACCTTCCAGAATTGCACTGTAACATCCAATAATTTAAAATTAAACTCGCGAGCGTAAGTTATTTTCAAAAGAGAGCGTAGAGGCAAGAGTTACTTTAAAGAGTGAGTGAAGAGGTGAGAATTAAAAAAGGTGCAGAGATGAAAGTTGCTTTAAAGAGACTGTGCAGAAGCAAGTTGTATTAAAGGGAGGGAGAGTGCAGAGGGGAGAGTTTTATGAAAGAAATTTTGGAACTTCAAATTGTAAGTAAGGAAACCAAATATGATTGAAGGTATACAAAAGAGGCCCTTGTTAGATGCCACATTTTTTGGAAGAAGTTTACGGAGATTAGGAGGGAGTAAGACCGTGAGGGAATTTGAAAATAGCTGAGATTTTAAATTCTGAAGCCATATTGGACCAGAAACTGCTACTAGTTAGCAGAGATATTATGAAAGACTCTCCATCGACCAGCTACAAGGAGAATGGTTTTGAGGAAGTTGGGCATTGGAGGCTGATTAGCAGGGCATTGCAATTATTGAGAGTGGATGTGCAGGTAAATAATCTTTCAAATGCACAGAACATGATATCAGAATTTTGAAGGTCAAATTAGATTTTTATATTTTGGGCAATATGATGATGAGCAGTTAGTGCTGTCATCTCACAGCCTCAAAACCATAGGTTTAATCCTGACCACAGATGGAGTTGGGTAGAGTTTGCACATGAGCCTATGGGTTTTTAGATATACAGCATACTAATAAACCATTTCGCCCCACGTGTCTGTGCCGCCCAATTTACCCCCATATTAACCTCCACCCCTGGTATGTTTCGAATGGTGGAAGGAAACTGGAGCCCCTGGGGAAAACCCACACAGATGTGGGGAGAATGTACCAATTTCTTACAGACAGTGTGGGATTTGAACCCCGGTCCCGACCGCTGATGCTGTGACGGCGTTGTGCTAACTGCTATGCCAACTGTGCCGCCCTTAAAGTTTCTGCCAGGTTCTCTGGTTTCCTCCCACAGCTTAAAAATAGGCCATTAGGTTAACTACATGCTGCTCTTTGGAGGTGAGAGGAAAAAAAACAAAAGGGAGTTGATAGACTTGTGAAAGAGAACAAGTTGCAAGATAATTTGGCAATAACGAGAGGGGAAGGAGAGTGATAAGATTTCTCTGCTGGTAGTTGATGTGGACGTGACAAGCCAAATAGTCTCATTTTGTGGCTTAATAGATAAGTACAAATCTATTCCACTAAGCAGCAATGCATAGGATGGGCAATGAACTAGTGTCATCAAACACTTGGTCTTTGGTACATGGAAGAGCACAGTGGTGCGTTATTTTTAATAAATTTCACACAGCTCAAGTTTGTGTAACTTGAAATGTTTATTGTTGGATGGATACAAATTTGAAGGAGAAAACAAGTCTGAAGACAACTTATTAATTGAGGCATACGAGATAAGAATTTTTTTTCTATGGCATTTTCCTGTGATTTTTTTTGGTGACTTTTTTCTCTTGTAACATTGTTGGTGCAATTTCGGGAGAATCAGTTAATGGCTTGTTTCTGTGTTGTAAATTTTGTGTATTTCCATATATTGTTGACTGTTTACATTTCATTGTTGATGGTAGAATGTTAATACAGTAAAATCCCTGGTATCCGGCACCTACGGGGATTGGTAGATGCCGGATAAATGAATTTCCTGGTTGCTTGAGATTGTGTGTAGCGAAATTGGTGAACTAATGACGTCCGTGCTAACTTTAAACTTCTGCATTTTTAACCCATTATTTTCTTTTTTTATTGTATTTTCTTTTTTTTTGCCAGTTGCTTGAATTCCAAATAACAGGGATTTTACTCTAAAAGGTTACAATTTAACCATGGGTCTCTGAAGTCCATGCTATTTTTCATAATCGCTGGAACTGGGACAGTTTGTTAAATGATATTTCTGCACATAATTATAATGCAAAAGATATGACCAACAAATGTGTTTGAAATAATTGATTTTAATTTCCATGTTTACACAGTATTTGATTTGTATGGCAAAAGGCTGAAATACTTTTTGTTTGAAATTGTACATAACATTGAAATATTGATTATTTGTGTACATTTTGTTTGAATTGAACACTTCAGAGCACAAGGGAAAACATTAAAAAAAAAAGAATTGGAATAGGGCGCTTATTTAAAACTGTCCTTGTAAATTGCATTGACTTCTCAGAACCAAAGAAAATTGACAGGATCTAATGTGCTGTTATAATTTTAAGGAAAGAATGAAAACTCGTTTGCCTTTTGTGTTGTTAATTATGTTGAGCACATGAAATGTTTGGATAAATTGGATGAGAATGTAACTAGCAGTATGTGGCCAATTGAGCTTACTTCATTCTTCAGGAAGACTATGGCTAAATTTACAAAAACCTCTCTCATGTATATAATCTTTATACAACACAGTTGCATATTTGAATGTTAAATGCTGCATCAAATTTAGTCTAAAATGATCAGAATTTCACAGGCAATATTTTATTGATAATTATATTTAGCAATTTTATTTGTTTAAAAGAGCTTAAAGGTTGCCAATAAGTGATGTTTGTTCCATTTTAATTGCCTGAACTTTTAAGTTGTTACACAAATTTTGCCCTGTGGGTTCTTTGATCCTATGAAATTTCTTCCAGTATTTTGAGATGTTCATTATATACTCGGGAATAAAAGAAATTCCAGTTGTAGTTGCATTCCATAAATTAGGAAGTTAATTTTAAGCCTGGCAATGTTGATGGTGAAGAAAGAATTTGTGTGTAACTTTGTACACATTATTAATCTTCATTTCCATGCCTTTAATTATTGAATTGTGAGTACTATTAAGAATAGTGCTTGAAATGATTGCTCAATCAAGTCTGAATTATGCAGTTTTTATGGGCCCAGAGGACCCCAAAACCCAGCAGCAATAGAAATTCACCAAGACAAAAATTACTTTAATTTTCTTTAAACATAAAAACAGGATCAAATTTTAACTTATAACTATTAACTTAACCCCCTTCTAATTCTAAGCGCACGTGGATGTAACGTGTGTGTAAGTTCAGGAAAGTTCTTTGATTCACAGTCCAATTTCATTTCTCACTTCTCCACGTTCACTGGTATCAGGCAATTCTTATACAATGCACAGAATTTAACATTTATATCAGGCTCTGGTGCTTAAAGTTAAATGGTTATCGTTCAGGAAGGTTCTTGTTGGTTTCAAAGAGAGATTAGTTGCTCGTTGGACACACACAAACTGATTTACTTCCATCGGTCACTTCAGTGTCTTACCGAAGAATCTTTCTCCATTAGGGTTTTCCAAATGATAACCTCTTCTTCCAGGTCACCACAGAGTTCCTGTTGTTTTCCCTTATTTCTCATGTGAGGACCCCAAGTGTTTTTCAACAGGCTGAACTCAGAACTCACAACCCATCTTCAAATGGGGTTTTCAACCAAGCCTGCCAGCTTGTCATGTTGCAGCCTGAAATGCCACTGCAGAACTGAATTCTCTCTCTCTCTCTCTCTGCTTGCAAAACCACCAAGACTCCCAAGGCTCCAGACCCAATCTTTGAAAGATCTTAACAGCCTCTTGAGCCCAGACTCTTCAATTTGCACCTGCTTTTGAAATTCTTTAGTAAAGTAGTTTCATTGTTTTTGCAAAATCACTGGTGCTTGAATGTCCAGCGTGAGGAAAACTCTTACATTTTAAATGAGATTTCTTTTGTGAAGTGTTGATGTCTATTTGTGAAGTGACCAACTCTCTAAACCCCCACAATCTATCTCTTTTAAAAACATTTATATATAATATAAAATATATAATCCATCACATGTTACAAATTCTAATAAAGCCAAGTCATCAAACCTTGGATTTGTGTCTCATTAGGAAACATTTGATCCATCTTTGGGGAAAAATGTCCACATTTTTATATATTAAAAATTTTTTTTTACTAATGCTTCTGTTGGATTTGTATCCATTTTGTGTACCTGGTGCACACTCCAGTGTGCTGTACCTGACTTATAGGAATGAAGCTGCAACTGTCTTGGGAATTCAAGGGCTACAAGTTTCACATTTATTGCATAAGCAAATTTCTTATTTGATTTTATAATAAATGCTTACATGCAGATTTTACAAATCTGCCAAATTCTCTATGTGAATAATCATTTCTACAGTACAGTGTTGCAAATGACCTATTGAAATATATATTTTATTGAAATGCAATGGAATATATGTTTTGTGCATTGAGATCCAGATCCTTAATTTGAAAAATCCAGACTATAGCACAGATTTTATTATTTGAAATGTATAATTAATTAAATGAATATACTTTAATTGCCATCACTTTCAGCTAAGACTGGATGTTAAAGTTCTGATTGAAACTTTTGCAAGGTTTAATTGGATTTACTCTTTAGTAATGTAAATACATTGTCGAGCAAAATGACCTTGTATTTAATTTTCAGAAATTAATACTTAACTATCTTTTCATAAATACTGTATTCTTTTGTAGCATAAATGTAACCCACGCTACAGTGAGGATTTTGTTCTTCAATTGGAGACTGAGCTCGTGCAAGCAAGGTTAAGAGAAGCAGAATCACAATGTGCACTTAAAGAGATGCAGGACAAAATTTTGGACATAGAAAAGGTACTTTGATTAATTTGACTTGTGTGTAATGGAAGTGTGTATCACTGTACCGACAATCTACTTCAGTAGCTAAAGCTTTCTTTACATTTTATCCAATTTTCATTTAAAAATATTGTTGTTGCCCTTCTGAACATGAAAATGTTACAATTTAGATTTTTCATCAAATCTTGTGCAACATTTAATTATTTGTAGAGGAAGATGGTGAACAGAGCTAATGGCCGAACGTTGAACATGAAGAATCATTTAAATAAAGTAAATGGAAA
This sequence comes from Narcine bancroftii, assembly GCF_036971445.1. Classification (NCBI taxonomy): domain Eukaryota; kingdom Metazoa; phylum Chordata; class Chondrichthyes; order Torpediniformes; family Narcinidae; genus Narcine; species Narcine bancroftii. Next base: position 140,750,443 of record NC_091473.1, on the reverse strand, counting down.
CAAGATCAGAGAGGAATAATTTCCTTTCTGGTTGTAAATTTGTTGTTCAAGTTTGTTTAACTGGATTTTTATATAGTGCCTTAACCCAACCAGTAAAAAACAGCCCAAACTTAAATTTTTCCAACACTTTAAATTAAAAATTCCTCTCAACTCGATCAAATGCTCTTTCCGCGTCAAGCTCGAGCACCACTGGTAGGTTGGGTTGCTGACTTGATCAATGTAATAATTCGAAGAATATTATCAGAGGCATACCTATTCTTTATGAAACCTGCCTGATCAATGTGTACTAATTGAGGTAGATATTTGGCGAGTCTATTCGCCAATATTTTAGCTATTACATTGAATAAAAAATTGGCCAATATGAGGCCACATTCAACAAATCTGTCTTTCTTTGGTATTACTGTAATTATCGCACTTGAACAAGATTCTGGTAATGATTGTTCATCCGTTATTTGTTGAAGTACATCCAAAAATATAGGAGACAAATTATCATAAAACACCTTATAAAACTCAACAGTAAAGCCACCGTCTCCTGGAGATTTCCCATTGGGCATCTCCTGCATCGCTTGCTTAATCTCAAAATCTGTAAATTGAGATTCCAATTCTTTCACATCATCTTCTCCTAACACTGGCAGATCTAAAGTAGATAAAAAAATTTAATAGAACCATTATCTCGAACCCCCTCAGAAGTATACAATTTCTGACAAAATGAACAAAATTGGTCATTAATTTCCTGAGGCTTATAGGTAACTATTGAATTCTTTTTCACAGCATTAATAGTTCTCGAAGCCTGTTCTGTTTTCAATTGCCAAGCTAATACTTTTGAGTTCTATCACCTAATTCATAGTAACACTGTTTAGATCTCTGAATTAGACGCTCATATTGGTAAGTTTGCAATGTATTATAATGTAATTTCAATTTAGTTAATGCTGCCTTTTTATCTTCAATACAATTTTTTTGAAATTTTTTCCAACTCCGTTATCTGTTTCTCCAATGTCAAATTTCTGTCAAATACTTTTTTTCTTTTGCTGAATAACTAATAATTTGGCCCTGTAAATATGCTTTCAAAGCATCCCATAAAATGAAATTGCTCTGTACTGAATTCGTACTTATATGCAAAAAAAGAAGCAATTTGTTCCTTAACAAAACTAACAAACTCTGGCTTCTTCAATAGCATTACATTAAATCTCCAACGATATGTTGATTGCAGAACTTCAGATCCAGCACATGATATAAATAACAGAGTGATCAGACACAATCCTACTCTTATATTCAGCCTGAGTAATTCGAGCTGAGGGTGGGGTGGGTTTATATTGTTTTAGTTTACTTTATTTTGTTATTATTTTTATTTATTGTTTTTATGTAATCTGAAAATTTTAAATAAAGTTTAAAAAAAAAAGTTTGTTTAACTGAAGCAAGGCTGTAGTAAGAAAACTTTTGCAAGTGGTCACCTCTGATTAAAAGTTTAAAAGATTGCTGTCTTTCACATGTTTTGTGAAATGTGATCAGGCTGTGCCGAAGCACCAGAAGCAAATAATCTTCCTTGTAATTTATGCACAATACACGTTGGACATTAGTATTTCTGAACTGTGGTTATTTGTCATGCTTTAAAACATTGGTGCAGAGTTCAGCAGATCTTGCCAATTATATGCCATTTACTGAATTTTAATTACCCTTTGAGCCCTCGCTGCCCAAATACACTCATTCGACCAATTAACCTACTAACCCCGTACATCTTTGGAATGTGAGAGGAAACTGGAGCACCCTGAGGAATCCCATGTGACACAGTGAGAACATACGTCACTGGATTTGAACCTGGGTCACTGGCAGTGCAACAGTGCTGCACTAACCACTATTCTCCTAATACACGGAGTTGCACGCTCAGTCAAGTCGTGCGGAAAATATTGATTCACTGAAGGTTAAGCCGCAGTTTTTTGAACAATATTTTGTTCAATGCATCATGCTGTTAAAATTCAGTAAACTGGCAAGATTTGCGTAACTCTGCACCAATGCTTTAATATGGAATGGAAATGAGGGAAACAGCCAAGTTACATTTTTGTGGTGAAAGAAAAGTATCAATTCGGCAGAATTAAAAAAACATTTAAAGCACTGACCTGAATAAAAATCACACTGAACAGGTGTACCAAATAATTAGGCGATTACTGTACCAAGTTTTATCATGTGCATTATGCAATTTATACATACACCAAAAATCATACTGGCTAATATTATACAAAAGAACAAAATATTAAAAGTAAGCAGGTTCACCCAGAGGTATTTTGGTGTAAAATTTTCATACAGGCCAATATATTTTGAAAAGTTATTTCTTAATTTTGCCAGACATTAATGGTCATGGAATCTAAAGTTCATATTTTATTGACCAATATTTCCTACTATCCCTTTCTCCCTGTCCTAATAGATTCTTACCATTTCATTAAACAAACTTGAATGACAAGTTTACGTCCAGAAATGAAATTATTCGTTTCTGATCTTCTGTTTGCTTTATTTAAATGATTAATTGTGTATGTTTTCTTAGTGTTCAACTTTTGGCCAATAGGTTTGTTCACCACCTTCCTGTTTACAGTGCTGCATCTTGAAATAAAAAAATATGCTTTGCAATGCTAATGGGTGGCACTATTGGGCAAACGTAAGAGTTTGAATCAACTTCTTGTTCCTGATCCCAAATATGTGTTTTAGTAATCTTTTAAACTTTTAATCAGAGTTGACCACTTGCAAAAGTTTTCTTACTACAGCCTTGCTTCAGTTAAACAAACTTTTTTTAAAAAAAACTTTATTTAAAATTAGTATTTAATACTCGTATTTCATCTTTAAGTAGTCTAGCACCAACACAATGAAGTTAGTATGTCTGAAGGTCATGAAGCAATCATGAAATAGAAGCAGAATAAACATTCCAGGTTAAGGAATTCTTACCAGTTTGTATTTCTATTTGGCTTTTGTTGTGCATTGATCCTGACCTCAAAAGATGATAATTTCTTTAATCATCAGATAATTTATTGCTATTTTTATACTGTTCCTACAGTAGTATATATAGAATCAGATGATCAAATCTGCCCCGAATTGCCTGATGCAGTGCATTGTTGTGTATTCTTTGCCTTCTGGTAATTTTTGTTTTGGGGAGGGAGAGTTCTGCATCTGTACACTCCTGGGTCATTGGAATTTCAAATTGTGACTCAACAGAGATTTTTATTTTTGAAACCTTTCCAATAACAGAAAAATAATTCCTTACCTGATGAGAATAATATGGCCAGATTGCAAGAAGAGCTCATTGGGGCAAAACTAAGGGAAGCAGAGGCGATGATGAGCGTAAAAGAACTTGGACAGCAAGTTAAAGATTTGGATGATCATTGGCAGGTAACATAAACCTTGAGTAGGTTATTTGCAAATGTATCAATGTTCTTGTTGCATAATTCTCAACATTCACGGTATAAAATGTTTATCAGAAACCACAAAATATTGCAATCACAAATGGTTTATTTTTCATATCACATTTTGCTATTTGAAATTTATTGTACGCTAAGTTGTATATTTCAGTGAAATTTGATGTCCAGACACATTAAATATAGTGACAGCTTTGTGCAGTCAGACCTTGTATTTACATAATCTGCATTCCTTTTGCAGTACACCAGTTGAATTGTTGCATTTCACTGCGACTTTCAGAGAATAACAATTTTGTTTTTGAGGTGACAAAAGATTATAGAATGCAAAACAAAACCATGGCAAAATGGAATAAAAGAGAGCCTTACCACAGATGCTAAGTTTGTAATTCAGTAGAAAGCCAACCTGTACAGCAAAAGAGCAGGGGAGGGCTGGAAAAAAAAGAATTAAATGGGAATGTTTGATATATTAGATAGTAACAAATAAGAGAACCCATATTCTTTTGTAAGCGCACACAATGTCTGGGTTGAGCAAATTGGTGAGGACTGAATTAATTGCTTGGAAAAATGAAATAAAAAACAGTTGTATGAAGAGCTCAGAGATACGACAAGGTAGACTGTAAGGACCCATTTCTGTGCTGTGTTTCTCTATGATTCTACAATTCTTATTGATGGGTCGATTTTTGAAATCCTGAAATGTTTTGACAGAATAACTAAAATTCAGATGATCAGGCAAAGAACAAGAGGTGGCATAATATTGCCTTTAAATAAAGGGTTAAATTAGAAAATAGAGTAGGATTATTGAGACAGCTCTCTCAAAAAGTTGGCAAAGGGTATGATAGATCAAATGATTCTTCTTCTGCTGAATTATTGTGTAATTCTACGACGGTGGTTTTCAAAATCCACCCCCCCCCAACTCACAGTCCACCTTTAGTAATCCCTATTGCCATCGATTGCTTAAGGTGGTATGTGAGACGGAAGGGAAGGTTGAGAATCACTGCTCTAGACCTAATTGTTACTGAAATATTTTGCTTGAGAAAAATTGTCATTGGCCCATTTCCATTTGAGTTATGAAACCATGCACATAACGAGTCAATGAGGTACGATTAAAACAGTAGCTTTCAAACTTTTCTTTCCACTCACATACCACCTTAAGTAATCCCTTACTAATCACATGGCATAGGGATTACTTAAGGTGATATGTGAGTGAAAGAAAAAGTTTGAAAACCACTGCTTTAGCCAGAGATAAAATCCAAACAAACTGAATGCTATTTCCAAATCAATGTCTTCTAGCCCTTCTATCCCAATCAAATCTTCTAGCCCTTGCTTCATGATTCTGGACAGTATAGATTTGTAAATCTTGTATCATAGACAAACATAGAAGATAGGAGCAGGAGTAGGTCATTCCGCCCTTCGAGCCTGCTCCGCCATTCAATGAGATCATGGCTGATTTTAAAGTTCAGTACCCCGTCCCCGCCTTCTCTCCGAAACCCCTAATTTTCTTATACTGAAGAAACATATCTAATTCCCTCTTAAATATATTAAATGAACCTGCCTCTACTGCCCTCTGTGGCAATGAATTCCACAGATTCCCCTTCTCTTTGGATTTATTTTTCTCCTTGTTTTTTTTTTTAACTTCCTTTTGCTCTCCACTTTTGCCTTTCCCGGTTCTCCATTTTTGAAACTCATTAATTCTTATGCGTTTTTCTGTTAGTCTTCTGAAGATTCATATGCTTTTTCTTCAAATGAAAGTTGAATTCACTAACTTAAAACTTATTTTAAGATAGGACAGCATGGTTAGTGTAGCAGTTAGTACAATGCTATTACAGTGCCAGTGACCTGGATTTGAATCCAGCGCTGTTTGAGGGGAGTTTGTACATTCTCCCCATGTTTGCTTGGATTTCCTCCCACCCTTCAAAACGTATGGGGTTTGTAAGTTAATTGGAGTATTTGGGTGGCAAGGCCTCATGGGCCAAAAGGGTTTGTTACCTTGCTACGTATCTCATTTTTAAAAAAAAAGTTTTAAAGCTTTTTTTTAATTGCTTTATTCATTGGGAACATTTAGGTACCATTTCAAGGTAGATGTGCCCAAGCACCTCGGAAAAACATAATAAGGTAAAATCAGATGTTGTGACTGTCATGTCATGCATTACATAATATTTGGCCAACAGTATAATAAGCAAATAGAGCTGATGAACAGATGCAGAAATTGAATTGTTTCTTGTCACGTATACCGAGATACAGTGAACACCTTGTTTTTGTGTGCTTTCCAGGCAAGTCAAACTATCCTCAAGTACAAAAGACATTGCAAAATAAACCAAAAGAGCAGGGAATAGTCTTTCAGAGATAAAGTTCAGTTAAAGACAGTGCAGGTCATTATCTGATGAGAGCGGGAGAAAAAATGTCCTTGAATTAGTTCTATGTTTCCAAATTCATTAGATGTTGGACTTTTGATTAGAAGGATGAAGATAAATGTTCAAACGTTGAGGACTGGAGATGAAAAATCAGTGAAGGTTAATGAACATACCTTGCAGACTTTGCAATGAACATGGAAAAAAAATGATAGAAACCTTTCCTGTTCACGGCTAGGGTACATGGAATGAAGATTACTAGCAAAAAAAGCCAAATGTGAAGTGAGCAAAAACTATTTTCTGCATGAAGTGCTTCGTGTCTAGGACGCACTGCCAAGAACAGTGAAAAAGGCAGATTCAGTTCTGGGGCAAACAAGAATTGGATAAGTATCTGATAGAAAAGAATACTCAGAGCAATGGAATGAGAGTGGGAGATTAGCTGCATTGCTCTTGCAAAGAGCTGGTACAGATTCATTAGATGTATTGACTTCCTTCAATGTTGTAGCCATCAATCATTCTTATTAAGGTGCATACTTTATACGTGACAGTCAATAATTCAGATGTATTAAAGATCTATTTTATAAAGCTCTGAAATAAAGAGTTCAAATTGGCAAATAAAATAAACAACCGGAAGGAAGGATTTTGTGTGATTTCATGGATCAGTTGCCAAAACTCATGGATCACATTTGGCTCATTTAGATGCACACAGTACAGTTTATAGAAAAACTTGTTAAACTCAATTTTAGCCACATTTTCTCTTTTTGCTGCCTATTAAAATTAGAAGTTTTTCTTCCTTTTATGTTGTATAAATGAAGTACAAGATAACGGAAAACTCTTGAACGTTGAAGCATGTTAAATTCCAAGTTTATTAATCGTTACATTTTCATTACATTTTTTACATGTTGATCATATTATTTTTCCCAAATTTGATAGATTACATGCAAGTTATTAAAGATATTTATGCTTCATACACGCTGGCTTGTATTACCTTTCAGATGACTATCAAGTATCTGCTTGAAAGTAACAGAACTGAATTGTCAAAGTAGCAATACCCAGTTGTAAAAAGACTAAAATATTTGGTTCACAGTTTGAATAGACAGTTAATTGTGTACTTCATTTTGAATTCTCCTGAGATATTCACGTTATGCAGTGCATCCCTTATTCTCCACTGAAAATAACTGCACCCCCTTGTGGATCACACCAAATGTTGTAAGATTTAATTTTTTAAATTAAACACCAACATTTTATCCTAAAATTAACTGTTATCTGTCCTTTACTTTTTGCTTTGATTTGATACAGTATTTGAATTATAGATATAATCTTTGGTAAACATTTTTGTGTTGACTTAGAAGATTTTTCAGTGAGAAAAAGCTAGCTGTTGATGGCTACGACTTGGTTAGAATTACTGCAACGCGACTCCAGGGTGACCAGGATAGGGAAGTTGATTTACTGAGACTGAAGTTGTGGAGAAGAGAAGTTGATATGGAGAGAGCAGGAGGAGCAGGTTAGGGCCCCATGTAGGATTGGTGAACCAGTTGAAAGTGAAACATGACGATTAGAGGCAGAAGTTTGGCAGATGCTTGATAAAGGAGAGAGAGCCAAGGAAAACAAAGGGGTCAGATGGTGAAATATGAATCATACAAAGTGGAGAGAGCAATTAGAAGATGGCTGCCAGGGCTGAAATCTGACAAGAAGAGAAGGTAATAATGATGTCTTATCTTGATGAAGAGCTCAAGCCCGAAAGATCAGTTCTGTATCTTTACCTTTCCTACATAGAGGACACTGTCTGACCTGCTGAGCTTCTCCAGTATTTTGTGTTTTTACTTCAACCACAGTGTCTACAGATTTTTGTGATTTACATGGAATAAAGAGAGACTAGTTTGAATCAAAATGTGGGGGGGGGGGGTGTATGAGGAGTGGAAGGAAGAGTCCAGAAGAATCCTAGAATCCAGTGATTTGGAACCAAAGAGGCAGAAGAGCTGGCTGGGTGAGGAAGGGAACAAAAAAGGGGAGTAGGCGAAGAGCTGATGGGATACTCAAGAAGAGCGAGGGAGCTGATTACCTGAAATTAGAAAATTCTATGTTCATAACATTGAGCTGTCAACCATTCAGGTGTTGTTCCTCAGGTTGATGCAGGGCCCCATTCTGACAGCAGAGAAGGGCCAGGACAGACAAATCGATGTGGGAATATTAAGGCAACTCAAAATGACGTGAACCCAGGATCTCAGGATCTCAGGATTGCCTTTGTGTATAGAGTGTAGATGTTCTTGATTGGAAGGCCTCATTTTGAGAGCAGATGCGGTGATGGCAGAGAAACTGAGAGACAGGGATGGCATCCCTACAGGAGATTGGGTGTAATCGAGGTTAGCTGTGGGTTTGTGGTAAATGCCAGTAAACAACTTGTCTCTTGAGATGGAGACAGATCTAAAAAGGGGAGAGGTGTCAGAGACAGTCAAAGTGAATTTGAGAGCAGGGTGGAGATTAGGAGCAAAGTTGACTGAAAGGTAAGGTGGTGGGGAGGCATTGGTTATTGAGAGGAAGTTGATGCAATTTTAAGGACATCAGCTGAGATGAAATAGAATCTGTATCAGTCATGTTATGGAATACCAGTGGGCAGAAAATGTGGCTGGGAGAGATATGCAGATAGAAACCTATTAGCAGGCAGGAAGCAAGGAGTGGTAAATGGGTCCTTTTTAGATTGGCAAACAGTTGACAGTGGGAAACCACAAAGTCCAGTGCTGGGTCCCTAGCTATTTACAAAATATGTTGATAATTTCAACGAGTAATTGCATGCAATATCTCTACATTTTCAAGTGACACTAAATTGGGTCGCCGTGCAAGTTTTGAGGAAGATTCCAAGAGGCTGATTAAGTGAGTGGGCAAATGTATGACAGATACAGTAGAATGTGGATAAATGAGGGGTTATCCACTTTAGTGACAATAATAGGAAGAGAAATTCAATAAGACCTGAGCTTTTTGACAATTATTGAGCATCAAAAACATCTTGGGTCACAGATATACGTTGGGCCCCCTTTTATTTGACTGAAAAACCAACACAAATATACATAATTGTTCACTTGCACCCTCAAATACACATTCACATCCCTCCCCTCCCCAACTCCCTAACCATCTTGGTACCTTAGTTGACAGTATCATCGATATATTACCAATGATACTAGTACAACCCATGCACCTATCTCACAGTTTTCTGTGGAGAATTTAGGGAGTTGTCAGAGATTCCAAATAATGCAGTTAATGGGCATGGTTGCAAATTAACTTGTAATATTTTGGATAATGTGCTAAAAACTCCACTCCAGAATGCCTGTATTTTGGGTCACTGATAAAACATGTGACTTGGGTGGCAGGGGGAGCCATTCCATGGACTGCATTTATCCTCTATTTCAGGATAAATGGGAACCCTGTGCAGCACCTTAAATTGAATAAGTCCCAACTGAGCACAGGACGTGGGAGAGCAAATTCTATCACTAGCCTCTTCCCAGTTTCTCCTCAATTCCTGTTTCTAGTTCTTGCTCCCATTCTGGCTTGTCTTTTGATTGACAGAATAGGGCCATAAATTTTTGAAATTGTCCCTCTCACTCCTGGGTTAACTGACACTAGACCTTGGTTGTTTGACAGGTAACTGAGAAAGTCTGAAATAAAATGTTGAATCTGAAAGTAACAAAATAAGTATGTTGATGTATGTGACAGAAAAATGAAGCTGCTAAACCCTCCGTCTACATAAAGGTCTTGAAGGATACTTTTAGTTTGCCATACATTTAAAAAAAGGGATCAGTAACTGATGGTGAGAAAAAGTGATATAAGGGACCCTGAACTGATGCAGCTGCCCACTTAAAATGACGTCTCATCTGGTACCAAATGTTTAATGATTGTCGGTGAGGTTAGAAGGTTTATGAGCACTGAAGAATATACCATAACGGCTAAAGAAGATGATTTGCACGACTCCTCCAGTTTACACCAAGAGAGCTCAGGGAAGTAAACCCAATAGCATAGTTTATGTAGAGGCATGTGTGCTGCCCAAAGTAAAATTGGAAATTGAGAAGAGCAAGCCCTCCACTAACCTTACAATTTTGCAAGAATGCTTTAATAACCCTTAGAGTTCCCATTCCAAATAAAGGAAGAAATTATTTTATCCAAAGAGGTGAAAAAATATTTTTAGAAGAAATAGTTTGAAACAAGTAAAGAAATCTTGGTAGTATATTTAACTACATTTATCCTGCCCATTAGTGACAAGGGCAATTGCTCATCTCTGAAAGTCTTACTCCTGGTCAGTAAGAGAAGTAATTTTTTTATGAGTGTGACAGATTATGTTGTGTGTGGATTGTATATAGATATGTTTTTGGGAAATAAATTGGGGTAGATTTTTTTTTAGTGTAGGTCACATACAAACACTTTAAAACAGTTCTTATTTAAATACTGGACCTCTGCTCATGCTAGACATGTCGGCCCCAAAGCCTTTGCAAAATCTTTGGAGAGTGGCCAAGAGACTTCACTAATGGATTGTTGTTTACAAAAAGGCAACAGATGAAAGAACTTGTCGAAGCTGCAGACTGTCTGGAGGGGAACTTGCTGTTTTAGAAAGGTCATGTGATTTTGCAAAGAGATAGAGTCTGACAAGCTTTTCTCTGTCTGTGTGTGTGTGAGAGAGAGAGAGAGAGAGAAACAGACAGATAGACAGAGATCAGTTCTGCAGTTATACAGTCAGCAGCAGCTGGGACTGGAACAGGACAAGCTGGCAGGCTTGTGGAAAACTCCATTTGGAAGACGGGTTGTGAGTTCAGCCTGGTCAAAGCCTTTGTGGTTCATGCAAGAGGAGATGACTGGCTATCTAATGTTTCACTTGAAATAAGAGAAACAAAAAGGAACTCTGTGGTGACCTGAAAGAAAGAGGTTATCATCTGTAGAACCCTGAGGGGGCAAGTTTCTTCGGCAAGACAATGAAATGGCTGGTTACAAGGAATCAGTTGTGGAGGTCCTGGAACAACACATCTCTCTGAAAATCGACAAGAACCTTCCTGAGCGGTAACCATTTACTTTTCAAGCACCAAAGCCTGGTGAACTTTATAAATGTTCAATTCTGTGCACAGTATAAGAATTGCCTGCAACCAGTGAACTTGGAAGAATGAGAAGTGAGATTGGACTGTGAATTAAAGAACTTTTCTAAACTTACATACACATTACATACACGTGTGCTTAGAATTAGAAGGGGGTTAAGTTAGGGTAGCTAAGTCAATAGTGATAAGATAAAGTGTAATTCTGTTATCATGTTTAAAGATAATTAAAAGCAACTTTTGTTTAAGTAACCATTTGTCTTGGTGAATTTCTATTGCTGCTGGGTTTTGGGGTCCTCTGGACTCATAACACGAGGAAGTTGGAGAATGTATGTGTGATGTTTACACCAAGAAACTTGAAACTTGATTGACTAGACCTGAGTTTTATGGTGTATTCTTCATTGAAGGTTGTTATGCAGGTGTAGCAGGTGGTGACGAAAGCAAAAGGCATGTTGTCTTTATTGCAAAAGGTTTTGAATAGTTTTGAATAGTTGTACAGGACTTTGGCGAAGGCCATACCTTAATGTGAACAGTTTTGGTCTCCTAATCCGAAGGAGGACATTCTTGCTATTGAGGGAATGTAGCAAAAGAGGCCTTGACACATAAATCCTGTGATATTGCTGTAAGGAAGACCCAGCATTAAGCTGGTTATGGACATTTACACAGAACCAAACCAAGCCAGCATAATGCTGGGTCAGTGTGTCCTTTTACACAGCAAGCCGGCATTCCGGGAGCAAAAGAAGTGGGATCTAGTGCCATGTATAACATACTGTATTTGACAGTAATTTGGATCCACTTTTTTTTAACCCCCAAAAAATGGCTCAAAAATATTCCCCCAGGTCTCTTATGCAAAGTTGAAATTTGGGTGATAATGGTGAGTAATGCCAAAAGTGATCATTCTCACTGCGTAGCTTGCTGGCATCACAGCTATCAGTCCCTGCACTGGTCATTGGAGTGTTAAAAAAGTGTCAGGTTTGAGAGAGTCTAATCTGGACACAAGGGTTTGCAATCAAACGTTACTTCTATTAACACACAACAATTAGAAGAGCATGGGAAAATCCTAGTGAGAATAAAACACACATGCTCACAATTTATAAAAAAGCATGGGCAAATATGTACACAATTTAATAAAACATGAGTGCACAATTTATAAAAGAGCGTGGGAAAATCTACTTCTAGTGTTGATTTATAGCAGTGGATTTGAAACTTTTTCCACTTATGTAATCCCTATGCCATAGGTGCTCTATGATTTGTAAGGGATTACTTAAGGTGGTATGTGAGTGGGGGAAAAAAGGAGGTTGAGAACCACTGATCTAGACCCAATTGTTACTGAAATACTTTGCTTGAAAAAATTGTCATTGGCCCATTTCCTTTGGAGTTATGAATCCATGCACATAACGAGTCAAGTGAGAAAAGATTAAAACAGTGGTTTTCAAACTTTTTCTTTTCACTCACATATCACCTTAAGTAATCCCTTACTAATCACCACTATCTATTGTTAGGGGCTGGTGGTGGGCTGTCCGGAGGGAGAGGGATGGTGGGCTTCAGACTGTTCAAACTGAGGACAAACCCACAGATCAGCTTTCTCACAGCACGAGGTGACTAGTGACACCTGGGGACAGCTGAGAGCAGGGCAGTGGGATCAGAATGGGGGCTAGTCTTTTATCACAATGCCACTCCTCAACACTAATCTCCTCTCCCTTAATATCTGAAGATTTGTCAGTGACGACTTGAATATATTCAGTAACTGAGAATTTACACCCTCCTTCTGTAGAGTTGCAGATTCAGTACCCTTTGATGCATACTAATCATGAATAATTAAGCCCTACTTTGAAAGACCAACAACCACCCCATATCTGTCCTATCAAGACCATGAATTATGTACTCATGAATGAAATAATATCATAGCCAAAGGGTGGTAGTGGAGATCAGTTCCCACTGCTTCCCAAATGTTTTTCATGGCGTGCAACTCAAACAGCCTCTGACAACCATACCTCTAATGCCCGGCGGAGCTGTTCTCACTGAAGATGAAGGGGCAAAGGCCGGCTACTGGAGCATTCATACCAGTTTCTCTGGGCAGATGGGGCTCAATAACCACAGATGGTAACTCATTTAGGAGAGGGAAAATTCTGACTTCAAACCTCTGCTGCCTTGTGGCTATACCCACTCACGGGAAAGGCTTTGGGAGGAAACCCCGAGAGGGAAAATTACAGAGTTGGAGTCACAAAGACAGCTGACTGCTGAACCCAGCACCAGCACGGCAACTGACGCGCGCGCGCGCGCGCGCACACACACACACACACACACACACACACACACACACACACACACACACACACACTCAGCAGTCACACACTCACCAAATACACAATCACACTCACCACACAGTCACACACTCACCCCTCACACACTCACCCCTCACACACTCACCCCTCACACACTCACCCCCACACACTCACCCCCACACACTCATCCCTCACACACTCATCCCTCACACACTCATCCCTCACACACTCATCCCCACACACTCACCCCCACACACTCACCCCCACACACTCACCCCCACACACTCACCCCCACACACTCACCCCTCACACACTCACCCCTCACACAGTCACACACTTACCACTCACACACTCACCCCACACACACTCACCACTCACACACTCACCCCACACACAGTCACATACTCACCACTCACACAGTCACACACTCACTCCACACAGTTACACACTCACTCCACACAGTTACACACTCACCCCACACACAGACACACTCACCACACACAAACTAGGTAATCACTAGGTGATTAAAGGGACCAATGGTCAGGTGTGCACCTATGGGTGGGCGGAGTGCAACTTGACAGATGATGCAACTTCCAACTAGGTTTCCGACTGAGAGGTTACATGACCCTCTACAATCCACACTACACAGTCCAACTGAGTATGGTATTCATTCATTCATCTCTAGTTCCATGTTGCTAAAAAACACAGCATTGTCGATTACTTGCATTCAACAGCTTTGGAAGATGTGACTTTGGAAATCTGTAACCATTTTAGGATATGGAACTATTTGCTATCTTCCAAAATTCCTCAGATCCTCAAATGGTTACCACTTATTGGAAGGCAGCAGGTGGAAGGCAATTTTTAAAAGAAGGAATATAGAGAGTAAACAGAGAACTGTAAAATGCAGTTTAAGTCCTGAGATTGGGGGTGGTTGGGGTGGAGTTCCCATGAAAGACTGAGGAGACTGCATACACAAGTTTAAAAGGGTGATCTCATTGAAACAGAACATTCTTGCAGGGCCTGACAGAGTAATGATGACCAAAGGCTGTGATGAGAAGAAATTACATCCTGAGCATTCTGAATCTTTGGGCCTCTCTGCCAAGAAAAGAGTGGAGGCCTAATTGATGAGTGTACTCAAAACTAAGATCAACAGAGTTTTGGTTTTGAAGAGAATCGAAGGATTATAGAATTAATGCAGTTTAGTAGCACTAAGATAAAAGATTGCCAGTATTCTTGTGTTCCTCTACTGTCATGCACACCTTCAGCAGAAAGGTTATTAGTAGTGAAATGTGTGTAGGAGTATATGGTATCCTTTGGTCGTTAGAATTAGAATCATTTCATGATTCTCTGAATGGGCATCATCTTCAGATTTCTGAAATTCACAACTGGTTCTAAGGTGGTTATAGTTTCAGTCAGTTAGTTGTTTAAAAATGAAAGTTGAAGAGTTCATTTCTTCAAAATTTTAACTGTAATAATGTTTAAATTCAGTAGATGGCAGTGAGAATGCTGTTTTATCAGCTGAAGAGTGAATACTTATTACCCAGTAGCAAGAATCCAAACAATTTTTCCACAAGTTATAAAAAGTACTGAAATTTGATTTGATGAATAGTATACATCGGTGTGGCCAAAATGCAGCTTGCAATCCACGTGTAGGTCTTTGACATATTATGTGCGGTTTGTGGAAATGCATTGGCTGAGTCAGGAATCAAACAAGCTGGTGCTCACAATAGTAGTTTTAGTGGGCATGGCTTGTGATTGAAGGTATTTGGCATGTAGACTCCATTTACGCATGTAATAGTCGATACGGTGTCAAAGTTGACCCACACCCTCCTATTTTTGGCCCCAACCACCCACCTTCCAGAACCACTGACCACAGAGTTTCACCTAGGCCCTGTCCACCCATCCATCCAAGCTCCTGACAACCTGGCCGCCGACCCATCCGAGCTCCTGAGCCCCATCCGCAGATTCTTGCCTAGGGCTGTCCACTCGCCCATCAAAGGACCTGATGCACTGGCCGCCCTCCCATTCAAGCTCCTGCCTCCACGTCTGCGGACTCTCACCCAGTCCCTGTTTGCCTGCTGTTCTGAGCTCCCAAAGCCCTGAACGTGGACTTATTGCCCAGTCCCAGCCACCCACCCACCATCCGAGCTTTTGATGCCTTGTGCAACGCAGTATTTACTACGGTCAAAAGTAGTATAATGTGTCATAGTCAATCCCCTAAATTTTACCCTAAAATTGGTCCACAGAATTTGACTATTACATGGGCAGGGAACATAGGCTGCCACAAACTGTGGAATGGATTTTGAGAGGTCATCAAAAGGCCTAAAACTGCCAACATAGCTAATTTAAAAAAAAACTCAGTTCCATTTTTACTCAAGGGGGTTGATCATCTGAAATATAAAAATGTAATACAATATGAATCATAAATTTTGTATATTAACTGCCCAATAATAAAATCTAAAATTTGGGAGAGATAAGTACCCATTCCTTTTAGTCTTTTGAAGATGGGCCTTGTTTATAAGGGGTTGTTTACTTTGCCATATATCCAAAAACATAACTGAATCCAAGATTGGAACGTATACCAAGATTTGGGTAAAATGTTCATTTTAATTACATTTATACGTCCAATCATTGCCATACACAAGGGTAACCACCCAATACTAACTCTTTATTCTGGTTAGCTAATACTGAAAAATGATCTTTCATGAAGTTTTTATGACTTTTAGAAATTAGCAGAGATTGCTAAAGATCCCTTTATAGGTCTCTTTGGCTTGGCTTCGCGGACGAAGATTTATGGAGGGGTAATGTCCACGTCAGCTGCAGGCTCGCTTGTGGCTGACAAGTCCGATGCGGGACAGGCATACACGGTTGCAGGGGAAAATTGGTGGGTTGGAGTTGGGTGTTGGGTTTTTCCTCCTTTGTCTTTATACGTAATAATTCACTCTTATGAAAATTTTTATTTTATAACCTGAAAACAAACAAAATTGGGCAAACAAAGTTGGTATACTTGATAAAGAAATCTCAGGATTGGAAATAAAAAAGCAAAAGATCATCAGCATGTATGAAATTACGATGTTACCATTGCAGCGGCTTGGCTGATGCAATAAGATTAGATGATCCAAGTTCCAAGGTTTAGACATTTTAGAAAGGGGGAGGTGGCATTGCTAATCAGGAATAGTATAATAGCTGCAGAACCATCTATTGAGTTAGTGTGGTTGGAAGTAGGAAACAGGAAGGGAGTGATCACTCTTTTTGGAGTATAGGAACGGGGACACTAAGGAATACATTAGTGGGCATATTTTGGAATGGTGCCAAAATATCAGGATTGTTATTATGGGAGACTTCAATTTCCATTATTCAGGTGCCTAATATTTTATCTGGAATTCCAAACCCAGCAACCTCCAAAAACCAGCACTTTTTTCTATAGATGATGTGTGCTCATCAAAGATGGAGTTTGGCACCATACCTGACCTGATGTGGCTCTTGCTCAACGCCCGTGTATCCCATTGTATTCCACTACTTTATAAGCGCCTCTGAATTGCCTATACTGATGCTCGTCCATTGTTGTGGCACTTTCAGTCAGCCTGGCGGCAGCTCAGTGGTCGTGGTCGCTACTCATGATCCCCTACACAGCTGAAACTGCTGTACCAGCGGCAGCACAGGGGAACCAAGAAAGGGGCCATTCTCCTGGTGGTGGGGGTTGGCGGCGAGGGGAGAGAGAAATAGGCGGCAGCGCGACTCGGTCAGGCGAGGGAAAAGACAATAGTGTAACTCAGGCGAGGGGGAGAGGCAGCAGCGTGACTCAGTCAGGTGAGGGGGAGAGACAGCAGCGTGACTCGATCGGGAGAGGCGGCAGTGCAATTTGGTTGGAAAGGGGGAGAGGCGGCTGTGCGACTCGGTTGGGCGAGTGGGAGAGGTGGCAGTGCGACTCAGTCGGGTGGGAGGAGAGAGGTGGCAGCGCGACTCGGTCGGGTGAGAGGAAGGTAGCAGCACGACTCGGTTGGGCAAGAGGGAGGAGAGGCAGCAGCGCGACTCGGTTGGGCGAGGTGGAGGAGAGATGGCACCACGACACGGGCTGGTGAGGGGGAGGAGAGGTGGCAGCATGACTTGGGTGGGCTTTAAGGGATGGAAATCAAAATGATTCTGAAATCCGTAAGATTCCGAACAATGGCAGGTGTCAAGTCCTGACAATCTTGGATAAAAAGGTTAGGCATCTGTATTGATCGGTAAAAAGATTCAGGTTTGTCCAAGAAGAACTGGTGGTAATAGCGAGCAGCTAGATCTGAACCAGCTGGAAAAATGTGCAGTAAAATGGCAGATAGAGTTTCATGCAGAAAATGTGGGGTATTGCATGGCAAACAGTAGGAAACTATGGTGTGCAGCAGGACAGAGGAATTTGGGAATACCGATACACAATTCCTTAAAAAAATAGGAGCACGGGTAGATACAGATGTAAAGAAAACTTTTGGCACATTGCCCTTCATAAATCAACGTTTTGGATGCAGGAGTAGTCGTGTTATATGCAAGTTGTATTTGACATTGGTGAGACCAAATTTGAGTATTATGTGCAGTTTTGGTCACCCACCTCCAGGAAATGTATCCGTAAGAGTGCAGAAAATTTTTTTTAGAGAAGTTGCAAGGACTTGAAGAGCTGAGCTATAGGGAAAGGTTGAACAGGTTAGTACTTTATTCCCTGGAGCATTGGAGAACAAGGGGAGATTTAATAGAGGTCTCCAAAATTATGAGGCATATAGGTAGGATTAATGCAAAAAGCCTTTTTCAGAGACAACAACTAGAGGACAAGCGTTAAAAGGGGACCTTGGGCAACTTCTTCACTCAGAAGGTTGATCATGTTTTATAATTATTTCATGTATTTAATATTTTATTGAATGCGCACAGTTTAGGAAAGAGTTGCCCTTTAAGACACTGCTGCCTATGAGGTGTGACTGTCACACTGCAACTCCTGTCTATCACCTTGTCAGCCTTGTAAATGATCATCCAACACAGTTCATAAGGAGCTGGAGTTGGATGCACTTCTCACAGATGAAGTCATTAAGGATGCTTGTGATGTTCCTCATTTCCCACAGCCTACAAGAAGAGCATATCAGTGCCATGACTGGCATTCCCACTTGAGAGCACTGGTCTTGTAAACCAGGGATCATGACTTTGTTCCTCGCTGGGGTCTCATTTCTGTGAGGGGTGCTTGACAAAGTGGTGACTCTCTGTCTTGGTTATGGAAGATGAAGTTGAAGAATTTTGTGTATATTCCATTCTAAGTGACAATAATGGAACCTTGACTCAAACTGTGCAATAAGAGGACCTTGCCTGAAGTTGCCAACTCTTATCTGTGTCTTTTTCCTTCAGGGTTTGCTGTCACTGGAAAACCTGCTCCATTTCCTCAGCCTTTCCTTATCAGCCTCGAAGTCCCACTCACTGGCTGCTCCACGAGCTTCCCTTCCTTTTAAAGGCTCCAGTTAATTCACCAATCTCATACCAGCACCTACCTTTACTGGAAGAGGATTCCAGCTCTTGCTTCAACTCTCAGTTGTTAGAATCTTTGGAATAAATGGATCAAGATGTGGAGGAGTTTCCTTAGTCAGAGGGTGGTAAATCTGTAGGATTTGTTGCCACAGGTGGTTATGGAAGCAGACATTGAGTGAATTTAAGATAGAGATTGATAGGTTCTTGATTAGCCAGGGCTTTAAAGGGTAAGGGGGAAGGCCAGGCAATCAGGCTGAGTGGGAAAATGGATCAGCTCATGATTGAATGGCAGGGTAGACTTGATGGCCTGAATAGCCTATTTCTGCTCCTACATCACATGGTCTTAAGTTGATGGAAAAGGACGACCTGATCAGTTGAAAATGTTGATCGTTAAATATGTCACAACAAAATGGTGGATGTTCACTCCAGTATTCAAATTTTTTCCAGCGTCATCTGGCGAGAACTAGCGGCAGATGGAAAGATTCACCTCGGAGGAATGCTATAAGTGAACTACAAGACGAACTGATGACAGTGCGCCTTAGAGGAGCTGAAACACAGGCCGAATTGAAAGAAGTGAAGCAAAGGATGTTGGAACTTGAAACACAGGTATATATAGTTGCTCTTGACTTTTTTTTTATTATTTTTTTTTAAATTTTTTTATTTTTCACACCATAAATCACATTAGCCATGATATACACTATTTCTTTTTCACACATATACAGTGACTTTTTCTCCCCCCCCTCCTCCCAAGCCACCCCCCCACCCCCCCCTCTCATCCATTTTAGGTATACAATCGAGGTTGCATTAAGCCAGTCAGACAATGTTGTCATTCAACAAAAATACACCAGAAATTCTACTGAGTCCATTCTTTTCTTTCCTTCTCCTTCCATCAACTTAGGTAATGTTTGTCCCCGGTAGGTTTTCGCTATTGTATTTAATGTAAGGCTCCTATACTTGTTCGAATATTTCAATATTATTTCTTAACCTATATGTTATTTTTTCTAATGGAATACATTTATTCATTTAAATTTAGTAGTTTCTTCCTTTTAATTTGGTTATGTATTCCATTAATATTTAAAGTCATATAGTTCAGCGTAGCCCTTTTATATTTTGTTTATCTTCTCTTTCCGTTTTTCCATCATTACCTTTCCTCCTTTTCCATTTCTGTTTTCTTATTTTCAACTCTTTATAAGACAACATTCCTACAACATCCAACATTTTCCTTATTCTCCTATTTCTATCTTATTTATCCCCAATCTCCCCTTCCCCTCCTGAGTTGTCCTTTATCCCTTGTCGGACAACCACATCTCCCCTCTCCATTTGGATTTGCGAATCCACTCGCAAGCGTCAACTGATTTTGCAGTGACCGCTATTTCCCCCCACCCCGCCTCCCCCAGAAAAGATTTCACTTTTCATATGTCACAAAGGTCACTCTTTTAATTCCCTCCTTATTCTCTCTATTCCATTACCTTCCCTTATTAATTCTTGTCTATACTATCTATATTTTCCTCTAAGTACAGATACATTCATGTATGCTCATTGTCTCTATTCACTCTTATACCTCTTTACCCGCATGCATATCAATCGTGATCATTTTTACTCTCATTACCCGTCTTCATCCCTCAGTCTATTTTTGTCTTTACCCACATACATATCAATCGTGATCATTTTAACTCTCATTACCCGTCTTCCTCCCTCAGTCTATTTTTGTAATTGTTCTGCAAATTTTCGTGCTTCTTCTGGATCCGAGAATAGTCTGTTTTGTTGTCCTGGAATAAATATTTTCAATACCGCTGGATGCTTTAGTATAAATTTATACCCTTTCTTCCATAAAATCGCCTTTGCTGTATTGAACTCTTTTCTCTTCTTTAGGAGTTCAAAACTTATATCTGGATAAATGAAGATTTTTTGCCCTTTATACTCCAGTGGTTTGTTGCCCTCTCTTACTTTTTCCATTGTCTTCTCCAGTACCTTTTCTCTTGTAGTATATCTTAGGAATTTTACTACAATAGATCTTGGTTTTTGTTGTGGTTGTGGTTTAGTGGCCAATGCTCTATGTGCCCTTTCTATTTCCAATTCTTGCTGTAGTTCTGGACATCCTAGGGTCTTAGGGATCCACTCTTTTATAAACTCCCTCATATTCTTGCCTTCTTCATCTTCCTTAAGGCCCACTATCTTTATGTTATTTCTTCTGTTATGGTTTTCCATTGTATCTATTTTTTGAGCTAGTAGTTCTTGTGTCTCTTTAGTTTTTTTATTAGATTTCTCCAATTTCTTTTTTAAGTCTTCTACCTCCATTTCTGCTGCTACTGCCCGCTCTTCCATCTTGTCCATTTTCTTTCCCATTTCTGTTAAGGTCGTCTCCATTTTATTTATTTTCTCTTCTGTGTTGTTTATTCTTTTTCTTAAATCCTTAAATTCCTGTGTTTGCCATTCTTTAAATGACTCCATGTATCCTTTAATAAGAGGAAGTATATCCTTTATCTTGCCTTTCTTTTCTTCTTCTATTTCACTGTACTCTTCCTCTTCTTCTTCCTCTAGGTTGGCCATCTGTTGTTTCTTTGGTGCCCTTTCCTCCTCTTCTTTCTTGTTTCTATTGTCTTCTGTGGTCTCTTCTTGCTGCAGGTGTTCTGCAGCTGTCGTTGCCGGCTGTGGAGATCGACTCCCCAGCTGGTCCCCCCTCCCGTCGGTGTGTTTTTTTTCATTCGCATCGCGCATGCGCGGTTGCGCACTTTTACTCGGCCCTGCGAGCCATTTTTGTAGTCCATTATTTACCGACCTGAGGGAGCGGGTTTCTCTCTCCGCAGCGGGCCTCTTCGGACAGGTAAGGCCTTCACCTTTTTCCTCCTTTGTCTTCTCTTCCTCTCTTCTTACCGTTGCTTTCGATTTTTCTTTTTTTGTCGCCATCTTCTTTCCACCTTTATACTCACTTTTCTGTAACTTTTATTTCTGTGCCTTTGTGTTTTTTTTGTTTTTCCCGACTTTTCTGGAGAGGGCTGGAGTTCACCGTCCGGCCACTACTCCATCACGTCATGACGCTGCTGTTCCATGTCCTATCCAATCTCTCTTTAATTTCTTGTTCTCCACTTCAGTTAAGTGTGTTTCTTGTATAAATGCTATATCAATTTTTGCTTTTTTCAGTAAATTTAGCAGTTTCTTCCTTTTGATTTGGTTCTCTATTTCATTAATACTTAAAGTCATATTGTTCAACATAGCCATTTCATACTTTGTTTATCTTTCCTTTCCGTTTCCTCATCATCACCTTTCCTTCTTATCCATTTCTGCTTTCTTTTTTTGAACACTTTACAAGACAACATTTCTAAAACATTTCCCTTATTCTGCTATCTAAAATTCCTTTAACCCCACTATCCCCTCCCCTTCCTGAGTTGCCTTTTATCCCTTGTCGGGCAACCACATTTCCCCTCTCCATTTGGATTTGAGAATTCACTCGCAAGCGTCAACTGATTTTGCAGTGACCGTAACTCCTCCCCACCCAGCCCCCCCAGAAAAGATTTCAATTTTCATATACATCAAAGGTCACTCTCTTAATTCCCCCCATAATTCCTTTCTTCCCTTTCTTAGTTCTTACCTATATTCTATTTTTTTTAATATATACATACACACATACATATAGTTTGTGGACATTTTTGTTCTCGTTACATATCTTCCTCTCTCTGTCTGTTTTGTAGTTGTTCTGCAAATTTTCTTGCTTCCTCTGGATCCGAGAATAGTCTGTTTTGCTGCCCTAGAATAACTATTTTAAGTACCGCTGGATACTTTAGCATAAATTTATATCCTTTTTTCCATAGGATCGTTTTTGCTGCATTAAACTCCTTCCTCTTCTTCAGGAGTTCAAAACTTATATCTGGATAGAAAAAACATTTTTGACCTTTGTATTCCAGTGGTTTTTTTGTCTTCTCTTATTTTCCTCATTGCTTTCTCCAATATATTTTCTCTTGTTGTATATCTTAATAATTTTACTAGAATGGATCTTGGTTTTTGTTGTGGTTGTGGTTTAGGGGCTAATGTTCTGTGTGCCCTTTCTATTTCCATTTCTTCCTGTAATTCTGGTCTTCCTAGGACCCGGGGGATCCAATCTTTTATAAATTCTCTCATATTCTTGCCTTCTTCATCTTCCTTAAGGCCCACTATCTTTATATTGTTTATTCTATTATAATAGAATCCAGTGTTGGATCATGAACAGAGTTCTTGAGGCGGCTGCCTACACCGATAAATGAACTGTTTTAAAAAAAAATAATGTAGCGATTGTTTTTGCTGGGGGGGGGGTGGCGTGTAGAGTTTTTCCTTCTCCTGGGGGCTTTTTGGGGGCTTTTTAAGTTCTTTCTTCATTTTCTTTTTCTTTATTTTCTTGCTTTGGACAGAGGTGTCACAGGTGATTGGTAGTCTTAAGATGCTGGAGGTCCAAGATGAGAGGCAAAAGCGAGTTCTGAATTCTTGGGAAGTAGAAAAGTGGCTGTCAGTAGGGTATTGAATTTTGTAAGTTTTAATATAAATGAGATTGATAATTCGATTTAAGAGGAAAATAGGTTTAGCTCACATGAAGAAAATGAAAGTTGATATTGCTTTTTTTGCAAGAGACTCATTTAACAGAGAAGGAACATTAGAAACTAAAAATGAGATTTGGTAGGTCAAGTGGTAGCTTCAACATTTAACTCTAAAGCAAGAGGTGAGGCAGTATTGATTGAGAAGACCTTACCTGTTAAAATTCAAAAGGGGTTATGGATCCTTTGGGGAGATTGTCTTGATTCATTGTCAAATTTATTCTGAAATATGGATATTCATGAGTATTTATGCACCAAATGTAGATGATGAAGGATTTATCCATGATACTTTTATGCTTTTAGCTGAAGCACACGAGAAAAGTTTTGACAGGAGGGGATTTTAATTGCTTTCATGATCCAGTGTTGGATAAGTCAGCAAGATTAGTTACATGAGCTAAAGTTGAATAGGTAACTGAGTTTGATGAAAGAGTTGTATTTGATAGATATTTGGTAAAGGTTAAATCCAAAGAAAGGGATTATTCCTTTTATTCTTATAGGCATGACTCTTATTCGAGAATAGATTTATTTTTAATATCAGTGCAATTGCAGGGGAGATATATGCATGCAGAGAGTAAGGCTAGAATTTTGTCTGATCATTTGCCACTTTTGATGACATGTTTGGCTCCTGATAAGGAGGAATCAGTTTACAGGCAGAAATTTAATACTATATTGTTGAAGAGGGTGGATTTTTGTGACTTTATACGAAAGCTAATTCAAGATATTTTAGAAATAAACTCCATTTCAGTAGATAATAAGTTCTTTGTTTGGGATGCATTGAAGGCATACTTGAGAGGTCAGATAATAAGATATGCAGTGAAAGTTAAGAAAGATTATTTGAAAGATGTTGATCAATTGGAAAAGGAAATAGGTTTGGAAAAGAATTTACAAAAAAAGGCTTCTGATAGGAAAAGGAAGAAATTATAACAAAAAAACTTCATTATAACACAATTCAGACTTAGAACAGAAAAATTGAGAGAAGCAAGCAAAGGTATTATGAATGAGGGGAAATGGCTCATGACGTTTATGTTTGGCAATTAAAAATAGAACAAACTTCTAGAACAATAAATGCTATTTAAAAATCTCTAAGGTGATTACTTATAAACCTCAAGAAATTAATTATTTATTTAAAGATTTTTATTCTAATTTGTATAAATCTGAGTCTCTTTGTGATGAAACTAAGATTGAGAATTTTTAAAATCCCAAATAAGTTTACCTAGCTTGATGCTCCCTTTATGGCAAGAAAAGTTAGTGGGGTATTGAGTTCTCATTGCAAATTGGTAAGTCACTGGGGGAAGGATGGTTTTCCACCTGAGTTTTTAAAGAAATTTAAGGACTTTTTAATACTCCTTTTTATGGAGGTGTTAAAGCAAGCAGCAGAATATCATTCTCTACTGGAATCTTTTTCAACTGCAATTATTACAATAATACCAAAGAAAGATAGAGATCCATTAAAGCCAGCATCTTATAGACCAATATCATTATTGAATGCAGATTATAAAATTATTGCTATATTTACCAAATTTAATTCATATGGATCAAACAGGGTTTGTTTAAAAAGTGACAATCTTCTGGTAATATTGCTAGACTGATTAGCCTAATTAATTTAGCCCAGAAAAGGGGTAACTTAAGTGTGGCAGTAAAGAGGGCCTTTTACAGGGTAGAATGGGACTTACTGTTTAAGTTGCAAAAAATTATAATTAATCATACTATATCTTACATTAAACAATTTATTCACACCATCAAAACATCATCTCCCAGTTGCTGATTAATATCACAAATTAAGTCATTTTCCCATTTAATCCTGGATTTATCTAAATTTATTTTATCCATAGTATCTTGTGATAACGCATACATCTCTGAAATAAAACCCTTATCTGAAAAATGAGAAATCATCAACTCAAATTTCGTTAACTGAGGAATTTTCATTTCTCTTCCAAAATTACCTTTCACTAACGCTCTAATTTGATAATAAACAAAGAATTCACTGAAATCCCAAATTTCTCTCTAAGTTGATTAAATGATAAAAATTTACCCACTTCAAATCAATCCTGCAATAACTTTATTCCTTTAAACTGTCAATTTCCTAAAAATCTGTTATTCAATGAAAAAGGAATCAGTTTATTTTGATATATTGGGGCCTGAACTGATAATAGCTTATTACTATTAACTTAACCCCCTTCTAATTCTAAGTGCACGTGGATATAATTTGTGTATATTCAGGAAAATTCTTTGCTTTAATAGTCCACTCATTCACTTCTTACTTCTCCAAGTTCACCGGTATCAGGCAATTCTTATTCCGTGTGCAGAATTTAACATTTATGAATTTTCAACCAGCTCTGGTGCTTAAAGGAAAATGGTTACCACTCAGGAAGATTCTTGTTGGTTTCAGAGAGATAATTTGTTGCTTGTGGGACACATCAACTGATTTCCTCTCATCAGCCACTTCAGTGTCTTGCCAAAGAAACTTGCCTCATCATGGGTTTTTCAAATGATAACCTCTTCTTCCAGGTCACCACAGAGTTCCTCTTGTTTCCCTTATTTCAGGAGAAACATTTAATACTCCTTACAACAGGAATATTTCAACAGGCTGAACTCAGAATTCACAACCAGTCTTCAAAATGTTTTACAACAAACCTGCCAGCTGGCCATGTTGCAACCTCAAGCTACTGCAAAACTATCTTCTCTCTCTCTCTCTCTCTGAGAAATCCTGTTTTACTTTCCTCTTTCTCTCTCTGCTTGGAAAAGCCAAATTCTCCCAAGGCTCCAAATCCAATCCTTGAAAGATCTTTATCAGCATTTGACATCAGACTTCAGACTTCTCCATTTGCACCTGGTTTTGAAGTTACTTCCAAAGCAGTTCCATTGTCTTTTACAGAGACACTGGTGCCTAAATTTCTAGCTACAGCAAAGCTCTTGCATTTTAAATGAGATGTGAAGTGTAAGAATCTGTTTGTGAAGTGACCTACACTAAAACCCCACAATCTACCTCTTTTAAAAATATATTTATATATAATATAACCCGTAACAATGAGAGACGGGATGGAGTTCTGTGAAGATAATATGACAAAAATTATAAATGTTAACTATAGGCTGATTCAATATAATTTTTTGCATCAGTTTATATTTCTATCTCTTCAAAAATCAAAAAGATTGAACCCTACATTATTAGATTTGTGTTTTGGGTGTGGGCGAGAGACTGGATCATTTTTGCATTCTACTTGGTTGTGTCCTAAAGTTAAACACGTCTAGGTGGAAGTTACTACATTTTTGGAATGAATAACAGGGGTTAAGTTTCCACAGGATCCGATGCTATTTTTGTTGGGTAATATTAAGGTTATAAGACCTAAATTAAAATTAACTATGTATCAAACTGAATTTGTACAAATTGCTTTAGCAATTTCTAGGGAGCGTTTAGCAACAACTTGGAAATCAGACACAGACTTAGGGATGGAGAGATGGCATGTGGAACTTCATAGCTGCATTCCACTTGAGAAGATTACTTAGAGTTTTCAAAATAAATGTCATGTATTTTGGAAAATATGGCACTCATACTTTTAAAATGTGGGTATGAATGTTTAACAGACTCTCTGAAAACCTCATTTCTTGGTAACCTCCAAAATTAAATTTTATTCCCATTACACTCTCCAGTCCTTTTTTCTATCTTCTTTGTTTTTCTTTTTCCAGGGAGCGAGGGAGGCGGGGGTGGGGAGAGGTTTGTATACCACATGTATAATCTTTGAAAGTTTTTTTTTATAGAATGAAACGCATTTACTGTTGTGGTTTAAAATTTGTAAATAAAATATTCAAAAAAAAGAAAATGAATTATGCTACCACACAATGTCAAGACAGAAAAAGAAGTGATAAACGTAAGATGTCAGATAAATATTCCAGTGACAGTGCAAGAAAACAGTCAGAATTCTCCTTTTTGAAAATATTTCTGGCACCCCTTTAGTTATCCTGGATGATACTGTAAAAGATTAAACTTGAGGCAACTTTTAGACTACTGCTTGCAGTTTTAACTGCCACACTTTTGGAAGGATTTAGAAAGAGTACAAAAGGACTGCATGGTAGGCATAGCAATTAGTGTAACACCTTTACAGTGCCAGTGATTGGGGATGGGTTTCAAATCCCGCACTATATGTAAGGAATTAGTATGTTCTTCCCGTGTCTGCATGGGTTTTCCTCCGGGGTTGTGGTTTCTTCCCACCGTTCAAATTGTACTGGAGATGTAGTTTGATTGGGTGTAATTGGGTGCCAAGGACTCGTGGACTGAAATGGACTATTATCGTACTGTATCTCTTTTTAAAAAATAAAGATTTACAGGGCATTCACTTGATTGGAATGCATTTGCTGCAAGGAGAGGTTGGACAAACGCAGATTGTTTTCATTGGAAAATGAGGGGCAACCTGATAAGATTAATTATGTTAATTTTATGAAAATAGGAGAAGCAGAGATGAAATTGATAGCCTTTTCCCCCAGGATGGAAAGCTCAAATCCTAGAAGACATCAGGGTTAGGTAATGGGCAAAAGTTTAAAGATGTGTGAGGCAAGTTTTTTTTTACACAGGAAGGTAGGAGCCTGGTACATGCTGCCAGGAGAAATGGTAGAAGCAGGTACAATTTCTTAGTTTAAGCGGCATTCAGGCAGATAAGTAAACAGACAAGGAAAGGAGAGACATCAATCATATGCAGGCAGATGTGAATAGATCAGTGTCACGGTTGGTGGGCCAAATGGCCCTTTTTGTGTGATGATCTATGTAGATACCCAGTTTTCCACCAGGTGCACTGTTCCAGTTTTTGCTGATTTGAAGCAGCTTATAATTTATTGCTTTGGCCAAAAATACATTACTTCTGATTTATTCACCAAAGATAGATAAAAATATTATTACCATAGCAAAATATTACATTTCTTGGAAAGTTGCAAGAAAAATTATGAAAAACCTTTGTATCTCCAATAAGTGTTAAAGTTTTAATGCTGTGGTAAGCAATATTTAATGATGAACTTATCTTGGGGGTGGGGTGGGGGGGGTATGTTTTGTAGATTTTTTTAACAAAATGCTTTTTGTTCCATTTATACCATCTGCATGTCCAACTAAGATTTTTTTGTGCTTTTGATAGATTCAAATAGAATTTGTTTTTTGTTTTAGTGAATTGCTGTTCAGCAATTAATGAGTTGCTTCCAGTCTGATTCCTCATCTCGCTCAAGCTTTTCCTTTTCTCAAATATAACAGATCCACTGTAGAGGGCACTGAATTCAAAGTGACATTGAAAAAGGGATTATCTTTGTTTTAGAGCCTGCTGAATTTTTATTGCTACAGGTCAATGCCACATAAAATGCACTTTCCTTAAATATTTCTCCCTTTTGAAGGTTAATTAATTGATAGATGAGGAGAGAAATGTAATGCATCCAGTGATATTGATGTTTTTCCTGTATTTTTCTATTTTCACATGAAAAGGGAATTTAGGAATTAAAAAAAAAACTTTAAAAGTTATACTTTCTCAATTTTATTGTATTTATTTCTAACCTTCTGGAAATACAGAACCAAATCAGCAATAACCAGTTGTGTCGAGCAGAGAAGGAATGCAGCAGCCTACGTGAGAAGGTGCAATATCTTACAGCCCAGAATAAAGGACTACTCACTCAGCTAAATGAATCTAAACGAAAAATAGCTGAAATGGATTGCAAGGTAGAGTGACAGATTATGTTATATTTTATATTGTATATAGATATGTTTTAAAGGAGATAAATTGTGGGGTTTTTTTAGTGTAGATTACAAAGAAACACCAACACTTCACAACACAGATCTCATTTAAAATGCCAGAGCTCTGCTCAAGACAGATAGTCCAGGCTCCCACTGCCTTTGGAAAGACTATGGAAACTTCAGCAAGGACTTCACAAGAAGGTGTTAATTGGACATGCTGTGGAGTAATGGATTATTGTTTTGGAAAGCAACAAATGAATGGATTCAGAAGATTGGGTCCAGTGGTGCAATCTGACTGAATGCAGTTTGCTTTTCTAAGAAGGTCATGTGGTTTTGGAAGCAGAGAGAGAGAGAGGAGACCAAACAGGTTTTCTCTGAGAATGCGAGAGAGAACTAGTTTCTGCAACATGGCAAACTGGCAGCTTGTTTGAAACCCCATTTTGAAGACAGGTTGTGAGTTCTGAGTTTAGCCTGTTCAAAGCCCTTGTGGTCCATTACAAGAGGAGATAGCTGGCTGTATAATGTTTCATCTGAGATAAGAAAAACAGAAAAGGAACTCTGTGGTGACCTAAAGAAAGGGGTTATCATCTGGAAAACCCTGATGGGACAAGTTTCTTCAGCAAAACACTGAAGTGGCTGATTGGAAGGAATCAGTTTGCATATGTCCAACAAACAACAAATATCTCTCTGAAACCGACAAGAACCTTCCTGAGCGGTAACCATTTTCCTTTCAAGCACCAAAGCCTGTTTTTTTTCCCCGCAACATGAAGTAAGATTGGACTGTGAATCAAAGAACTTTTCTGAAATTACCCACACATACACGTGTGCTTGGAATTAGAAGGGGTTAGGTTAGGTTAAGTTAATAGTAATAAGTTAAAGATTGATCCTGTTTTTATGTTTAAAGAAAATTAAAAGTAACTTTTGTTTAAGTAACCATTTGTCTGGGTGAATTTCTATTGTTGCTGGGGTTTGAGGTCCTCTGGGCCTGTAACATTAGTATGTGAAGTACTGTGCACAGAGTGAATAAAAAAAAACATTGCTGAATAATTGATGCCAGAAAAAAAATTCTGTGTGCAATTTATTTACCAAGTTCTGCATAACTTTGAGGGAAAAATTTGAAGGAATTAACATTTTCTGGTGGTCCATGAAAGAAATGACATGTTTTATTTGAGGAAGTCACACTTCCAGATACTACCCAACCCACTGAATCTCTCCAACTTCTCTTTGTTCATTGAAGATTCCAGTGCCTGCACTTTGTGTTTCTCATAATAGTATCAGCTTTCTTTAAAAAAAACACACATGTACTTCTGCAAAATTGGTTCAAAGAATGCAATTATCCAAATTAATTTCTCTCCTTGGTAAATTGTGGTGCAGTTTAATAAATTGAGGAATTGTAAAGTACAATTTTATGCCGCCATCCTGTTTGTGGTCCTTGCAAGTCTGGTGGGCTATCTCGCATCTCCCCCAGTTGACTATTGTAAGGACTGAAACTCTATCATTGCTGTTGAGAATTCATGTTATACAGAGTGAAAGAAGCAGCAATTGTAGTTTATGTGACAAGTGCTGGGAGTTGATGATAAGACTGAGTCATTAGTCTCTTGCAACATGTGATTTTTCCCATCTTAAACTTTCTATAGGCTGGGCCTGATCTAATATGTTTTACAAGTTTAATTATCAATTTTTTATCATCTCTGCAATTCCTGACTGTTGAGCTTTATTCTTCCCCGCAACATGAATGACAAGGCTAGCTTTCATTGTCCATCCCTAGTTGCCCTTGAGAATGCGGTGGTGGGTGGCTTTCTGAACCACTGCAATCCATGCTGTAAAACTGTTGATGTCATGCTTTTAAGGAAATTCCAATATTTGGGCCCAATAAAAATGAAGGATTGGTAATACATTTTCAGGTTGTTAAAGATTCGGAGTGGAATCTCCAAAATGTTATATCCACATGTGTCTGCTGCCCTTCTATTTCTTGGTAATCAACTTTGCAAGTCGGGGCAGTGCTGTCAAAGAAGCAGAATTTTGTCAACATTAAATCAGTTATGTTGGTGAGTAAGCAGGTGGATGGATGGGTGTTGATTTACTTGTGTCGAGCTTTCTGTCACACTCCAACTGTGAGATGTTGATGCCAAATTACTTGTGCAAGTAAATAGACATGTTATTTGGATTATTCATATCCAAGTTAGTTTATAGAAGTTTAATTTTTCCCGCCCTGGGCTATGTACATCTGCACAGGCAGTTTAAATTTTATTTTTGTTAAATATTTTAAAGTAGCTACAAAGCAATAATGTTTTCATTGAAATAACACCCAGATATTCAGAATCAGAATTTATTATCATGAACAAGTCTTGAAATTTAGTGTTTTGCGGCAGTGCCATTGTGTAAACAATCATATTTTAACCATATTATGACATTACTATAAAAAAAGTAAAACTAATAGTCCACGAAAAGTAAGGCCATGTCTTCGGTTCATTGATTATTCAGGAATCTGATGGCAGCGGGGAAGAAGCTTTTGAATTGTGCCTGGCCACACAGTTGTGGGTGTAAAATGAGTAGAGCAGTGGGCTAAGCATGCATCCTTGGGGTGTGCTTGTGTTGATAGTGAAGAGGAGATGTTGTTCCCAATTTGTACTGACTGTGGTCTCCCGATGAGAAGGATCCAGTTGCAGAGGGGGGTACAGAGACCTAGAGTTTTGACCAGCACTGAAGGAATAATGGTATTGAAGGCCGAGCTCTAGTCGATGAAGAGCAGCCATATGTATGAATTGCTGAGTTCAAGGTGATCCAGAACTGAGTGGTAAGCCAGCGATATTGGATCTGCTGTGGAGCGATTGTGACGAAAGGCAAATTGCAGTGGTTCCAGATCTTTGCTTGGGTACGTGTTAATTCTGGTCATGATCAGCCTCTCAAAGCATTTCATTACAGTAGAAATTGGTGCTACTGGGCGGTAGTCATTGAAGCAGATCACACTACTCTTCTTGGGTACCGGGGTGATTGGAGCCCTTTTGAAGCAGATTGGAACTTCTGACTGCAGCAATGAGAGGTTGAAAATGTTCATGAAGACTTTGGCTAGTTGGTTGGTGCTGATTGTCAGTACCTTGGCACTGAGTTCCTCTAGCTTATTGTTTGTTAAAGATTCCAGCTTCTGCAGTTGTTTCCCTCTTGAGAGTATCTTCAGGTTGCAAGAACTGTACTTTAACTTCATCATGTTCCGGTGAATCCAGCTGTCGTCAAAACCAGTATGTAAACTTGCAGCAAGGAGATTAAGTGTTGCAGCTGCTATTTTATCTGTGTGCAAGAACTTGAAATGTGAATTTTACTGTGACTAAAAAGCCCTTTGTTGGTTTTAAAACCACAATCTCAGAAATTGATGTTTATAAAATTGTAATAACTGCAAGCCTGTTTGATCTCCTGAGGTCTAAATATTTGCTACTCATATACGTCAACCATTGAAAACTCTTGAA
This sequence comes from Narcine bancroftii, assembly GCF_036971445.1. Lineage (NCBI taxonomy): Eukaryota > Metazoa > Chordata > Chondrichthyes > Torpediniformes > Narcinidae > Narcine > Narcine bancroftii. Next base: position 140,718,135 of record NC_091473.1, on the reverse strand, counting down.
CTCTTAAAAGTTAAAATATTATTAATACAAGAGTAGCAGTGCATTTTCCAAGTGGTCTTGTGAAAAGCAATACTATTCTTAATCAAATTTGTGACGATATTCACCTTGCAGAATGTTTTGGGAATTATTTTATAGTGACAAACTGAAAATATTTGGTTAACATTTTGAGAGTTCTTATTTAATTATTTTTGTATCTTTGTTAACTGGTAGTAACTGGGATGAAATGATATTTATTTATAAATTTTGAATTTTTATAATATATCTAACATGGTTCAATGCTCCACAAATAAAATCTCCACTGCTGATTACTCCATACTGAATATTCTATACTCCATTTTCTTTCTTTGGCTTGGCTTCGCGGACGAAGATTTATGGAGGGGGTAAAAAGTCCACGTCAGCTGCAGGCTCGTTTGTGGCTGACAAGTCCGATGCGGGACAGGCAGACACGGTTGCAGCGGCTGCAGGGGAAAAATGGTTGGTTGGGGTTGGGTTTTTCCTCCTTTGCCTTTTGTCAGTGAGGTGGGCTCCATACTATTTGTTGGAATGATTTTCAGATTTTAATTATTTTCTCAATTGTTTATCATTTCAAGGAAGGTCAGTGGAAAAATTTCAAGCTCAGGTTGTACATGTTTGTGGTTACACTGAGTGCAAGTTCACCTTCATGTTCTGAGATTTGTTATGCAAGCAGTCAAGCTAGTTATCTTATTCTCCTGCAAGTAAAACGCAATGCAGGGTTATGGAGAGAGAGAGGGAGAGATCAGTTAGTGCAGTGTAAAGACAATGGGATTTAGCTGGTGCAAAATTCATTCAGGATTCTGATAATAGCAGAAAAGAAATTGTGGTTGAATCTGGTGATTTCACCATTGTGAATATTCCTCCAGATAGGAGGAGGGTTAAGAGAGAGTGAACTGGGTGGGATAAGTCTTTTAACATGTTGATTGCTTTTCCAAGGCAGCAGGAAGTGAAGATGGAGTTGATGTAAAGGGGTTGCGGGGTGGGTGGGGTTTGTGATGGTTTCTTGCAATCTTGAGCAGACCGGTTCCCGTATTAAGCACTGATGCACCTTGATAAGATACTTTCAATGGTGCTTCTTTAGAAGTGACTCAGGTGACATGCTATATTTTGTACGGCTTCCAAGGAAGTGGAGCCGCTGGTGCCCTTTCTTGGCCATTACGTTGATGTGGGTTAACCTGGATGGGCTGCTAGAGATGCTTTCTCCTCTGGATTTAATGCATTCTGCTATCTCCACCTCATTCCCATTGATGGGGAAAAGGGAGTGAAGCATACCTCTATTCCAAAAGTCTTATGACCATCTCCTTCATTTTGCTGACATGAAGGAAGAGGTTGTCTTCCTGACATCAAACCATGAGATTCTCTTTCTCTACTCAGGTGGCCATTATTACTGATCTTGCCAACCAAGGTAGTGTCATTTGCATATTAAAAGATTAAGTTGGAGGGGTGTTTGGCATACAATTATGGACGTAAGTATAGCGGCCTGAGTACGTAGCCTTGTGGGGTCTAGTTTTGAGGGTGAACGTTGAGCAGACGTTGTCACCGATTCTGACTAAATGTGGTCTGTAGACAGCAAATTCTGGATCCGTTTGCTGGATGGTGAGGTCAAGGTCATGGCATTTGGGAATTAGTTTGTTTGGTAGTATTGTATTGAAGTTGGAGCCATATTGAATGACTAGTAGTCTGGCATCGGTATCCTTGTCCGGATGTCTCAGGGCTGGGTGTAGGACCAGAGATATGGTGTCTGCTTTGAAACTGTTGCGGCAGGAGACGAATTGGAGTGGATTAAGTCTGGAGTTAATGTGAGCTGACTGACTTTATTTTCAATTAACCATATAACCATTTACGGAGTGGAAACAGGCCATGTTGGCCTTTAAAGTCCGCACCGGTTCACTGATTTTGTGCGCCCTCTTCAGGCATTGGTGATTTTAAGTGTAGTGGATCTTTGAGAATTTTAACATCTATCCATAGGTACTCTGTACTTTGGATGTGAAATCTCATATTAAAATATTGGGGAAACTATTGTGTGAGTTTTCTCACCATTTTATTTTCTAAATAAATAAGTTAAAATATGAAATGGAACAGTAAAACCCTGGTGGAATCTGGCACCGATGGGGATTGATAGATTCAGAATATGTGAATTTTCCAGTTGCTGGAGATTGCGTGTTGTGTGATCAGCAAACTAATGTTGAGGCATGACAATTTTAAACATCCCTTTATTTAATTTTTTTTTTGCCAGTTGATTGAGGCTGCTGGTTGCTTCAATTCTGGATAACAGGGATTTTACTGTATTTGTTTTTATATGCCTTGTGATATAGTAACTTTTTGATAATTTAATCTAATGGAAATGCTCTTATCATTTGTTGGAGTGTGATATTTTATCTCACGATTCAGTTTAAATTTTATTTTAGAATAAAGAAGATGTGATGGCAGTAAGACTTCGGGAAGCAGATAGCATTGCAGTTGTGGCTGAACTCCAGCAGAAGATTGCTGAACTGGAAATGCAGGTACTGTAATAAAAATTAAAGTTATTGTTAATGGAATTCTTTTCACTTGTCTTGCCTGCATTGTACTTGTTCAGAATTGTTGAGCTGTAGTGTCATAGAATATAGAACATTACAGCATAGAACAGGCCCTCAAGCCCACAATGTTATGCCATCCTATGTAGACCTACTCCACAACAACCTAATCCTTCCCTACCTCACACCCATCATCCTCTATTTTTAATTTTTATTTGTTTATTTATTTTTATTATCCCTACATAAATTCATGCAATCATCCTGAGAAATAAGTATTCCTAAATCTTTCTCCCATTTCAATCTAGATTTATGTATATCCGGCTTAAGCATTTTATTCTGTAATAAAGCATACATCTCAGATATAAATCCTTTCTTACCACCCCCAAAAAAGAGTATTTGAAGATGTATCATATTTCTCTTTCATTCTTTGAAAAAAAATATCCTGCTTCATAACAATCTTGCACAAATTTAATACTCTTTTGATCCCATAACTTCAAACATTGATTATTAAGTGTAAGGGGGGAAAAACTTATTTTGATACAATGGAGTTTTACCTGAAATCTTGCCTTGAATACCAATGGCTTCATTTTTTTATACCATAAATCCATTGTGTTTCAAAACAGGTAAATTATAATGACTCAATAACTTAGGATTCCATCAATAAATAAACTGATCCATCTTCTTCTCACCAATTTGAGATATTTTGATATTAGCCCATATCAAAGGTTTATCCACTTCAAACAACCTATTAATAAATTTCAATTGTGCTGCATCATAATAATTTTGATAATTAGGAAGTTGCAAACCTCCTAATTCATATTTCCAAGTTAATTTCTGTAATGATATCCTTACCGTTTTATCCTTCTATAAAAATTTCCTCACTAAAGCATTTAAATTCTTAACCATTTTTTTGAGGAATCTTACAAAGAATAGACTAAAAAAAGTACTGAATTCGAGGAAAAATATTCATTTTAATACAATTAACTTGTCCTATTAATGCAATCAGTAAATTTTTCCATTGATTCAAATCATATTTAATTTTAGACAATAAGTGCAAATAATTTAATTCATATCTCTCTCTCATGGCCCATCCCTTTGTAAGCGAAGATGAGCACGGTGCCTTGTAGCTCTTCTGTCCTCACAGAACTTTTGTTCCGTTTTCTATGGAGTTTTAGGCACCATGTGCCGGGGCAAGGACTTGGAGGCAAATGCTTGCCCAGGACAAATGCCTCCCTCCGGCTCCCATGCCACTGGGCCTGGCGGAGACACGACAGCCAGAGTGACGTGGGTTGGCCCGCAGTGGTTTGTTCCATGACTGTGCTCGCTGGCCATTGTCCTTACGGATCCTTCACCCACCAATTTTGCTGCTGCAGACCGCTAGTGAAACTATAATTACAATCTACCTTAACACCTAAATACTTCATCTGATCTGACCATTTAAATTTTAATATGCCTACATGAAGAATAATCCATTTCAACTAAGGGCATAATCTCATTCTTTTTACAATTAATTTTATAACCTAATATCTCACCATACTGTTCCAATCTATCATGTAAGCTCCTCAAAGAATTCTGAGGTGCTGTTAAATTTATCAAAACAACATTTGCAAACAAATTAATTTTAAATTCATCAGATTTCATCCTAATATCTTTAATATTACTATCTTGTCTAATCACCTGAGCCAAAGGTTCAATAACTAATGCAAATAGAACTGGTGACAAAGGGCAGCCATGCCTAGTTGATGTAGTCAACATAAAAGGTAAAGATAACTGTCCATTTGTCACAACTCTAGCAATAGGACTTCTATATAAAGCCTTAATCCAACCAATAAAAAAGGGCCAAATTTAAATTTCTCCAAAACATTAAATAAAAAACTCTACTCTATCAAAGGCCTTTTCTGCATCCAACGAAATAACCATTGATAGGTTAGATTCTTCCCAGAGACATTAATTAAAGAAACCAACTTGATAATATTATTTGCCGAATAACTAGCCTATTAGCTAGAATCTTCACCACAATTTTATAATCAACATTTAATAAAGAAATAGGTCTATAAGACCCTGCTTTCAATGGACTCCTACCTTTCTTAAAAATAACTGTAATAATTGGTTGAGAAAAAGAATCCGGAAAAGAATGTGCCTCAGAGTCCCTATTTTACTAGCCTCCACCACCACCCTGGCAATGCACTCCAGGCACCCACCACTCTCTGTGTAAAGACACTTGCCTCTACGTCTCCCCTCAACTTTTCTACACTCACTATAAACAGATGTCCTCTGGCATTTTTTTGTGGGTTCTGAAAATATCTGCTGAGTTTAACCTCAACAGTCTTGACACATTATTTGAGCAGGTTGAAGTTTTCTTCAATAGGCATTAATCATGAGTCCACTGTTTAATTTAGTGTAGTTTGTAGATTATATCAAAATGTTTCCTGTTGGTCTTGTATGCACATTATAAAAATATCAGGTGGTTTTACTGAACCAGAAGAGGCAATATGCTTTTGATTTCCTGTTTTAATTGTTGTTTTGCATTGATGGTGATTGCATTTGTTAAACACAGAGAACCAGAATATTTTTTAAAAATTCAATAAAAATGGTGAATTATAATCAGAGACCATTTTATTGGAACAATAGTCATTGCACTTTATGTAATAAAGGGGAAAAGATTGATTTAATAGGTTCAATTTTTATTGATTTTTGATCATGTAAAAATCAAGTGGGCATTCTTATGACCATCATCACGTTCTTTGTTGCCTATTTTTTGCCTGTGTAACGATATGAAATACATCATTCTGCATAAGATTGTTTGGCCATAGTACTCTTTATTACAAACCAATGTATCACTCAAAAATATCTGCATACTATGCATTTTATTCCAACCCCAAAATATCTGATGCTGCCCTGAAATCAGTAAAAGAAAAATGCAGGAAAATATTGTTTGTTCAAAATCAAAGTATCTTTCAAAACCTGTTTGAAAGGGGGAACTTCGTATAAGAATTCCTGTAACTTGGTCTTGAAACATATAAAACATTGCTGCAAAGGTTGGAAATGAATGTTCTGAATTGTGTGTGACATATGCAAGTTCTTTCGAAGTTAGGTGACATAAAAATGCCTAACTTGTAAGTGAGGAAACAGGTTTGGTAGGTCTCAAAGGCAAGGACTCTGGACACACAGTTTTGATAGGGAAGGATTTTATTTACGGAAGGCAAGTGTGAGAAATGGAAACTGATGCAACACACACACACACACACACACACACAAACTGTATAATGTACAATTAATAACGAACGTGGGGAAAATAACGTGGGAACAAAATACACTGGTACATACAATGATCAAGGAAAAATCACTTCGATGCCCACTACTCCTTAACTCAGTGCAGGCACGGCTCTATGCTACAAGGGACACTAATTAAATGCTCCCAACCCTTTTAACAGTGCACATCTTAACCAACAGTTTTCTCCAGCCGTCTTCCACATTTTTAGGCCTGGAGCGAAGCAGGATGGTCCTAAGCTGGCAAAGAGGGAGAATAAAGAACACATGGAACTTTATAATGCTGGAGGGTCCAGCCCAGGTTGCAGGAGAGTTGATCCAATTACAACAGCCAATGGCCCAAGGCCAAGTTCAGGCAGGCTGTAGAGTGCAGTCCAGGTCATTTACAAGGGACTAACGGAAAGCTGTGCATTAATGGGTGGAGTGGAACGAAACCTTGATTGGCAGCTGGTGTGTCCTCCAACGAGGTAGGGGACAGTGCTGTCACGTGACAGCCACAACCCCAATGCAATCCACCCCTTGGAGGTCACACCACTCACCAATCATGAGACAATCAATAACTATTTTTAGTAAATACCACAGATAAGGGTGCCATTTTAAAAAAAATCCAATACAAAGGTTTGATAAGCCAAAATGTCCTGCAATAAAGTTTCCATAGCAGCAGCTGTTCTCTTGCTGAGACTTTTTTGTATAATACATGACAAACTGTCTTGTTGGTCAGTAGTTAGTTCAGTGTCACTGTACAGGTGCTAATAAAATCATAAGTAGCCCTGAGGAAAGTGTTGGCCGATGTCCCAGTATTGAATGGGTTGTAGTGAGCTGCGGCACCAGACAGAGATTTTGTCCAGAAACCAAGCAGGACTCTGCACCCTTGGATCTTCTGCCTGAGGTTCCATTCAGCAACTGCCTCACTGGCCAAGATCTGTAACTTAAAAGGAACACCTGCCTGGCAGTGCTTGTTCAAAAGCTTGCTTTGCTGTGTTAAAAGCAGCCGGTTGTTCCAGTCCCCATTGGAATGTGGATTTTTATGGGGGACTCTATAGGGTGGTTTAAAGAGCATGGTAAGGTGGGATATGTGCTACCACCAATAACTTAGGAGGCCCATAAAGCTCTGAGTGTCTGTTTTATTTGAGGGGATGGCAAAATTCAAAGTTTCATTCTTGGCAGTCTCAGAAATATCTCTTTGACCTGAGCACCGTTGTATCCCCAGAAACAGGGTGTTTGGCTGGGGTACTGCACTTTTCAATATTAATAAGCCAGCTCCATTTCCTGAGGGAGGTTAGCATGTGAAGGGCCTCTGAAACATTGGTATAATGGACAATTGACATCTTTGGGAGAGGTTGAATAGGTTGGACATTGCAGCAGATAGTGGGACTGTGGAATGTGTCTTGTCTCTTGTCCCAAGTAACTGCAAATTGCTCCTGAGTTGTAATTGGAGAGGAATGGAAAAGAAGGTATTCTTGTTGCAGGGTCTTTATTGTGGGCTACAAATAATCTTGGAGGGAGGTGGGGACAACAACTGGTTCCCCTTTGGCTGTCCCATCACCATTTGTAGTCCGTGCAAGCTTGAACGTAAACTTGCCCCTGTTAGTATGAAGGGACTGTTCCTTTAAAGCATTAATCCCTAGAATGGATTCAGGGAAATGCACTATTCAGACTGTTACGGGTTCCCCGGGCAGGAGTGGGCAACGGAACAAATGTGCCGGGGGCCCTAGCCTTCATCCTATGGGGGGGGGGGGTGGATATCTGCCACCCCATGGGTGAGGGTTCCTGTTGGCATCTGCCAAGTACAGGAAGGCTGGAGAGTCCCGTCCAGGTAATTTACATGGAATAACTGGCAGTGTGTGCACTAATGGGTGGGGTGGAACCAATTTTTGATTGGCAGCTGGTGTGTCCTCCAATTAGGTAGGGAGCAGTGCTGTCACGTGACAGCCACAACCCTTCTCAATGCACTTCCCAACACCATAAAACAAAGACAACACTTTAAAGCCAAATACTATGCAAGCTGGAAATCGGAATTAAATATAGAATACGCCGGGGCAGTATCTGCGGTGAAAGAAACTGAATCAGCATTTCAGGTTGCTGACCTTGCATTCTATTCTTCACCATAAATATGTAATTTTGTTCGTTTTTTTTAGTACCGTGTTGGTAAAGCTTAAATATGAAATAATAGGAAGAAATGCACAGGAAACCACGTTAGAGCACACCCAGATTTTCTTTCCATACAATGCTATTGAAGGTGACCAAATTCAAAACTAGTGATATTGACCAACATTAACTATTTTTATTCTGATCAGGCACTTGCTTGCATTTATTTCTGTGAGTTAAAAACATTTGAGCATTAATGCATAGTTTGCACCTTAAGCAGTACACCCACGAGTTCTTAAATGAGTTGAATTACAGAAATTATAGATTTAAATCAGTGTTAATTTTCTTGCAGTGCAGGTCATTGTTCAGTCATTCTTGAGAATGATATAGTCATTTTCATATTCTGAAACCACAAAAACCTTCATTCTTGTAAAAAAAATCTTTCTAAATTAATAAATTTATTTTTCTGCTATTAATTAAAACATCACATTACAACTGAATCAATGTTGAAAGATAAATTGAAAAAGCAAGATTGAAATTTCAAATGCATTTTCAATTGCAAGATATAATCGTTTATTTTTTTCTGACACTAATTTAAGAGACAAATCAGGACAAATTTTACTAAATGTTCTTTGTACATCTAAGAACACATGATACCGCACAAAGTCAGTAACCACTTTGTCAAGATCGATTTCTGCAGCCCTGGGAAAGATTTTCTTGCAATCCTAAATTGATGTTGAATTTATCTTCCCAATTATTTAGAACCCAATACACAATTGTTGAGTAGATAGAGGAGGAGATTGCACCTGTCCTTTCCACAGCACATAAGATACAAAGTCTTATACACAGAGTTTACTTTTCTACAGGTTTAAAAACCATTTGATAGCCATCATCAAGCCACGCTGCCAACAGGTCAATCACCAGCACTTTGATGGACCAGATCCTATATCTTGATTATGTCATTGAAATAAATATGCTAAATAAACAATCTGGCTACAAGCCAGGAACACACACACATGTGAACCAGTTCTATCCCTCAAAGTAACTATGGAAGACTAATTCTCAATTAAACTGAAAAATAGTCACCCCTGTTGATCTGTCAGCCCAACTCTCTGGACAGGAATCTTTTGGAAACGTGGCTGCATCATGTGGAGTCAATGCCAAAATTCACTAATTATAAATGATGAGCAACTGCAAGTATTAGAGAGACCAAACGGAGATAGGTTGGTAGCTTTCAGCTAGTTATCATTCAGCTCATGAAGATAACCATTTGCATGCAGTGAGAGGTATGCAGTGTGGGAAAGAGAAGAGCAAGCTCTCTCCTGCAGTCTGCACATCGATTGAGTATTGCACCTCAGTTCAAGTTTATTATCATCTATTGTACATATACAATAGATGAAGCAGTGTCTCTCCAGTCCATGATGGACGTGACAAAAACACACAATATGCATTACAAAACAATCACATAAATAATCAAAATAAATATTTGGGCTGATTGTCACAGTTTATCAGTCACATAGCCTGCAGGAAAAAGCTATTTCCCAGCCTGACAGCCCTGATTTTGATGGTCCTGTACCTTCTTTTTGATGGTAGTGTGTTGAAAGTACTGTGGACTGGATGAAAAGGGTCTTCTATAATTCCTTGAACCCTATTTAGACTGTGCTCGCAGTAAATATCATTAATCTTCTCAGCTGTTTTAATGATCCTCTGTACAGAATTCTGATATGATGCTTTGCAACTACCATACCACACGATGATGCAGCCAGACAGAACACTCTGCTGTAAAAGGTTGTTAAGGTAGTGGCTAATTGCCTTGCTCTCCTCAGCCACCTGACAAATGAGAAGGTGTAGTGGGTCTAGGATAGGTCATCCCTTTCCTGCATGCCAATGAATGTCTCGATGTGCAGAGGAGAAGGGTTGACCTTTATGCTCCTGAAGTCCATAATCATCTCGGCTAAGGAGTCACATGATGGAGTGGTTGGTAGGAGAATACCAGCCCTCTCCAGAAAAGAAGAAATAAAGTGAAGAAAACACAAAAGTTCAAGAAACACAAAACACAACAAATAAAAGATAAAGGTGTGGAGAAAAGAAAGAAAATGGCACCCAAAAAGCCAAACAATGGGGAAAAAAAAAGAAAAGACGCCGGAAGAGAAAAGAGAAGGCCTTACCTGCATGAAGAGGCAGGGAGCCGCCGTGGAGAGAGGAGCCCGCTCCCCGAGGTTGGTGGCGACCCCGCAGAGTCGCGACCTCCTGACCGCTGGACTGCAAAAATGGCTCTCTGAGCCAAACAGAAGTGTCCAATGCGCACATTAAGGAAAAAGAAAACACCGACGGGAGGGGGGCCCAGCTGAGGAGCGAACTTAGCGCACCAGCTGAGAGATGCAAGACAGCAGGGCTCTCAGCTGGACGAAGAGGAAAGCGACAGGAAAAGGAGTGATAGGTGATAGGAAAGAAAAACAACAACAGGAAGCCCAAAAGATAACTAGACCAGAAGAAGAGGACCAACAGCAAGAAGCTATGCAGAAAAACACCCAGCAAACTGAGGCAAGCAGCTCAATAAGAAAGTCAGAAGAGACACAGGTACAAGGAAGAGAAGTAGAAGACACAAACAGAGGTGCAGACTCAGAAGAAGAAGACCAAGCTCTGCACAGAGGAATAGAAGGAAAATAGATTGTCAGTATATAGATTAAAAAATAATTTCAAGAACAAATAAAAGCATTAAAAGGATGGTTGACATTAGAATTTAGTGAAATGAAAAGTACAGAAGAAAAAGTGAGTAGAATAGAGCAGGTCATTACAGAAATAGGGAAAAGATTAGAAAATGTGGAAGAACGAGAAATGGCTGTAGAAATGCATGTGAATGACTTAAGAAGAAAATTGGAAGACAGTGACAAAAAAGTTAAAGAAACATGAGTTGTTAGCTCAGAAGATGGATATAATGGAAAACTATAGTAGGTGAAACCACATAAAGATAGTGGGCCTAAAGGAAGATGAAGAAGTCAAAGATATGAAAGAATTTATAAAAGAATGGATCCCAAAGGTCCTGGGAATTCCAGAAATAGGAAGGGCACACAGAATACTAGCCCCAAAACCACAGCCACAACAAAAACCAAGATCCGTTTTAGTAAAATTTATGAGATACACAAGAGAAAATATATTGGAGAGGGCAAGGAATAAAATTAGAGAAGACAAAAAAACCATTGGAATACAAGGGTCAAAAAATATTTTTTTACCCAGACATAAGTTTTGAACTCCTAAAGAAGAGGAAAGAGTTTAACACAGCAAAATCAATCCTAGGAAAAAAGGCTATAAATTTATGTTAAGATATCCAGCTGTGCTTAAAATAGTTATCGCAGGGGAGCAAAACAGACTGTTCTCGGATCTGGAGAAAGAACTAAGGAAGAGAAAGAAAAGGGAAGTAAGGGGAGAAAAAAAGGAGGGAAAAAAGAAGAGGGTGAGCTTTGTTAAATTTGAAGATAAAAGTCTTCTGGAGGGGGTTGGGTGGGAGAGAATAACAGTCACTGCGAAATCAGTTGAAGCTTGCAAGCGGGTTCACAATCCAAATGGAGAGGGGAGTTGTGGTTGCCCGGCAAGGGACAAGGGGCAACTCAGAGAGGGAGGGGGGGACACTTGGGGTTAAGGGAATTTTAGATGTGGGAGTTGTTGAAGTATTTTATGTTTTAGAAGTGATGTGATACATTGAGTTCAAAAAGGGAAAACTGAGAGATGAAAAGGGGGAAAGGTGGTGGTGAGGAAGCGGAAATGAGGTGTAAACAGAGTATGAGATGGCCATGTTGAACTAAATGACTATAAAAATTAATGGAATACATAACCAAATTAAAAGGAAGAAGCTATTAAATTTACTGAAAAAAGAAAAAATAGATATAGCATTTGTGCACGAAACACATCTAACTGAAGTGGAACACAATAAATTAAGAAGAGACTGGGTAGGACACGTAACGGCAGCATCATATAATTCAAAACCCAGAGGTGTAGCTATATTAATCAATAAAAATGTACCAATCAAAATAGAGGAGGAAATAATAAATCCAGCAGGGAGATATGTAATGATAAAGTGTCAGATATATTCAGAATTCTGGAATCTGGTCAATATATATGCACCTAATGAAGAGGATCAAAAGTTTATGCGATATTTTTTTGAAGATTGTAGATACGCAGGGGAATATATTGATAGGAGGGGATTTTAACCTTAAAAGATAGCAAAAAGAATAAAATGGCCAAATTTATGGTTAAATCAATGCAAGAAATGAAACTTATGTATTGTGGAGGAGGCAGCACCCAAGGGAAAAGGAATACTCATATTATTCGAGTAGACATAAAACATACTCAAGGATTGACATGTTTTTGTTATCAGCCCATATTCAAGGGAGAGTTAGGAAAATGGAATATAAAGCTAGATTGCTATCTGATCATTCACCCCTGTTATTAGCAATAGAACTGGAGGACTTCCCACCAAGAACATATAGATGGAGATTAAACTCCATGCTACCAAAAAGACAGGAATTTAGAGAATTTATTGAACGCCAAATTAAAATGTACTTTGAAATAAATACGGAATCAGTGAAAGACAAATTTATACTATGGGATGCAATGAAAGCCTTCATTAGAGTGCAGATAATAAGTTATGTAACTAAGATGAAAAAGGACTACAATCGGGAAAGATAACAGTTGGAAAGGGAAATAGTAAGTACAGAAAAAGAACTAACAACAAGGGAAGATGCAACAAAAAAGAGAATTGGCAGACAAAAAAATAAAATACGAAACATTACAAACGTATGAAAATAAAGCAAAAGTATTACAAGCTAGGAGAAAAAAAGCACAAAATATTAGCCTGGCAACTTAAAACAGAACAGGCTAAAAGAACTGTATTGTCATCAAGGAAAAAGGACAAACAAATTACATATAACCCAACACACATTAATGAAAACTTTAAGGAATTTTATGAACAATTATACCAAACTGAGAATGAGGAGAAAGAAGACAAAATAGATGAGTTTTTAGCTAAAATTTAACTACCTAAATTGCAAGAAGAGGAGCAAAACAAGTTGATAAAACCATTTGAAATAGAGGAAATACAGGATATATTAAAAAAGCTGCCGAACAATAAAACACGTGGAGAGGATGGACTCCCGATAGAATTCTATAAAACATTTAAAGAGTCACTAATTCCTCCTCTCCTGGAAGTAATGAACCAGATTGAAGAAACACAAAACTTGCCAGATTCATATAAAATAGCAATAATTACAGTAATACCAAAGACGGGGAAAGACCCACTAACACTAGCATCGTATAGACCAATATCTCTACTTAACTCAGATTATAAGATAATAGCAAAACTATTAGCAAACAGATTGGCCAACTGTGTACCAAAAATAGTAAAACTAGATCAAACTGGATTTACTCAGAAAAGACGAACAACGGACAATGTCTGTAAGTTCATTAACTTAATCCATGCAGTACAAGGAAATAAGATGCCAACAGTGGCTGTTGCTTTAGATGCAGAAAAAGCCTTTGACAGGGTAGAATGGAATTATTTATTCAAAGTATTACAGAGGTTCAAGCTACCAGAAAAATATATTAATTGGATTAAAGCATTATATAAGGGACCATTGCCGAAGGTTACAGTAAATAGATATGTATCAAACCAATTTAAATTAAGTAGGTCAACTAGGGAGGGATGTCCACTATCTCCATCGCTGTTCGCTTTAGCAATAGAACCATTGGCAGAACTGATAAGAACAGAAAATAAAATAAAAGGGATAAAAATAAGGGAGGAGTATAAAATCAGTTTATTTGCAGATGACATCATAGTATATTTAACAGAACCAGAAATATCAATAAAAGAACTACATAAGAAATTGAAGGAATATGGAGAAATATCAGAGTACAAGATCAACGCAAATAAAAGTGAAGCAATGCCAATGAATAATGCGGATTACATAGAATTTAAAAAAGAATCACCATTTAAATGGCAAACACAAGCAATCCGATACCTAGGTATTAGATTAGATAATAATTTAGGCCACCTATACAAATTAAATTATCAGCCATTAATGAAGAAATTACAAGATGACATAGAACATTAGAAAGAATTGCCACTACCATTTATAGGGAGGGTAAATTGCATTAAAATGAATGTCTTTCCAAGGATACAATACCTATTTCAATTGTTACCAATTGTTAACAGAGAAATTCTTCAATGAACTAAAGAGAATAAGATGGAAATTTTTATGGAAAGGGGGGAAACCGAGGATAACTTTAGATAAATTAACAGAGCGGTACAAACAAGGTGGTTTAAAATTACTTTAAAAATTATATCTATCAGATTTTTATCAGACAAGGGAAAAACCAGATTGGACTAAGATAGAACTAGATAAGTGGGATGAAAAACTGGTGCAATATAAAAGTTCATCATTTACTCAACATATGGAAGAAGATTCACGTAGAAATGTAAAAAAACAAATTACCAACTACTAAAATTATTATTGATGCAAAATCAACTAATCCCATTCACAATAGATATCCTTTCCTTCAGAGAATGGGAGAGAAAAGGAATTAAAAGAATAGAAAAGTGTTTTTTGGGAAATAATTTATTATCATTTGAACAAATGAAGTACAAATATGGAATAACTCACGGTGCAATGTTTGCATACCACCAACTGAAAATCTACTGAAAGGACAAATTGGGAAGCAGACTGAGATTGCCAGAAGGAAGCAGCTTTGAATGTGTGATTACAGAAACAACTATAATAAAAAGATTTATAACGAACATGTACATCAAGCTGCAAGAGAAGGAAAATGATGAAATAAGCTATAAACCCAAACAAAAGTGGGAAAAAGATTTAAACATAAAGATAAAAAATGAAATATGGGAAAAGTTATGCTTTGGAACTATGAAGAATATATAAACTCGAGGTTATGCATGATACAATATAATTGGTTACACATGCCCCAAACGTTAAATAAATAGGATCCAACATTATCAGATAGATGTTTTCGCTGTAAGAAGGAAATGGGAACAACAGTACATGCATTTTGGGCATGTGAGAAAGTGAAAAAGTTTTAGAAAGATCTAAATCAGGTATTAAATAAAATCACAAAATGCAACATACCAAAAAATCCTGAGATCTTTTCTTCTAAGTAACGAATTGGGGCTCAAACTGGATAAAGCGCAAAAAAGATTTATTATGATAGTCTTAGCTATAGGAAAAAAATGTATAATGTAAACTTGGAAATCAGAAGAGAGCCCGAGAGTACCTCAATGGTACATAGAAATGGATAAATGTATTCATTGGAAAAAAATAACATATAATTTAAAAAATTAAGTCTCATTATTTGAACAAATTTGGGAACTGTACATGGAACACAATAGAGATGGCTTGCCTCGGACCTCCACCCCCTTAAATGATAAAATGCGAAGAAGACAAAATGACCTGATCCAGTGTGTAAAAGTAGATGACACAATTTTCTTGTTTATTTTCATTGTGTGATGACATTGTTTAATGGGTTTATTGTATTGTATATGTTGAACGTTTAATGGGTTTGGAGAGGGGTGGGAAGGGGGAGAGGGAAGGGAGGGTGGAAGAAAGGGGAGAAAATGCCACTGTGTATATTTAAGAGGGAAATGTTTATGTGTATTTTGATTGATATGGTTCATAGTGTGAAAAATTTTTTTTTAAATGTTTTAAAGTCCACAATCATCTCCTTTGTCTTGTCCATGTTGAGACTCAGGTTGTTGTTCTTGCACCATTTTATGAGCTTTTCAACCTCTTCTTTGTAGTTGAATCATTATTGTTACTGGTGAGGTCAACTTTTGTTGTAATATCTGCAAATTTGATGATTCTGCTGGAGCTTTATCTGGCCGTACACTCACGTGTTAGCAGCGTGAAAAGTAGTGGGCTGAGCATACAATCCTGAGATGCACCAGTGCTCGGGTGTCATGAGGCTTGAGGTTTTGCTGCCAATCCAGACAGACTGGTTTTTCTGCCAGCAAGTCCAGAATCCAGTTGGAGAGAGGGGTGCTGAGTCCCATCAGAAATGATAGATTTACATCAGTATGACATGCAGACGGTTAAATCCCAATTTAAGGCAATCATAACTTTCTCAAGGCTACTAAAATTGAACTTAACCGAGTAGATGCAACTTTGTGTGGAATTTCATCTTGTTAGGTGCTCAAAGAACATCTGCCAAGATTCAATTTGTGATTTCGCTCTAATGAATGGAGGAAGAAGAATCCATTGATACTTTTGAACGAGAGACATGAAGAAAGTCTAAGAATTTAATTGCTTCAATTAAGACATCATAGAGGATATCAATTAAGACAGACATCATGGAGGATATCAATTAAGACATCATGGAGGATATCAATTAAGACAGATATCATGGAGGATATCAATTAAGACAGACATCATGGAGGATATCAAGACATCATAGAGGATAACAATTAAGACCGACATCATGGAGGATATCAATTAAGACAGACATCATAGAGGATATCAATTAAGACATCATAGAGGATATCAATTAAGACATCATGGAGGATATCAATTAAGACAGACATCATAGAGGATATCAATTAAGACATCATGGGGGATATCAATTAAGACATCATGGAGGATATCAATTAAGACAGACATCATGGAAGATATCAATTAAGACATCATGGAGGATATCAATTAAGACATCATGGAGGATATCAATTAAGACATCATGGAGGATATCAATCAAGACATCATGAAGGATATCAATCAAGACATCATGGAGGATATCAATCAAGACATCATGGGGATATCAATCAAGATATTGGAGGATATCAATCAAGACATCATGGAGGATATCAATCAAGACATCATGGAGGATATCAATCAAGACATCATGGAGGATATCAATCAAGACATCATGGAGGATATCAATCAAGACATCATGGAGGATATCAATCAAGACATCATGGAGGATATCAATCAAGACATCATGGAGGATATCAATCAAGACATCATGGAGGATGTCAATCAAGACATCATGGAGGATGTCAATCAAGACATCATGGAGGATATCAATCAAGACATCATGGAGGATATCAATCAAGACATCATGGAGGATATCAATCAAGACATCATGGAGGATATCAATCAAGACATCATGGAGGATATCAATCAAGACATCATGGAGGGTATCAATCAAGACATCATGGAGGATATCAATCAAGACATCATGGAGGATATCAATTAAGACAGACATCATGGAGGATATCAATTAAGACATCATGGAGGATATCAATTAAGACATCATGGAGGATATCAATTAAGACATCATGGAGGATATCAATTAAGATCATGGAGAATATCAATCAAGACATCATGGGGGATATCAATCAAGACATCATGGGGGATATCAATCAAGACATCATGGGGGATATCAATCAAGACATCATGGGGGATATCAATCAAGACATCATGGGGGATATCAATCAAGACATCATGGGGGATATCAATCAAGACATCATGGGGGATATCAATCAAGACATCATGGGGATATCAATCAAGACATCATGGGGGATATCAATCAAGACAGACATCATGGAGGATATCAAGCTATCATGAGTCAAAACTGTCAGGTTGGAATGGTGTGAAATGAGATGGAAATGTTGAATGGAATTAATTCCATAGGAGTAGAAAAGGAAATTAATAAGAAAACAAAACAATGGAAAATTGGGGAAAGCCCTAACATAGTGGAAAGAATGACTGGATGAACCATCAATGACATTGCAAATATAAGAGGAAAATCTTTAGGAAAAACTTGAACAGTGGGTGAAATGCATACACAAGCATATTAAATTGTGTATGTAAAAAAAAAAACTATCTCATGAATAAAATTGAAGGCTCCTTGAAATTATTTGTTTATTGTTGCTGTTCCAGTGTTTTCATGAGTCTTGGGTGGTGTAGCTATTTTTGCCCTATGACTTCCAAATTTTGAACAATTTTCTAAACAATATTAACAATATATATCACATCTTTAATACTGCAAAATGTCTCAATAGTGTTTTAGAATAAAGGGGGTAAAGAGAAGGTTGTTTCATCTCGAGAGAGGGATATAGCCATTAGATTGGGACTGACCTTTGCAAAATGTTTTTGTTTCTGCCAATAGTTTTTGCAGGAAATTCTCTTCTACCCACCCAGTCTGACAAGCACCACAACAGTTAAGAGAGAGTGCTGTGGAAATTGATCTACAGTTTCTGGTTTGGACTTTCTAATTGAGCTTGTGAATTATTTAAAAAAACCTTTTAAAGGTGACCTTGAAACTTATTTTGAGTTGATAACAAGATGAAAGTTCAAGAACAACTAATAATCAAAATAGTCTCTTGTGAAAGTCTACTATTCATAATCCAGGACAAATAAAAAAATAAAGGTTTTCTGTCCAAGACTAAGAAACCTTTAACATACAAGCTGCAATTTGGTCAATTCTTTGTGCAATATTGGTAGTGGGATCCAGTCCTGAAGGCAAAGGTGCTTGTACTGTAAAGAGTACTTTTGGATAAGTCAGGAAATTAGTTTTTTTCTATAAAATTTCAACCAACATTGTTTGAATAAAGAACTGACTGCTTCCCCGTGTGACAAACGGTGATTAATTATTTATATATGCAGGTATGTATGTCAGGGGAGCCAATTTATTATTTATTTCAGTTGGTTAAAAGGAGCATTTAGTCTGCAAGAAACAATAGGAAAACACTCAATCCATTTTTTCAGGAAAGATCTCATAATTTTTTTTAAAAATCCTTTCAGTGGAGATGTGCATTACTCCACTACTTCGACCACTTTAGTATTGTACCACAACTGTGTAACATAAGACTCAACTGAAGAATCCCACAAGAGAGAGATGTGACGATAGTGATGTTCACTAATTCAACTGTCATTCGGAGTTCATTATCCCCAGTGAGTGAACTTCAGCATGTACATGCTAAATGGATCCAGCACTCTGCCGGAAAATTAAGGCCAGGTTCAGTGGCAATTGATTTACGAATCATACAGGTTGTATATTAATAATACGAAGGCTGTGTAGAAAGAAGCAATTCAGAAAGACCCAACTTCTCTCAGATTCTGTTATTCAAATGTGAAATAGTTGAGGGAATCTTCTTTTCACTTTGCATCAAAATTCATTTTAACATGAGGTTATCAAGCAGCAGGAAATGCTTTTAATAGTAGTGAACCATTGTCAAACAGCACTTATCAGGTCAAATGTATTAAACAACATTTAACATTAGACTATCCTTTTTCTTGGTTAAGCCTTATCTCATTCATCTGTTCTATTCATCATCAGCTTGAAACTGGAAAAACCCAACCTCATTTGACAAATGAGAAGAGATTTGTAAGATTTCATGTCAAAAGGGCGTAGATGTTTTTGGTTCAGGAAAAAACTAACGTTAAGTTCAAGGAAGAGCTGTTAAATTTTTCCAGAAATTACAAATCACCTCAGCTTTAGAAGTACAAGTTTCATTTTACTGGTAGCAGAAAAATGTGACAGATGTGAGAGACTGGTGATAATCATCTTGGAAGAGCAAAAGGGTCAATAAGAGGGCAAGCAAAGCCACATTTTCTCACAATTGCGCATCAGTCATTATGAAATTCAAATCTGTACCGTAACATGTCAGCCACAGAGTATGTCTGAGTGTATTGCATGTCTAAAAGAAATTCAGAGCTTTGTAGGTTTCTGTTTTTGTAAGCATATCTACCATCTATTTTCCCATTTTCAGAAATCAGATTTTTGGCAATCCATTACTACGAACTATTACTGTGATTGAAATGGATAATCAGCTATTGATAAAGCTACAAAATTACAGAGCTGAGTTTTAATCACCTCAAATATTGGGTTGAAACTAGTTTCACGGCATGGTTGGTGTAGTGGTTAGCACAATGCCTTTACAATGCTAGCGACTGGGACTGGGGTTCAAAACCGTGCTGTTGGTAAGGAGTTTGTACGTTCCCCTGCGTCTGCCTGGGTTTTCCCCAGGGGCTCCGGTTTCCTCCCACCATTGTAGGTTAATTGAGTGTAAATTGGGCCAAAATGTCTTGTTACTGTGCTGTATGTCTAAAAATTAAAAAAATCCAAGCCATTTACAATGTAATGACAGAGATGTTGAATGGACCACCACATTTGATATTAAAACTTGTTTTTTTTTTCTTAACTCATTGCACATGGTAAACTCTTGGCAACTGATTTGATTTGAGTATATGAAAGGCATGTTGCAAGGGTTAAAATATGGAAGTGATCATCTGGACTAAAGAAGGAATATGTTTAATATTTAATTTAGTAATTAATACATAATAAATTAATAAGATTTAATGTTTAATAATAACTAAACAAAAATAAAACTGAAGTAATGGTAATATCAAAGAAACCTGATATTCCAAACTGTAGGATCATATTCAGAAAAGTACCTTGGATCATGGGTAACATCTGATGGCAAATGAGATGTAGTCATAAAAGCAAGAATAGCATTTATAGAAATGAGAAACATCCCAATAAACAAGAACATAGCAATTGAACACTCAGCTGTTACATTCTTCCTATATTGATGTATGGCTGCGAGTTATGGACCATCACAAATGCAATGGAAAAAAGAATCATTCAAGCAAGGATGTTTATCTCAGAAGAATGTTATCCATATCATACACTGACAAGATAACAAACTAAGAAGTTCTACCAAGAACAAAAACAAAACTTACATATATTACTTAAAAGAATCAGAAAACAGCAATCAAAATTCTTTGGACACATCATGTGAAGAGATACATTAGAACATTTAGTTACAACGGGAAACCTGGAAGGAAAAAGGCAGACAGAGAATGAAAATTAGAGATGGATTAACATCGTGGTTAGAAACAGGGGAGGAAACAACTACAATTCGGAGGGTCAAAGACCATGATGGACTGAAAGACCTGATCGCCCATGTCGAACAGATGATCTCAAAGTATAGATCTCCAAAAGATCCATTTTCTTGGTTAAGCCTTATCTCATTCATCTGTTCTATTCATCATCTGCTTGAAACTGGAAAAACCCAACCTCATTTGACAAATGAGAAGAGATTTGTAAGATTTGTAAGATTTCATGTCAAAAGGGCGTAGATATTTTTGGTTCAGGAAAAAACTAATGTTAAGTTCAAGGAAGAGCTGTTGAATTTTTCCAGAAATTACAAATCACCTCAGTTTTAGAAATACAAGTTTCATTTTACTGGTAGCAGAAAAATGTGACAGATGTGAGAGACTGGTGATAATCATCTTGGAAGAGCAAAAGGGTCTTTTAAGAATCTTGTGGAAAGGGCATAATCTCAGCAAGAGTCCAGATACTCCATGTGAGCTACAGTTTTTAGGATGTCTTTGTAGAAGTGTAGCCCCCCCCCCCCCCCACAAACCAATGTTGAAAAGCAGTGGGTAACATCTTCTTGACCTAATGTTGCATTGGCAGAGATAAATGGACATGTATTATTAAAACCAATGGAACAGGGGCTCAAGTGAACCAGAAAGGAAAGAGAGATCAATTTTTCATGTTGAGTGGGCTGCTGGATCATCCAAAGTCAACACCATTTACTGCAATCTTTGTCCTCCATTCTGTTTTCCCTACCTTTACTCTTTGATCCATTCTAAAGCTTCTCATTCTGATCTATATGGATGTTACTTCATGGTGCTAGAAGTGGAACATGGGGTTGTGGATTACTTGAAATCAAGCTTCCATTTGATAGCACATCTATTATTCTCCTTTTGTCCTCTTCACAATTTGTTCTCTTGTCTCACTGAAGTCATCAGCAAATTCTGCTACCATACCTTTTGTGCTTTCATCCGTGATTTATATAAATGGTGAAAAGTTGGAGACAGAGTTTTACACCATGGAAACTGGCTGCTTTGCCTAACTTGAAATTGGTCCTTCAGCCCAAACTTTAAGTCCCAGAGCTTGTGATTGTAGAAATTTCTGCCCTCTTGATATGATAAGAATTACACAATTTTGATTTTTTTAAAAAAATTTGGAGTTACAGCAGGTTAAAAGGCCCTTCCAGCCCACAAGCCCATGTGAGCAATTACTTAAAAACTCTGTCTGATATGTGGGGAGAAACAGGAGTTCCCAGAGGAAACCCAAGCAGTTACAAGGAGAATGTACATAGCGCCGGTTTAAACCCCTGTCGCTGGTGCTGTTACAGTGTTGTTGTGTTAACTGCTATACTAAATATGCTGCCCTAATGAGGAAATAGATTCTGTTGTTCCAACATTACTGCCAGCTGCAGTAATCGAACTGGTCCTATTGATCAAAGACTATTTGCCCAACCCTCATACTGTGTTACACCACTGCTCATAAACTTCAGCTCTGCCTTCAATACCATCATCCTTAACAAACTCATTCCCAAGCTTCAGGATCCGGGCCTCATTGGTCTGCAACTGGACCATTCACTTCCTGTCTCCTCTACGTACACATTCAACACCAATGCTGCTCAAGGATGTGTACTCAGTCCCCTACTGTGCTTCCTCCACACCCATAATTGCAGCTAAATACTGTTTCCACTCCATCTTCAAATTTGCTGATGACCCCATAGTTGCAGAACAGATATGAAATAATATCAAATGATGTGTTGGCTTTCATTGCTGGAGGGATTGAATTTTGGAACAGAGAGGAAATGCTCTGTACAAGGTACTGGTGAGACTGCTTCTGGAGTACTGTGTGCAGTTCTGGTTGCCTTACTTGAAGGAGGATGCACTGGCTATGGAGGTGATGCAGAGGAGGTTCACCAGGTTAATTCCAGGGCTCAGTCATCTGGGACAGTACTTGCTGGAATTTAGAAGAATAAGAGGGGATCTTATAAAAACATAAAATTATGAAAGGTTGAAGTAGGTAAGTTGTTTCCATTGGGAGGGGAGACAAGAATTGGGGAACATAGCTTCAGGATTCAGGGTAGTAAATTTAGGACAGAGATGAGGGGGGGACTGCTTTTCCCAGAGGGTGGTGAATCTGTGGAATTCACTGCCCATTGAAGCAGTGGAGACGACTTCAGTAAATATATTTAAGACAAGGTTGGATCAATTTCTACATACTGGGGGTAAGGGAATTAACAGATTTGGGGAAAAAGAAGGTAGGTGGAGATGAGCCTGTCGTCAGCCTTGATCACATTGAATGGTGGAGCAGGCTCAATGGGCCAGATGACCTTTCCCAACTCCTATTTCCTAGGTTCTTGTAATGTTGAGGTAGAATCCAGGAAAGAGGTTGAAAGTCCTTGTGGCACGGCCAAGATAACAACCTCTAACGGACATTAAGATGAAGGAAACAATCATTTACTTCAAGAGAGGAGGCAGAGTCCACAATCCTGTCCCCATTAATAATGCTGATATCAGAAAAGCAGATAGTTTAACGCTCTTAGGAATGAACATTTCTAATGACCTGTCTTGGAACAAATGCATTGAGGCAACAATCAAGAAAACTGTCTACTTCCTCAGAAGACAAAGGAAGCTTAGAATGTCTCCCTGTCCCTTAACAACTTCTACAAAGCCTACTTGTTGGGTGCATCAGAACATGGTGTGAGAGCTGCTCTGCTCAAGATTGGAAGAAGCTACAGAAGGCAGGGAATGCGACTCAGAACATAATGCATATCTTCCTCCCCTCCATGGACTCCATCTACATCTGCTACTGAGGAGAGCAGCAACATAATGAAGGACTCATTACTCCAGATACTCTTTTCTCCCTCCTCCCATCAGGGGTCATTCATAATGGCTAATTAACCTAGCAACCAACACACATCAGGGATGTGGGAGGAAACAAAAGCACTCGGGGAAAACCCACACTCTCACTGGCTGAATGTGCAAACTCTGCACGGTAGGTCAGGGATCAAATCCAGGTCACTGGAGCTGAGAGACAACAGCATGATCCACTGTGCTGCTTGAATGACTCACCACTCTACTGGGCTGGAGCAACTTTAAATTCCAGTGAAGCACTAGAAACACTGTTAGTTGAATTTCAATGCAATAATTTTGAACGGTAAATAAGGATGTAGAATGTAAAAAAAAAACTTGACTTTTACTGTGTATTTCACTATCTATGCTTAAACATTATCCATGAACGTATTCCCCTCCATGACTCTGGAAAATCAAGATATGATAAGCTAGTTGTCTCAGTGTATGATCAACCTACTTTTATCTAGATATTTAAACAATTTATAGGAAAAGGGCAGGTTCTTCAATCTAGTTCAGTCTGAGTAATATTCAAGTGAAGTTTCTTATTTATAATGAATTGTGGTTATCTCTTCACCAATTTGACAAATTTGGTAGAATCCATTTACTGAAGTATTCAAGATGTGTGTCCTTTAAGAGTGTATTTAAGCGATCAAATTTTAATAAATTCTCTCTTTTGTACTCAGTAACTACAAAATGTTTTTAGAAGCCCTAACTCAGCTGACTGAATGTTAACCTATGCACTTGAAATACTGTTATTTTCTTAATTAAATGCTATGTTTATGCTCATCTATTTGCAAAGCTCTCGTTAAATTCCAAAGCTACTTGTGATAGAAGTTGTATTTCAATCTGGCGGAGTTTCAGGATGGAGTTGAACTGTGCTGATGTCTTTCCAGAGTAGAAACCAATTTTCTGAGAGTCTAAGTGAGATGAAAACAAAATTTAAAAAGAATTGCTATAGCATTCTTTTAAAATTTTGTTAAGAATTTTGGTGCATATATACCTTGTACAATGTCTGTGACAATAAACTTGCTATTATTATATGTGGCTTAATAGTATACATTAAAGGAGATGTCACGTGATGTGCTGGGGTTAGGATGTGGATCTTAACTCCCCTGGGAAATCGATTTTAAAAAAAGCACTGTTTGGAAATGTTTTGATCATTAAAAATTAGCACGATTAACAATTTAAACAGTTCTACAGCGCCTTCAACCATGTTTCCTATAAAAGACAAAGCTGCAACTACTATGACGAGAATAAGAGAAGAAACAAGGCCTAGCAGAGCTGTGAGGCAGGGAGCTGGAGATTCGCTGTTTCCCCAGTGAACGATCCTTTCACAGGCTTCTCCTCCGACATCACTCTCCTTTAACGATGGAGAGATGGCGTCGAAGATGAAGAAACCAGAAGTGACTCAGTGCGCATGCATGAACCACTTAAACCTTACATGCCTTCTCAAACAGCATCATAAGCAGGCCTTGAGCTCCTCGACATGGAGTGAAGTGGAGGAAGATTAGGAAGAAGAGGGCAGAGAGGGAGAAAAGTGCCAGGATTGCTAAAGCCAATGCCAAGAAGGAGAAAGAGATGACTATCAATGAATTATGGTTTAATGTAAATGTTAATAAAATGTAGATAAAGTTAAATAAACTGGATAATTCAATGAAGAGAGTAAAGGAAGAGGTATAACTTGTGGAAACTGGAGTTACTATTGTAGAGGATACAATGACCATGGAGAATAAAAAGCTGCAGCAAAAAGTGGATATCTTGGAACGTTTTAGCAGGAGGAATAATTCCTATAGAGATAGAAAGAGTGCACAGAGCTCTGAGCCTACACCACCACTTTGATAATGGTGCTGGGGCAGAGATCTGCAGGCAGAGGCAAAATTGCTCTAGGACAATGAGTAATATGCTTAAGTTTGTAGATTATAAAGAGCTTGAACTCTGCAGAAGTATAGAATTGATCATTGTAAATTGTAGTCAGTGCTGATATTGTTAACATTGACTCTGATAAAAAGTTTGGAAAATCATAAATAAAATATTCTAAAAAAAGTTTGTAGATTACAATGTTAATGGTTTAAATGGTCCTGTGAGGAGGAAACAGATTTTAACATATTTTAAAAACTGGGAGTAAATATAGCTTTTTTGCAAGAAACCCACGGAGAAAGAACATTTGAAATTAAAGAGGGACTGGGTTGGTTTTGTAGCAGCTTCTTCTTTTATTTAAAGAAGCTATTTTAGTTAAAAAAATACAATATAAAATACAAAATGTAGTGATAGATCCTGCAGGTGATATGTGGTGGTTCATTGTCAAATATTTTCTGTAATGTGGACTTTGTTCATCAAACCTAGACGATGAGTATCCTCTACAATATATACAAGAGACTTTTTTGAACTTAACTGAAGCACATGACAATATTTTGGTAGGAGGAGACTTTAATTTCTATCGAGATTCAATTTTAGAACTACCAGAGGAACAGTAAGAACGAAACCAGCTAAAACAACCTTGGTTGTGATGAAAGATTTAAATTTGATGGATATTTGGAGGAAAATTCATCCTGGGGAGAGGATTATTCCTTTTATTCGAGTATATATTACACATATTCTAGAATAGATTTATTTTTAATTTCTGCTCAACTAGTAGGTAGGATACTAGATGTGGAATATTAAGATAGAATATTGTCAGATCATTCACCACTACTACTGACTGTTATAATGTTAGATGAAGAGAAATCTGTATTTTGATGGAGACTAAATTCAACTTTATTGTCAAGGAAGAACTTCTGTGTTTTTGTTAGGAGACAAATTTGGCTGTTTTGTGACATGAATTTAACCTCAGTTGAGAATAAATTTATAATCTGGGATGTATTAAAAGTGTCTTTGAGAGGTCAAATTATAAGTTTTGCCACTAATCTTAAGAAGGACTATGTAAAATAAGTAGAACAATTGGAACAAGAAATAACAACACTGGAAAAAGATCTCCATAAGGGACACTCAGCAAATAAGCATAGACAACTAACCAATAAGAAGTTCCAATTTAATACATTGCAAACTTACAGAACTAAAAAAAAGATTACGAGAACTAAACAGAGTTACCATGAATTAGGGAAACATGCACATAACGTTCATGCGTGGCATTTGAAATCCAACAAACTTCAAGAATGATCAATGCAATTAAAGATGATTTTAATTCTGTGACTTATAAACCCCGAAAGATTAATGAAACATTTAAAAGTTTATATTCAAAACTTTATAGTTCACAATCTTTAAAGGATGAGGGCAGAATAGATGGGTACACGTCGAATATACCTTCACTAAGAGTAGAAGAGCAGACTGAGTTGAGTGCTAAATTTACACAACTAGAAGTAAAACAAGCGATAAGTTCATTGCAAAGTAATAACATGGCTTTCCTCTTGAATTTTATAAGGAATTTAAGAAGGAATTGTTACCTATTTTTATGGAAGTGTTTGATCAAGCTACAAGGACCCATACTTTATCAGACTCATTCTCCACAGCATAATTATTGTGATACAAAAACAGGACAGATCCCCTAAAATCTTCCCTGTATAGACCAATTTCTTTATTGAATGGATTATTAGTGGCAAAAAGTTTGGCAAACAGAATTACTAAATTATTGCCAAAATTAATAAATATGGATCAGATGGGGCTTGTTAAATAGAGACTTTGATGAACAGTTTAGCAAAATGAATTAGTATCATTCATGCAGTGCAAAAAAAAGGAAGGAATTCTTCCCTAGAAGCAGAAAAAAAACTTTTGATAGATTAGAGTGTGATTTTTTTATTTAAAGTCTTGGATAAATTTGGGTTGGGCCAAATTTTTAAAAATTGGATTAGAGCATTATATCATAACCCTAAAGCAAAAGAGGTAACAAATGGATAAACGTCCAGTCCGTTTTCCTTGGTGAGATCTAGCTAACAAGGCTGCCCTTTAGCTACGGCTTTTATTTATCCTAGCTATTGAGCAATTGGCTGAGATCATTAGGAGTGATGTAGATATTAAGGGTTTCAAGGTTGGTCAAGAGGAGTATAAAATTAGTTTATTTGCAGACGATGTCTTGACTTATTTGACCGAACCGGAGACCTCCTTTCCTAAATTACATTTAAACCTGGAGGAATATGGTAAACTTTCAGGCTACAAGATTCATTGGGACAAAAATGAGGTTATGCCCCTTATTCATGGTGAAGGAATATGCAATTTAAGTGGCCAAAAGAAGTGATTAAAAATTTGAGTATGCGAATAGACAACAATTTGAATAATCTATTAAAATTGAACTATGTACCACTGCTTAAAGAGGTAGAAGACGATTTAAAGAAATGGGTTGTTCTCCCAATAACATTAGTAGGTATGGTAAATTGTATCAAGATTAATACTTTCCCGCAGGTGCAATATCTTTTTCAAACATTACCAATATTGTTGCCACAGAAAAATTTTAAGGAATTAAATAAAGGTATTAGGAAATTTTTGTGGAAAGGAAAGATATCTATAGAAAAATTTAATTGTAAGTATGAACTGGGCAGCTGCAACTCCCTCATTTTAAAAACTATTACAAAGTAGCTCAGTTAAAATTCCTTACCTCTGAGGGATCTTACACACCAGATTGGATTAAAATTGAACTGGACAAAATAAGAGAGAACCGAGCAGAAGAGGTTATTTATAATTGGGATTCAAAATTGTCAACTGACGTGAAGGAAGCACCCTTACTTAAGCATTTGATAAATATATGGATAAAGTTGAAAGTTCAAAGGGTAATAGCTCTCCTAAAACACCTTTATTCAAAAATAATCATATACCTTTTACAAAGGATAATCAATTCCACAATGGAATTAAAATAGTGAAAGATTGTTTTGAACAAGGCCAATTGATGTAATTTCAACAATTAAGAAATAAATATGGAATTTTGCAAAGCGCATTTTTTTGTTATCTGCAATTAAGAGAACATTTGTGGAAAAGTTAGGTACCACTTTGATGTTGCTGACTTGTAGTGAGATGGAGCTTCTTAATAGTCTGTACAAAGAAATTTATCTCTTTAATGTACCACTAGCTACAGGCAGGCCCTATAAAAAGGGACTTCAGAAATCAGGACCAAAATGGGAGGAGGATTTGAAGTGATTACTGAGAAAAGATGAGCTGAACTTTGCCGTGACTGTATGACAAACATTATTATTGTCAGGTACAGTTTAGTTCAACATAATTACATACATCAATTATATTTAACACCTCAAAAGTTCCTCAAAATGAAGCCTGATATATCAGATCAATGTTTTAGATATGGAGAAGAGATAAATACCTTTTTACACTCTACATGGACATGTCCTAGGGTTAGGCTTTTTGGAAAAACTTGGGAAATTATTGTGACATATAACAGGTGTTGTTTTTCGACAAAATCTAGATTTATTTTTGTTGGGGAATGTAGAAGGAACAAGACCTACATTAAAATTATTACTTCACCAAATCAAATTTGTTAAAATTGCTATAGCGGTAGCATGAAAGTATATTGCTGTGACTTGGAAGTTGGGTGTTCATTTAGGTTTGGAAAGATGGTATTCAGAAGTATAAAGTTGTAACCCTTTGGATAAAATTGCATATAATTTGAGAAATAAATACTCACATTTTGTACAAATTTGGATCCTGTATATGCAAAAGTTAGAGATAAATATGCAAAATGTGCCTCCAGCCTCTTTAGTCCTGTATTGATATTCTTCCTTAAAACCTGTTAGGAGTCCACAGGACCCCAAAACCCAGCAGCAATAGAAATTCACCAAGACAAATGGTTACTTAAACAAAAGTTGATTTTAATTTTCTTTAAACATAAAAACAGGATCAAACTTTGACTTATTACTATTAACTTAATTTAACCCTTTATAATTCTAAGGACACATGTCTGTAATGTGTGTGTAAATTTAGGAAAGTTCTTTGATTCACAGTCCAATCTCACTTTTCACTTCTCCAAGTTCACTGGTTGCATGCAATTCTTATATTGTGCACAGAATTTAACATTTATGAAGTTTCACCAGGCTTTGGTGCTCAGGAAGGTTCTAGTTGGTTTCAGAGAGAGATTTGTTGCTCGTTGGACACACGCACAAACTGATTTGTTTTCCAGAGAGAGAGTTATCTCTCTCTCTCTCTCTCTCTCTCTTCTCTCTGTAAAAAAAAACAGAACTCCTTGCAGGGCTCCAAACCCAATCTTTGAAAGATCTTATCAGCACTTTGAGCCTGAGCTTCAATCCATTTGCACCTGCCTCTGACGTTATTTCCAAAGCAGTCCCATTGTCTTTTGCAAAGCCATGGGTGCCTGCATGTCTGACTTCAGCCAAGCTCTTGCATTTTAAATTCGATGTGGTGTTACTCTGTGAAGTGACCTACACTAAACCCCCACAATCTATCTCTTTTAAAGACATATTAATATATGATATAAAATATTTTATACCCCGTAACAATACTTATGGAGGAAGCTGATGTGTGACCGTGTCAACCTTGTAAAATCATGAGGGGCACAGATGAGTTGAATTGTCATTTTTTTCCCCCAAGGCCAAGCTGCAACTGGAGGGCATAGATTTAAGGTGAGAGGAGAAAGTAGACTTCGGGAGCAAGTTTTTTCATGCAGGATGGTGGGTCTGTGGAATGAACTGCCAGAGGATGCCATGGAAGTGGGTGCAATAAATATATATGGATAGGTTCAAGGTTCCTTTATTTTCATGTATGCCACTAGCCTAGTGCCCCCAATAAGAGAAGGAGAAGCAAAAGGGAGTCCCTTCTGAAATGCTGAGTGCCTGTGAATTCATCTCTTGAGCTCCCATAGCCTCTGCAGTTGCATGGCCCACTGTCCGATCCAGCAGTGAACCCAATATGATCAATAAGCTGTTAACACCCAAGACCCATCGGGATCCTTGCTCGCATTGGCATCCTCACAAATCCCAGTCTTGCAAGTCTCCTGCAATCTGCAGCCTGTTATGAGTCCTTCGGCCTCCAAATCCCTTGCTGGTCTATTCCTGTGTTCTTCTTTATAGGATCATGTCCTAGGCTTCTCAATGGGTGGGGGAAGGTGCTAGGGGGGTGGGGTCTTCTTCTACTGGAGCCCTGTGCTTATCCACTGTTCCCACAGAGCCTGTGCCTCTTGTGGTCTAGTGTCAAGCATGAGCATTGCCAACCCTCTTTCTGTTCATTTAAAACTTGTATGGGGGGCATCAACCTAGCAACCAGGCAGTAAGACCCTTCAGAGCAGTGCTGTGTCTCGATTCCCTGTCCTCCTGGATCTACACCAGTGGTAGTGTTACTGTTATAGCCGTTGCAGTAGCACAGCCATTTCATTGAAAGAAAGTGTTTGGAGGGATAGGATCCAAACCCAGGCTAATGAGACTGGCTCAGGTAGGTCATTTGGCTAGCATAGATGAGCTTTACAAAAGACAGCATGAGACACTTTAAGATGGAGATTAAACTTTGCACATGAAAAATTGTTGGGTATTACTAACATTGCTCTGATATAACTGGATTGATGAGGTTTTATCTCAGGATCAGAATTTATTGTCACGAAGAAGTCGTGAAATTCGGTGTTTCATGACTTATTTATGACAATAAATTCTGATTATAACTGGATTGATGAGGTTTTATATCCTTGAGACTTATTTTGTTGCAGTTTGCCAGAGCAAAAATGTGTCTTTTTCTTAGAAGTTGTTGCAAGAATTCTAGAAGTAAAAGTTCATTTGGTTTCTATATATATATATCTAAATAATTTGCTTGACATTACGTAATGGATATTGAAATGAGTGGATTTGCGCATGGTTCCTTTTTTTTGATTTCTGTATTCAAGCGGCAGGTTAAAGCTCAATTCAGCATTGGGAAGTTTTGCAGTGTCGCTGGTTCTCATCAAAATATAAGTGGTCCAAATAGCACTCAAATTTTCTCACTTCCCAGTGCTGCTGATTCATCACAAGAGAAACATGAGATGGAGCCAGTGTGGTTCCTGATATCATAGCTGGAGTGCAGCTGCAAGCACAGTCTGTGATTGATGCAAACCTTGTTCTTAGAATTGTGAACCAGATTGATTTTTTCACAGAGAAGCTGTGGGACATTGAGTTATTTATATTCTTCTGCTTGGAATCAAATACTAAGCCACAAGTTGGTTTAAAATTCTTGGATTTTAGATTGTAAAACATTCTCTCCTGTGAAATTGGAAAGAAAGTTTTAACATACCTTAAGTACATTAAGGAAAACACAATAATGCCGATGTCCTTTTCCAATATTCTATGCAAATATAGTTTACAAGTTTCAACTTTATAGGGGACCATGAGCTAAAACATCTGATCTTGTGCAGAATTAAAGCAAAGTTTCTGCTGTGGTCACTCAATCTTCTGAAAACAAGATGATCACCAAAGTGAAGTAACTTTAGATGATGTTCACTCTGCCATTACACATTGAGACAAAAATAGGTAGCAAGCATTGATCTGCAAGGAACACTTCATGGATGTGGTTAGACACTTTATCGATAACTAATGTCCATAGAGAGGAATTTGTCAAATAAGCTCTGGAGTAGCAACACATTTAGATAGATGAGCATATGTGAACAGATTACCAGCGGTGGGGATGTGTCGGGATCAGCAGTAGCATTTTGGAGGTCTCGATTAATGGCGGCCTCGGTGAATGGCGGCAGTGTTGCGGCCAGCTTTTTTTTTTGGTGAGAATGAAACATTATTTTAATGATTAAAAAGCCTTCCCTTGTTGTTTGTTGTTTAAACATTTGATTCGAATGATTTGCTGTTGCTACCTGTTGCCTCTGAGAAAAGTATTTTACCAAACAAACTCAGTTGCATAAAATCGATCTTGACCGCTTGCAGCAATTTATTCACTAAGCTTATTGATAAAGAATTATCCATTCATCCTATCGTGGGTTTTGTCGCTTTCTAGAGTGCCCTTTTTAGATGCTTGTTGCTGAATATTTTAACATTTTCCTTTTGTTCTCATTACTGCCTGTGGGTTTTGTATCTAATTTGTCATCTGCTTTTTGATCCCATGGACATTAACTTTTTTGGCCAGCCTCTCATATGAAACTACATCAAAAGCCTTGTTCCCTTCCACATAGACTATATCAAGTACACTGGTTAAATGCATTAAAAAAATCAGTGATGATTTTGGATTTTTATTCTTTTTCTGGGATCTGGGCTTAGCTAGCGAGGCCACAATTGCCTTTTACTAATGGTTCCTGAGAAAATCTTGTTGAGAAGGGTTACGATCCAGTCATCACTGGGTGATAGAGGTGGAGAGGGTGAGCAAGTTTAAATTCTTAGGAGTCCCTATCTCAGAGGAACTTTGCTGGACCCATCATATTAATACTGTCATGAAGAGAGCACATCAGTGCCTCTACTTTCTCAGGAATTTGCAGAGATTTGGTCTGACATCGGAAACCTTTGCAAAATTCTAGAGATGATAGATGGAAAGTGTGCTGACTGACTGCAAAACAGCCTGTATGGGGGTACCAATAGCTCTGAGTAGAAAATGGACACAGTCCAGTGGGTCCCACCATCAATGGACACAGTCCAGTGGGTCCCCACCATCAATGCACACAGTCCAGTGGGTCCCCACCATAAATGGACACAGTCCAGTGCATCCCCACCATCAAGAAAATCTTCATGGAATACTGCTGTTGGAAAGCAGCAGCAATCATTAAGCATCCACATCATCTAGAACATGTTCTGTTCTCGCCGCTGCCATCAGGAAGAGGTTTAGGTGCCACAAGAGTCGTACCACCAGGTTCAGGAACAGTTGCTACCCCTCTGCCATTGGACTCCTAAACAACAGACCTAATCAAAGACTCATTTTAGCACTCTTACTTTGCATATCATTTGTTACTGAATTTTTTTTCTGTATTTGCAGTCAGTTTGTTTACATTTGTATATACATCCTTTTTCTTGAGTACAGTTTACACTGCCAATAAGTAGAATCTGCCTGGCCCACAGAAAAAGAATCTCAGGGTTGTATCTGATGTCATGAATGTAGTCTGACAATAAATTTGAATTTCACCTGTTGCAATCCTTTATTGGGCAATTATTATTGGGCAGTCAAAATACAAAAGATGTTTTGGTTATATTGTAGTGGCCCACAAAATGGCCAACGAACATGGCGACCACATGGACCTGGGGGTGATACCGGCTGTCGGCCCAAGTGACCTCCCACACGGCGGGAATGCAGTGAGTTGTTGCGGGAATGTTGGCCAATCCCAGGCTGGCGCTTCGTTGACTCGGTGCCCTGACGTCAGCACCTGGGGCCCACATAAATGCAACAGTCAATGCAATGAAGTGGTCTCGACTTCAAGGCTTTGGTGTGTGTGTCATTCTTCTCCATGCTCACATAGAGTGAGCGCAACATTGGCAGTTTGACCCGAAGATGATCATCCATGTGGTCTCAGTCAGGCTCAGTTTTGGGTATTGCAGCCACATTTGTAGTTCGAGCAGGCCAGGGCTCACTTCCAGCTTGAGCATATCACCACCGACGACACCTGCTACTTCTACGTCGTGAGCGCACTTGATCAAGACACAGCGGCAAGGGTCGTGGACTTCCTACAGCAGCCTCTGGAGGAAGGCCAAAATGCGGCCCTCAAAGAGCTGTTAACCTGCAGTTTCAGGCTCTCCCAGCATGAGCGCACTGCCTGATTGCTGCACACAGATGGATTGGGGGACAGGGCTTCGTCCACTTTCATGAGCGAAATGCTCGCTTTGACCAAAGACCACAAGCCTTGCTTGCTCTTCGAGCAGATCTTTCTGGAGCAACTGCCCCAAGATATCTGACTCTTGTTCACGGACGAAGACTTCAGCGACCCCCTTGAGGGTGCTCTGGAGAGCGAAGGAGGATACTAGTGACGTTGTAGACCAGGTTAGTAAGCATCATGCGCAGCCAACTGCTAAGCCAAGACCAGCGGAGAGACAAGTCAATACCCCGGGCCAATTCTGCTATTATCATCAGTGATGTGATGCTTAGGCCCATTGATGCCACC
This sequence comes from Narcine bancroftii, assembly GCF_036971445.1. Lineage (NCBI taxonomy): Eukaryota > Metazoa > Chordata > Chondrichthyes > Torpediniformes > Narcinidae > Narcine > Narcine bancroftii. Next base: position 140,683,525 of record NC_091473.1, on the reverse strand, counting down.
CACCCTGCAGGTTTCTGGGAAATGCCCTGGCCGACTGTCGTTGATGACTGTGGCGGTTGGCCCATGTAATAGTCTCCTCTATGTTCGGGACTCTTTGTTAGGCAGGCGTTTCCTGGTCGACACCAGCGCTGAGATGAGCATCCTGCCTCCCTCAGGCCTCGACACCCCAACGGCAAGCAGGACCTAGCATTGAGGGCAGCTAACAGCTCCTCCATCCAAACTTTTGCTACCCGCCCCATCCTCCTTCGGTTCAACAACAACCAGTTTATGTGGACTTTAACCCTTGCGGCAGTGGTGCCTGTTTCTGGGGGCTGATTTCCTTCATGAGAAAGTCCTACAGCGAGTAGTCCATTTGGTCATTAAATTAACATTTTGGAAGTGCAGAAGAAATGAGAACCATGCCAGTTTCTGATAAAATGATAATTTTGCCACTAAAGCTCAGCAAATAAAGATAGTTGCCAAATTTTTGTTGCAAAAAATCGATCTTAAAAATCTTCACCAGTTTGGTTCACTCAACTTGGTTGACAAGGGTTGACCAGTCATCCCTGTTCTTGCCGATTCTGGCTTTGTCTCTTTATGGAGAAACTTTTTAATGATATGGGAGACATTTTTTGCTCTGGTATCTCCACTTTTCCTTGTGTTGGTCATTATTCCTTGGAGAGTACATTCTTTCCAAAATTTTCATATTAGTTAATAACCCCTTCAAGAATTTAACTTCCAACCTGTAAAGTTTGGGATGGTAATTTCATTTGTTGAAATTCAGTTAAGATAAAGTTTCAGCTATTAGAGGCCTGAGGTTCTCTTTTTTTTTTTGTTTTATGTTTTATTAAAACGTTACATAAAAAGCTAACGGACTATGTTGTTCTCAATCTGGCCAATACTTCACTTCCTTTCACTCCATACCCTCTCCCTACCACTCAACAGAAACATGCCAAAAACTTCACAAGCCTCTTGTGAACTCAATGTATAAATTGCAACGCAAAACTTGCTGCTGCTGTTGGGCAAAGTTCATTAGTCCATCAACTGGGCTTTAGAAGGAAGATTCAGAAGCCAAATACCCCTTCCCCATGCTTTTTAGTACTATAGAACATGACAGCGCAGAAAACAGGCCTTTTGGCCCTTCTAGTCTGTGCCGAAGTATTATTCTGTCTAGTCCAACTGACCTGCACCCAGTCTATATCCCTTCATGTACCGTTATCTTTGTTAATATTGTTTAGAATTATTTACATTTGTCAAATATGTTCAATAATTATAAAATTATTAAATCTATTTGTTTTAAATATCTCTGATAAGCATGGAAAAGTAACATAACATAGGAAAAAGTTTAAGTTCATCATCATCCAATTGCACCCATGTACCTGTTCAAATTTTTCTTGAATGTTAAAATTGAGCCTGTATTCATCACTTCAGCTGGAGGCTCATTCCACACTACCACCACTCTGTGCGAAGAAATTCTCCCTCGTGTTTCCCCTTTCACCCTTAATCTATGACCTCTGATTTATAGCTCACCTAATCTCAGTGGAAAAAGCCGACTTACATTTACTCCATCTATACCCATCGTAATTTTGTATACTTCTATCAGATCTCCCCTCATTTCTATTTCTTTTTTTGTGTGTTATTTGTTGATTGTGTGTCTGTGTGTTTTGCACCGAGGACCAGAGAACACTTGTGCAATTGGATGATGATGAACTTAAACTTTTTCCTATGTTATGTTACTTCTCCATGCTTATCAGATATATTTAAAACAAATAGATTTAATAATTTTATAATTATTGAACATATTTGACAAATGTAAATAATGCTAAACAATATTAACTAAAATAAAGGAAAAAGGAACTCCTTCACCTACTTTATCAATCCTAACTTGGTGACCATATTTGAATGAATGAGGTTCCAGCACTGACAAAATGCTGAATGGCTGCATACAAAATGGTACCTGGCTCCTCGAGATGTTTGAGCTCTGTCCTAGGGTTTGGTGAGTTGAGCTGTACTTGTACTAGCATGTAGTGTCCAGTATGTACTCGATGTCTGTACTGTCCCAAGCCATGCTAAAGAGGATAAAGGTCTTTGCTAATTTGTGGTTGTTTGATAGTTTTACTGTTTTTTAAAAAATTTATGAACTTATATCAAAACACTACCTACTGTAGAAATTCAGCAGGTCGAGTCAGTGGAAGAAAAAGAATTGTCAATGTTTCAATATCTTGATGAAGGATTCTGGCTTGAAAAAAAAACAGTTCTTTTTCTCACATTGGAGTTTCTCGAACAGATTTTGTTGTCCTCCAGGTTCCAGCATCTACAATCTCTCGTATGTCACAATATGAATTAATATCCCTTCATGACATTCATGGTTGTTTTGAGCATAATTTGTTGCTTATAAATCTTTCAGAAGTGATTGTAACTTCCAGAAGACGGTAGTTGTTGCTTCTAAATTCTTAATATCTCTCTGCTCTTTAACAGGCATCAGTGAGCCAAGCTAGGAAATGACTGTTTTTGTTATCAGTGGTTGAAGGAAAACCTCAACAAAACACTGATTCCAAGAAGTCTTAGACTGCCTCCAGCATAATCGTTTGCTATGCTAGCACAGGATGAGCAATTGCCATCAATCCTATTTGGCAATAGAAAGTGAAACAGTAATTGAGAAAAGCAGTTTAATTTTTCATTGAAGTTACCACCCTGAATCTTAAGTGCACAGATCTAAGCAATGCTGAGTGAACGTCAAATTAAAATGGGCAAGTCCCATAGCATAATGTCCAAGAGGGGTAGCAAAGTTATTCATAAAACAGATTATTTGGTTATTTTCACTTGAACGTTAGGGGTTATTTCTTGTTTTCCAATTGCAACTACATCTCAAAAACTTAAATCGACTGCAGAGAACTTTCCTAGCATTTTACTTTTTTATTCTTTGCATTATTATTACATTTTTATTGGATGAAAATGTCTATATTTTCACTATTGCAAGCCTTTTTAGTTGCTCATTTAACATGCTTGTGTCCTGATTATTCTGAAAGATTTTTACCATCCTCAGAAATGTTAAGCAACCTCCATCTGCAACCACATTCATTCTCATAAGAGTTCTACATGCTTATGGTTTTGCTCTGGATTTCATACGAAGATCATATTGATAACAGTTTCTGGCCCTTCTTTAATGGCTGTGCGTACTGACCACCAGAACCCTTTCATAAATATCTGGAATTTTAAACTGCAAGCTCTGGTCATGCCTTACAAACAAAGCATCTGAATATTTAACACAAAAATGTCTGTCAATATCCAGAGAAGACTTTAAAGCACTATGAAATTTTTGAGTCAAAAAACAAAGACACTAGTTAAGAAAAATAACAAGCAAAGAATTAAGAAAAATAAATTTGAGATACCAACTGAACTGAAAAAAGATTAATGTTAAAAAATAATTAAGTCTGAGTGACAGAATGGTAAATTCAAAAATGCTGCATATAGGACTAGCAATTTTATGTTGACTATTTTTTGAAAACCCTTTGGCATTTGGTTAACAATAAGGGCAGCATGGTTGACATGGAGGGCAGCACAGTTGGCATAGCAATTTGTGCAGTGCCTTTACAGTGCCAGCGATCGGGACCGGACAGGGTTTGAATCCTGCGCTGTTTGTAAGGAGTTTAAGTTCTCCCTGTGTCTGCGTGGGTTGTCCCCCAGGGATTTAGAGTGTAAATTTGGCGGCACAGATTCGTGGGCCAAAATGGCCTGTTACCATGCTGTTTGTCTAAATTTAAAACAATGGTGAACAAATTGTTTCCATATCTGATGTTCCTGATTTGCATGAACATTGAGAAAGTCAAAAGAAAAAGAATAGAGGGACAGGAAATCTCATGTTTGATTTCAATTGGCCTGTGATTTTCAATGATTTTCATTTGTAAAACTTGCACCAACCCAATATCTTTTCCAAAGAAGAATAACTTTCATCATATTTTGTATTTCAAGGTCTTTAAATATGATTAAATACTGAGTAGTTCATTATTTCTTTTTCACTTGCATATTTATGGGGATATACTTTTTCAGTATAGTAAAATGTTAATAATTTAATTTTTTTTCATGGGAACAATTTGTATTTAAGTAAAATTATGCATCTTCTGTGTAATGCATAACTTAGCTGTTTGGGGCAAATGTTTTATGTGTTTTATTTTACCTGGTATCTTTTAAGCAATGTTATAGGTTGTACTCTCTGTAAAAACACAATGCTGGAGAAATGCAGCAGGTCAAAGAGTGTCCTTTATATAGCAAAGATAAAGATGCAGAACCACTTTTTCAGGCTCATCAAGGTATGAGCAAAATGTCAGCAGGCGCTCAAGGCGAAACATTGGTTATGTATCTTTCTTTATCTTTTCTATATAAAATACACTCTTTGACCTGCTGCTTTTCTCCAATATTGTGTTTTTACTTCAATCAACTGGGTCTGCAGACTTGTTTTACTTGTTCTCTATGTATGCTTCTTGAAGAGAAATGACCAAAATAGTGTTCTCTTCAGCAATATTGAACAGATTTAAAGTCACAATAGGGGGGGGGGGGGGGTGTGGCAAGATGGCGTAGAGGGCAGACCCTCCTCAGCCAGTTTTTTAAGTATCCGTCTTTAAAGTTTATCTAAATGATTAAAAGTTGTATCTTTATTTTTGCTGGGTCATAATGGCAACTAATGTTAAAAAAATGAAAGCTCAATTACAGAAGAAATTACCTTTTAAAAGTGCTGAAGAATTGAGGCCTACCTGTCCAGCTGAAGCCACGGAATTGTCGTTTGGAACCTTCAAGGCACAGAGAACTCCTGCCAGGCTGAGTATTACACCAGCGCCGACCTTGTCTCCACAAGATGGCGCCAGCATGTTGACGAACTCGGCCGGAATTGATTCGTGCATTCGCGATGTCGGACGCGCAGACGACCTGGCTGAGAGAAGAGCTGCCGTCGGGTGAGCCAGGGACATGCAGAATGGTGTCGGACGTTGCCTCAGCGCAGTCCCTGGCCTTGCAGAACATGCGCGGTGCTTCAAAGGTCCATGAATTACTAGACCATCGGGTGTGCAGACCCGCAGCTGCACCGGGAAGGGCCTGACAACATTGGAAGAAGAAGAAGAAGAAGACTTACATTTAATGAGCAGTTCACGGGAACAATTGGAGGTGGAGTCTAGGCCTCAAAATGTGGAACTGGAACCTGGATTGGAGTCTGTTTGTACAGTCTTGGAAGAGATTGCCTATCATATGGACAATAAATGACTCAAAGATTTTTGGATGTGACAACTAAAATATCTAATATGTCTGGAGATATACTTAATATGTCTGAAGATATATCTACAGTTAAGAGGGATGTCAGTAAATATTAAATCAGTGGATACAGTGCAAGAAAATGTTATTTTTAATTGAAACACCTTTTTCTGAATGTAAAGTTCAAGTTGTACGTAATAAGGAAAAAATAGAGAAAGTGGAAGATTCGTTTGTGGATCGGGGAATCCAGAAGAAAGACTTACTGAAAAAAATGGATTCATTAGAAAATCAAAGTCGGAGAAACAATGTGAAAATTATGGGTCTTCCAGAAGACATTGAAGGGACAGATCCAATAAAATTTTTCAAGAGTTGGATTCCTGAGGTGTTGGGCAAAGAGTTTTTTTTCTCAAAAGGTTTAGTATTGGAGAGGGCACATAGAGCTTTACGAAAGAAACCATTACTGGGACAACCACCACGACCGGTCTTAGTTCGGTGCCTGAACTATCAGGACAGAGAAATGATATTACGGTTGGTGGTACAGAAGGCACGACAAGGTCAATCTCCAATGATAATTCAAAATAACAGTTTTTTTTACGCAGATTTGAGTCAAGAAATTATTAGGTGACGACGGGAATTTAATTTGGCTAAAGAAGTACTGTGGCGAAAGGGTTATAAATTTGCTTTTCGATATCCTGCTGTGTTAAAAGTCTTTGATGGTAACTTTCAATCTCAATTCTTTGACAATGGTCATGATGCATTAATTTTCGCTCATTCATTACCGGATTTACGAGGACATGGAAGAGTTTCACCACCGTCGCCTAAAAAGAGGGCAAATGGAAATGGGCAGAATGGGAAAAATGGAAAGAAAGAGGTTTTAACACAAAGTCTTATTGACAGTGAAGATCTGGAACAATCATTGGGAATGGAGTCATTGGGTTGAATATATTTACAGTATTGGATTGTATTAGTGTGAATGATGTATTTCTGGCTGGGGGGGGTGGTGGATAACACTGAAATCTTTGATAGTCATCTGCTACTAGTGGGGTTTACCACACCAGTTTTTAGGGTATTACTACCTTTGGGTAGTTTTTTTTTGGGGGGGGGATAATTTAAAAAAAAATTATATATACTTTCTTTTAAAAAATATTTAGGGGAGGGAGAGAAGTTTTAATTTACTAGAAGGGGAGTGATATTTTGTAGTAAGTGATTATATTGTTAGTTTATAAGGATGTCTAATTTGAAATTTGCAACTTTTAATGTTCAGGGGTTAAATAATCTGATTAAGCGAAAGCGAGTTTTGGTGTATATCAAGAAAATGAAAATTGATATTGCCTTTTTACAAGAAACACATTTGACTGAAAAAGAACATTTGAAATTGAGGAGAGATTGGGTTGGGCATGTGTTTTTTTTCTTAATTTAATTCTAAGGCAAGGCGTGTAGCAATTTTAATTCATAAGAATTTGTCTTTTGAGTTGCAAACTATGGAAGGGAATGCTGGAAGGGTTTTAAAGGTGAATTGTAAAATTTTTTACTGAATCTTAGACTTTGCTTAATGTCTATTTCAGATGCTTTTTTGTTATTAAATCAAGCTAATGAAAATATTTTAGTTGGGGGAGAGTTTAATTGTGTCTTGGATCCTTTATTGGATAGATCCCCAAAAAGCATAAAGAAATCAAAGATGGCGATAGAAGTTGGGGCCTTGATAAAGGATTTAAATTTGGTGGATATTTGGAGAAGGGTTAATCCTACAGAGAAGGATTTTTCTTCTTATTCTTCTTGACATGATTCATTTTCTAGAATAGATTTTTTTTTTAGTATTGGCACATTTACAAGGAAGGGTATTACAGGCAGAATATAAAAGCAGGATTAGATCAGATCATTCTTTATTATTTTTTTCTTATGTAAGTTCAGAAGTGGTACGTTCATCTTACAGATGGAGATTTAATACAATGTTGTTGAAAAAAACCAGAGTTCGTTATCTTTGTTAAAGAACAGATTACTTTTTTTGACTGAAAATGCTAATTCAGTAAAAAGTCGTTCTGTGTTATGGGATGCGTTAAAAGCTTATTTAAGAGGTTAGATTATTAGCTATACCACTAAAGTTAAGAAGCAGTATATGGCAGAAAGTTTAGTATTAGAAAAGCAAATTGATGAATTGGAGAAGGAACTTAACAATTGACAGAAGATTTAAAAAAGTGTCTTTGACTAAATTGAAATTGTGTTGTAATACGTTGCAGACTTATCAACTTGAATGTTTAATTAAGCGATCTAAGCAGCATTATTATGAGTTGGGTGAGAGGGCACATAAGGTACTTGCATGGCAGTTAAAGAAAGAACAGGTTTCATGGGTTAATAATGCTGTAAAAAATAATTCAACAGTTACCTATAAACCTCAGGAAATTAATGACCAGTTTTATTCATTTTTATAAAAAATTATATACATCTGAGGGGAAACAGGATAGTGGTTCTATTGATTCTTATTTATCTAAGTTAACATTATCAGCATTAGAAAAGGAGGATGTTATGAATCTGGAAGCTCCGTTTACAGAATTAGAGATTAAGGCGGCTATGTTGGAAATGCCCAATGGGAAGTCACTGGGTGATGACGGGTTTTCGGTGAATTTTATAAAACTTTTTATGAAGATTTGTCTTCGGTGTTTGAGGAGGTATTACAACAAGTGACTGAACAGCATGAGTTACCAGAATCTTGCTCTAGTACTTTAATTACTGTAATTCCAAAAAAAGATAAGAGATCCATTGAAAGTGTCTTCGTATAGACCTATTTCTTTATTGAATGTTGATTATAAAATTATAGCAAAAGTGTTCACAAATCGACTTGCTAAGTATTTACCTAAATTGATACATGTTGATCAAACAGGTTTTATTAAAAATAGAAATGTTTCAGATAATATTCTTCGATTGATTAGTTTGGTCAATGCATATCGACAGCAGCCCAACCATCCAATGGTGTTTGCTCTTGACGCGGAAAAAGCCGTTGATAGGGTCGAATAGGATTTTTTATTCAGAGTATTAAAGATGTTTAAATTTGGCCCTTAAAGCTTTCACCCAACCAATAAAATAAGCTTTATATATGAACCCGACTGCGAGGGTGGTGACAAATGGTCAAGTTTCATCATCGTTTAAATTGACGTGTTCAACTCAACAAGGTTGTCCATTGTCACCAGCTTTGTTTGCATTGGCTATTGAACTGTTAGCTCAAACAATAAGGCAGAATGAACAGATAAGAGGGATGAGAGTTATGAATGAAGACTATAAGATTATTTGCAGATGATGTTTTGATATATTTAACAACCCAGAATAATCATTGCCACATTTACGGGAATGTTTATTACAATATGGAACATTATCTGGATATAAAGTTAACTGGGATAAGAGTGAAATTTTGCCAGTCTGAGAAGTAGATTATTCAGAGTATAAAAATATTATTAAACTGAAATGGTCTGATAAAATTAAATATTTAGGAATATTTGTAAATACTGAGTATCAATCTTTATACAAGTTAAATTGTGTTCCATAAAGCAGATTTAATTAAGTGGAAAGATCTTCTGTTAACTTTATTTGGTCGAGTTAACTGTATTAAGATTAATATTTTTCCTCGTATTCAATATTTATTTCAATTAATACCGTGTTCTCTTTCAAAGAATTTCTCTCAGGATTTAAATAAAATTACGAGAGAACTTTTACGGAAAGGTAAACTACCACAGGTAGCATTATATAAACTTACTTGGAAGTACGCGTTAGGTGGGCTTCAATGACCTCATTTTCAAAATTATTATGAAGCAGCCCAGTTGAAATTTATTAGTAGATTGATGGATTTGGACCAGCCCCCGAGTTGGGCTAAAGTTGAGATGGCTTGTATTTCTGAAGCCAAGGTGTATCAATTTATATTTCGATGGAATTGTAAATTTGTTGAGGGAATATAATATGCCGATATAAAACATCTATTAAAACTATGGATTAAAAAAAGGTAAATTGTCAATTTTACCTCCATTATATAATAATCAGCTTATTTCTTTTTCAATGTTTAATAGTCATTTAAAGAGTTGGGATTCTAAGGGTATAAAAACATTACAGGATTGTTTTGTAGAAGGACAGTTTCTTTCAATCAATTGAAAGAGCGTTTTGATATTGCTGAAAACTCTTTATTTCTTTATTTTCAACTTTGATCTGTGGTGAAAAATATGTATGGTAGAGAGATGATTTTACCTGTATTGACGGAATTCGAGTCTTTGATTTCTTCTATACCAAAAAGGGGTTATATTTCTGTTATGTACCAAGTATTACAAGACAATATGGATAAGTCGGAATGGGAGCAGTCTAAGCTGAAATGGGAAAATTATTTAGCTTTTGTTTTTCCTGAAGACTATTGGGCAGATACACGTCATGATAGTGTTACAAATTGACGAATGTGTGGTATGGAATGGCTAATTATAATTTTCTACATCAGTTGTATTTAACCCCAGAGAAATTGAAAAAATATGGTTTTAGTAATTCGGATTCTTGTTTTAGATGTGGTGTATGTACTGGAACTTTTTTACATGCTGTTTGGTCTTGTGTGCATGTACAACCATTCTGGGATGAAATAAAGTTAATTTTGGAAAAAAATTATATAATTTTAAGTTACCATTAGATCCATCTATTTTTTTAATGGGTTATATGATTCCTTTAAGGGGATTAGGGTTGGATAAATTTCAAATTGCATTTATATATTTAGCATTGTCTGTAGCTCAAAAATGTGTAGTAAGTACATGGAAAGATAATTTAGTGATTAATATAATGCGATGGCAATAATGAATTGAAAGCTTGTATTGTTTTGGAAAAAAAATACATATAATCTGCATGACAATTATTCTTTTTTTGTTAATAAGTGGTTGCCATATTTGGAATATATGCATTATATATTCTGATTTATGATATACTTTTAGTTTCTGTTTATATATTTTTAGCTCTCCTTAAGAGAGTTGGCTGATGAGGTGGGGAGGGGGGATTTGATAAAATTTTATTTTTCTCTTGGGTTTTATTTTCTTTCTTTTTGCTTAATTTTTTTAATATATATTCATATAAAATTTTCTTTATGAAATGTATTTTGTATTACTATTGATGATTCTTCAAATAAATAAAGTTTAATATAAAAATGTCACAATAAAATGAAGCAATTTTCAGTTTGCTCAATTTTTAATCGTAGTCTGTTGTGAATGTGTCTTAAATTGCGCACTTTTCAGATTTAGCCAAATTTTTATGGAATTTCTAGATTTTCAAGCGAAACATGCCATTTATTTTTCATTTCACCTTTCTGACTGAACAGAGATTTGGGCATGTGCTGCAGTAAATGTTTTCCTTCTTTGTATAGAAAGAAGAATGTAAAGTTGAAGGACAGCTCAATAATTCTGACTCCACCCAATATATTCGAGAACTGAAGGATCAGATAGAGGAGCTACAGCATGAGGTAAGTGATAAAATCTAGATTTGTCTACTTTGGTAATCTTTTCCATTATCTATAACACTTTTTTGTACAAATCCTGCCTACTGAAAAATGCAGCTGCCACTGATGTAAATCTACTGGTGCAGCATTCTGCTGTGAAGTCATTAACATACATCTGCATGAGATAACAATGTTCCTTATCATGTTTCCCTTTCCTCCTCACTTTTTCCTTCACTCCCTATTTTGGCACGTTCAGTTTAGCTTGTGACCAGAAGCTTCAGAGTTGACATTCAAGTTTTATAGCTTTACACTAACAGTTTTTTTTAACTTTCCTTGTCATGTTTGCAGTGTTGACTGTTCATTTTCTTATCAAATTGTGTGCACACAATTTATTAATAGATATTGTATTTAGATTTGGGCAAGTTCTTAAACTTAAGCAACTTTGCTTTGAATGCCATTGTGAGACATCACTGAGATTATAAATAACAGAAAATTGAACTGGATTGAATGTGTTTACATAGCGTGATTTTTATTCTTGTGATTGAGAAGGATCTCTTTGCAGCCCTAAAATGCATAGGATTAGGAATTAAACTAAATTATAAATGATTTCAGTAGGAAAGAAGGCTTGGTTGGAAAAGATATCCAGGTGCATTTAATTATTCTCCTTGTATTTTAAACTGAATGAGCCATTTATCAAATTTAGATTTTCCTCTGCACCCCTCCACCCTAAGAATAGATGGGCAGCCACCTTCCAGATCTCTACAAGTAGAATTGTGCAACTGACCACCAAGAGTTTCGGGTCTTTGTTTGTCCTGCTGGACCTTTCACATTTTTGTGAACTTCAGTTAAATTTTCTTTGTTTCAAAAACTAATGCTCTCTAATTTCCACTCATAACTATTAATCAGTCATGCCAATATGCTCTCAACCTCTGACTCAAAATGTCGACCAACCAAATCTCAGCAGGTATGCATGCTGCCTGACCTGCTGAGAAACTGCAGTTTCGCTTCAATTTGACCTGCCTAGTTCCTCCGGCAGGCGTTTTTAAATTTAAGTTTGGACATGCAGCACGGTAACAGGCTCTTTCAGCGCATGAGCTTGTGCCATCCAGTTACTATCAGATAGAGGAGCTACAGCATCCAATTGACCTACAACCCCTGGTAGATTATTTTGAATAGTGGGACGAAACTGGACCACACGGAAGAAACCCCACATAGACACAGAGAGAGAACGTAAAACTCAGACAGCAAGGGATTCGAAGCCTGGTCCTGATCACTTGCGCTAACCAGGCTGCACAATCCAAATTTTGTTTTAGAATTCCAGCAACTCCAGATCTACCTGACCTACTGCAGTCGTATATCTTTGACCCTGCCTTCCAGCATTCCTCATGATATTCTCCGTATTTTGCATCCATAAATTTGTACCATGCTACTTTTCCAGTCCAATTCAATAGGCCTCTTTTGTATCTACCAAACGATCCATCTTCCTGCAGCTTAGAACCTCTTGCCTCATTGTCTACTGTACTGTTGATCTAAGTCCTATTAACAGACATTGTGATTATCACTCCTATGCATTATGAAAAGCATGGAGGCCTAAGCCACTGTGAAACCCCACTGTACACAAACTTGCATCCCATTGCATTTTTAAAATTTTCTCCTGATTTCTAATCCAATTTGATACCTATCCGTGGATCCCATGGGCTATGGCTTTCCTGGTTGATCTGACATCTTAATCTGTGTAAAATGCTGTGATTGCATTGTCCTTCAAAAAAGGTTTTACAAACCATTCCATTTCAAAATCTTCTCTTTCCATATTACCATCATGAAAACTTTTCTGATGTGGCCATCACAGGTTTGACTCTCAAACTATAACAGCCTTAGTAATTTCTCACGCAGTGCTGCTTTCCACAGCGTCGGGTGTACTTTTAAGAGTTGATCCATGATGGAAATGGTATACAGTAATTGTTCTCCCTTTTCAGTACATTGCGTTTTTCAAATGTTTGGAAACTAATTTTTGTATTTTATCAACATTTTCAAATATATCTAAGTATATTTTCAAGTATATCTAAGTCTAGTAGTATCATGGTTGAAGTGATTGGAACTTTTGAACAGAATTCTGCTCAAATGAAATTTGTTTAAACATGTTGCTGAAAATTTATTGATCCTTAATCAATGTGTTATTCTCATTCACCCTCCCAATTCAGTCCAATTGGTCACCATTCCTTAAATTCTTATTCTCAGTCCTTGACCATCATGTACCTCTGCAAATATGGATTGGTGCTGATTTTAGGCATCCTTTTCCATTTGGTTTGTCTACCGATAACATTCAGCTGAAAAGCCATTTTGTTCCTTTCCCTCTGCTCCTATCAGCCTTGTGTGGTTCTGCCCATCTCCTTCCTGAAGTAGCTGCTTCCACCTTTGCCTTCCCCTCCCACCTCTTTCCCCACCCCTTATTTTTGTCTGCTTCCACCTGTTAACATCTCCCAACTCCACCCCATCTCTCTGTCATCGTTCACCCCTCAGTCTGCTTATCACCACTGACTCCTTTTCCTCTCCTTAATATTGCCTGCCTTCTCTCTCCTTTCTTAACTCTGAAGCAGAGTTGCCACCCAGATCATTGACTGACAATTTCCCCCTCTGGATGATGCCTAGCCCATTGAGCTTCCCTGGAAGTTGTTCATAAGATCTCAACTTTCTACTGTTATTCTACTTCACCACTTATAAAATACTTTGTGGTATTCCTTGATTTTGCCTGGCAATATCATGTATGTATCTTTGCCTTTCTGATTTTTAAAATTAAAACCATCTTTTGTGTTGCTTTAGGAAATTTGCAGGTATGCAGTTCTCACATTTGTCATATCCTTTTACTGCCTTATCCTGTGCTGTTTCTCACACCCTTATGGCTCTCACCATGGGAAGATCCCTGTTTCCTTTCTTAGAGATATATTTGGTCTGAACATTTGCGATCTTTTTGATTGCTTCTTCCTCCTTTGCTGGTTTGTATTTGAGTAATTATTTGTACTTGATTTTGCTGAAACAGATTTTTTTCATCCAAAAATGTACTGTATATAAAAGTGCCAGAGAGAGAATCTTGCTCCCTACTCTATTCAAGGCTGAATTATGATTGCAGTCTCTTATTTGCTCTCCTTTTGCCAAATATCACTCCTAACACTAAGACCGGCACTGCAATCTTTATGTTTGCAATCTTTTTTTCTCTTCTTTGGCTTGGCTTCGCGGACGAAGATTTATGGAGGGGGTAAAAAGTCCACGTCAGCTGCAGGCTCGTTTGTGGCTGACAAGTCCGATGCGGGACAGGCAGACACGATTGCAGCGGTTGCAGGGGAAAATTGGTTGGTTGGGGTTGGGTGTTGGGTTTTTCCTCCTTTGCCTTTTGTCAGTGAGGTGGGCTCTGCGGTCTTCTTCAAAGGAGGTTGCTGCCCGCCAAACTGTGAGGCGCCAAGATGCACGGTTTGAGGCGTTATCAGCCCACTGGCGGTGGTCAATGTGGCAGGCACCAAGAGATTTCTTTAGGCAGTCCTTGTACCTTTTCTTTGGTGCACCTCTGTCACGGTGGCCAGTGGAGAGCTCGCCATATAATACGATCTTGGGAAGGCGATGGTCCTCCATTCTGGAGACGTGACCCATCCAGCGCAGCTGGATCTTCAGCAGCGTGGACTCGATGCTGTCGACCTCTGCCATCTCGAGTACTTCAACGTTAGGGGTGTAAGCGCTCCAATGGATGTTGAGGATGGAGCGGAGACAACGCTGGTGGAAGCGTTCTAGGAGCCGTAGGTGGTGCCGGTAGAGGACCCATGATTCGGAGCCGAACAGGAGTGTGGGTATGACAACGGCTCTGTATACGCTTATCTTTGTGAGGTTTTTCAGTTGGTTGTTTTTCCAGACTCTTTTGTGTAGTCTTCCAAAGGCGCTATTTGCCTTGGCGAGTCTGTTGTCTATCTCATTGTCGATCCTTGCATCTGATGAAATGGTGCAGCCGAGATAGGTAAACTGGTTGACCGTTTTGAGTTTTGTGTGCCCGATGGAGATGTGGGGGGGCTGGTAGTCATGGTGGGGAGCTGGCTGATGGAGGACCTCAGTTTTCTTCAGGCTGACTTCCAGGCCAAACATTTTGGCAGTTTCCGCAAAGCAGGACGTCAAGCGCTGAAGAGCTGGCTCTGAATGGGCAACTAAAGCGGCATCGTCTGCAAAGAGTAGTTCACGGACAAGTTTCTCTTGTGTCTTAGTGTGAGCTTGCAGGCGCCTCAGATTGAAGAGACTGCCATCCGTGCGGTACCGGATGTAAACAGCGTCTTCATTGTTGGGGTCTTTCATGGCTTGGTTCAGCATCATGCTGAAGAAGATTGAAAAGAGGGTTGGTGCGAGAACACAGCCTTGCTTCACGCCATTGTTAATGGAGAAGGGTTCAGAGAGCTCATTGCTGTATCTGACCCGACCTTGTTGGTTTTCGTGCAGTTGGATAATCATCTGATTATTAAAATAGAGTTCTCTGGAAGGCATTCCAAGAATTCTGCATCAGCTTCCTTTTTTCTCTATTAATAAAGAATTGTTGAAATCAATCCCTACCACATGACTTTTGTACCACCGAAGCTGGCGAATGTACTTTTTCTATTCCTCCTGATTTGGAGTCAGCGAGGAATTCCTGCCAATCTCATTGCCATTTTTTCCTCATTCAGACCTATGATCTCCTTTACTGTAATTGCTATCATGTTGTCCTTCCCACAGCTGTAATTGTTTACTTAATCAGTATTGAAGTCACACACCACCCCCCCCCCCCTCAACCTACTTTCCCTTGAAACCCCATCTGTCTATCTCATTTCAAGTCCATTTGGGTTATAATATTGAGCTGCCATTCTTATCCAAATATGTGTTGCTTTTTTGTTATAGTCATAACTGCAGGTTCCTCGTGTTATCAGTGCCACCAGTTCTAGCTTTTGTTCATGAACATCTTGATTGAAGTATAAAACACTTAGCTCTCCAAAATGAAGTTAGGTATAATCTTTGCTGTTGGGCTCTATTCCACTATTAGGCTAACTTTTTCTCTGACGGTAACAAACTTTCCCTCAAGGTTAATGGTCTAATCCCTGTTGAGATACAATTTGTCAGGCTAGTATGGATTCCGTCTCTATCTAGGCTTCAGTTTCCCGAAAATCTGAAGCCTTCCCCAATGAACCATCTTTTCAGCCACATATTAATTTGCAGTATTCTAATCCCGCATTCGCTGGTGCCGGTAGTTTATCTGGAGATTGCTACCAATGAGCTGGTTTTCCCTTTTGCCTTATAATTTGAAAAATCCGTTGATTTCCCATTGTGAAAGTTACCTCATGTCACCTTGGCACCTTGCCCACCATCTTACGATCACATACATTTTGGAAACAGTAGACAAAAGTGCTGGAGAAACTCAGCAAGTCATGCAGCAAAAGGCAGTTGACATTTCAGGCCAGAGCTGTTCATCCAGAATGTGCTTTTGTGCATTGCACCAGACATCAGAATCTGGAGATTTCCACATTTACGTCCATTTTAGAAGCTGTTTCTGTTGGAAACCTTCCATAGATTTAAATGCCCCTTAATTTTTCTTTCATCTTTTCTAATCTTGTCACCCATTTCAAGGCCTTGTAAAGTGTGCTGCTCAAAACTGATAAACTAAAATAGCTGAGGCCTAACCACATTTTATAAAGATTCAGCCTGACCTTGAGTTTTTGTAAACTGTCTCTATTAGAAGAGAAACATAATATTCACTTAAAACAAACTTTGGAAATCCATATTATTAGGTCAACAATGTCATCAAATTTTAGTTGATTAAATTAACAGTTAAATGGTTCCAATTAAAAGTATTGTTTATTCCTCGAAGATTGACAGTTTGAGATGGGTAGAATAGACCCAATGTGTTTTACCTCCATTCCCTTCTCACCGCAGAAGTCCTTTAATTTCCCCACTCTGTGACAGAATTTTGCTCATATTAATCTTTAGATATATTATATATATTTCTTAGTAAGAAACTTTTATGGCTGGACAGGGACACAGACACACACAATTACACACTCACAGAATCCTTGGAGATGGCAGCCAGCAAATAGCGGAGACCATCTGTCTCCAAATTCATTGTTCAGTGGAAGCTGAAAACAACCATAAAAATTAGAATTGGATGGTTCACTGAAAATAAAGTCACTGATGTTTGCTCAACAAGGAGATTTGGTCAAACAAGAGACCATTTACTTGTTTTTACATATTTCTGAAATTGCAACTGAAAGAAAATAGTAAACAGATAAAGTAATTTGCTTTTAATTTATAAACTTGAAGTAGTTGACAACAATGATGTCAAGTCATGTGATAAAGACATTTGAAAAGCTGCATTTTAAGTATTCAACTGAGGCCGAAAATGTAGTAACAATCTTTGGAGAAGAATAGTTGCTTGTGTTCACCTTGTGAAAAGGAGGAGCACTGAAGTCGTGGCTTTGTAGAAAATGGCCATTTTCAACTGTCTCTTGAACAGAGGACATTTCTGCTGTGTCCAGTATAACTGGTCACTTTTTGATTGAAAGGAAGCAAAATTGATCTTGCATTTGAAACGTAACCATTTTCAAATGGTTTCTTCGTTCAACCCTTGCCGGGGTTTGTGAAATCATCATGGAAGAAAATATAAGATACTGTAACCTCCATGCAAGAGAGATAAATCATTCTGATGAATAACAATTCTTTAAAAATAACTCTACAAGAATTTTGTAAGTTTTGAGAAGTCTGAGGCCTCACACTGACCCCATAATTACTTTTGAGCAACAATTTAAAGAAACTGAGTTTGAAAACAAAGCTGGCAGAATTTTAAAAATTGATTCTTGTAATGGAGACACACACACACACACACACACACACACACACTCACACTCACACATTTGTGCATAGTGGGATTAAATTTAGAGTTAAGTAAGAAGTGTTATGTTATTAATAAAAAATATTGTTTTGAAGATACTGTTGTCTTGGTGAATTTCTATTGCTGCTGGTCTGGTTTGCAACAACAACCCCCCACCCCCCCACCCCCAAAAAAAAATAAAATCATCACCATCTGAACCATATATATGGGATGGACATGGTATCAATGAAAATCGTTGCCATGTTTATTGCTGCCTTTTTTTCTTTAGGGTGACTGTCTATTGAATTTTGTATTTGGATGCATTAATTGTTAAAAGAGGTGTAGGGGGGGAAATTGGACTTGATGGTGAAGCCTGTATATAATTGGAGAATGTAGTGTTTTTTTTTAGTATGGATTGTCGACACTACTTGAGTTTTAAAAATTATAAATAAAATATTTTTTTTTAAAAATCACTGCCATTGTTCATTCCCAGTCCTGGTTCAGAGGGAGTGTGTTTACATGGAATGTCAACTGGTTATCACAATGAAGGCAAGGAGTAGAATTAAGTGCCTTTTGCAGATAAGATGCATGGCCAGTGGAGTGCACAAATGATCACAATTATTTGCCATCGACATTTGTGAATGTGAGATGTTTCCGTCATTGGAATGAGGGAACGTGATTATAAGAGTAGGTGGATCTATGGAGGTATTAAAGAGCATGTGGATACAATTCTTGAAAATCAGATAAATGATGGATATTTAAAGATCAAACGTTGAAGCATCATTAAATAAGACCAGGGACAAAATAGCCATGATCAAGGTTGACGAGTCATTGCCTGGTCCTGTTTTATCGAGGGGTGATTGTACCTCTTCTACATCTGTGATGTAAGATTGTAACCTCACTTTCTGTATAACTTAGCTGTGCCCTAATTCCCAGAAGTTTCACAGAAGCCCCGATTTAGTTCATGATACTTATTTTACGAGTTTTAATTTTCCATTTGTAATTGAGACATTCTGCCCTCAACATCACAATCTTCACCTCTGAGCTACTTGTGGCAGTTTTATTTAGCTATGGTGGTGACAAGGTTTTTACCTTCATTATGAGGTAGTTGTGTCCCATAATGCTTGATGTCCCATAATTGAGAAGAGTGAAGAATATCAGGAATCATTCATAACGTCCTCCAGCACTGCTTCTTGGTTGAAGCTGGTCTACACCACATTTGTCAGCATTTGTTTTCAACTTGTTGTGCACTACTAGCTGCCTTCACGTCGTAAAAGAATAATTAGCATCCTGTTCTTTTTTTTGTGATTGGAGAAGTTTTAAGTAATCAATAGCTACCTCTGGATTTCCAGCCTAATTTCATGCTTATGAAATGTTCTGCATGTTTTAGAAATAAACCATGGGACCTCAATATATTTGTCTAATCTGTCCTTCAAGACTTATTTTAACTGATGTATCCTTTTTACCAGTTTCTTTGCTGTATTCCCAAAACCAGTGTAAACCCCTTGTAACATGATGGTTCTGTGGACTGATGTCATGAATTTACACATGTGAACCATGACAAGTTGTTCATCTATGATAAGCATTGTTTTTCATTGTTCTCCATGCATACATTTGCAGCAAAATGTCAGGAGAAACATTCAACATAACCTTCCCCCCCCCCCCTCCCCCTTCTTCCTTTATACAGGGGTTAGATCCCTCCATGTCCAAATAATTATTTACTAGGTCCATTTTTTTTTGGCTTCCATTTCATAAAATGATGCAATATTTTCCATGATCAAGGTGCTATTTTAACTATTTCCTGGCAAAATAAAATCTTGCATCTCTGAACGTTAATAAATTGTAACAATAGCAGAGGTACATTAATTTGCTGTTAGAAAAATCTACCATGAGCATTTTTTACAGCTGATAATGTTCTCACGGAGGAGTCAGAATATTGCAGGTTTATATCCATCAGAAATTGAGTACAAAATAATGGCTGCCACACCAGTGCAGAGATAAAGTGATGGCGCATGGATGGATGCACGAGACTGTTGGAATGTGTAACAGAAAGCAATGTGATGGAGTAACTCAGCTCTCAGGTCAAACAACATCATTGGAGGAGTTGGGGGGGGGAGAATTGTTGGTTTTGGGTTGAAACCTTGCATCAAGACTGATCGTGGAGAGGGGATATAACCAGAAGGAGAGAGCAGTGAGATTTGGACAAATAGAGGATTAGTTACCAGGGATGAATGAGAGAGGAGAAGATGGAGTTCAGAGGCAGGTGATTGATAGGTGGCAGAGAGAGTGAGAGTGGCCTACTCTATGATCCCAAGAGGGTGTAATATTATCCCATAGCATTGTTTTGAAGAAGACTGGTGGAGTTATGCCTGATGTTTTGACCACATTGAACATCACTTAACATCTTCCAAATTTGTTGCTTATATTGTGACATTAATATAGAACATAGCAATGTTTAAACATTTTGATCTTGAATATCCATGATCAAGTGAATCCAGTAACATTGTTTACATTACTTCTAACAAAATAAATAACTTAGTGCATAGATTACTGCAATGAAATATGTTGCAGAATATTTATAAAAACCTATTTTAAAAGTTGTTCTTTAAACTGTAGCTTAATGAAGCCTCATTGAACCATATTGTTAATGGGCAACATTTGATGCTTTTCAAACTTAGAACACCATTGTAGTATTAGGAGAACACACATAGAATGACCTAAGTGTGGCTTCTTGCTATCAGCAAGACAATCTGTGATTTTACTTCTCCAAATGTTTGTAGAAAACTAAAAGAAGCAAAGTTGCACATTCATCTTCCTGAAGATAGGGATGTGTTTCATGTGAGATGTTGACCACAACTGCCTAACAGCTAACTCGTGAGGGAAATGAAAAGAGACTTAAATTAACAACTACCACATTCATTATTAGTAGATTGATAAAAGAATCAAAACTTAATTTGATCAGACTGATACTCACCTTTGAACAAAAAGGATGGTCCATTGCTGTTTGATGTCTACGTTAAATTGTACTCAAATGAGGGTTCAGAGAAGATTTTCTAGAATAATTCCTGGAATGAAAGGCTTAGTCTATGAGGAACTATTGTCAACTCTTGAACTGTACTCATTGGAGTAGAGAAGGTTGAGGAGGGAGCTTATAGAGGCATGCGGAAGGCCTGGACAGAGTAGATGTGGTTCTCATGGTAGAAAATTCTAGGACGAGAGCATAATTTCAGGATAAAAGGGCATCCATTTAAAACAGGTACAGAAAAATGTCTTTATTCAGAGGGTTGTAAGTCTGTGGAACCTGTCAGGGCATCAAGGGAAAAAGCTGGGAAGTGGGGCTGAGTAGGTGGATGGATCAACTAATGGTTACAACAGCAGACTCGATGGGCCATTGGACCTACTTCTGCTCCTATTTCTTGTGATCTTGTGAAAACCTGAAGTCTTTGAATGACATGTACCACCAGCTTTTCAAGCTGCATAACCTCAGTTATCTCTTAATTATAGTAAAGTGATATAAAGTAGATCAGGTTAGCTTCGAGTGTAAAGGCCCCAAAGACTGTTACCTTGGACAATAGAGTCATCGTCATACAACATGGAACAAGTGTTCTGGCCCAACTAGTCCATGCCAACTATGACATTCTGGGCTAATTTTTTTTTGCCGGCCTTTGATCCATATCCATCAAAGCTCCTCCTATCTATAAATCAGTTTGTGTTTTTTGAATCTTGTTCTTGTGCCCATATCTAGTTTCCTCTGGCAGCTCGTTCCAGATATGGACTATCATCTGAGTGAAAAAAATCCTCTCATATCCCCTCTCACCTTAAACTTTTGCCTTCTAGTTCTAGAATCATCTATCCTGAGGGGGAAAAACTGAGCATTCATTTTATTCATGCCCCTCATGATTTTGTAAACCTCCAAGATCACCCCTCTTCACTCTTGGGAGTAAAGACCCAGCCTGTCCAACCTCTCTTCTTCACTCAACCCTTCCAGTCCCTTAGATATTAAGGGTATTAAAATAGGGACCAATGAACATAAAATTAATTTATTTGCAGATGATGTGATTATTTATTTGACAGATCTGGGATATTCATCAGATAAATTATATGTGCAACTAGAATAATATGGAATAGTTTCAGGATATATAGTCAATTGGGACAAAAGTGAAATTATGCCACTGGCTTCTGGTGATTATACACAGTGTAGACAAAAGATGAAATTTAAATGGCCGGAAAGTCGGATAAAATATTTGGGATATCAGTTAGATAATCTTTTTAAAATTAATTATGGGCCATTGTTTAAGAAAATTGAAGAGGATTTTTAAAAATGGGTGGATTTACCAATTACATTAATTGGTCAAGTAAATTGTATTAAAATGAATATTTTTCCATGAGTGCAATATTTATTTCAATCATTATCTATTAATATTCCTAAAAAGTTTTTTAAGGATTTAATAAAATTATAAGGACATTTTTATGGAAAGGTAGAATGTCAAGGATTTTTATGGATTTGAATCGGGAGGTCTATAACTTTCAAATTTTGAATATTATTATAAAGCAGCCTAGTTACAATTTCTTTTTTTGAGGAAGGAGAGAAAGTGGCTTGGGTTACTATAGAAATGAATAAGATAGGTGAAAAAGAATCTGAGGAATTTTTATATAAATGGAATGAGACATCATTAACACAAGAAATAGGCACACCAATATTAAACATTTGGTTAGAATGTGGTATAAGGTACATACGTTGATGGGATTTAAGGGGTATGGATTGGGGAGGATGCCACTAATGCAAAATAAATTCATCCCATTTACATTGAATAATATAAATTTTATTAACTGGTCAATAAAAAAGTAATAAAGTCTATTAAGGATTGTTATCAAGATAGATATTTAATGACATTTGACCAATTGAAAACTAAATATGGAATACAAAATAATACAATATTTGGATATTATCAGTTAAAGGCTTATTTATGAAAAAGATTAACTACATCTTATTTACTGTTAGAAGATGATAAAATAGAAACAATAATATCAAATCCAAATATTAAAAAAGTACTTATCAGTTATTTATTTATTAATTTTAAGGGGAGTAAAGAAGAAAGATTTTTTTAAATCTAAACAAAGATTAGAAAAGGATTTGGGTATAGATATAAATGATAGAAATTGGACACAAATATGTTATGATAGTATGAAAAATACAATAAATGTTAGATATAATATGGTACAGTACAATTTGTACATCAGTTATACTTTACATCATAAAAGCTTAATTTAGACATTTTGGATAAGTTTTTTTCGATGTAAACAGGATATAAATACTTTTTTAAAATGTGTAGAAATTAGAATGCCAATTGTCCTCGTTTCAGGTAACTCCCTCCCCCTCTTCATTTCTTCTTTATCTTCTGCTGTACTTGGTTTATAATCTGCGTGCCACTGTCTCCTAGCCGCAAGCGTTTGGAAGAATCCTTTGTCTCTGTCATCAAGGAGAACGGCCTCCTGGGCAGGAGTAGGGACCTCAAGCTCCCGGGAAGGAGTAGGGGCCGCAGTCAGGACTGGTGGCAGTGGGGAGGTGTCGGGGATTGGCGGTGAGGGTGGGAAGATGTCAGGGACTGGCGACGGTGGTGGGGAGTTACCGGGAATTGGTGACGGTGGTGGGGAGGTGTTGGGGTCTGGCGACGGCTGATGCCACTGTGTTGTTTTTGGGGTTTTATGGGGTTTTTTTCCATTAACCGAAAAAACCAAGCTTTTCGGATATGGTAAAATGTACTGTATTCTCAATGCCTTGTATAGCTGGATCATGCAGACCCGACAATTCAGCGGTTCTTATAGAGGGCCATCAACTTGAAACGTTAATAATATTTCTCTCAGCACTGATCCAAGAAACCCAATTTTCTGTTTTCACAAGAAAGTACTGTTTACTGCTTCAAGCTTATAAATACTATGCAAACCCCATGAATATAAATTGCTTGAATTTCTTAATTACTGGTATTTTAATGAACTATGTAATTACTGTTGTAATTTCATTGTGGAGGCTATAATTAATTTTCTCTATGCAGGAGAACAGAGACAGCAAAAAACAATGTTCCACTTAATAGATAAAGTAACCACTAAATTATTTGATTCATATGTATCTCCCTTTTTCAAATGCATCTACAGAAATGAATTTAAATGTGTCCCTTGTTTTTGGATTAGAGGAGGTGTAAAATGCATATTTTAATAAATACAGCTAGTTCTACTGAGGAAAGCTACAGAGCTCATGTTGAATAAACTGCTGCTTTATGTTAAGAAATATTACCATGAGTAAGCCTGAGTTTCCTGTTGGGTGTTGTAAGACTTGTCTGTGCTACCTAGATTATGAAAATGTAGAGATGTACAAAAGATGAAGTTACTGGCCACAGACCAGTCAATGTAGTTTGTGAAGCAAACTCAGTGACACGCCATGAGCAAATACCAGAGATAGGCATTGCTTTAGGAAAAACAATCAGCGAGCATCTACCTAGTCTTTTAAAACCTGGTGATCAAGGTAAATTATATATTTAGACATATAGCGCAGGTAACAGGCCCTTTTGGCCTACAAGCCCGTGCCACCCAATTACACACAATTGATCTACAACCCCCATATGTTTTGAACAATGGCATGAAACTGGAGCACCCAGAGGAAGCCCAGAGCAGTGGTTTTCAACCTTTTTCTTTCCACTCACATACCACTTTAAATAATCCCCATGCCATCGATGCTCTGTGATTAGTAAGAGACTGCTTAAGATGGTATGTGAGTGGGAAGGGAAGATTGAAAATCACTGCTCTAGACCCAATTGTTACTGAAATATTTTGCTGAGAAAAATTGTCATTGGCCCATTTCCTTTGGAGTTATGAGGCCGTACACACAATGAGTCAATTAGGTACGATTAGTGGTTTTCAAACTTTTTCTGTCCACCCACATACCACCTTAAGCAATCCCTTACTAATCACAGAGCACCTATGGCATAGGGAATACTTAAAGTGGAATGTGAGTGGAAAGAAAAAGGTTGAAAACTACCCCTTTAGAGGGTGGTGAGTATATGGAATGGGCTGCCAGAGGAGGTGAATAGGTACTATTGCAATATTCAAGATAAAAAATTGGATGGATATGCAATAGATGGGTTTTGAGAGATATGGGCCACATGCAGGCAGGTGATACCAGTGTGGGTGAAGCATTTTGATTGGCTTGCACAAGTTGGACTGAAGGGACTGTTTCCATACTGTACGACTTCATAAATCATGTATGACCTTCTATCCCTTACACCCCACACTTCCTAGAAAATTAAATTGATTAAAGGGCTTGCTTCAGTTAAAAGACCCATCCCACTCTTTTTCTACTCCTTTCTGTTGAAAATGTACTATTGTATTCATGGACATTTTCTTCACCATGGAAATCAGACGATGGAATGGTGCCCTTGCACTGTTTTAACTGAACTTTTTCTAGTGATGCTATACTCTTGTCGCGACTACTGTGGCAGCGCTATCGAATAAAGAGACATCCACACAATGCGAGGGTGGACCAAAAAATGACTTTATTGGTTTGAATTCGCTGCATCTCTGCACTGGCTCACCCACTTCCAGTGACGGATTTGCCGGCTTCTGGAATTGACATCATCATGTCATGGTGTCACTCTCTAGTCGGAGGGCTGCTATGTGGAAGGGGAGTGCTCCTTAGCCTGCACATGGTGCTAGGCACAGGCTCCTTCTTGGCAGTGAAGGGGAGCCCATGCCATCTTGGACCGGCCGCGTATTGCGGCGATTCGGCCCATTTGCTCACACAGTCGCTCAGCCCATTACACTGCTCTTTAGATTTATTTTGCACTACCTCTTGTATCTAGGTTGACTTGACTGGAGAGCATGGAAAACTAAATTTTTCACTGCATTGCAGTACATGTGACAAGAAACAATTTGAGTTGTATCTAGCACTGATAGCAAAAGTGAACCAAAATTATTACTACGTATTTTGTATGAATGCATGTCCTGTTAGTTCTGAAAACAGGAAACAAGCATCTCGCACATAGCAAAGGGATTAGAAAATGTCAGATTGAGAATTGAACAATACTTGAGAGAGAGCTAATTTGGTAAATGAAGGCAGAAAATAAGAGGTTCAATTCTATGTTATTAAAAAGAAAAGATTTTTGTAAATTCATTAGAAGACAGGTAAGGAATTTCTTAGAGACTAATTTCAATTTGGTTACTAATAAATTAATTTTATGGGACACAATGAAAGCGTATTTATGAGGTCAAATAATAAGTTATACTTCTAAAATTATATGAAAGAAGTAGAACAATTAGAAACAGATGCCAAATTTAGAAAAGGACCAACAGTGACAAGTAAATGAGGATATGCGAAGATGATCATTAATAAAAAGCTTCAGTATAATATTTTACAAATATATAGAACAGAAAAAAAGCAATAACAAGAACTAAACCGAGGAATTATGAATTGGGTGAAAGGATTATTGCATGGCAGTTAAAAAGAGAATAAGTATCGAGAATGATTATTACAACAAAAATTTATTTCAATTTAATTATTTATAAACCTTAAAAAACACAATTTTACACAAAGTTATATCAAACAGAGTCTTTAAATGATAATTAAAAATAGCTTTTTTTTTACACGAGTAAATTTACCTAAATTAAATATGTAAGAGCAGAGTGAATTGGCTGCCCCCTTCACCTTAGCGGAAGTTAAGGAAGCACTGAGCTCATTACAAAGTGTTATATAAATATGTTTTTAAAAGAGATAAATTGTGGGGGGGGTTTAGAGTAGGTCACTTCACAAACAGATACTTACACTTCACATCTCATTTAAAATGCAAGAGCTTTGCTGAAGCTGGACATTCAGGCACCGCGACTTTGAAGAGAGAATGGAACTGCTTTGGAAATTCTTTCCAAAGCAGGTACAAATGGAGAAGTCCAGGCTCAAGTGCTGTTAAGGTCTTTCAAGGATTGGGTTTGGAGCTTTGAGGGATGTTGGTTTCTACAAGTAGAGAGAGAGAGGGAGGGTGAAGAAAAAAAGAGAGAAGTCGGTTCTGAAGTGACTTTTGAGGTGGCAACATGGCAATTGTTGAAAACCTCATTTTGAAGATGGGTTGTGAGTTCTGAGTTCAGCCTGTTGAAAACCCTTGTAGTCCTTACAAGGGGAAATGACTGGATAGAGTATTTCTCCTGAAATAAGGAAAACAAGAGGAACTCTGGTGACCTGGAAGAGGATGTTATCATTTGGTAAACCTTTGATGGGGCAAGTTTCTTCAGCAAGACATTAAAGTGGCTGATTGGAGGAAAACAGTTTGTGTGTGTCCAACCAGCAACAAATATCTCTCTGAAATCAATAAGAACTTTCCTAAGTGTTAACCTTTAAGTACAAGAGCCTGATGAAAATTCATAAATGTTAAATTCTGTGCAGAGTATAAGAATTGCCTGATACCGGTGAACTTGGAGAAGTGAGAAGTAAATGACTGGACTATTAAAGCAAAGAGCTTTCCTGAATATATACACATGGCATACACGTGCACTTAGAATTATTTATATCACTACAAGTAGTGCATATTTCATGGTATACTGTGGCACGTCCATGTCGTTGAATGGATCCCCACTACTAGGAACCATATCCAGTCACGGGCTGGCTTTGATCTCACAAATGCCTGAAAGACTTTCATGACTGGGTGGGTCAGTTGGGCTCGGAAAGACCAACAAAAATACCATACCTACGCTGTTGGATTGCCGTTTATAAAGCGTGGACTCAACAACAGCGGGAGTTTTCTACCAAGGATCTCCAACTGGGTTGTGGCCCTTGTTCGCTCTGACTCCCTGCCTCTGAGAACCGGAAAATGTCTACACTGTTTGACTACCGTTAAAAACGGCCTCTCACAACAGCAGGAGTTTTTGGTGGTCCCGGATCTCCAACCAGGTTGTGGCCCTTGCTCGCTCCGAATCTCTATCACCGAGAGATGAGAGTAATTTTACCCAGTGCTCCTCCGGGGCCAGAACAGCGCTTCCCCAGCATATCGTGCAGATCCAGCAACCTAAGTTCTGTGCCTGCCTTCAATGCTGGCCATGACCTGGCAGCCGTCTTCAGGCTTCTTCTCACCCTCTTGCATGACTTCAGTGATGTATGGCTATTGGGATTGCTTCTAGGGATTGGTTCATGCAGGCATTTCCGGCGGGACCCTGTGGAGATACGTCCCACCATGGCGCGGAACTCTGAAGACAGTCATGGATTTTGTGGTGGGACATGTCACCGCGGTAGCTCCCTCTTACTGAGGGACAACTAAAACGGTGCAATACCAGGCCCATCATAGTCATAGTTACTCCCGCCAATTAAGTTAATAGTAATAAGTTAAAGTTTTATCCTGTTTTTACGTTTTAAAAAAAATAAAAGCAACTTTTGTTTAAGTAACCATTTGTCTTGGTGAATTTCTATTGCTGCTGGGTTTTGGGGTCCTCTAGGCCCATAACAAAATAATAAGTCTCAGGGAGAGGATGGTTTCCTGTCTGAATCTTATAAAGAGTTTAAGGATTTACTATTCCTCCATTTATGGAAGTACGAGGACGGCTGAAACGTATACCTTACCAGAATCTTAATATGACAATAATAATAGTAATTTAAAATTTAAAATTATAAAATAGTAGCAAATATATTAGCGCATAGTTTTGGCAGAATATTTGCTGAAATTGATAAATTATGGAACAGGCTCGTTTTGTTAAAAAGAGAAAATTAGCTGATGATGTTACAAGATTATTGAGTATAATACAGCTGGCAAAAAAGGAGTTAAGTGTAGCAGTGGCCTTAGATGCCGAAAAAATCTTTTGACAGATTAGAATGGGACTTTCTATTTAAAGTACTTGATAAATTTGGATTGGGACCAATATTTGCAAATAGGTTTAAAGTTTTATGTAATGGACCAAAAGCTAAAGTTGTAACAAATGGACAAATGTCCATGCCTTTTCATTTAACTAGATATAGCAGACAAGCGTGACCTATATCTCCAGTTTGATTTATTTTAACGATAGAACCATTAGCAGAATTGATTCAGTCTGATTCTGATATTAAAGGTTTTAGAGTTGGTAGAGAGGAATATAAGATTAATTTATTTGCAGATGATGTAATAATCTATTTGTCAGAACCGGAAACTTAATTGCATAAATTAAGGTTAAAAGAATGTGGAATAGTATCTAGATACAAAGTAAATTGAGATAAAAGTGAGATTATGGCTCTTACTAGAGGTAATTATACTCAGGGTAAAAGAGATACCCAATTTAAATGGCTCCTGAATGGAATAAAATGTTTAGGGATACGATACAAGTAGATAATAATTTGAATAATATATTTAAATTGATGAAGGTTTTAAAAAATGGATGGAATTACCAATATCATTAGTGGGAAGAGTTAGTTGCATAAAAATGAATATATTTCCAAGAGTGTAGTGTCTTTTTCAAATATTGCCTATATCTCTTCCGCAGAAATTTTTTCAGGAATTAATAAATATGTAAAAAAAATTCTTTGGAAAGATGTCAAGAGTTTCATTAGAAAAATTAACATGGAAATATGAATTAGGAGGTCTGCAACTTCCAAATTTTAAACATTGTTATAAAGCTACCCAAATGAGATTTCTCTCTTCTTTTTTCGAAGGAGAAACCAGCATGGATTAAGATAGAGAGGAATAAGATAGGAGAGAAGATACCAGAAGATTTTGTATATAAATGGGAACTGAGATTAATATCTTGAGACAGGGATACACCACCGTTGAAGCATCAGAATAATATATGGAATAAAGTAAATTACAAAATGGGAATGAGGAAATTTGGGGTATTTAAAATGCTTTCATCTCAAAATAGACATACCATTTACAATGAATAGCTGACTTTTTAATATTTGGTTCTCTAAAGAATTAGAAATATAACAGATTGTTATGAAGGAGGAAATTTAATGTCATTTGATCAATTAAAAAATAAATATGGATACAAAATAACACAGCATTTTATTATCAAATAAAAGCATATTTACAAAATAAATTGGGTCCAACAATTGTTACTGCCTGATAAAAGTGAAATAGAAACTTTGATTTGCAGTAGATCTATTAAGAAATTTACCTTTGTTATGTATATATCATTGCAAAATGGAACTTTGAAGCAGGGAATTCCTAGATTTAGACAGAGATTGGAAATGGATTCAAATATAAGAATTGTGTAGAAAAAATGGCAGGAATTATGTTAAGACAGTATGAAAACACAATAAAAATTAGATAAGGATTAGTTCAGTATAATGTTTTACATCAATTGCATCTTATTCCACAAAAATTAAATAGATTAAAATCAGATTTGTCAGATAAATCTTCTAGGTGCAGTCAAGAGATGAGTACTTTTTTGCATTCTATATGGTCATGTTCAAAATTGAGGCCATTTTGGATAGAATTAGGAAAATTCCTAGAACAAGTTACATAAGTTAAATTTCCACAAGATCCAATGCTCTTTTTATTGGGTAATATTTGAAATTGCATTTGTTTCAAAGGGAATTTATGAAAATTGCATTTTCAATTGCAAGAAATGTATAGCAGTCAGATGGAAATCAGATTCCCATTTAGTTTGGAAAGATGGCATGCAGAAGTACATAGTTGTATACCTCTTGAGAAGATTACATATAATTTAAGGAATAAATATGATACATTTTTGAAAATTTGGTGCCCATACTTACATACTGTAGATATTAATTTATAAAGGGTTTTACCTCAACCTCATGATATCATGCTAACTCTTTGAATGAATGATATTGAGAAGGTAAAGTTGGGTGAATGGTGGTGATATTTTGGTAACCAGGTTTGTTTTCCTTTTTCTTTACTTTTCTTTGACTCTTTTACTTCTTATCTTTTTCTATTCCTTGGGGATTATTATTGGGGGGGTTGGTGGGATTTCAGGGGGTATAATATGTATCATGTATAATTGATTTGGATATATGATTATTATAATATTTAGATATAAATACATACATGTAAAATATTTTTTTAAATATAAAACAAATTGCTGGAAAAACTCAGTTATTGGGCAGTATCTGTGGAAAAGGAAAATAATTAGCTTATCAGATTGATGATCTTTCATCATATGCCTTGCACTTGATCTTCCAGAGATGGTTTTTATACTCCCTCACTCCTACAGTTTACCTCCAGATGTATTGACTGCTTACCTGATGTGGTTCCACCATGACCATGCCAAATTTAGTTTCAGTAGTTTGTGTTGGACTTAGCAATTATACTTATAACTATAGAAGAAAGGTAAAAATCCGTACTAATAGTGGAACGATTGAGATAAATGAAGTGGGTTGTGGCGCAGTTGTCGTGTTTTTGTTTTGTATATTTTTCATTGAATTTGT
This sequence comes from Narcine bancroftii, assembly GCF_036971445.1. Classification (NCBI taxonomy): domain Eukaryota; kingdom Metazoa; phylum Chordata; class Chondrichthyes; order Torpediniformes; family Narcinidae; genus Narcine; species Narcine bancroftii. The sequence goes on along the minus strand of NC_091473.1, from coordinate 140,652,616 downwards.
CATTTTGGTTTTAAATTTGGTGACTTTAAGGGACTGTGACGATAGATTTTTGGTTCTTTATGTTTGTTTAATTTACATAATCTTTTGAGTGAGCGTGACAGTGCAAAGGACTTGGATGTGTTTTGGTTGAGCTCTCCGTGAAGAGTACTAAATAGTTAAAACTTGAAAATCAAGATTTATTTAATCAAAAAATGGATAAAACTAGCATGAAGAAGCTAAGGCAGCCGAGAACAAAGATTGAAGAAGCTCCTATTCAACCGAGAAAGTCCGAAAGGGAGTGGTGCTAAAACGGTGATGGGACCGAAACAACCAGGTAAAGTTGGGGAGTTGGGACAATTAAATTTAAAAAATTTAAAAAGGAATTGAACATCATCCTGGAAAAAATTGAGAATTTGAGTAACCAATTCATTATGGTTGAAACAGTTGATGAGAGATATGACGGAGAAAATTACCAAAGTAAAAGAGATTTTTGAAGACCTAATGGAGAGAATGGATCGAGCAGAGATTGAACTGATGAAAACACATGAAAAATGTGAGGCTTTGGAAAAAAAACCCCAAAGAATGGAAGTCAGATAAAATTGACAAAATTGACCAAATGGAGAACTTTAGTCAATGAAATAATGTCAGAATTATTGGACAAAAGGAAAGAAATGAGGGAAGAGACCCGGTGAACTTTTCTCAAAAATGGATCCCACAAGTGTTGGGAGAAGACAAATTTGGAGAAAAACTGCATATTGAGAGAGCTCACCAAACGGACCCAGAAGATCTGGCGATTAGAGACCAAGTCCAGTTCTGGTGTGACTTTTAAGCTCCTGAGAACAGGAGATAATTCTGGGAGCAGCATATGAATACTCGAAGCAGAATAATGGCCACCTGAGGTTGATCATGAAAAGGTATTGTTTTTTCAAGATTTTAGCCTGACCTTGATTAAGCAAAGAAAAGACAACTATGTATTTAAAAACTTGAAATGCTCAATGATATATCCTGCGACTTTGAGGGTCGAAGTAGCGGAAGGGAACCGGTGATTTTTCAAGATCAAGAATGAGGTAGAAGACTTTCTGCAAAGTTTATATATAAAAAAAAATCAAGGTTACTAAGAGAGAAGACTGTGAAAATATTTATAATGGAACTTAGTAAAAGTTGTATTTTTTTTATTTTTACAAAACCATCTTGTATTTATTGTTTAAAAGTGTTTAGAAATGCTAACGGAGAGCACAGTAAAAGGAAATAAATCTGGGAATAGTGGTAGCAGGGTGGAAACTCTGGTCTAGGAAAGGAGTAGCAAAAAAGATGTATCAAGGGCAGGGATTCTTCTTCCTTGAGAGATTCCGCGGGCTTTTCTCCCAAACTTTCAGGGCTCTACATCTACGTCGCCGTCGGGGCAGGGACACTGTGTTTTTCTTAAAGGGGAAGGATCACTATTATTTAAAGAGTCAAAGAGATTTTACTGTTAAAAAATATTGTTTTAAAGAAGAATATGGATAGAATGTTAAAATGTATTCGTTTTAATGTGAATGGAATTAATGGGAAGGTGAAGAGAAAATGGGTCTTGGCATACCACCTAAAAAAAATTAAACGCTAGTCTTTTCACAAGAAACACACCTTATCAAATTGGAACCTGCAAAAGCAAAAAGAGGATGGGTGAGGCAAGTAATATTGTCTTCATTTGAATCAAAAGTAAGAATCAAATCACCTGGTCCTGATGATATGCATCCAAGGGTTCTGAAGGAAATGGCAGAAGTTATAGTTGATGCATTGGTGGTCATATATCAAAATTCCTTGGATTCTGGGCAGGTCCCGGCAGACTGGAAGACAGCAAATGTCACGCCGCTTTTTAAGAAGGGATGTAGGCAGAAGACTGGAAATTATCGGCCAATTAGCTTGCCGTCTGTAGTTGGAAAAATGCTTGAAGCCGTCATTAAAGATGAAATAGTGAAACTTTTGGAACGTAAGGGTTCAATCAGGCAGACGCAGAATGGTTTTAGAAAAGGAAGATCTTGTTTGACAAACTTGTTAGGATTCTTTGAGGATATAATGGGTGCGGTGGATAGAGGGGAACAGGTTGATGTTGTATATTTGGATTTCCAGAAAGCGTTCGATAAGGTGCCGCACAAGAGACTTATCAGTAAGTTACAGGAAAGTGGAGTCCGGGGAAGTCTATTGGCCTGGATTGAAAATTGGTTGTCTGACAGGAGGAAGAGAGTCGGGATAAATGGGAGTTTTTCAGGTTGGCAGAGAGTGGTAAGTGGGGTGCCGCAAGGGTCAGTGTTAGGCCCACAACTGTTCATCATTTACATTGATGACTTGGAGGAGGGGACAAAATGTGGTGTAGCCAAGTTTGCGGATGACACCAAATTGAGTGGAAGAGCAAATTGTAATGAGGATGTGGAGAGTCTGCAGAGGGATATAGTTAAGCTGGATGAGTGGGCAAAGGTCTGGCAGATGGAATACAATGTTAGTAAGTGTGAGGTTATCCATTTTGGCAAAAAAAATAAAAGAGCTGAATATTATTTAAAGGGTGAAAAACTACAGCATGCTGTTGTGCAGAGGGACTTGGGAGTGCTTGTGCATGAATCGCAAAAAGTTAGGTTTCAGGTGCAGCAGGTTATTAAGAAGGCAAATGGAATGTTGGCCTTCATCGCTAGAGGAATTGAATTCAGGAGTAGGGAGGTAATGTTGCAACTGTATAAGGTACTGGTGAGACCGCACCTGGAGTACTGTGTCCAGTTCTGGTCTCCATATTTGAGGAAGGATATACTGGCTTTGGAGACGGTCCAGAGGAGGTTTACTAGGTTGATCCCTGGGATGAAGGGGTTGACTTATGATGAAAGATTAAATCATCTAGGATTGTATTCGCTCGAGTTCAGAAGAATGAGAGGAGATCTTATAGAAACATCTAGGATTATGAAGGGTATGGATAGGATAGATGTAGGAAGGTTTTTTGAGCTGGCCGGGGAAACTAAAATGAAAGGACACAGTCTCAAGATTGGGGGGAGTAGATTTAGGACAGAGATGAGGAAAAATAGTTTTTCCCAGAGAGTAGTGAATGTTTGGAATTCTCTAACCAGGGAAGTGGTTGAGGCTGCCTCATTAAACATATTTAAAATTCGGTTAGATATATTTTTACATGATAGAGGAATTAGGGGATATGGGGAGAAGGCAGGTAGGTAGGTGGAGTTAGGTCATAAATTAGATCAGCCATTATCGTATTGAATGGCGGAACAGGCTCACTCGATGGGCCATTTTTGGCCTACTCCTGTTCCTACTTCCTATGTTCCTATGTGTAACAATTTTAATTAATATACCAATAATAATAGGAGAGACTTTAACCAATCAGGATGGAAGATTTGTAATGGCACACTGCAAAATTTATGCAGAATCATGAACATTTATGTGCATTTACGCCCCAAACTATGACAATGAAGTCTTTATGAAGGAGATCTTTTTAAAAACCGCAGGGGGAAGACAAAATATATTGAACGGAGGAGATTTCAATTTTTGTTTAGATCCAATGTTGGACAAATCAATGAAAAGAATAACAACATTCAAGATTCAATTTGTTGTCATAGTAATAAAACAGCCTCCTATCGCATGGAATTCCCTTTTGCCTGGCTGCAAGGCAGACAGATTTGCCACCAGCAGAAATTGACTCTTACATTTATTACAGCCAGAGAGAGAGAGAGAGAGAGAGAGAGAAGCAAAAGAGAGTCGTCCCCCGAGTCGCTGAGTGTCCGTAGATTCACCTCCAGCACTTCCGAATATTCTAACGAGGACGAAATCTGCAAAAACAACATTGTCATTTATGAAGGATTTAAATTTAATATATAGAGGCAGCTCAATCCCTTAGAAAGAGACTACTCATTCTATTCAAGGGTACATGATTCACATACAAGGATCGACTTATTTTTAATCTCTGCCCAGCTACAAAGTAGAATGATAAAAGCACAGTTCTTGGCAAGACTTTTGTCAGATCACTCGTCATTAACATTAACTATTACAATAATGGAAAAGCAAGAAAGTATTTATAGGTGGTGCCTTACTGCTACATTATTAAAGAGGAAGGATTTTTGTGGATTTATTAAGAGACAGATAGAAATACTTTGTGAAAACAATCTTCCTTCCACTGACAACAGTTTTCTAATATGGGATATGCTTAAAGTTTATCTGAGGGGACAAATTATTTCTTAAACAAAAAAATTTAAGAGAGAATATGCAAGATACTTAAAAGGTCCAAAGAAGGATGTAACAAAATTGGAAAAAGAATATCAGATATGAGGAACACAAGAAAAATATAGAATATTAGAGAACAAAAGTTACAATATAACACACTGCAAACATAACAGAAAAAATGATATTTAAAAACTATACAAAAATATTATGAACTAGGAGAACAAGCGCATAAACTGTTTTCTTGGCAGGTTAAAGTAGAGGAATCGCCCAGAATGATATATGCCACAGAAACATATAATCAAAAAGAAATAAATGGTAAATTTAGACAATACTATATGAAACTATATAAATCAGAATTAATAGGAGATGAAAACGTGAAGGAAGAATTTTTAACAAATTTTGAACTTCCTAAACTCGAAGAGAGAAAAAAAATGACTGAGAGGCACCTTTCACAAGGGAAGAAATAGAGAAAGCTCTGGGTACTTTTCAAGCTAATTGTTGGCAATTTAAAGATTTGTTGATGCCTCTGTTGACAGATGTGCTAAACCAGGCAGTGGAGACTCAGACCCTCCTGGAAACTTTTTCAACTATAATTATAGTGCTATTGAAGAAAGATATAGATCCATTAAAAATCTCATCATATAGATCAATATCAAGCAAACAACATATATGCAGGACAAATATGCATAAATAAAAATAAGCAAAGATTAGAGTCTCAGATGGTTAGTGTGAGCAGTTCCTTTAGCCATTCAATATTCTCACTGTCCAAAAGAAGAAGCTGTTTCTTGCCAGGTAGTACTGGCTCTGTATCTCTTTTCTGATGGGAGTACTTGAAGAGGCTGTGTGCAAGGTGGTAGGCAAGCTCAAGGATTTTGCATGCTTTCTTCAGACAAGATCCCAATAGATCACATTGGATGGTGGGGAGGGAGACCCCAGTGATCCTCTCTGCCGCTCTTAAGGTCCTGTGGATTGACCTCTGATCCAGTTTTCTACAGCAACCATACCACACTGTGATGCAGCCAGCCACAATGCTCTCAATAGAGCTCCTGTAGACGGCTGACATGATGGTGGCCGGTAGCTTGCCTGCTTCAATCTTCTCAGGAAATGAAGTAGCTGTTGCACATTCTTGACAAGAGAGATGTGTGTCCATGATAGATCACTCGTTAAATTGTCTCTGAGGACAATTCAAGCACAATCCAACCCAAAGTTTTCAAAACATAGTAATTTCTAACAATTTTATCTGAATTGACAGATTGTGACTCTATAGTAAAGATTGAGGAGATTGGGGCTCAATGTGGCTTTAGCTGCCTCGTATGTTATGACTATTTCCAAACTAAGTATGGTGCTATAGACACAGCACACATGTCAAACAGGAGGGCAGCGCTTTGACTTTGTGGCCTGTGTAGTGGATTTTAGCAGATTACAAAGTCCATGGGAGCAAGATGTCATTCCAGCTATGGTGGTGAAGATGTTGGCTCAACAATAAAGCCATACTTCTGCCCAGGGTGTCCAGTGTCACTACCAAACTAATATCTTATACACAATATCCCAAATCCTGCACGGTACTTTGATTTATGAAGGCCAACATGCCAAAAGCTCTCTTTACAACCTTATCTCCATATGATGCCGCTTTCAAGCAATTTCATGATACCTATCCCCTTAATGTTCGTGAATCTATCTAAAAGTATCTTAAATGCTTCTATCACTCCTACCCTTAGCAACCCATTCGAGCACTTTCCACTCTGTGTAAAAGAAAACTTGCTGCACACACTTTATCATATGATTGAAAATAATATCCAGTTTTGATAGGGTTTTGGCTTGAAACTTTGAATATGGTTTTCCTCTCGATGATGCTGCTTGACCTGCTAAGTCTCCCCTGTGTCTGCACAAAATGACTGCATGTGGCATCTCCTAGTTCATAATATTTTTGTATAGTTTGTAAAATAATTGTTAACATTTTGGACCAGAACTCTTCTTCAAGACTGAGTTCCTCCATTAGATTGTTTGTTGCTTCATACACCTGCATCTACAGTCTCCTGTGTGTCTCCATAGTAAAAGAATATTGGCTCCATTGTGAATTTGATCAATTGATCCATTTATCATACCACAGGACTGTGGATAGGTCCCTTTTAAACATTCCAGTTTCATTTGTAATATAGACCATTATTCCAGCTGGATATTAGCAAATTTGATATTTTAAATATAAATTTAGATTTAGACATACAACACGGTAACAGACCTTTCGGCCCACGAGCCCATGCCGCCCAATTACATCCAATTGGCCTACAACCCTGGGTGAGTTTTAAAGGGTGGGAGGAAACCAGAGCTCCTGGAGGAACCCAAGCAGACACGGAGAGAACATGTAAACTCCTTTTAGATATCGCCGGATTTGAAGCCTTGTCACTGGCGCTGTAACAGCATTGCACTAACCACGACGCTAACAGGGCTGCCCAGTGCAGCAAGTACAAAAAGTAATCACAAAACTTTTTTTTAAATGCAGTAGCACAGTAACGGGCCCTTCAGGCCCACGAAGCTTCCGCCCAAATATTTCAATTAACCTACAGCCCCTGTACTTTTTGAAGAGTGGGAGGGATCCAGAGCACCCGGAGGAAACCATGCAGACATGGGGAGAACATACAAATTCCTTACAGACAGCGCTGGATTCAAAGACCAGTCGCTGGCGCTCTAATAGCATTGCGCTACGCTAACTGTGCCGCCTGCTAAGCAAACCGTGTGTTGTTTGGCAATGGCTGATAATGTAGTAGCAGTGCCTGCTCCAACTTTTAACTGATTTGACCCCCCTCCATTGCATATCCTTCAGGGAATAAAAAACAAACCTATTTGTTTTGTTCTGAAAGAATGTAACAGTAAATCTTCATTTTATGTGTTTTGTGCTATGCTATCTTACGACTGCAGTTGGTGAGTGGGGCGATGATCAGATTTGCACTCAGTGCAGCAGAGGTTTATAAGCTGATTGGTGACCAGAAACTCTATCAGATTGTTGGTACGTGTCAAAAATCCCGAGTCACCTCGCTGGTTTAGTCTGATTTAAGTGGTTGTGGTCACCCTAAGGAACCTGTGATGCGATAAGATAGCATTTGCAGGAGTCATGTGGTTTGCAAGCTTTAGTACAGGAGCCCTAATTACCTCTTCCGAATGCGCACAATACAAAACAAGCCCAGCATAAGTTTCCATTTCTTGCTTGTCAGTGCTAGATTGGACATGGTTCTAAGGCCTAGTCAGAAAACCCAATGTGGCTGATGCAATTTACAGATGTGTCATGCATTGCAACATTTTGTACATAATATGATATTCGTATCCTTACCCCCCACCCCCGAGTTAAGTGTAGAAATGGCACCATCCAAAACATGATACTGATGTAAGCTCAAAGTCACAAGTGATAACTTTATCATGTTTAAACTTGTCTGTGTGACTTTTCTGAAGCATTCACATTCTTATTCAGGTGTTTTGTTTGAAATTTCTCTTATGATGGCACATCAAAGACCCAGTATTAATACTTCTTCACTTTGTGTGCACTGATCATTTAAGCATTTCATTGTTCAGAGGAAATATTTCCTTTTTGTTTAAAGTTAGCTTTCACTACTCTGAAAAATACATAGCTTCATTTTGGGATTGAAAGAAACTAGTACAGCTTGATACAGCAATAATTTCATGGTACAGTAATTGAGGCAGAAAACTGAAGATGTTGACAGTCTCGAAGAAAAACACCACAAAGACTCGCCAAGTCAGTCACCATCTGTGGAAGGAAAAATTGCATTTACAATTAAGACCAATGACCTTTTGATCAGAACTGATGAAGTTTCATGTTACAGTATTTTGGAAACAAGAATTTTTCTTTAAATTCTTAATTTGTGTTGACAGTAGACATTTAAGTGGCAATGTAGAATTGATTTTTATTACAACCAGATACTACATTGAGCTTTTCTTTTGTTGTTATGCTCTGGGCAAAAAATAATTTACAATGATATGGTGTATTTAGAGCAGGAAGTAGAGCAGCATAATTTGCATAGCAGGTAGCACAACGCTTTTACAGTGCCAGGGACCAGGGTTGGAATCCCACACTGTCTGTAAAGAGATCGTACATTCTCCCTGTGTCTGCCTGGGTTTCCTCCACGTGCTCCAGTTTCCTCCCACTGTTCAAAACGTACCAGGGGCTATAGGTCAATTGGGCAGGATGGACTTGTAGGCCTGAAGGGCCTGTTACAGTGTTGTATGTCTATGTTTTTTAAAGAAGGATAAAATAAACTAAAAAATACTCTGCACAGGGACAAGGAAATCAGTCAACCATCAGATCAGATTTGCAGAATTAACTTACTAACGTGTTTAAGGATTTGCATTTGAGAAATATTTATTTCAATTGAGAGTACCAGAGTGTAAGATTTTGGCAGATGAAGATTATACTGTCAATTGTAGAATGTTATGATGGTATAGCAGGGCCAGGAATAAAGCACTAAAGAGCATTGCATAGTTGGAAGAGAGTGAAGAGTGGATGAATTGATTGACACAAATATATCAGGGGATCAGACAACATTGCAGGAATGGTCTTGCCAGTGGCCAGATCTGAAAAATTAATCAATCAGCTTGTGTGTCAGTGAGGCAAGCAGTATATTTTTGTAAGACAGATTATCATTAATTGATAAGAAGTGTTTGGGAGAAGTCAACTTGAGCAGTGTCAATTATAGATAAAAGTTTCAGAGACAGCAAGACTGAGATATGCAGCAAAGGATGGAAGCGTCAGAGAGATACAACTCTGAATTTGATTGGGTATGAGTCTTAATGCACATCTTAAGCTCAAACAGGATGCCAAGATTACAGGTAGTCAGTGGCAGGAAATAGTGGCAAAGGAGCAGATTTTGTGGCAAAGCAGAAGCACAGGCTTGTATTTTATGATGTCGTGTTGGAGGAAGTTGAGATTTCTCCATTACTCAAGATCAGACAAGCAATCGGATGGCACAGAGGCAACTGCAAGAATTGGTGACGAGGTGGAGATGTGACACAAAGTTGTGCGTATGAATGTTACGGCTGCACTGCCGATAGACAGGGTGGAGAGAGGGAAGGCAACTGGAAGAGTTGATGATGTGGTGGAGATGTGACACAAAGTTGTGCGTATGAATGTTACGGCTGCACTGCCGATAGACAGGGTGGAGAGAGGGAAGGCAACTGGAAGAGTTGGTGATGTGATGGAGATGTGACACAAAGTTGTGCGTATGAATGTTACGGCTGCACTGCCGATAGACAGGGTGGAGAGAGGGAAGGCAACTGGAAGAGTTGGTGACGAGGTGGAGATGTGACACAAAGTTGTGCGTATGAATGTTACGGCTGCACTGCCGATAGACAGGGTGGAGAGAGGGAAGGCAACTGGAAGAGTTGGTGATGTGATGGAGATGTGACACAAAGTTGTGCGTATGAATGTTACGGCTGCACTGCCGATAGACAGGGTGGAGAGAGGGAAGGCAACTGGAAGAGTTGGTGATGTGATGGAGATGTGACACAAAGTTGTGCGTATGAATGTTACGGCTGCACTGCCGATAGACAGGGTGGAGAGAGGGAAGGCAACTGGAAGAGTTGATGACGAGGTGGAGATGTGACACAAAGTTGTGCGTATGAATGTTACGGCTGCACTGCCGATAGACAGGGTGGAGAGAGGGAAGGCAACTGGAAGAGTTGGTGATGTGATGGAGATGTGACACAAAGTTGTGCGTATGAATGTTACGGCTGCACTGCCGATAGACAGGGTGGAGAGAGGGAAGGCAACTGGAAGAGTTGGTGATGTGGTGGAGATGTGACACAAAGTTGTGCGTATGAGTGTTACGGCTGCACTGCCGATAGACAGGGTGGAGAGAGGGAAGGCAACTGGAAGAGTTGGTGATGTGGTGGAGATGTGACACAAAGTTGTGCGTATGAATGTTATGGCTGCACTGCCGATAGACAGGGTGGAGAGAGGGAAGGTAACATGGATAGAAGTTAGGGAGAACAGAGATGAGCTTGATGGGAAGAGAAAGATGCATTGCCAAAGGTGCATAGGGTGTTTGGAAAGGTCAGAACTGAAAGTCATCCCAGGCCTAATCATCATTTAGGGTTAAACTGTTTGCTTTTGTATTCTTTACCTTAGTAAAACAAAGGATTCAGAGTTTTGTTTACAAATGCTCCAGACCTTTACGTTCCTGCATCCCGCTAACACTCAAGTTCCTTTTGCCTTTCCTCCATCCTCATTGCATCAAATGTAATCTTCCAAGTATCTTCCCATCTTGCCATTATCTTCCTTTGAATTTAGGCTCTTTTGTCTATGGTTATGTGGTGGAGATGTGACTAGGGCTTTTTTCTTTGGAGAGAAGAAGGATGAGAGATGATTTAATAGAGGTCTACAAGATGATGAGAGGCATAGATAAGCCAGCACCTTTTTCCCCAGGGCAGGAGTAGCAGACTTCAGAGGATATCTGAACCAAGTGAAGGGAGGAATATTTAGGGGAGACATCAGGGGTAATTTTTTTTTTTACACAGTGTGTAGTTGGTGCCTGGAATGTATTGCCAGACGTGGTCATGGAGACGGGACAAAACATTTAAAAGACTTCTAGAAAGGCGCATGGATGCAAGAAAAATAGAAGGTTTTAGGTGTGAGGTAGGGACGGTTTCATTTATTGAGTAGATTTATGTAGGTTGATACATCATCATGGGGTTGTCCTGTATTCTATATATTTGTTGTTTATTGATACATAATGTAGATCTGAAATGTCAGAAAAGTGAAAGCTAGGTGTGACAGATTGTTATATTGTATATAGATACGTAGATAAATTATGGCAGGTATTTTTAGTTAGGTCACACACAGATACAAACACTTCAAAACAGAGCTCATTTAAAATGCAAGAGCTTGGCTCAAGCCAGACAGTCCAGGCTCCAAGTGCCTTTGCAAAAACTTTGAAGAATGCCTAGAGGGACTTCACAAGTAGGTGTTAATTGTACATGCTGTGGAGTAATGGATTATTGTTTTGGAAAGTAACAGATGAGTGAACTTAGAAGATTGGGTCCGGTGCTGTAGTCTTGACTGTATTTTGCTTTTCTAAGAGGGTCATGTGGTTTTCTCAGAGAGAGAGAATTCAGTTCTAGAGTTTTACAGTTCAGCAGTAGCAACTGGGACTGGAACATGACAAGCTGGCAAGCTTGTGGAAAAACCCCATTTTGAAGACGGGTTGTGAGTCCTTAGTTCACCCGGGTCAAAACTCTTGTGATGCATACAAGAGGAGATGGTTGGCTGAATAATCTTTCATTTGAAATAAGGGAAACAGAAAAGGAACTCTAAGGTGACGTGAAAGAAAGAGGTCATCTTCTGGAAATCCCTGATGGGGCAAGTTTCTTCGACAAGACACTGAAGTGGCTGTTGGGAAGGAATCAGTTTGTGTCCAATGAGCAACAAATCTCTCTCTGAAAACCAACAAGAACCTTCTTGAGTGGTAACCATTTACCTTTCAAGCACCAAAGCCTGGTGAAGATTCATAAATGTTAAATTCTGTGCACAGTATAAGAATTGCCTGATACCAGTGAACTTGGTGGAGTGAGATTGGACTGTGAATCAAAGAACTTTTCTGAACTTATACACACATTACATTCACGTGCGCTTAGAATTAGAAGGGGGTTAAGTTAATAGTAATAAGTTAGAGTTTGATCCTGTTTTCATGTTTAAAGATAATTAAAAGCAACTTTTGTGTAAGTAACTATTTATCTTGGTGAATTTTTATTGCTGCTGGGTTTTGGGGTCCTCTGGGCCCATAACACTAGGTTTCAGTAACAGTAATGCAAATGTATTCACTACTTGTGCCAGATAGCCAAACCAAACCCTGTCTAAATGTCTGCACAAGTTTTGAGATATTCCTAATACCAGAATATATATCAAAATATCAGTCCTTTCAATGTTTCAATCAAATTTTATGATGGAAAATCTTGTACACATCATGCATGTTTTTGTGCTTTCCAAATGAAATTGTATGGCACAGTACACATTACTGGATTACTGGACTAGTGGTATAAAGGATTGGACTAATAAGTAGAGACATAAATTCACATTCCATCATGTCAGCTGTGAAGTTTAAAATTATAAATAAACCTGGAATGAAAAGTCGTTCTTTTTAATGATGATTAGAAACTTCTAGAGTGTTATAAAATTCTGAGAGTGAAACACAGAAGTCTGCAGACGCTGTGATTGTAGTAAAAACACACAAAATGGCTGGAGTAACTCAGCCAGTCTCGTAGCATCCGGTAAGGGGGGGGGGGGGAAACAAAGGTATATTACTGACATTTCAGGGCTGAGCCCTTCTTTAAGGTATAAGTAAAAAGCATGCATGTGCCTGAATTAAAGACTTGGGAGAGGTGGGGAAGAATAGGACGGGGAGAAGTTCAGACCAGCAACCAAAAGGACGGGGAGAAGCTCAGACCAGCAGCCAAAAGAGGAGATGATAAGAGGACAGGTGAGAATTTATTTTGGCTCTGTGAAAGGAGACAGAAGGAAAAGGGAAGAGAGAGAGACGGAGGCAGAACTAAAGGAGAGGAGACAGGGAGGGAGAAAATGGGGCTGTGGGTAGTTCTAATAGAAACCGGAGAAGTCGATGTCAATTCCATCTGGTTAGCGGGTGCCCAGATGGAAGATGAAGTGTTCCTCCGAATTACGGGTGGTCTCAGTCTGGCAGTGCAGGAGACCAGGTGGTTGGCTGATCTTATTTTGGGCAGGAACTGTGATCTCCTTACCCTAGCTTCTGAAACATCCTAAGACAATGTGGTTGATGGTTCCTCCTGAAATGGCCAAGCCTATCAAACAGCTGTGCACCTTGAACTTCTGCAATCCACTGCAACCCACCACAAATGTGGTTGGTCTTTTCAGTGAAGTCCCTACTCTACAAATTAATAAAAAGAAAATTCAGGCCACAAGTCGATGGATTTCTTTTTGCTAATGCTATTCCCAGTATCTTCATGCAACGTTTGCTAGTACAATTTTTTTTTGGCATATTCCATGAAAAGATACAGCAATTCACTTTTAACATATTAAACTGAAAATCAAGGTCCAAGTACAATTTACTGTCAAAGAAAGGCCACGTGGTTAAAATTCTCTGCTTGATCTTAAATCTCTCCTCCTTTCCAGATTCAGCAAAGGTAGCCAGTGGATTAAAATCATGGTTTTCTATTTTACAGTAATCGAGAAGTCATGACCGGCCAGAGGGAGCTTTATTCTGGTTTCCTGTTCTGATTCACTGGAAACCTTCTAGTTTCAAGTCCTCTGCTAGCACGAATCTTTGCCACGTTTACGCTTGAGAGATTTTTTTTTCAATTTGCAACTTAAAAGTCCATTGATTTTCTTTAAAGAGCAGATGATAATTGGTTAAGTGGAGGTTCTCAATGTCTGGAACTGAAACCCAGGCTTCCTGATCAGAGAAGACAGACAGACTGTTTGCTATGTGTTTCCTGACGCCATTCACATAGAAGCTATAAAATTCAACATCAGTTCACTTTTGAACTATTATTTCATGGAATCTCTTGTCCGTTAATGCCATCATAATCCCAATCTCCACCCTTTGCAATATTTCTTTGGTAATGACATTTTGCATCATGGAAGTTGAGAATTCAGATAGGCATGCTCCTTTTTTTTATTTTTTATTTTTTACACTATAAACCACATTGATCAAGATACATACATTTTCCTTTTCAAATATATGCAGTGTTGTTTTCTCCCCCCCCCCTCCCTCTTCCCATCCCACCCTCCCTACCTCCCCTCCCATTCATTTAAAGTTCAGAATCTAAGATACATTAATAGGCATGCTCCTTGATACAAAAATAATTATAACAAAGATTTGGAAATCCTTGTTAACTTGAATTTCATGTGTCATCCTTTTAAATTTGAAGTTGTTGCTTTTTTTCTGTTAATGCCTGTTTGCATCATTGCTCCAGCTAAATAATAAGATCCAAACACAGCTTTTTCAATCACTTGCTGTGTAATGTCTTGATGTTTAAGATGCTGGAACAGCATCCAGAAACATGAAGAAATGATCCTGATGGTTCAAATTCTACTGGGGTGGCTGAAAAACTTCAATACTTGCTGTTTTGTTTATTTTTATCCCTCTTCCACCATGCTTAGTGTCACTACCAATCCCAGCATTTATTGGCCATCCCTTATTGCATTTGTAAACAACCTTCTTGTGTAAGTATTCTCAAAATGTTCTTGCAAAGATAGTCCCAGCATTTCGATAATCTAAAATGAAGCTATGGGAGTACATTTGCAAGTGTTGGTGTTCCCACCCACTTGCTATTCTTATTCTTCACGTTTGGTTGAAGCTGTTGGAGTGAATGAAGGATGAAAAGCTAGCATTGATAATGCTATCCATTAAACTACCAGATTGTTTTTAAAAATCTATCTGGATCACTGTTTTTTTTCTGTTTTTGCATTCAAAAAATGGTGGCAAGGTTAGCCTTGTGGTTTGCGTAATGCTATTACAGCACCAACCACTCAGGTTCAAATCAGGTACAGTCTGCCTGTAAGGAGTTTGTACTTTTCCCCTGTGTCTGCGTGGGTGTTCTCTGGGTGCTCCGGTTCCCTCCCAACTTTCAAAACATACTGGGGTCGTAGGTTAATTAGGGTATTTCGGAGGCAAGCACTCGTGGACTGGAAAGGCCTGTTGCCATGATGTATGTCTAAATTTAAAAATTAAATTTAATTCGTTTTTTTTTGTCTGGATCAATGTGTATTTCTAGTTGGTCTTTGAAATAACCAAACAAGTAATTGAGTTCAGAGGCTAGTTGCAGATAGACTAAAAAATCCAGCAACATCCACAAATCATGAATGAATTTCAACAGTCTGATTTTGGAAATGAAGGGGCTGGCTTACAAGCAGAGATCTTAAGGAAACACATAAAATTATGATAAAAGGTGGCTGGAAGGTCAAAGCCAGTGGTTAACCAAGCTATGTTCAGGCATTTGAATTACCAAACCAGACTGATGCAACCAGCTAGTATACTTTCCACAATGCATCTGTAGAAGTCTGATGGAGTATTCTACGACATGCCAAAATTCCTCAGAATCCTTAGCATGTCGAGATGTCAGTGTACCTTCTTCATTGTTACCTTGATCTTCTGAAATATGGACTCATGGGAAGATTTTAATTCCCTCCACCTCCATTCCTTGACCTCTTCTTCTTAAAATTGGCAATAAGCTCATTGGTTTTGGCACTCCCAACCAGACTCTTGATCTGTATTCTGACTCATTTCCAGTGATTTAACAAACAACGGTGGTGTCACCAGCAAATTTCTGGGTTGAGTTGGAGCTGAACTTGGCTACACAGTCATAGTGTCATATGGGGCATAGGGAAGGGGACTTAGCACACAGCCTTGGACTACCCCTGTGTTGATGGACGGCATGGAGGAGGTGATGTTGCTTGTCCGCACAGATTAGGGTCTGCTGATGAGGAAGTCAAGAATCCAGTTACAGAGGAACAAATAGAGTCCAAGATCCCTTAGTTTGGTCAAAGGCTTTGCTGGCGTGATGCCGCTGAATGCAGTCAATGAACCTGATGTCAGTGTCCTTGAGGTCCAGGTGATCTCATGCAGAGTGGAGGACCAGAGACATAGCATTGATTGTGACAAAAGGTGAACTGAAGAGGGTCCAGGTCTTTCCTGAGGTAGGAATTGATCTGCTCCATGACTAACCTCTCAAAGTACTTCGTCACAATGTCAGGACATCTTGGTTTATAATGTGCTTGAATATTAAATGCAGATTTAAAACTTGAATATGCTGCAAGGAAATCTTCCCAGTCTGTATTCTCTTGGTTACAGTTTAGTAGTTTATGTTAAGTATTGGTATCAAGGATTAATGAACAATGATAATGAATATTAAGACTTGGGAGTTGAATATAAGAATAAATTGGATAGATACATGAATGTGAGAGGTCTGGAGGGTTAGAGAATGGGGGCAGGTCAGTGGGACTAGAGGAATGATGTTTTGCCACAGACTAGAAGGGCTGATTGGCCTGTTTTCTGTGCTGCACTTTTCTATGGTTCTTTGAAACACTTAGTTTGGCCTCTGACCGTTCACTTCCTGTTTTGTCAATCTCTCAATGCACATTTGTGGCAAGATCTCTTCCAACCATATGAACATAGTGGCAAGAGGCATCAGCTCTCAATTTTATTTTCTCCTGAAGCACATATTGCCTTAAATCCCAATGACTGATTTACCTCATCAAAATATGCTGGCCTCTCAGTGCATTTCATGGCAAAGATCAGTGTAATAAGCTCATGCTTTTTTTACCCCCAGAACATAATAAACCAACAGAATAAAATGCAGAACTAATTTGAGTAGAGCTATTGCATGCTTCCAAGGTGTTTGGGGAAGGGGCTTTGCAGCCTGTAGTATCACTTTGCATGCACATGTTTTATCAGATTTAAATGTTCCCACTAATTCTTTACAATTCTCCCACATAAAACAACGATTGTATTGGCTAAAGTTTCATTAAAGTATGCTATTTTATCCTAAATATCATTAACCCAATTCATTTGCAAAATCCTAAGGGGATTTCAGCAATTGTGTTTCAATCCTCACTTTATGGGCTGCCTATGTGGAGTTTGTATGTTGTCCTCGAGGAACATGGGTTTCTTCTGATTTCCTCCCATATCCCAAAGACATGCTGCCTTATTGGTCATCGTAAGTTACCTCAGGTTGGATGCTGAGAAGATCTGTGGGTATTTGTTGGCAGGTGAGAGCATTAGGAACATCAATTATGGGGATATAAGTGGGATTGAGGGGGACGACTCTGATTATTTTTCTTTCTTGTGTATATAATCCAAAAACTATTGAAGAGATAGAGTGCAAGATGGAGACACATTAAGGACAGTGCATTCACAGAAGGCCCAAAATACCCATATTCAAAAGATTATATTTTAAAAAGCAATACAAGATATTCACAGTATGTGGGAGTGAGGTCACATGGCAGAGAATAACAGTTAATACAAAAAAAAACTGTGGTTGCAGACATGAAGTATTTTAGTTGTCAAGAAGTTGTGTGAACTAGTTACCAGAGGGAGTTGAGCTAAAAGAAAGTAAAACAGAAATGGACCAAAAAGTTTTTAACAAATTTAAAACTTTTTATTTAAAACATGGTAGAAGCCAATTGCAGTCATTTAAACCTGAGCCTCCCAGTTACACCCAACTAACCGTATATTTTGGAGGGTGGGAGGAAACCAGAACACCCGGGGAAAACCCATGGGAGTCGTGGGGAGAGCATACAAACTCCTTGCAGACAGCGCCAGATTCAAACCTGGGTCGCAGGCGTGTCGGGAATGTAAAATCTGTTTGAGATTATGATAAGAAAAACAACTGGAAGAACAAAAAATGATGGCATCAGGAAATGGACTGTCAGGTCAGTTTTAACCAACAGGAAACCCATGGAGAATAGCAGCAAGCAAAGGCTATTCAGTCTCTCCTCTGTCATTCAGTGAGGTTGGGGCTGATCTATGACCTAATTCCAGAATGCTGTCCTTTTCGTGCTTTTATCTTTTCTCTAACTGTAAGACAGTTACAGACTAAATATCTTAGTTGACAGGAAAAAAATTGCCTTTTGCATGAGGGTCTTCAGTGCTTTGACTTAATTCCTGAAAGTCAGGATTTAACTTTTGGTCCTTACTTTTTAAGGAAGGATTTGAAGGTCAGGGTGATGATACCTTCATTGCATGGATGAGGAAATGGGCTGCACAGGTAGACTGCTGAAGCTGGAGTTGTTTGCAGATCCTCGGGTCATGTGCAGATACAGGTTACACAGATCTGGGCTTGGGCCCTTTGTGTGATCATGGGGTGTCCAGTCCAGATTAAATGAACTTTTGCATTTTGAAAATGGTTCAAGAATGAGGCAGGCAGAGAATTAAAATGATTGCCATGGAACTGGGTTTATTTGGAAAACAATTTTAATACAAAGACTGATTATGATCTACATAATGTTGTCTATGAAATTGGTGGAAATTGTATTGTTTTGCTGTATTGTGCCATAATACACTTCCCTTTTAAGAGTGCTGTGTTTGAGTGAGCATGTGATTGCAACACTGTTTATAAACAAAAATATGACTCAATTTGAGCAGCATTATTTGTTTAATCACTAATATTAATTAATTTGGAGATACACCACATGACAAGCCCTTCCGGCCCATGAGCCCATTCCACCCAAATACACCCATGTAGCCAATTAACCTTCTAATCCCAAACATCTTTGGAAAGTGGAAGGAAACTGGAGCAGCCGGAGGAAACCCACGTGGACACAGGGTAAAGTTAAAATTATCAGAGTTTTCAGTGAAAGCAGTCAATTTGTCCTTTTGGTGGAAAATAATCTTGAAGGCTCCTGGTAAAGAATAGGGAAATAATGAAATCAGTTGCTGTGGAATCAATGAGTCAATTGGTGGATTCTTGTGCCACATTCTGTCTTGATTCAATTTCTATGTTATCCCCTTAATATCTTAAACATGGTGCTTTAATTTGCTAAATTCTAGATTATAGTTCCATAAATATTCATGGTAAATGGAAGCTGCAGCGGAAAAAGTCTCTGACCAGACAGCATTAATGTCCACCTGCAATTTCCAATAACCCTCTCAAAGTCAAAGTTCAGATTTATTGTCAGATTACATATATGACATCACATGCAACCCTGTGATTCTTTTTTCTTGTGGACATGGCAGAATTTCTACTTATCAGTAGTGCAAAAAAACCGTACTCAAGAAAAGATGCCTGTACAGAAGAAGAAATATCAGCTAAGAAAGAATTGCAAACAAACTGTGCCATAGAGAAAATAAATATTAATAATAAATTATGTGTAAAGTAAGAGTCCGTAAATTAATCTCTGATTGAGTTTATTGTTTGGATGTCTGATGGTGAAGGGGTAGCAACTATTCCTGAACTTGGTGGTACATGCCTTGTGGCACCTCTACCTCTTTCCTGATGGCAGCAGTGAGAACAGAGCGTGTCCTGGATGATGTACGCGATTATTGCTGCTGCTCTCCAACCGCAGCATTCCATGTAGATTTTCTCAGTGGTGGAGAGAGTTTTTCCTGTGATGTGCTGTGCTGCATCTATTACCTTTTCCCCTCTGCCAACCAGAAAAGGCTCCCTTTATTCCCCCACTTTGCCTTCTGCAATTCAGCCAGTGTTCCATCCATGCTCGTATCATCTTTAGCAGCCTCATGTGCTGCAACTCGTCAAACATCCTTTGAAAATCCATTACTTCCTTGAAGAACTTCATCAGATTTGTCAGGCAAGATCTCTCGTAAGACCAAGCTAATTCTTGTTCCATTAACAGCAATGGAAGATGTTCTCAGTGGATCAACCACTACAAGCAGTTGGTTCTTGTCATGATGACCTCATTATGCCCGTGGCCCAAAAGTAGATTGAAGAGCTGAATTCCATGCATATGTTGGGAACACAAAAAAAAGGCCCTGATTTCCCCCATGCTGATTCTTTTGCCAATCTATACTAATTCTGTGTGCTTGGACTAGGTCTGTGAGCATTGATGCCTTGCCAATTTCAATATATCAATTATCTGTCAAAAAAATACCTGTAACCCCCTTTAAAACTCCTTCCTCTTGCCTTAAACCCATGTCTTCTTGTTTTTGGTATCCCTACCACAGTAAAATTATTCTAATTATCTTCCCTATTTATGCTACTTGTAAGTAAATTCTTCTGAATCAGGCAACATCCTAGTGAATGTTATAACCATATAACCACTTACAGCACAGAACAGGCCATTTCGGCCCTACTAGTCCATGCCGTAACAAATCCCCACCCTCCTAGTCCCACTGACCAGCACCCGGTCCATACTCCTCCAGTCCTCTCCTCTCCATGTAGCTATCCAGTCTTTCCTTAACTGTAACCAATGATCCCGCCTCGACCACGTCTGCCGGAAGCTCATTCCACATCCCTACCACCCTTTGCGTAAAGAAATTTCCCCTCATGTTCCCCTTATAATTTTCCCCCTTCAATCTTAAACCATGCCCTCTAGTTTGAATCTCCCCCACTCTTAATTGAAAAAGCCTATCCACATTTACTCTGTCTGTCCCTTTTAAAATCTTAAACACCTCTATCAAGTCCCCCCTCAATCTTCTACGCTCCAGAGAAAAAAGCCCTAGTCTGCACAACCTTTCCCTGTAACTCAAACCTTGAAATCCTGTCAACATTCTCCAGTGCAGCCACATTCCTCCTATATGAAAATGGCCAAAATCGCCCACAATACTTGAGCTAGCCACTGTTGTAAACTGTGACACAACAAGGCTACTTTGATATTCTGTACCCCAACCATGGACGGATGCATGCCTGTTCACCATTCTACCTGTGTTTCAACCTTAAGAAAATTGTGGAATTTAATTCTTAAATGCCCTGTTTATTAAGATTCTTTACTACCCTTCTATTTACTCTGTCCCTTCCCTATTTCTCTTCCCAAATGCATCTCTTTGTACTTGTCAGAATTAAATTCTATCATAGAACCATAGAACATTACAACACAGAAACAGGCCCCTATGGCCCTTCTAGTCTGTGCTGAACTATTTATTTTGCCTAGTCCCACTGACCTGCACCGTCCATAGCCCTCCATACCTCTCTCATCCATGTACTTGTCCAAATTCTTCTTAAATGTTAAAGTGAACCCACATTCACCACCTCAGCTAGCAGCTCGTTCCACACTCCCACCACTTTCTATGTGAAGAGGTTTTCCTTAAACCTTTCCCCTTTCACTCTTAACCCATGTCCTCTGGTTTGTATCTCACCTATCCTTAGTGGAAAAAGCCTATCTACATTTACTCTGTCTATCCCCTTCATGGTTTTAAATACCTCTATCAAATCTCCCCTCATTCTTCCACACTCCAGAGAATAAAATCCTAACCTGATTAACCTTTCTCTGTTACTCAGTTCCTGAAGTCTGGGCAACATCCTAGTAAATCTTCTCTGCACTCTTTCTATCTTATTGATAACGTTCCTATTGTTAGATAACCAAAATTGTACATGGTACTCCAAATTTGGCCTCACCAATGTCTTGTACAACTTAATCATAACATCCCAACTCCTATACTTAATACTTTGACTTATGAAGGCCAATATACCAGAAGTTCTCTTTACAACCCTATCCACCTGTGACACTACTTTCTGGGAATTATGTATCTGTATTCCCAAATCCCTCTGTTCTTCTGCACTCCTCAATGCCCAACCATTTACCACATATGTCCTTTCCTGGTTTGTCCTTTCAAATGCAACCCTTCACACTTGTCTGCATTAAATTCCATCTGCCATTTTTCAGCCCATTTTTCCAGCTGGTCCAGATCTCACTGCCACTTTGAAAACCTTTCTCGCTTTCCACAATGCCTCCAATCTTAGTGTCATCTGTAAACTTGCTAACCCAATCCACCACATTTTCATCCAGATCATTGATATATTTGTCTAACAACAATGATCCCAGCACCGACCCCTGAGGCACACCACTGGTCACAGGCCTCCAGTCTGAGAAGCAGTCGTCTATCACTACTCTGGCTTCTCCCATCCAGCTATTTTTGAATCCAATTCACTACTTCACCATAAATACCTAGCGTCTGAACCTTCCTGACTAACCTCCCATGTGGGACCTTGTGAAAGGCCTAATAAAGTCCACATAGAAAACATCCACAGACTTTCCTTTATCAACTTTCCTGGTAATATCCTCAAAAAATTATAAAGTTGGTTAAACATGACCTAACACGTACAAAGCCATGTTAGCTATACCTAATCAATTTCTGGCATTCCTTATAATTGTATATCTGATCTTGCAGAACACCTCCCAACAATCTACTGACATCAGGCTCTATAATTTCCAGGGTTACTTTTGGATCCTTTTTTTAAACCAAGAACCCTCCAATCCTCTGGCACCACACCTGCCGCTAATGACATTTTAAATATTTCTGCCAGAGCCTCCCTCAAGGTCATAGGGAATATCTTGTCAAGCCCTGGGTATTTATCTGCCCTTATTTGCTTTTAGCCAGCAAACAGTTCCTCCTCTTTAATCTGTTCCATGACTGCTTGTTTTCCTTACTTCCCACAACTCTGTGCCCATTTCCTGATGAAAAAAAATTAAGATCTCCCCCATCTCTTTTGGCTCCATACAAAATCAACCACTCTGATCTTCAAGATCAATTTTGTCCCTTACTGTCCTTTGTTCTTAATATACCTGTAGAAACCCTTAGGATTATCCTTCACATTGTTTGCTAAAGCAACCTCATATCTTTTAGCCTTCCTGATTTCTTTCTTGAGGTTTTAATTGCATTTTCTATACTCCTCAAGTATCGTATTTGCTCCTCTCTCTTCTTCCGAACCAGATCCCCAAGATCCAGAATTGCACTCTCTCTAATTGGTACCCCTATATATTGATTTAGAAAACTTTCCTGAAACACATTAAGCCATCTAGACCTTTTACAGTATAGGAGTCCAAGTCAATATGTGGAAAATTAAAATCCCCCACTATCACAACCTTGTGTTTCCTGTAGCTGTCTGCTATCTCTCTACAGATTTGCTCCTCCAATTCTTGTTGACTATTGGGTGGTCTATAATCCACATCTATAACCTTTCACGTTCCTCAGCTTCACCCAAATAGTGTCAGTAGACAAACCCTCTGGTCTGTCTTGCCTGAGCACAGCAGTGAAATCTTCCCTGATGAGCAATGCCACTCCTCCCCTTTTCACCGCCCCCACCATTCTATTGCGTCTAAACCAAAAGGAAGGCCAGAGCATTGAGCTGTCAGTCCTGCCCCTCCTGCAACTGTTTCACTAATGGCCACAATGTCATAATTCAACGTGCCAATCCATGCTCTAAGCTAGTTTGCCTTTCCTCCAATACTCCTTGCAGGGAAATAGATGCACTTCAGAAAATTTCCACCATGTGCAACCTGATGATTTCTAACAGTGCATGAAATATTTCACATAATCTTTACTCTCCTCCATTCCTCCGTCTGCTCTGGCACTCTGGTTTCCCCATCCCCCTGAAAATCTAATTAAAACCCATTGGAGCAGCACCAGCAAACCATCCCACAAGGATATTAGTCCCCCTCCAGTTCAGATGCAAACCGTCCTGTCAGAACAGGTGTCGCCTTCCCTGGAAGAGAGCCCAATGATCCAGAAACATGTAGTCCTTCCTCTTGCGGCATGTCCTCAGTGAGGATTGGGTCATGTTCTCCTGACTTCCTCCTGAAGTCTACTATCATCTTCTTGGTTTTGCTGACATTGAGTTCGTTTGTTACTGTTACACCATTCAACGAGCTGATCTATCTCCCTCATGTATGCTTCCTCATTGACATTTGTGGTTCTTCCCATCACTATGGTGTCATCGGCAAACTTATAGATGGCATGGCATTCTGAAGATAGATGTGAGGTTATTTGTGGATGATTTTATATGTTTAATTCAACTTGCAAGTTATTTAAAAGGAAGACCGACACCATGGTATCCCAAAGGCATTTATGCCTATGAGGGGTGCTATGGAATCCTTTCCCCATGGTACAAATGTCACATAGTGGAGGATGTGTATTTAAAGTTGAGGCAGACAGTGGGGGGGGGGGGGGGGGATCATTAAAAGGATACATACGAGGCGAGTATTTGACACAAAATGGTGGGTGCCTGGAATGGGCTGCCAGGTGTGATAGTATGGGATCCTATCACCACTGTATATATTTGCATATAGTGATAGTGATTGGCTGAGAGCTGTAGCCACACCTACTGGCCAGATCATAAAGGGCTATACCACCAGATCCAGGTCAGTCTGGACTGGTCGACCTCGATGTACTACGCTCCAGTCTTTTGGTAATAAAAGCCTTGGTTTGAGTCAACAAGTCATTGGGTAGTGGTGGAAGCAGGCACACTAAAGTTTAAGAGGCTCCTGGATAGGCACATGAATATGAAGGGATAGGGATCACAGGTAGGCAGAGCAATTGTTTAATTTGGCATCTATCGTTGGCCAAGATGGTTGTTGCTATATTCTGTTCTGTGTTCATCTCCATTGCACAAATCAGGGGTGTATGCAGCCACAACAACCTCACATCTTTCATGTCCAATAACCCTATTTGATTGCCATCACTCCACCACCCGAAACATTCCTTCCCCCCCCTCACACTGCTGTGTATTGCAGACAAACTGCAGCCACTCATTTAGACTCACCAACGACACCACATCAACCCAAGACTTGCATCAGTAGGCACAGTAACTCAGCCACCTTCAAGTTCCCTTCAAAGTTAAACAGCATACTGATTCCGAACATTACTGCCATTCCTTCAATGTCTCTGGGTTGAAATCTTTGAACTCCCTTCTCACCATTGTGAAAACATCTTCACAAGAACAACAATTGCAGTTCAAGAAGGTAGCTCTTCATAAATCACCCATTTGTGGACCATCATGAGGGCCTTGACAGAGGTCTCCAAATATTCATGTTTTTGTTTTATAAACTCATGTCTCTGTGGTCTGATACCGTCAAAGGGAGAGTCAAATCTGATTAAATTTGGCTGCTTAATTTGTGTAGTAGCTAAATCTAAAGAAAGAAAAGAAAAACACTCTATATATCACCTTCCTCAGTCACAGGATAATTAAATTTTAAATCCTCATTTGCTAGTAGAGGTGGATGTCCTTTGGCATCTGCTCCAAAAAATCTGAAGAGTAGACACGGCTTATGGCCAACTGCCAGCGCCAGCATGTCACTCATTAGGGCTGATGGTGCGCGGCCACCTAGGCCGTCCATACGCAGCAGTCGTGCGGCCTGTTCATGACAAGAGAGGCCAAAAATGCCAACCAACAAGGGTTTGAGTGACTCATACCTGCTGGCCTCCGGGGGAGTCCATTATTTGGCTTGCCTTCTCTTGGTTGAGCGCCACTACCATGTAGTGTACCATGTACACTACCACGTACACTACCATGTACCTGGTCTCATTAGAGATAATGTTCCTGACCCAGAACTGGGTCTCTATTTGTTGAAACCCAGATGAGGGGCTGAGCAGTCCACAAAATTGGCAGTTTAAGCGAAACTGCGTTTTGAAAAGTTGAGTCGTTTGTGTCAGGTCCAAACGCCGTTTGACTGTCGGGGTCACCATTGTGGCTATCGGCCACCGCGAGTGGCAAAAACACGCTGAGTTGAGTAAAGTTTCAAACCATCTGATTTACTGATTCAAATTCGCGTGCTTAAAAGGTCCATGTTGGTCCCAGCAGTCTCCGCGCTCAAGCAGGGCGGAAGTGAGGTCAACTTCCTCTCCATTGTTTTGCCCCGTACCGAGAGCTCCCAAGTTTGTCTCTGACTGTGGACTCGACCGCGATTGCTGCTACCATAGTATTAGCTTATTTGAAAAAAATTAAAGTAGATATCGCTTTTCTGCAGGAATCTCATTTTACACAGAAGGAACATCAGAAATTGAAAAGAGAATTGGGTAGGACAGGTGGTAGCTTCAATTTTTAATTCTAAAGCAAGAGGTGTAGTGATTTTGTTTAAGAAAATGTTACCTGTGAACATTCAGAGGGTGGTTACTGATCCTGTGGGGAGATTTGTCCTGGTTCATTGTCAAATTTATTCTGAAATGTGGACATTTATGAGTATTTATGCACCAAATGTAGATGAAGGATTTATTCAGGGTACTTTTATGTTTTTAGCTGAAGCGCATGATAAAATATTGATAGGAGGGGATTTTAACAGTTGTTTTGATCTGGTTTTGGACAAATTGATGAGATCAGTTATTCGAGCTATAGCAGCAAAGATAACCTTGAATGTAATGAAAGAGTTGAATTTGATAGGCATTTGGACAAAGATTAAATCCCAAAGAAAGGGACTAGTTTTATTCACATAGGCATGATTCTTATTCTAGGATAGACCTATTTTTGATGTTGGCCCAATTGTAAGTAAGAGTTAAGAAAGTGGACTATAAGCCTAGAATTTTGTGTGATCATTCACTGCTTTTAATGACATTTGCTTCCTGAGAAGAAGCAATCGGTTTATAGGTGGAGACCTAATTCTACATTGTTAAAGAGGGAGGATTTTTGTGATTTTTTTTTTAAGAAAGCAAATTCAAGAATTTTAGAAATGAATTCTAATTCAGTCGTTAATACATTTATTGTTTGGGACACATAAAAGGCATATTTAAGAGGACAGATAATAAGTTTCAATTAGAAATGGAAAAAGAGGGCTTGGAGAAGGATTTATAAAGAAAGGTTTCAGATGAGAAAAGAAAGAAATGAATAACCTTATTATAATACGATCTAGGCTTATAGAATGGAAAAATTAATTGAGAGAACTAAACAAAGATATTATGAATTAAGTGAAATGGCCCACAAGATTCTAGCTTGGCAGCTAAAAACAGAACAAACTTCTAGAATAATTAATGCTATTAGAAAAAGCTCAAATAAATTAATAAATAATTTGAACCTTTTATTCTAATTTAAATAAATCTGAGTCTACAAGAGATGAAACAATCCCGGAATGTACAAACTCCTTACAGACAGCCCCGGATTCGAAACCTGGTCACTGCTGCTGTAATAGCATTGTGCTAACCGCTATACGAGTTTAAATTTGTTAACGGATAGTTGAGAAACAGATTTGATTGATCATTGCATTGATAGAAAGTTTATGTATTTTGGAGGATAATACACCCCAAAGCCAGTAGAGTGTGTAGCCCGCGCCGCGTTCTTGGAAGCTGCCTACATCTGCCAGGCGGACTTCACTGAGAGCGGCTATGTCGATGTCAAGTCTGAGGAGTTCATGTGCAATGAGGGCAGACCGACGTTCAGGTCGATGGCTGTCAGTCTTATCTAGCATGGTTCTGATGTTCCAGCATGCTAGCTTGAGTTTGTGAGCATCTTTTGAGGGGGAGGACGTGGAGGGGGAGGACGTGGAGGGGGAGGACGTTGAGGGGGAGGACGTGGACCTGTCCTCGGGCCTGCGCAAAGGAGCTTTTAGGTGGAGTGCAGTGCGCGCAGTACTGGCCCCACCCTTTACACCCATGGTTCGTGTGCTCTCCATTGCAGGCAAAATCTTCGCTAGGATTCTACTAAATAGAATAATACCTAGTGTCGCTGAGAATATTCTCCCAGAATCACAGTGCGGCTTTCGCGCTAACAGAGGAACCACTGACATGGTCTTTGCCCTCAGACAGCTCCAAGAAAAGTGTAGAGAACAAAACAAAGGACTCTACATCACCTTTGTTGACCTCACCAAAGCCTTCGACACCGTGAGCAGGAAAGGGCTTTGGCAAATACTAGAGCGCATCGGATGTCCCCCAAAGTTCCTCAACATGATTATCCAACTGCACGAAAACCAACAAGGTCGGGTCAGATACAGCAATGAGCTCTCTGAACCCTTCTCCATTAACAATGGCGTGAAGCAAGGCTGTGTTCTCGCACCAACCCTCTTTTCAATCTTCTTCAGCATGATGCTGAACCAAGCCATGAAAGACCCCAACAATGAAGACGCTGTTTACATCCGGTACCGCACGGATGGCAGTCTCTTCAATCTGAGGCGCCTGCAAGCTCACACCAAGACACAAGAGAAACTTGTCCGTGAACTACTCTTTGCAGATGATGCCGCTTTAGTTGCCCATTCAGAGCCAGCTCTTCAGCGCTTGACGTCCTGCTTTGCGGAAACTGCCAAAATGTTTGGCCTGGAAGTCAGCCTGAAGAAAACTGAGGTCCTCCATCAGCCAGCTCCCCACCATGACTACCAGCACCCCCACATCTCCATCGGGCACACAAAACTCAAAACGGTCAACCAGTTTACCTATCTCGGCTGCACCATTTCATCAGATGCAAGGATCGACAATGAGATAGACAACAGACTCGCCAAGGCAAATAGCGCCTTTGGAAGACTACACAAAAGAGTCTGGAAAAACAACCAACTGAAAAACCTCACAAAGATAAGCGTATACAGAGCCGTTGTCATACCCACACTCCTGTTCGGCTCCGAATCATGGGTCCTCTACCGGCACCACCTACGGCTCCTAGAACGCTTCCACCAGCGTTGTCTCCGCTCCATCCTCAACATCCATTGGAGCGCTCACACCCCTAACGTCGAGGTACTCGAGATGGCAGAGGTCGACAGCATCGAGTCCACGCTGCTGAAGATCCAGCTGCGCTGGATGGGTCACGTCTCCAGAATGGAGGACCATCGCCTTCCCAAGATCGTATTATATGGCGAGCTCTCCACTGGCCACCGTGACAGAGGTGCACCAAAGAAAAGGTACAAGGACTGCCTAAAGAAATCTCTTGGTGCCTGCCACATTGACCACCGCCAGTGGGCTGATAACGCCTCAAACCGTGCATCTTGGCGCCTCACAGTTTGGCGGGCAGCAGCCTCCTTTGAAGAAGACCGCAGAGCCCACCTCACTGACAAAAGGCAAAGGAGGAAAAACCCAACACCCAACCCCAACCAACCAATTTTCCCTTGCAACCGCTGCAATCGTGTCTGCCTGTCCCGCATCGGACTGGTCAGCCACAAACGAGCCTGCAGCTGACGTGGACTTTTTACCCCCCTCCATAAATCTTCGCCCGCGAAGCCAAGCCAAAGAAGAAAGAAGACACCCCAAAGCAATAGGTTAAGTTCCAGCCATTGAGAAGTTATTCATGGGACATCATCCAAACTGTGAATTGTTCCAATGGTTAGATAAGCAACGAGGAGGGCCCTGCAAAGCAGAACAGCAAGGAGTTTGGAGTGAACAAAAACAGGCCACAAAGAAGTGGAAGAGACCATGTAGAGAAACTCAGCAAGTCAGATGTCATCCATGGGGAGAAATGGTCAGTTAGCGTTTCGGGACCCTTTATCAAGTCTTAGGATAGGTGGAAAGAAACTGGGGTAGGGACCTAGATGTGATAGAGTAGTGGCCAGAAACTGGGGGAGATAGAGAGACAGGTAGAAGGAGAAGCCATTTGGGCTGGGGGGGGAGCGGGGGTGTGCTGGGGAAAGAAATGTTAGAGAGGATAAAAAGTAAGTACAGGAATAGGCAAAAAGGAGATTGCCACAGTAGAATCTATTGGGGGTAGAGGTTATCTAATTTTTAAAATCAATATTAATTTCATTTGGTGTAAGGCTGTTACAATAGATCAGTTTTTTAAAAACAATGTTGTAAAGACTAGGGTAACCTATGAACCAGACATTTACATTTGCATACACAATTAACATCCAATAATAATCAAAATATATTGGGTTTTCTACAGTGAGAGAAGGACAGAATAAACAGGAAAGGTTGTGAGACAGCTCTATCTCCGCAACAGGAAGGGAAAGGAAACCAACTGTGGTGCAGCGTGGCCTTTTATTTGCTGTGTGTGTGTGTCGTGTTTAAAAAGGCAAAGCTAATTTTCAGTATTCTAAGTTCAAAGATGAGGTCGGATTTTTCTATGAAGAGATTAAGTTGGTATGTTCAAAACACAAAATAATACTTCTGGTTACAGAAAAGGGAGAAATTGAACCAGCTTAATATAAGTGGTTCAAAATCTCGGTTAATGATTGTACCGTAGTTTCACACTGTAAAGGCAGCAGAAGCTATGGTTCTTCTAGATGATAACAATCAATAATACAATTAAATTTGACATTAATTGCTATGAATTCATACATCAGTGAACTTTGGGTCTCTAAAAAGACCAAAAAGCATTGCAAAATAATCTGTTAGTCCTTAGGAAAGTTAGTTATAGATATTCTCAGTGGTAAGGGATTAAAGAAACACTAATTTTGGTCATAGATAGTGATGCAAAAGGAACAGCAAAACAAAAAGTCTAATACATGAGCAGAGAGGGAACTCGAATGCACTTAGCTAGTGAAAGCAGACTGTACAAGACATATTCACTGTCATTAAGAAGAGGATGACTGAAGAAGAATTGAGCCATATTTAGAATGCAAGTGTGATTGAAACTGAAAAATCAACAAATTGAATGATTCCTTCCTGAAAGCACTCACCAGCTACAACAGAAGGTTCTCCTGATCTTAATCACTTTGTATTACTTGGGTTCTTTTAAGGGTTCAGAAAGATAAAGGATGAATCTTGAGGGGCACATTTCAAGCCAAAAAAGTTTTAGATGAGCAAATTGAAATGTATACAATAATTTAGTTTCATTGGGTTGGAATTTATCCAACCTTGTCTTAAATATATTTACTATGAGCAGCAAATTCCACAGATTCACCACTCTTTGGGAAAAGCAATTCTTCCTCATCTCCGACCTAATTCTACTACCCTGGATCTTGATGTTATGTTTGGGTCCGAATTGCAGTGGTGCTGGGTTGAGAAAGCAGATGCTCTCCTTACTTTATGCTAGCTCTGGTCTATGTAGGTATCCCCCACTTTTCGAACGTTTGCTTTTTGCCACTTCACTTTTATGAAGGCCTATATCAGTACGTATTTTTGTTTTTACGGAAAAAAGCAAGCGAAAAGTCACAATTTCTGGAAGGGCTGTCAGTTGCCGCAACCAGACTATGAGTGGCAGTAGTGAGCAAAATAAACAGTGAAGTGACAAGGAGATCTTGTAAGAGTTGGCCCCGGTGGCTGCCATATTGTATTTGGCTTTAGCCTTTTAATAAGTTGTTTGTGAACGGGAGGAGGATGAAGGGTAGATGGATCGAGGAGGTACCGAGCGCAGTGGGCTCAGGAGGAAAAGGCCTGGGCGAAAGAAGTCAGCCCCAGGAGAGAGGCCC
This sequence comes from Narcine bancroftii, assembly GCF_036971445.1. Classification (NCBI taxonomy): domain Eukaryota; kingdom Metazoa; phylum Chordata; class Chondrichthyes; order Torpediniformes; family Narcinidae; genus Narcine; species Narcine bancroftii. Next base: position 140,621,766 of record NC_091473.1, on the reverse strand, counting down.
GCAGGCAGTGCTGGCAGTGAGTGGGCAAGGGAGAAGGAAGAGGTTTGTGTCCGCTGTATATGTATGCATTGGGGGGAGGGGAGGGGAGCACTAGGGATGTGGCCTGGAAGCCAAGGGGGTAACATCCCAAAAAAGTTTGGGAACCGTTACATTAGATGAATCTGGTGTGATTTGATAGGTTAATTTTTGGGTGTGGGAACACTCCAAAAATTTTCCTATATAAATTTATGGTCTTGCTTCTTCGCTTTTACGAATATTTCAGGTTACGGAAGGTTTCATAGGAACGCTCTACTTTCAGATACCGGGGCATACCTGTACTGTATATCTAGCATGGCCTCATCAATAATAAATGAAATAGGTGTACATTTTTTCATTTTCATTCCCAATTAATTTATATGTTAAATGTGTTTTCTTAAATTTGATAGTTATAGATATATTTTAATTTTTAATGTTTTACCATTTTTGTATACCCTTGGTTGTCAAAGGCAGTGAGAGACAGGGCTGTTAACTCTCCAAACTGTCAGAAGCCATTGGGTTTGGGGCTTGTAAATTGCTCCATTTTGTTGGATGACCATTGGCAGCAGAGTCTTGAGTTTGGTTGGCTCCACAGGACCGCACAGGCTTAGCATGGCCAGGGGAGTTGAATACTAGGCACACATCTGCCCAAACACAATCTTGAATCAATCAAGTAGTCACTCCCTTCAGAAGACATAGCAGGTAGGAAATAATGATGTTGAAAATCATGGCCGAATTGCGCAACCTTTAGATTCAAAAATATTTGATCCAACTCGTGGTCCATATCATAGAACATAAGAACATAAAAGATAGGAGCAGAAATAGGCTATTCAGCCCATCAAACCCGTAAGTTTATCTTCAGGCTATCCTGCACAAGAACCCCTAGATCTCTTTGCATCTGGGTATTTTCATTTTTTCCCTCATTTAGAAATTAGTCTATCTGTTTATTTCTTTCTACGAAAGTGCATGGCCATACATATTCCGACATTGTATTTTATTTGCCACTTCTCTGTCCATTCTCCTAATCTGTGTAAGTCCTTCTGCAGCCTCCCTGTTTCCTGATCACTAACTGTTCCTCCACCTACCTGCGTATCATCCGCAAACCTGGCCACAAAGCCATTCATTCCAAAATCTAAATCATTAACATCCAGTATAAAAAGAAGTGATCCCAACACTGACCCCTGTGAAGTACCACTGGCAACTGGCTGCCAAACAGAACATGATCCCTGTAAACATAGCAGTTCAGGTATGTAATCTTTTATCTGAAATACTGAAAACTGAAAAATCTTTTATACTGCACATACAGTATATTTTCAGGGGTTTAGCTTAGATTCAAGATGGAGAGGAGATTTATTCGGATGATTTCTGGAGTGCAAGGGCAAACGAACAAGGAGCGTTTTGCAACTCTTGGGTTGTATTCATTGGAGTATAGGAGAATGAAAGGAGATCTCATCGAGGCATTTCGTATTTTGAAAAGTTTAGATAGGGTGTAAGATGTTTCCCTTGGTGGGTGAATCAAGGACAAGGGGTCATAGTCTGAAAATTAGAAGTTATCCAGATAAAACAGAAATTAGGAAGAGAACTTCTTTAGCCAGAGGGTCATGGATCTGTGGAACTCGCTGCTGGAAGCGAGTTCCACTTGCAGTGGACGCAAGATCAATGGGAGTATTTAAACAAGAAATAGACAAGTATCTTATTAGTGAGGGCAGCAAGGGATATGGGGAAAAGGCTAGAAATTGAAAATTAGAGTAGCTTAGTGTAGATTTACGGAACAGACTCGATGGGCTTAGTGGTCTGCTTCTGTACCTTTTTCTTGTGATCTTGTGAGCCATTTTGAGTTTGAAGTTTTACTTAAAAATACAGGGATTATCCTGCAGCAGAATTTCAGCAACTCCGCTGAAAGGGGATTTAACAGAAGGACTGGCAACGCAGCTCAGGCGGGCAAGCGGGGAGAGAGCAGTCTATCTAACTTAATTTACCACACCCCCCCCCCCATGCAGTGCAACAGCGACCACTCCCCCCCCCCCCGCAATTACTTAAAAGTGTCACCGTTTTGATATTATTCCGTTATCTGAAAAATTCAGAAATCCGAAATGTTTGGTCTCAAGGATTTCAGATAAAAAGTTAAGCACCTGTACACCACACGAACAGGCCCTTTGGTCCTCTGTGTGTGAACAGAACAGGATGTCTAAATCAAATTAAAAGTCTGTTGCTTGCACATGATAAAGCTATTCCCTGCATATTCACATGTTGTCAAGAAGCCTGTTTAACGCTACTAAAATATTTGCTTCCACACTTCCCCCTGGCAGCCCATTCCAGGAACTTACCATTATCTGTGTTTTTTTTAAAAACTTGCATCTTCTGTAAACTTCTATCACCCCCACCTTAAATGTATGTCCTCTAGTATTTGACATTTTAATGGCAAGATAAACTCATTTTATCAGATCTCCCCTCATTCCTGCTTCTGCAGAGAAGACAACTCAAGTTTGTCCACCTTCACCTCATAGCTGATGCCTGCTAATCCAGTCAGTATTTTGGTAAATCCCCACCCTTTCCAAAGTCTTCTCATCCTTCCTGTAATAGGGGCCACAAGAAGTGTACGCAATACCCCAAGCGAGGGTTAACAAATGGTTTATCCAGCTCCTGGTAGAAATTAAATTTTAACGACTCTTACTCCAAACTGGGTGATAGAAATGAGGGTCTTGATAAAAGTCTAGAAGGGTTGTCAGTATCCTTCTGTGGAGAAGGAGTCCTGGAGTCTAGCGAAGAAATAGCCATATTTTTCACAAGTTAGATCTATCATTGATGAAGATACAGACACTGAAATAGAGATGTCTGAATGTTGATCAATGGTTGTGAACTGAGATCACACAAGTTCACTCCCATACATATTCTGGTTCTTGATATATTTTCCATCCTTCCAATAATATTGAAATGATGCTAAGTAGCTACTTCTTTTGACTGGCGCCTTTGGCAAGGAGTCTATACAATCAAAACAGCCTGAGAGAAAAGGAAAAAGACTATTTCAGTGATGTGATATCGAGCAAGTTCATCTTCATAATCTGACAAACAAAAGTTTGCAGGAATTAATTTACATAATGACATATTTTTCATTTATTTGCTCCTGTGTTACACAACTTTTAAACTTGTAATCAAACAATCCACATGTGATTAAAGTGCACATTCTGTATTTTATTAAAGGTTATTTGTGTACATTTTGGTTTAACCGTGTAGAAATTACAGCACTTTTTATACATAATTCCCTCATTTCAGGGCACCATAATATTATTTGGAACATAGCAACGGTATGTATATTGAAGCAGTCATCTTTAATACTTTGTTGCATATCCCTTGCATGCAATGACTGCTTGAAGTCTGTGATTCGTATCTTCTCTGGTGATGCTCTGCCAGGCCTCTTCTGCAGCCATCTTCAGCTCCTACTTGTTCCGGGGGCTTAACCCTTTCAGTTTTCTCTTCAGCATATGGAAAGCATGCTCAATTGGATTTAGATCAGGTGACTGACTTGCCATTCAAGAATTTTTGAGTTTTTAGCTTTGAAAAACTCCTTTGTTGCTTTAGCAGTAGGTCTTGCTGTAGGATGAAGCAACGTCCAATGAACTTGGAGGGATTTCCTCAAACTTGAGCAGATAAAATGTTTCTGTACACTTCAGAGTTCAATTGCTACTGCCATCATCAATGAAGATAAGTGGGCCAGTACCTGGGGCATCCATACGTGCCCAGGCCATCACACCCCCACCACCATGTTTCGCAGAGGAAGTGCTACGCAATGGATCTTGGGCAGTTCCTTTACGCCTCCACACTTTGCTCTATGACATCACAATCTTGGTCTCTTCTGTCCATAAGGACCATTCTCCAGAATTCTGCAGGCTCTTTTAAATAATTCTTGGCAAACTAATCTGGCCATTCTTTGTATGTGGCTAACTGTGGTCTGTATCTTGCCTTTGTATTTCTGTTCATGAAGTCATTGACACATCCACACCTGCCTCCTGAAGACTGTTTCTGCTCTTTCAGACAGACATTTGAGGATTATTCTTCATTATGATGAGAATTTCCTGTTATCAGCAGTGGAGATCTTCCTTGGCCTACCAGTGCACTCCTTAATGATGTTCCAAATAGTTGATTTTGGTAATCCTAAAGTCTTACTGAATTATTTTTATTTTTCAGCCTCGTAATGTTGAAGTCACATTGCAGCTTTACTAGTCTGGTGAGACCACAGTTGGAGTATTGTGTCCAGTCCTGGTCGCCTCATTATAGGAAGGATGTGGAGGCTATGGAAAGGGTGCAGATTTTCTCTTTGGAGCATAGAAGGATGAGAGGGGACTTGATCGAGGTCTACAAAATTATGAGGCACAGATAGGTTGGACAGCCAATACCTGTTTCCCAGGGTGGGAATAACAACCACTAGAGGACATATGTATAAGATTATGGGAGGGAAGTATAGGGGAGACATGAGGGGTAAGTTTTTTTTACACAGAGAGTTGTTGAGGCCTGGAATGCCTTGCCAGGAATGGTAGTAGAGGCTGAAATATTAGGGGCCTTTAAAAGATGGACGAAAGGAAAGTAGGGGGTTTTAGGCTAGGGAGGGTTTAGAACTTGTATATGGTTCAGCACAACATGAAGGGCAGAAAGGCCTGTACAGTCCTGTAATGTTTTAATGTTTAATAATGGCTTCTTTGACTTTCATTGACACAACTCTGTACCTGATGTTGAAAAATGGCAACTACAGATTCCAAAAGTGATCAAAAGCTGAGAAGCAAGCCTAGCTCTCTTGTACCTCCACCAATAAAGCAATTAAACATACCTGAGTGCTCACAAACACCTGTAAAGCCAAATGTCCAACATTATGGTGCCCTGAAATGGGAAAACGATGTATAGAAGGTGTTGTAATTTCTGTATGGTCAAACGAAAATGTGTACAAATAACCTTGAAAAAATCTGGAATGTGCGCTTTCTTTCTTTCAATTTGTTTTTTTTTTCTTTTTCAAACTGTTTATCATATATCATATACCCTCTAATATAATCAGCATTTTGGAAAATCACTTTAATCACATGTGAATTGTTTGATTACAAATTTAAAATGTGGAGCACAGGGGAAAATAAGGAAAGAAGTGTGTTACAAGCCCAGAGGACCCCAAAACATAGCAGCAATAGAAATTCACCAAGACAAATAGTTACTTAAACGAAAGTTCTTTTAATTTTCTTTAAACATAAAAACAGGATCAAACTTTAACTTATTACTATTAACTTAACCCCCTTCTAATTCTAAGCCCACATGTATATAAAGTGTATATGTCCAGGAAAGCTCTTTGCTTTAATAGTCCAATCATTCACTTCTCACTTCTCCAAGTTCACCGGTATCAGGCAATTTTCATACTGTGCACAGAATTTAACATTTATGAATTTTCACCAGGCTCTGGTGCTTAAAGGTAAATGGTTACCACTCAGGAAGGTACTTGTTGGTTTCAGAGAGATATTTGTTGCTCGTTGGACACCCACAAACTGATTTCCTCCAATCAGCCACTTCATTTTCTTGCCCCATCATGGGTTTTCCAAATGATAACCTCTTCTTCCAGATCTCAGAGTTCCTCTTGTTTCCCTTATTTCAGGAGAAACGCTCTAGCCAACCATTTCCTCTTGTAAGGACTACAAGGGTTTTGAACAGGCTAAACTCTGAACTCACAGCCCGTCTTCAAAATGGAGTTTTGAACAAGCTTGCCATTTTGTAGCCTCAACTGCCACTGTAGAATACTCTCACTCTCTCTCTCTCTCTCTCTCTCTCTCTCTCTCTCTCTCTCAGAGAAGAATCCTGTTTTCTTTCCTTTCTCTCTGCTTGTGAAAACCAGAACCCCTCCCAGGCTCCAAATTCAATCCTTGAAAGATCTTTATCAGTACTACTTCTGAAGTTTCTTCCAAAGCAGTTCCATTGTCTTTTGCAAAGCCACTGATGCCTGAATAACTGGCTTCAGCAAAGCTCTTGCATTTTAAATGAGATGTGAAGTGTAAGTATCTGTTTGTGAAGTGACCTACACTAAACCCCCACTATCTCTTTTAAAAACATATTTATATTTAATATAATCCCAGACATTATCGACAGCACTGTATGTTCACAGATCTCACCCAGATTATTGGGATACCATTTTAAGTACAGTATATTATCTCTGAACATTGAGCACTAATTCCATGCAGGTATATTTTGTTTATTATCCTCGATCAGGAATGATGCAGGAGCCTGAATTACAATTTGGATTAGCCTGACAAGTTCAATCTATACACCAAGTGTTAGTTTGCACCTTGTATCCAGAACAATGAAGTACAGTGCAACTCCGATTATCCGAAATGGTCAAGGCCGGACCTATGTTGGAGAACTGGTTATTTTTTAAAAACAGACCAGTAGCAACAGCAGATCATTTGTATCAATGTTTAACCAGAACAAACAAGGCAAGGCTTTTTAAGCAATAAAATAATGTTTAATTCTCACCAAAAAATGCTGGCCACCGCCAATCCCGGACACGTCCCCAACGTTGCTGACAATCACTGAGACCTCCAAACTGCCGCAGCCAATCCCCAACACAACCCCACCGCTGCTGCCGATCCCCCGGGAAGGCTTTCCAGGTCAATGGAACACTCGGTGGGCTCCTGTCTCCCCGTGGGCTTGTTCTGGCAGGGGCTATTCCAGCTTCATGACCTGGTTCTCAATGTTTGAGCCCGACACAGACCCAGTTTTCATCTTGTGCATACTCCCCCTCCCAACAACTGACGCCGATCACCGACACCTCCCCACCAAGGTACCACTCCTGCCTGGGAGCCCGAGATCCCCCTCCTGCCCGGGAGGCCATTCTCCTTGACGCTGGGATAAGGGATTCTTCCGACTGCTTGCGGCTGGCAGACAGTGGCACGCAGTTTGAGGGGGAGAGTTGGAGAGAAAAGTCAATAGGGGGAAGGTAAAGAAGAAATGAAAAGAGAAAGCAGAGGGAGTTACCTGAAACTAGGACAATTGTCATTCTAATTTCATGTTGAAGTGTATTTTTTTTCAACTTGATATTGTTTCCAGGTCCAAAAAATTTTTGGATAACTGAGGATATCGGATAATCCGATTTTGGATCATCGGAGATGTACTGTAATTTATTTTAAACTACGATTTAAAAATATTCCTTACAGTGATCATGGTGTATTATGGACACACAAAAATTCTGGCAGATGTATATTTGGAGAGCCTTTTGGCATTTAAGATCCTGTGAATTGAGGAAGAGACAGGTGGTATTAAAGAGGGAAATCTGCAGATGCTGTGATTAAAGTTCACACAAAAATGCTAGAGAAACTCAGAAAGTCATGCAGACTTCTTTATGTAACAAATGCCCCTTTCACACTTCCATGTGATCTCAGGAATTAACGGTGAAAGCAAAATCAGCTCATCGCCAGCGTCTGATGATGTAATCTCATGCCAGGGATTGACGGCCTTGACCCTAGTACAATCCCTGCCATCTGCAGACACCGGCGTTGCAATCATTCATGTGTGAAACGGGCAATTTGATTATGGGATTGAAATGACCCAGGTTTTTGTGTGAGTGCAGGAACGTGAAGGAAGAAAAGATTAAAATGAAGGTAAACTTTGCTGTGGGAAAGTCGCAGTGAGAGAGAGAGGAAATAAATAGCAATAAATAGTAATAGCAGACAATTTTTAAACAGCGTGGGAAAGTTGGTAGTGCTATAGTGCACAATTTATAAAGACCATTGGAAAAAGCTACCGACTATTGCTATATATTGCTAGCACCTTCCCACAGTCCCTTATAAAGGTTTATATAGGCAGCACATCAAAAACAGGGGCTGAAGGGCTCAAACTGTACTGTTCATAAAGCTTAATTATGTTCAAATAGAAGATCATAATACATTGATCAGGATTTAGGACAGATCCACCATCACTTGATACTTCATGACATCACTGGTAGAAGGTAGAACAGTCTTAATGGCTCCTTGCAAGTGTGCAAGCGTTCAATGTCCCAATTAGAAGTGGTCAAGTGTGAAAGGGGCTAAAGAGACAAGTGGTGCTGTGTCTCCTTTCTGATTTGCTGTTCAATGATGCTGCACGTGAATTTCTCACTCCTTACCACAACCCCATCAATCTCCCCAAACGTATGTGTGGAAAGCAAGGACCTTATAATGCATCCTTTGTCTGACTAACCTGAAAATGCTTTCATATGAATGAAAGACAAGTTTACAAAAGTGCAGTCTGTTCGCCATACCCCAGTAACCAAATAATTCACACTTTTAGTATGAATCTTGAATTGTCAATCAACAAATCTCATTCACCGGGATTTGCACTTGTCGAGAGCGTCAAGTTCAGCTGAAGTGAGTGAATCTTTACTGCTGTGGTGTGAACAGTACTATCTCTGCTAAATTACTGTCTTTTTGCTCCCTTCTTCCACCACATGCATAACTGACTGGGGCAGTCTTCGTCAGGTAAGTAATTGCATATGTCCCAAGTCCATTCTAACTGGTGCAGTTCATACCACTTGCATTTGTATGAGTGAGACCTCCACTGACGACAATATAATCATTCTCATTACATACCCATGTTTTGTTTGAAGATTAGACCATCTGTACTTACCTAACTAGTGAGTGACCTGTAGTGTGAACTTGCTCTGTGATTCTTTCCCATATAGTTTGACACTTTTTAAAAATGTTTATGCAAATTCACAATGATTTCATTGTACATGTACAGCAAATCCCCCTTTAGGATAAAGATTTTTTTTAACAATTGGATACGACTAATTTACTAACGTGGTAACGTATAATACTTCTCTGTAGACTGAAAAGCTTCCAAGTCATCTTTTGCATGTGGCTTTTTTTAAGTTTTGGATTCCTAGAGTGAGTTGTGTTTCCCTTGCATTTTGTGTGCTGTTGAGTGAGATTAATAGATATATTTTAGACCTACATCTTTTTAGTATTCCAAGCATCATTCCTTGGAAACTGGGATTTCAGGCCCTTTCATATAAAATTAATTGCTATTTTCTTTCTAGCAGGATTAATTTATTTGTGTTTTATAAATTTGTCCAGCTTGGATCACATATGCATACTGGCACTGTGTTTCTGGATCACATCTCTCACCTAGTGGTTTGACGTTTTATTTCTCTCTCATCGTTTTGCTGTTGCCTTACATTGGGCAAAATAACAAGGCTACTCAATCCCCTTTATATTGGAAGACCTCCATACCATCTTAGTCGAGGAATGAGAAAACTGTACTTGGCTGATGAAGGTATAGGGAAAAAGCAGACTTGCTCAAGTTAATTATCATCTGACTGTATATTGACAACCATCAAAATTGCATTTCTCTGGACCACGGGGCCCACACATAACGCACACGATACACAGCACCTAATAACTGCATGTATACACGTGATAAAATGAAAAGACTAGATGATGATTGGCCTGTTGATACTAGGTCTAAACCACTTGATAAAGCTATTCTTCCTGAATGACCACTTGTGAGCTTACACTAATTTTATAGGAAGCATTTTTTTCTTCTTCTGTCTATGCATCTCATAAAATGATGATGGTTCCTTTAAGTCAGTTTGTGGTGTTTGATCTGAGGATACCCACTCCTCAGAAAGAAGCAGGAGTGGTACCTCGGTGGGGAGGTGTCGGTGATCGGCGTCAGTTGTTGGGAGGGGGAGTATGCACAAGATGAAAACTGGGTCTGTGTCGGGCTCAAACATTGAGAACCAGGTCATGAAGCTGGAACAGCCCCTGCCAGAACAAGCCTACGGGGAGACAGGAGCCCACCGACTCACTAGTGTTCCATTGACCTGGGAAGCCTTCCCGGGGGATCGGCAGCAGCGGTGGGGTTGTGTTGGGGATTGGCTGCGGCAGTTTGGAGGTCTCAGTGATTGTCAGCGATGTTGGGGGTCGTGTCTGGGATTGGCGGTGGCCAGTATTTTTTGGTGAGTAAGGGTTGCACAGGTCCAGACCCACCCTCTCAGATCCAGCAGCATGGTGAGGTCTAAGACAGCTGGGGAAGTTCTGTTGCAGTGAATGCCCTTTCCACGCTTCACGGCACATGTCTGCTAGATGGCTGTTGACCCTACAAGAGGGTTCATCTGCCCTCTGACAGGTCTTGTTTTTCATCCTGCAGAGTGTCTAGCCACCCTCCTCACCTGGTGGGGGGGAGCCGGTTTAGTCACCAACCACCCGACCATGTGACAGATAGTACTGAGTTACATGGTACCAGTAGCACTCAGACGAGTGACCTGACATAATGCATATGTATAATTGATTAATGAATAGTATGAAAATTGAGTTTTCTTTCATTTGGAAAGGCCAGAGTAATATTGTTTATGTCTCCACCAAACTGAGGGATGGGTTACTGGGTGCTGTTCAGTTTAAATGTGGTTGAATTAGCTGAATTCAATGTATAGTTTATTTGCATTGACTGAAAAGTGATCAAAAGCTGGTTTGATTAGTGAATATCCAGATTGATACAAATATAACATTAAAAATATTTCAAATTGGTTTTATTTGTAAAAAATTGCCTGAAGAAAATGACTGTGGCCAGAAATGTTTTCAGCAGCTTAAATATTTATACCAGTTTCAGACGCTTAATTAGGTATCACAAATTGTAAATTGTGACGAGGGAGCAATAATACTCTCCTTTATCGACAGGTCATGTGCCTAAAAGGACAGAGGGACTTCTCAGACCGACGCACTTTTGACAGGATCCATATTGTGAACCATATAGCTGATGACGATTCATTCCACTCCTCCGACGAAGATCTGATTCCCAGTATGCTGAGGGTTCGAGGTCTCCGGAGCCTTCCTCACCATTTTCACCACCTCGTCAGAAATGTGCAAATGGAAGCTAATAGTGAGGACAGTACAGACAGTGATAATGAGGATACAACGTCACATCCTCCTCTCTCCAGCCAGGTTAGTCATCAGAATGTCTGCAAAAAGGGCCAGGACCAGACAGAATCGTTCTCCACCACCGTGTGACCACTACTGTGAATGTGACAAAGACCAGATGGGCTCCAGTCACTCAGGCTTGAATGCAGCTTTCTGTCTTGCCAGCTGATTGAAATAAAGTGTCAAAAATTACATTGGGAGGAAGAGGGGGGAGGGTTCATCTCCTATTGAAATGGTGACAATGTACTGAATTTCGTACTGTATATTGGGAGTGGGGAGGGAGATGGGTTGGTTACAAGGATGGTGTCATTTTACTGTTCTTTTATCTGCCTTAACCTCTGCCAAACCTTTCCGAAATAAATCTTGCCACATGTTAAAACAAGAGATGGCTTGTAAAACAGACAGGAGATGGGATATTGACAGTATTATATACAGTATCTTCTTTTGTCTTTTTCAACTTGAAATAGACACTTCCTAATTTATTTAGAAAAGTGGATTTTACTTTCCCTTTGCTTGATACTTCAGTTAATGGAATTGTAAGCTCTTGGGATATTGGTTGATTATGGAAAAGATGCATCATCTTGTGCAATATGAATTGTATTTTATGCTAAAGAGAACATTTTACATGTTTATGATTATAAATATACCATGATGGTCTTAAGAGGATGAATGAAATGAGTTTATGCCTTTACGGCACAGTTTGGTCAGATGTTTATCAGCCAACAAAGTTATTCGGGCATCAGAGTTCAAAAACATATTAAGGATGCAGCTGTACAGGATGGTATATCATGGGCTTGCTTGGGTCCCACACAAAAATACGTTTCTTTAAGAAAATGCGTTTTTTAGTACCAAAAAAAATCAAATGCTAAGATTACTGTTTATGCCTTCATATAATTTTATCCATTTCATTTTGAGTTTTCATTTGAAGTGTCTGACGACAAACAGTGATGGACCAGTGGTATGTGTTACAGCAATATCTAATGTTAAGGGTTATGACAGACATGTAGTTAAACTTTAATATAAGTACAGTATCTTTTATTGTTAACTGAGAATGCATTTCTGTCATTGTATGAATTATCCACTTTGAAATTGGGGATTTCACCAGTGGCGTGGACTGAATACCGTTGATCATACCATTCAAGGAAATGCAGAAACACTATCAGGAAGATCTATAATGCAGAAGAAAACGTCCCAGAAAATATCCTTGTTAACTATATGTTAGCTCTGCTTGGCAGTTGTTAACATTAGCTTTTTCACTTAACTAATGAGAATGCTTGTATAAAACACTATCAGTGCTTCTCTTTTAACTTTAAATTATAACATAATCACAATAAATAAACTTTTCATGATTTTAAAGGGATTATACTATATCTTATTACTTTATATATGGTTTTCCATTACTAATGTAATAGGGAATCTTAAAGCTGAAAAGGGAATGCAAATTTTAGACATTGTTCCATGTTTTAAAATTGTGTAATTCCTTATGAACATAAATAAATTGGTATCTTTCACCATAAAATGTTTGTGGATTGCAATTAATTTTGAAATTACTTCAATTAATTTGCTGTGATGTTTTAATTTGTCTTTGCAATTTCTAATCCTTGTACTAATTTATAACCCAATAACTAAAATAGCTTGGTGGCAGAATGCATTGCGTATATTTCATCATATTCAATTATGTATATTACAGATACTATTTATGGTCATGTAATAAAACAGAAATGTAATACTACATGCAATTACCTTTAGTCTGCCATAAGGAAACCAAAGATTTGCCATAATTACCATACAGTCAGAAAAAGAGAGTCCCACCCCCCAGAGTCACCAAATGTCTGAGTCTTTCTCCGGTGCTCCCGCAGCCTCTGCAGTCACACAAGACAGCAGTTCAATTCTAACCAGTGGCAAACCCAAGCCCAGATCCAAACCTCCAACACAATGAGGAAGGTTTCACCGCCCAAGGCCCTTCGTGAGCTAATTGGGCTGGTGTTGAATATTCCAAGAAAGTATCTGGCAGCATCATGTTGTACCAAACATTGTGAATTCAATGGAAGTATATATTTTTATATTTAGAAGTGTCCACAAAATTATTATAGAAATGTACATTGTATCATTCCTTCTGCAGCAAATTCTAGTCAATGCAAAAGTAAATTCTTTTCACCTCTAATATTAAACATCTAAATGTGACTTTTCTATTAAGGTACTAACAAACCATACCTTCCTTTTAATGTTGTTTTAAATATAAAGTGGAAGGCAATCTATTCAGTTATTCATGACAGTGAGCCTTTGATATTTAACGTACCGTCTATTGGTGCTCAGTGAGTTTCCTTCTTCTGACAACTATCAGACAGTGACCTTCACAAAATGAATTATCTTTGTAAAGTAAAAGAAAAAAAATAACCGTAGCCACAGAGACCAAGTGAGTCCGCTTCTTGTCCAATCATAATCCAGAATTGATAGTGGCAAATTTTCCATACAAACGTGGCCTTCTCTGAGGCCTGTTTCAGTTTCAAGCCTGAGGATGCTTTATTTTCTGATGTTAAGCTCTTATTTTTGTCATTTACCACACATTGGGCCTTACACTTGAATTGTCCCAATTCAACAAATAGGATGTCATTGTATTAGGCGGGGAGACCTGTGGAGAAGGGAAGGGGTAGGGAACCACAGAGAGAGACTTGTAAGGAGGATATGATCTTAATAAACAATTTCTACCTTTTCTTAAAAAATGCTCTTAAAGGAAAAACTTGCAAATGGTAACAATACTATTCTCGGAGAGTGTAGTTAATTCCACCACTAATCAAGTTTGGTCACATCATTGGAAGTGGATGAGGGTGATTTGGATTTATTCTCCATTCATTGGATTCTTCTGGCCAAACTTTGGTTCTGATTTCTGGGCTCTAAAGAAATTGGCATCGTTTGCTCTGATCGCAGATATTCTTCCTGCCCATGCATCGAGATGTTGTCCAACACAAGTTTGACCAACAAAGACTCTGGAGGGCTTGGAGGAAATTGGATTAGGTTTCAGAAGTACTAGATTTGATGCTTGTGCATTGTCGGGAATAAGCTGTCCTGTGAATTAGCTTTGTATGTACAGAATTATTTTATTTTTTTAACAAAAGATTAGATTTGTTTTTCTGATTATTTAACATGTCCATGACTCAGGATGTATGTAGCAATCCTGTGTATGATAGGACAACATAAATAGTAGCGTAAGTATGAGAGGGGCGTCATTTGGAACGGCATCAGTAAAACACTGTAACGATCCATTCTGTCGATGAATTCCTCTGTCAGAAACGAACAGCAAAATGTCCTCGGTAAAATAACTTTCTCTACAAAATGGATCACAAAAAGTAAGAGATGTTGAAAATAATGGAAGCTGTCACATTTGTAATCATTAGGACCACATGACTGCAACTTGGGGAATTCTCAGCAGAGGTAAGTTTAATTTGATGCTCCACCAGTTCCTCAGTTTACAGCTTTCTCCGATACTAGTGTGGGAAGTAAGTGAATAGATGAGAATTTCAGGTATTTACTAGTTAATCTTCCTTTCTAATATTACAAAAATATTTTGCTTCATAGCATGGTGAGAGTCCTTAATGATCCACTAATTCATAATTGCTTCTCTTCAAAAGCTTTGTAATGAAAAAAGCTTAATTGTGGATTTTAATATCCTCAGGTATTGCAAAATATTGTCCTTTCTATTTAAAGTATATATTTAATCTCAGCTATTCCCTTTATATTGCAGTACAACTTTTAGTTCACATTCTGCTAAATCAAAAGTTAAGACATCACCAGTTTGTGTTTTGTTTTTAACATCTGTGAGAATTCTTCCACGTTTATTCACATCACTGATCTTTTTCCTGGTGCCATGAAATTACACGGGGTAACAATGCAAAAGACTCACATAAACCAAAACCACTCCCAGTTGATTCGCAGCAATTTATAGCAAAAAAGGAGTCACACAACCTGTAGTGTTCACATCAGCTGAAAAAAATTCATGGGCAGATGATCATTTAAAACGCACAATTTTAATCTTCATGCCTCAGGGAAATGACTTCTAATTCCTCATTATCCTATCTGAATATCTCACCATGTTTTAATGTTTCTCCATTGCCACAGTTGTATGGGGGAGACCCATTTAAGCCAATATCACATTTCTCATGTAATTCTACTCCGCATCTTCTAGTATGATCATATCCTGCTTGTAATTTAGTGCCCAAAACTGTCCCAGGGACTCCAGTTATGATACAGCTAATATTGGGAATAAGGCAGGGAATGGATACTGACAGAGAAAGATCAGCCATAAATAGCGGTGCTGGCTCAATGGGCCAATTGGCCTTCTCCAGCACCTACTGTCTATTGTCTATTTGCATAGTACTAACATGACCTCCCTTTTCTTACATCCTGTGTTCCTTTTATTAAAGTCAAGAATCCCATGTACAGCAAATAGTGAGAAGTCTGAGGAACTCAGCAGGTCAGGTAGCACCCATAAAGAGAAATACTCTGCCAGCGTTTTGGGTCATGGCCCTTTATTGAGGATGCTTATCAATAGACAATAGGAGCTGGAGTAGGCCCTTCGGCCCGTCGAGCCAGCACCGCCATTTTACAGATCATGACTGATCACTACCATCAGTACCCCTTTCCAGCCTTATCCCCATAACCCTTAACTCCTTTGCCCACTAGAATCTTATCTAACTCTCTTTTGAACATAATCAGCGAATCTGCCTCTACCACCCTCTATGGCAGAGCATTCCACAGATTCACACTTCTCTGGTTAAAAAAATGTTTTCTCATCTCCGTCCTAAAGGGCCTACCCTGTATTCTTAAACTATGCCCTCTAGTCCTCGTCTCCCCCATCATTGGGAACAAGTAATCCAACTTCACCCTGTCTATCCCCCTGATGATTTTGTATACCTCAATCATGTCCCCCCTCATCCTTCTAAACTCCATCGGATACAAGTCCAGTTTTTCTAGCCTTTCAGCATATGTCAACCCTGCCATCCCTGGAACTAACCTTGTAAATCTGCGCTGCACACCCTCTATAGCTAGTATGTCCTTCCTCAAAATTGGAGACCAGAACTGGACGCAATACTTCAGGTGGGGTCTCACCAGGGCCCTGTACAACTGCAGAAGGGCGTCTCTGTTCCTATACTCCAATCCCCTCTTTATGAAAGCCAACATGCTATTAGCCTTCTTCACAGCTTTCTGAACCTGCATGCTAGTCTTCAGTGACCGGTGAACAAGTACTCCCAGATCCATTTGCTCCTCCCCACTCCCTAGCTTGTCTCCATTTAAATAATACTCAGCTTTCCTATTATTGCCCCCAAAATGGATAACCTCACATTTGCTTACATTGAACGTCATCTTCCATTCAGCACCCCACTCCCCCAACCTGTCCAAGTCCCTCTGCATTTTCCTGACATCCTCCTCACACCCCACACCGCCACCCAGTTTCGTGTCAAAGGCAATCTATGCCTTTAGGAATCTTTGGATAAACACTCAAGGGTATGTCTGTTCCTTTCCAGGATCTTAACCATTTATTATATATTCTTTGTTTCAATTGAATGTCAATATTTGGTGAGTGGCTCCTGGTGGTGGAACAGGTCACAGAATGATGCTGGAAGTATTCAGGGTATAAACTGACCTTTCTGAAAGAAATGTACAATAAATTCCATTTTTGGTACATTATTTTGTGGGCTTCAGCTTTTCTCTAAAACATTGGGTTGGAGTGATAATTTCCCACACAGGTCACATAATCAGTTGGATGAAGTTCTACAAAATGAGTGGTCCATGTGCAGATCAGAGGAATATTCAGAGGGAGAGGGATAACACTTCATAATTTGAAGTGTTTCTCATTTGTTTCAAATAAGCAAAGCGAGCTGCAGAATGAATTTCTTAGAAAATCACTCATTAAGGTATGGTCATTTGTATCAAATAAAAGCACCCTGTCAAAGAAAGCAAAGGTTTTGATTAATATCTTCTTTAATTGTCAACACTGGTCTAAATTAATTATTAGAGTTGTCCAGAAAGGTCTGCAGCTCCTGTGATGGTAGTGCAACACACAAAAGTGCTGGAGAAACTCAGCAGGTCACGCAACATAGGAAGCAACATGTTGTGCCTGAGCCCTTCGTCAAGTTATGCACAAAACAGCAGGCAGGCACCTGAATAAAATGGTTGGGGAAGGAGAGGAGAGGCAGGAAGAAGGGGCAGAAGGAGGAGCACAGGCCAGCAAGGAAGACCCCATTATCTACCTATGATCCTTCTCCCCGCGTCAATATCTAGTTTTGATCATCAGCCTTGAATTTAACCACTTTCAGGTGTAGGGCACAAGCTCTGGTTCCTTTGGTGGAGTAATTTGCCACCTGGATCTCTAAAAACAGCAAATAACTTCACATCAACTTCATTTTGCAGAAAGAACATAATCAACTGGCCAATGTATTCATGGGTATCTTCAACATCTTACCCCAGCAGGGGGTGATACCCACCTGTTTAAAACCAGCATCGATCCAATGTCTAAGAAGAGTGGTAACCTGCCTAAATGACTATTGACCAGTGGCACACACATCGACAGTGAAGTGTTTTGAAAGGCTGGTGTTGACGCTATCTGAGCGGCGACATGCATCTGTACCAATTCGCTTATTGTAGCAACAGGTCTACAGTGGATACCATCTCACTGGCTCTACACTTAGCCCTGGAACATCCAGACAGCAAAGATGCCTACATCAGAATGCTCTTTATCAGCTACAGTTCTGTATTTAGCACCATCATCCCCTTAAAATTGATTAGAAAACTCCAAGCCCTGGGACACTGTGTAATTAGATCCTGAATTTCTGCACCTCCAGATCAACAATCAGAGAGGACTGGTAAAAACATCGCCTCCATAGTCTCCATCAATACTGGAGCACCACAGGGCTATGATCTCAGCCCCCTGATAAACCCACTATACACCCATGACTAAGTGGCTTGGTATTACAACAACAGCATCTACAAATTTGCTGATACCACAGCATTGGGTTGTATAAAAAGGGGCGTTGAATCAGCATACAGGAGGGAGATTGAAAACTTGGCTGAGTGGTGCACCAACAAAGAAAATCTTGAACTCAATGTCATCAAAAGCAAGGAGCCGGTTGTTGACTTCAGGAAGGGAAAACCAGAGGTGTAAAAATCCAGAGATCATTGGGGGATCAGAGGTGGAGAGGGTGAGCAAATTTAAGTTCTTGACAATCACTATCTCAAGAGGATCTTTCCTAGACCCAACACATAAATGGCATTGAGAAGAAAGCATGTCAGAGCCTCTACTTCCTCAAAAGTTTGCGGAGGTTTGGCATGACATCAGAAACCCTGGCAAATTTCAAGAGATGTGTGGTGGAAAGTGTGCTGACCGGCTGCATCACGGTCTGGTATGTGGCCACCAATGCCCCTAAGCATAAAGCCCTGCAAAAGGTAGTGGACGTAGCCCAGGACATCATGAGTAAAGCCCTCCCAACCATTGAGAACATAGGAGAGAGGTATAGGTGCCACAAGACTCACACTGCCAAGTTCAGGAACATCTGCTCCCCCTCCCCCATCAGACTCCTCAACAACAAACTCAATTAGGGACTATACTTTTGCATTTTATTGATTTTTTAAAAATCTGTATTGCAGTCAGTTTGTTTACATTTCTTTATTTGTTTATGTGTGTACGTTGAGTCCGTTTTTTTTGCACTGCCAATAAGCGGTAATTCTGCCTCACATACAGGAAAGAATCTCAGGGTTGTGTGATGTCATGTATGTCCTCTGACAATAAATCTGGATTTATCACTGGTTCTAGACTAATCCCTCTGTTCATACAGGCCCATTAGCCCTTTTTCTGTGCCAAACACAGTGCCAAATTGGACTAAATCTCTTCTGATCCATATCCCTGCATTCCCCACATAGAGTTTGATATATGATATCTAAAGCCTGTTAAATCCTAGTCTTGTGTATGCTTCCACCATTACCCAAGGACCTACCACTCTGTGAAAGTAAACAGCCCCTGTATTTAAACTTTCCCCTCTCATCTTAAATGAGTCCTGTATTTCATCTCTATAATTTGACATTTTCAAGTGGAGTGGCCTCTCCAGGGCCCAATCCAGGGCAAAGTTGATATGGAGATTCGTCTGTTGCCCATGCATCGGGATCCCCCTCTCCATGCTAATGACAAGTCCGAAGGAATGACGAAAGTTGATACAGTTTGGTGCCAGCAGCATTGCAGGAGTTGCTGGGTTCAGCAGTCAGCTGCCTTCAGGACTCTGACTCCAGATTTTTCCTCGGAGCTTACTCCCAAAGCCTTTCTGTGAGCGGGTAGAGCCACGAGGCAGCAGAGGTTTGAAATCGGAGTTTTCCCAAGGTAACGAGTCCCATCTACCCAGAGCAACTAGTTTCAAGGCGCCAGGGCCTGCCTTTGCCCCTTCTGTCAGTGAGAACAGCTCTGCCAGGCATAATAACTATGCCACATGTGAAGGCCAGGAGTTGGACTTGGTTGTCAGAGGCTGTTTGAGTCACACGCCATGAAGAGCAATTGTGTATCAGTGAGAGCTCGTCCCCACTACCGCCCTTTGGCTATGACAACCTTTAGAGCTTGGAAGTACAACCTGACGAAACAGAATTTTGTTTTCCAGTCCTCAGTGCATTTTTAGCCTGGGAGAAAAATATCCTGACTCTCTGACCTCAAATTCTGCCCGATCTAATTCTTTGGCACTAAGAAGATCCCGGTCAATCTTGGGGAAATGAAAGTCTCCCACTACATTATCCCTGTTGCTTTTAACGTTTCCACAATGTCTCCATTTCTGTTCATCCTCCTCCCAGTAGCAATTTGAAGGCCAATAGTAAACCCTATTAGATTGATTTCATTTTTCTTGGTTCTGATCCTCATCCACACTGCCTCAGCTCTTGATTATGTCCTCTCATCCTAATTAGCAATGCTATGGCTCCATCTCTTTTACCACCCTGTCTAAAACACCAGCATCCAGGAGCAATGAGCATTGGATAATTGCTGTACCTTTTCGTTCTTGTTTGTTAATCGTACTTTGAACTGTCTGGGCTTTCAACTTGTACATTTCCTATGCGGCTGGAAGAGTTGCTTCATCAGAAATGGTGAAAAATTGCCACTGGATGAAGCAACTTGAGCAAACGGCCTGAATTCTCCTGCGTCATGTGGTTTAGTCAGGACTAAACAACTCTGTTGCAGGGTGGAAGGAAAAATGTTTTAGACATTTACTTCATTTACTTTTGAAGCAAAACGCTTACTTTTTATGAAATTAATGTACGAGGGCTACAGAGAGGTAATAAACAGCAGAAGAATTTGTGAAACTTGTCAAATTTGTGAAGCTCTTTGTCTTTACTGTGTTTGAATTTTAATTTTTTAAAACATTTTTGACATACACCACGATAACAGGCCCCATCGGTCCATGAGCCCGCGCTGCCCAATCACACCCAAATGACCTATGACCCCCCCCAGTACATTTTGAAGGGTGAGAGGAAACTGCAGCACCCAAGAACAACCCACGTAGACACAGGGAGAACGTACAAGCTCCTTGTGCTGTTACAGCGTCAGATTTGAACCCCAGTACCGATCGCTGGCGCTGTTACACCGTTATACTAATTGCTACGCCAACCGTGCTGCCCTAAAGTTCACCACTTTAGCTTTGGGCTGTGAATACTTTAACTTCTGCCTTTGGTTAGTATTTAGACTTTCAAATACTAGCCAAACCTGAACTTTCTGCGCAAAATTTCAGATTTTGCAGTGTTAGCTGACTTTTACAGTTTTCAAGCTTTGTGATTTTGAATGCATTGTGTTTTATCAGATAACGACAAGGTAATGGTAACAACATAATTTTGGTTTTGTTAATGCTAGTGTCTGCCTTCTACCTTGTTAATTTTCATGCTATTAATCATGGATTTATGTGACTTTATTATTCATTCAAGGGACACTAATTAAACTAGAGAAAATGGTGAGTTCCTGCCCTCTTGAACTGTGGCAGTCCTTGAGATTTGGGAATACCCCACAATGCTGTTAGGGTGGGAGTTCCAGGATTTTGACTTATTGATGGGACACTTTTGCAATTCAGGATGATACATGCCTGAGAGGGTGACTTCCCGGTGTGGCGCTCCCATGTTTTTCCTGCTATTGCTGTAGCTGGTAGAAGTGATGGGATTGGAAAGTACTGTCTAAAGAGATGTGGAAAGTTGCTGCTCTATATCCTGTGGATGGTACAACTTGCTGCTGCGGTCAATCAGTAGTAGAGTGAGTGAATGGTTGTGAATGGGCAGCCTGTCTAGTGGGCTGCTATATCCTCTGTCCAGGAACTCATTCAGGAAATTGGAGAATTTACTTGGACAGGCATTGAGCGAGGAGCTGATTTACTTTCCTACCCTCTGGCCTGCTGTTGTGGTCTTTTTGTGTATAAAGCTTCCGCTGTTCAGTTTCTGGATAATAATGAATCCCTGGATATTAATCATGGGAGATTCAATAATGTTCATGCCACCTATAATATAATTTTCTCTTGTTGGATATCGTCATTGCCTGGCACTTGTGTGACGTAAATGTGACTCACCACCTGTTAGAGATTGTCCAAATCTTGCCTCATTTAGATGTAGATGACTTGTACATCTGAGGAGTTCCAGAAATTACATCAATGAACATTCCTACTTCTGTCCTAACAAATGAATGAAGACCATTAATAAAGCAGTGAGGCATAGTTGGGCCTTGAAAACTATTCTGAGGAACTCTTGCTGTGGCTGAGATTATTGGCCTCCAATCACCACCTTGCACTTGGTGTGATCCCAATCAGCAGAGGTTTTCCCCCTTGACTCCTACTAACTCCAGATTAACCTGGGCTCCTTGCTGCCATACCCGATCAAATGCTCCCTTGATGGAATCCAGCTCTTTTGTTGACTTTTAGCCCTTGGCCCTAATGAGGTCAGGACTTTGGTGGAACCCAAACTGGGCTTCTGTGAGTATGTTGCTGATAGTCAATGCTGCT
The DNA here is from genome assembly GCF_036971445.1 of Narcine bancroftii. Lineage (NCBI taxonomy): Eukaryota > Metazoa > Chordata > Chondrichthyes > Torpediniformes > Narcinidae > Narcine > Narcine bancroftii. The sequence goes on along the minus strand of NC_091473.1, from coordinate 140,599,835 downwards.
TTGATACTATTGATGATCCCCTCCATCACTTTGCTGAGGATTATAAATAGAATAATCGAGGAGTAATTGGTCAGGTTGGATTGTTAACTGAATAATCTTCAAATCTGCAGTCTTACTCATGATTTCCTGCTTAAATGCCAATAAAAATGCGACCATCTTAACTTTAACTTCTAGAGACGTTTACGTTACGAATGTAATTTTTTTCAGCCTTAAATACTCACTGCCTAGTTTCCTTCATTTGTCAAATGATGAACCTGAAGTAAAGTTTCATCAAAGGTATTGAGATGAGTAAGGAACTTGAGCTTGGATCAAGATCACATCATGCATGATCTCACTAAATGACAGAGCTGGTAAAACAGGCCTGTTGGCCAACTCCTGCTCCTGTTATTCCTTTCCTGCTCATGTTTAATCCTCCAAGTTGTTGCATGCAATCTTGAGGTATGAAACACAATTCAACACCACCCATCTTCCCCTCACTTGCATTTGAGATGAGCCACATGGTGAATCACCTTATAACCATGAGACACTAACATGAATTCTATTTCCTGCATTCAGTTATGAATAAGATCATCTCCCCTGTGGAAACTTCAATGTAATCTTTTCATGTGTGGAAAAGTCAATATAATTTAGTGCTACACAGAAAGAATTTTTAAATATTTTTGTACTTTAACATTCATTATTAAGAGGGTTTCAGAGGATATTTAGAAAGTAATGAAACAATCAATCAGTGCCAGTTTCATGAAAGAAAAATCAGATTTGACAATTTAGGTCATGTTCTTTACTATGTAACAATCAGGATAGATAAAAAGGCACCAGTAGATGTGTATATGGCTTTCAGAAGGCATTCAATAAGGGACCGTATAGCTCAAGTCTCCACTGCTCAATCTAATATATCCATCAATAATGGCATTAAAATACCTTTAAATTCTTTATAGAACTCAGGTAGAAACCCATCGTCTCCCGGAGACTTGTTAGCCTGCAATGCACTCAGTGTTTTCTCAATCTCTTCCCTTGCAAAAGTGACATCCAGGTCAAATGTATAATTTTCATCCAATCTAGGAAGTTCAACCTTTTCTAAGAACTCATGTATTTCGTTTTCATCCCCTGGTATATTTGATTTTTAAAGCTCAATGTAGCATTGCTGAAAGGCATCATTTATTTCCTTCTGATCATACATAACTATATTGGCATCCTTCTGTATTGCATTTATTGCCCTGGCTGGCTCTTCTGCCTTTAATTGCCATGCCAACACCTTATAAACTCATTCCCTCATTCATAATATTTCTTTCTAGTCTTAAGCATTTTTTTTACAATCTGTACATTTGTAAGGTATTATAATGTATTTTTTTCTTTTCTATATTTATCCTGTTCACCTGTTCTCTGATATTCTTCTTCTAGTTCCAATATCTCTCTCTCAAAATTATTTGATTCTGCATTATATTCCATCTTCACATTTTTCGTAAATGGAATAATTTGACCTCTCAAAAAAGCCTTCATTGTATCCCTTATTAAAAAAACTATTATCTGCTGTTCCCAAATTTGCTTCACTAAAGATTTATATCTCTCACCTAATAAAATCGTCTGCTTTAACATTATGGGGATCAAACACCATCAGCAAACACCTTCCTGTTTCTCCTCTATTGAAACAGTTAGTGTAAGCAGTGAGTGATCAGAAAGTAGCCTTGATGAACATTCCAACTTCATCACCCGATCTTTTAGTCCAGCTGATAGTAAAAATAAATCATTTCTTGTATGTGAATCATATACCCTTGGGTAGAAAGTATAGTCTCTCTCCATTGGGTTAAGCTGCCTTCAAATATCAATCAAATTTAGATCCTTCATATAAGATAATATCATTTTATCAGCCTTAGCCCTAGTTACTGTTCTTACAGATTTATCCAGTATTGGATCCAGACAGAAATTTAAATCTCCTATCAAGATATCTTCTCTTCCCTCAGCAGCTTTCAAAAATATACTCCTCATAAAGGCTTTGTAATAGCAGTTTGGTGCATAAATGTTCATGATTCTGAATAAATCTTAAAATTTACCATCGCTTGGGCTTTTGATATATTCTCTACAATAACCAGAACATTTTCATTTATTAAAATCGCCACCCATCTTCCCTTAGAATTCAATGATGAAGAAAAAACTTGCCCTACCCATCCTCTTTTTAACTTGTCATGTTACACCTTAGTAAGATGTGTTTCCTATAAAAAGACCACATCGGCCTTAAACTTTTTCATGTGAGCAAAAGACTTATTTCTCTTGATTACCCATTTAAACCATTAACGTTAAAATTTATAAGATTTAACATCTTATCCATATTGATTTACAGACAAATATTGCATAATAATTCAGTCACAGTTAAAGTTAAACAATCTCATGACTCTTGCCTTTTGAAAAAAGTGCAAACCCCCTGCTCTGATGGTGAGGTAAACAAGAAACTCAGGAAGCCCATGATAGAATCCTCCAGGGATGAAGAGGAAGAACATCACCCTAAAATGCCATCTTTAAAATAAACTTCCTTCCTGATGCCATTATCCCACCTTAGACCAGAGTCTATATCAGTGGTTCTCAAACTTTTTCTTTCCACTTATTTACCACTTTGAGTAATCCCTATGCCATCGGTGCTCTGTGATTAGTAAGGGATTACTTAACGTTGGATGTGAGTGGGAAGGGAAGGTTGAGAATCACTGCTCTAGACCCAAATGTTACTGAAATATTTTGCTTGAGAAAAATTGTCAATATTTTTTGGAGTTGTAAAACTGCACATAACGAGTCAATTAGGTACAATTAAAATAGTGATTTTCAAACTTTTTCTTTCCACCCACATATCATCTTAAGCAATCCCTTACTAATCACAGAGCACCTATGGCATAGGGATTCATTAAAGTGGTATGTGAGTGGAAAGAAAAAGGTTGAGAACTACTGGTCTACACCCTGCTGTTACTTTATTCAACATTTCTCCAAGTTCTCCGCGAAGTATCAACAAGAAAGATTAACATTACCTAATAAATATCAGATAACTCAAGAAAATATATCTTTACTTAGTCCACAAAAATACAATCTTCATAAAGTTCTCCTCCAAAATAATTTTTCTTCTTAAAGTCCACAAACAAATTCTTCTGCTTCTTGCTTTGTCTTGAAAAATTGCTGGTTGGGCCTTTGATCACCTCTATCTATAAAATTGTCACCATGGAGTACCTGAAATTCTTTGCCCAAAGCTGGCGCTTGAACTCATTGAATTCTTTTCTGACCAACTACTGGGCTGAAATCTTGGAAAAACATGGCCTCTTGTCCATCCCATTTCAGCGGGCATTATTCATTTTACACTGCTCTCAAGATCGCTTCCTAATCCCTGAAGCTCAACGAACTCACAAGTACCAGTGAAGGACGTGTATCCTCATTTCTTCTAGGTCCGAAGGTTTGATGGGCTCTCTCAATCCATACTTGTCCATAGAAAATAGGTGCAGGAGTAGGCCATTTGGCCCTTCAAGCCTACACCACCATTCATTATGATCATGGCTGATCAGTACCCAGTTCCTGCCATCTCCCCATACCTCCTAATCCTCTTGGTCACAAGGGCCAAATGTAACCTACACTTAAATATTGACAGGGAACCGGCCTCAACTACTCCCTGTGGCAAAGAATTCCACACATTTACCACTCTCTGAGAGAAGAAATTTTTCCTCATCTCAGTTCTAAAAAACTTCCCCCTTATCCTGAAACTATGCCCCTGGTTCTGGCTTTTCCCAGCATTGGAAACAACCTTCCTGCATCTAGTCTGTCTAAACCCTTAAGAATTTTATAAGATCCCCTCCCCCTCAATCTTCTAAATTCCAGAGAATACAAGCCTAGTCTATCCAACCTTTCTTCATATGCGAGCCCCTCCATCCCCGTTATCAGCCTAGTGAACCTTCTCTGCACCCCCTCCAAGGTAAGGATATCCTGAGTGGCTTAGCATGAAGTACATCAAGAATCCAGGATTCAAAGAATTTAACTGCATCTCTTCCTTCTGCACCTTATTTTAAACAAATTATTCATACATTATTTTGTCTGCTAAAGTTCTCCATATGATCAATCTTATCAAGGGGCATTTGTTTATCAGTCACCCACTATTTTGATTGGTCATACAGTTCTTCCAATTTCTTATCGTGCTTTCTTAAATCTCTTTCAGCACTGTTCATTTGTTCCATTAAGTCAGTGATTGATTCACCCATGTTTTAATCAAGTCCACTAAATCATTCATCACTCCTTCAACTTTTGTAAACTGCATTCCTAAAGTTTCCATCCCTGATAGGATTGCCTGTAATTCTTGAGCAGAAATTCCTGAAGTTGAGGTAGTTGGAGGCAGCTCCCTTCAGACATCAGTCAATGTCGCAGGTGAACTCAGAACTTATAGTTCTCTTGGCTGAATGCCCCAGTAGTGTAGGGTCATTATAGCCCTTGCATAGATGACCTTGAGATCTCCTTCAGGTCTTCAGTTCACTATAGAGCAGCTGGCAAGGCATATGGTGGTCGTCCATTCTGATGACGTGTCCCACCCACTGCACCTGGGCTCTGATGATCAGGGACACAATGGTGGTGGACTTTGCGCGATCCAAGACCTCCAGGTTGGAGATATGGTTTTGCCAACAGATGCCAAGTATTTGCAACTAAAGTTATATTTAATCTCCTATTGTCTTTTGGAAAAAGGAATGTCAGAAAAATTCAAAGTTAAAATGACAGGAACATACTCTGTCAATATAACTATTGCTTGATAATCCAGTGGTTCTTGACCTTTTTCTTTCCACTCACATACCTCTTTAAATATTTCCTATGCCATAGGTGCTCTGTGATTAATAAGGGATTGCTTAAGGTTGTATGTGAGTGGAAAGAAAAAGTTTGAAAATCACTGTTTTAATTGTACCTAATTGACTTGTTATGTGCATGGTTTCATAACTCCAAAGGAAATTAGCCAATTTGACAATTTTTCTCAAGCAAAATATTTCAGTCACAATTGAGTCTAGACCAGTGATTCTCAACTTTCCCTTCCCTTCACTTACCACCTTAAGCAATCCCTTACTGATCTTAGAGCACTTTAAGCATTACTTAAAGTGGGATGTGAGTTCTTTAGTCCAAGAAATCAATTGATGATCAATTTTTAAAATAATCAATTCTAGAGTAAGAGCGATGTACATTCAGAAAAAAATGTCAAAATAGAACCACGCCCTTTGTTTTTTTCTCATGAACCGGATAAACTTGTGTCTGCATCTCAAGAGAAAGTTTTAGCGTTTAGCACGTTGATAGACCAGATGAGCAGTTTTAATGAAATGGAAAGATGACTCTTCACCTACTCATACACAGTGGCTACATGATGTCATGTCTCCTTTAAGCTTGGAGAAAATTTGATCCAACATTATAGGTAGAAAGTTTCAGTTTGAAAAGATGTGGGGCCCATTCATAGATTACAATCAGGATTGGCAGTTTTGAGTAATTTGGATCCTCCAGCGATTCTCTGTCTCGTTTCTGAAGGTCACTATTTGATTCATATCTTTTCTTTTTTATACATAAATTAACTTGATTAGAGGGAGGGGTTAGATTAGATTTAGTTTTAGTTTTTTTTTTCTTTTTTCTATATTTTCTTTTGTTTTTGATTAATCGATTATATATGGGTTAATTACGGTAGGCCTTTATCACATTAAACAGATATTACTTTGTGTTATGATCAAGGTTTGCTCTATTATAACTCATTTGGTTTCTATCCAGAATTATTTTTTTAAAGAAATAATGTTTAATCAATAATTATGTATGGATTTAAATTACATTTATATTAATTTATAATATGGATATGATATGACATGCTTTTTTGCTTTATTAGACTCTGTATGTAGGATTAGTCTGTTAAACTCAATAAAATTATTTTAAAAAGAAAGACTATCTCCTAGTAGCAGGTACACCTACTGTGATTAAATGTTTTGAGAGGCTGGTCGTGGCCAGAATTAACACATACGTAAATCAAGGTCTGGACCCACTGCAATTCGCCTATCGTCACAACTGCCCCATAGCAGATGCAATATTAGGGGCTCTCCACTCTCCGCTCATCTCCGGATCACCTGGAAAACCGCAACTCATATATAAGGTGCTCCTCATCGACTACAGCTCAGCCTTCATCACCATTATTCTCTCATGTGCTGGTCAGGCAGCTCCAAACTTGGGCCTCTGCATCCCCTTCCGCAGCTGGATCCTTGGCTTCCTCATCGGGAGACCATTGCAAACAATGTCTCCATGTCACTGACAATAAACGCAACCCGCGAGGATGTGTGCTTACTCTTCTCACTATACACACATGTCTGTTTGGCAAGGAACAATTTCAATGCTATCTACAAATTTGCCAATGACACCACAGTAGTCGGCAGAATCTCAAACGGCAGTGAGGAAGCATACAGGAGGAAGATAGATCAGCTCATTGAGTGGTGTCACATTAACATCCTTGCGCTTAATGTTAGCAAAATAAAAGAGATGACTGGACTTCAGGAGGAAGTCAGAAGGACACAAACCAGTCGTAATCGAGGGCTCAGCAGTGGAGAGGGTCTAGAACTTCAAATTCCTTGGGTGTCACCACCTCTAAGGATCTGTCCTGGAGGCTCCATGTCAATGCAATCACAAAAAAGGCTCGCCAATGGCTATACTTTGTGAGGAGACTCTCTAAAACTTCCACAGGTGTACAGTGGAGAGCATTCTGGCTGGTTGCGTCACTGCCTGGTACAGAGGCGTCAATGCTCTGGACAAGAAAAAACTCTAGAGGGTTGTAAACTTGGCCTGCAACATCACAGGCATCAGATTTCACTCCATAGAGGACATCTACAAGAAGACCTCCACCACCCAGGCCACACCCTCTTAATTCTGCTTCTATCGGGAAAAAGGTACAGCAGCACAAGGACAGCTTCTTCCCCGTTGCCATCAGATTCCTGAATGAGAAATGAACCACAGACATTGGTTTACTTTGATTTTTTTCTTGCTCTATTTTTTATTTATTTTAAAGATGGTTTATATAAATGTTTGCATTTTGATACTGCTGCAAAACAGATTCAGATTTCAGTTATTGTTAGAGAACATACATGACATCACATACCACCCTGAGATTCCTTTTTCTGCGGTGTACACATGTAAACAAATAAAGAATTGTAAACAGATAACAAATATAAACAAACTGACTGTGCAATACAGAGAGAATTTTAAAAACCAATAAAAGTGCACAAGAAAGAATCTTTAAATCAGGGACAAGTAAGGGTCCTGATTGAGTTTATTTTGAAGACTCTGATGGTGGGAGGGTAGCAGCTGTTCCTGATCCTGGTGGTGCGAACCTTCTGGCACCAATACCTCTTTCCCGATAGCAGCAGTGAGAACAGAGCATGTTCTGGGTGGTGTGGGTCCTTGATTTTTCCTGCTGCTCTCTGACAGCAGTGTTCCCTGCGAATGTTCTCGATAGTGAGGAGGGTTTTGCCTGTGATGTCTTGGGCTGTGTCCACTATCTTTTTGAGGCTTTACTCTCAGGGGTATTGATGTCCCCATACCAGATGGATATTCAGCTGGTCAGCACACTTTCCACCACACACCTGCAGAAATTTGCCAGGGTTTCTCGTGTCATACCAAACCTCTACAAACTGATGAGGAACTCGAGGTACTGACGTGGTTTCTTCACAATACCATTAGGATTCAGGAAAGATCCTCCAAGATAGTGACTCCCAAGAACTTAAATGTGCTCACCCTCTCCATCTCTGATCCCCCAATGATCACTGGATTGTACACCTCTGGCTTTCCCTTGCTAAAGTCAACAATCAGCTCCTTAGCTTTGGTGACATTGAGTGTAAGGTTGTTGTTGGTTCTCCATTCAGCCAAGTTCAATCTCTCTCCTGTATGCTGGCTCATCACCTTTCTTTATACAACCCACTACAGTGGTATTGTCAGCCAATTTGTAAATGGTGTTATTGTCGTACTGAGCCACACAGTCGTAGGTGTAAAGTGAGTAGAGCAGAGGGCTAAGAACGTAGCTCTGTGGTGCTCCAGTTCTGATGGAGATTGTGGAGATGTTCTTACCAATCTTCACCGATTGTGATCTGGAGGTGAGGAAGTCTATAATCTAATTACACTGTGGGGTGTTGAGTCTGCTATGAGTCGAATGGACTCAAAAACTAGCAGTAACAGGAATTTACCAAGACGATGGCTACTTAAACAAAACTGGTTTTATTTTCTTAATACATAATAATAAAATCAATACTTAACTTATTACTATTAACTTAACCTAACTTTACCCCATTCTAATTCTAAGTGCACGTGTGTGTAATGTTTATGTCTTCAGGAAAGTTTTTTTCACTGTTCAGTCATTCACTTTTCACTTCTCCAAGTTCACTGGTATCAGGCAATCTCCCCACCATGCACAGAATTGAACAGATATTATCTTCACTAGGCTCTGGTGTTTTAACTTAAGTAGTTACTGCTCAGAAAGGTATTTGTTGGTTTCAGAGAAATATTTGTTGTTCATTGGACACACAAATTGATCTCCTTCAATTAGCCACTGAAGTATCTTACTGAAGAAACTTGCCCCTTCTTTGATTTTTCCAAAAGAGAACCTCTTCTTCCAGGTGACCACAAAGAGTTTTTCTTCTCCTCCCCCCCCCCCCCCCATTACAGGAGAAACACAATAACCAGCCACAACCTCTGCAAGTGACTACAGAGATTTAGAACAGGCTGAACTCAGAACTTCAAACCTATCTTGAAATGGGGTCATGCAGGAGGTCTGCCAACTTGCAGCTTTCACCACAAACTGCTGCAGAATACTCTCCCAAACAATGGATGTTTTCTCTCTCTTTGCAAAACTACATGGCCCCTCCTAGGATGACAAACTTCAACCAGAAATTTAAAACCTTGGCTCCAGTTTGGCAGCCAAAAGATTTCTCAGTTCTTGAGTCTGGACACTGTTCAAACATGCTGGTCCATTAACACCTACTTGTGAAACTCTCACAAGCACTTCCCATTGTCTCACCAAAGCCAACTGCAGACATGAAGTCTGCTCTTGCATAGCTCTTGCATGGCAAATGAGATGTTTGTGAAATGTGACCTAATAACTAAACCTCACAATCTTACACTTTTAAGATATATTTTATCATAATTTTATTAACATTCTATAACAAGTCCCAGGTTTTGGAGTTGATCAGTTTTGAGGGAATGATGGGGTTAAAGGCCAAACTAATAAGTTTAGTTATTATAAGGTGTTCCAGGGCTTTGTGTAGGGCCAATGAGATGGCATCTGCTGTAGTCCTGTTTTTACAGTAGTCAAACTGGAACATATCCATGTCACTGCTCAGACAGGAGCTGATATCCTTCAACATCAGCCTTTCAAAATATTTCATCGCTGTGGATGTAAGTGCTACTGGTCAATAGTCATTAAGGCAGGTTACTACACTCTTCTTGGGCACCGGTATGATTGATGCCTGTTTGAAACAGGTGGGTACAACATCCTGCTGGAGTGAGTTATTGAAGATGTACATGAATACATTGGTAAGTTGGTCAGCACAGATTTTTAATAGCCAGCCAGGTACTCTGTCCAGGCTGGTTGCTTTCCTCAGATTCACTCACCTGAAGTCAGCACACATGTCATTCCTCCAATAAGGACAGAATAGGAACATCAGAGGATGTGGGGGTGTGTAGTACTGTTAATGTCGTCAGATTGAAACATCGAATTTTGTGACTTGTTCATGACAATAGATTCTGATTCTGATTCGGGTAAATTGCCAGAGGCAACAGATCTGTAGTTAGGAAAGGTTGGGAGACAATTTTATGCTGAGAACTAGAGAAGATTTTTGGATGAAGAGTTAGATCACAAAGTCCCTGGTCTCTTTATATTTACAGTGCCCTCCGTAATGTTTGGGACAAAAAGACATCTTTTTCCTGGGTTTGATCTTAACCATGGGTGTAGTCTGGGTGGAATTATCATGCTCTCCCTGTCATCACACAGATATCCTCCTGATGCTCTGGTTTGGTCCCATGTCCCCACTGGAAATTGCCACCAGTCCCCAGCATTGCTGTGTAGCAAGAGAAACAGTGTGGAGATGTGAAAGAACAAGTCACAGGGAAGTAAATGGCAGAATGGTTTGAGGTCTGCCACCAATTCAATGGGGCAAATGGTCTCCTATCGTATAATAAAATATGAAAAGTATAACATAAAGAATTGCACTAAAGGTATAATGCTCCACGTACATTGAAATGGTTAATTGTGACTATTGAATGGTATATTTCTGCAATTCATTTTACGTACCAGGAAATGATTTAGTGAGTAACCTTTAAAGAATGATATCATCAACAATATAGATCCCAAAATACACATTAAGTGTTATCTAAGTTGATATAAATTTTCCCCTTCACAAAGAAAAATAAAAACCTCAGAAATAAACTGACATATATATGTTGTGTTCTCAGTTCCAACAAACTTTGTGGAATTTATAGACAAGTGAGTAGGGCCAGATTAAGGACAACTGATTCCCCAAGCACAGTCTAACAATGGTTCTCCATCAACCCTTCCATTGTCTGACTGACAAGACATTAAGACTCAATAAATCCTGAATGTGAAATAACAGATTAAATTTCATTTTCCTTCCAGTCCACACCTCACAACTATATTAAATATAACCTGTATGTATAACCTTTTATTGTGGGGGGGGGGGGGGCCTTTTTGTGGGACCGTAGTACAGCTGCACCATGGTAAATCCAGCACTGGAAAAAACTGTATGGTGCCCACATCCCTTGGTGGCCTAAGCATGTGCTTATTTTGCTTAATGGTTAATCCAGGCCTGCAAGTGAGGCATGGAAAACTCAGAAAGGGGAGTGTCATTTATTCAAGGATAGCTTCTCCATGAGCTGCCCACCATCTTGTGACTTTAGACATCATAAGTGATGTCATTTATTTAAATTTATGACACTGCTTCTCCAGTATTTTAAAATGAAAAATATCAAGTGTAAAGCGCCTCGAAAGAACCAAAGACTTGTTGATCCAAACCAAGGCTTTTATTAACTAAAAGACTGGAGTATATCACAAGTAGGTCGACCAGTCCAGAATGACCTGGTCTAGCTAGGAGCAATCCTTTAAGACCTGCCAGTAGGTGTGGCTACACTCTCAGCCAATCACAGTCATCCTACACTACCATCTGTATACATTGGTGATAGAATCTGTACTATCACATTCACCCCTTCTTTGAGAACTGACCCCAGGGTGGATGGAGGTTAGGGGCTGTACCGGTCAGGGGGCCTGACCATCCGGCGTGACCGCCATGGTGCTGGGATTGGGGTCGTCAGAGTCGTGTCGCCGACAGGCCCGTAGGGGGCATCCACATACCAATTCCCCAATGGCATTGTCAACATTCTGGCCTGAGCTGGTGGGGTGGTGCTGGTCCCCCTGTTCAAACACATGACCTGGGGGAGAAGGAATAGGGGGAGGTTGGGTTAAAGGCACGGCTGCACCTGATCCGGCTTGGGCTAGGTCCCTTACCGAGACTGTCCTCCCATCCGTCCGGGTACTCAACGTAGGCATAATGTGGGTTCGCATGGAGCAGAGTCACTCAGTCAACCAAGGGGTCATTCTTTGAGTACCGGACGTGGCGTCGTAAGAGAACCGGACCAGAAACCGTGAGCCACGCCTGTATGGTCGTTCCCGATTCAGATTTCCTCGGGAAAGAGAACATCCTTTCATGGGGGGTGGCATTGGTTGCGGTGCATAGAAGGGAGTGGATGGAGTGTAGGGCACTAGTGAGCACATCCTGCCAGTGAGAGGTGGGGAGACCTTTCGATCGGAGAGGACGCGTAACCGCTTTCCAGACGGTGGCATTCACTCTTTTGACTTGCCTATTACCGCGTAGCTTATAGCTGGAGGTCATGCTTGAAGCAATACCACACTCCAGAAGGTACTGCCACAGGTCGGCACTCATAAACGAGGACCCCCTGTCACTGTGGATGTAACTGGGGTACCTGAAGATGGCAAAGATGCTGTGCAGGGCCTCTATGACTGAGGAGGCAGTCATGTCCGAGCAGGGCACAGCGAGCGGGAAGCGGGAGTACTCATCGATGGCCTAAGGATGTAGATGTTACGGTTGGTCGACGATAGGGGCCCCAAGAAGTCTACACTGAGATGCTCAAAGGGACAGGTGGCTTTGATGATGTGGGTGTTCTCTGGATGGAAGAAGTGGGGCTTGCACTCAGCGCACACCGGGCAGCCTCAGGTCATGGAGCGAATCTCCTCGACCATGTAGGGCAGGTTGCGAGCTTTGACAAGGTGCGCGAACCTAGTGACCCCTGGATGACAGAGCTCCCCGTAGAGTCTCTGCAGCCTGTCCAGTTGAATGTTGGCGCAAATCCCCCTGGAGAGTGCATCTGGCGGGTCGTGGAGTTTACCAGGCTGATACAGTATGTCATAATTAAAGGTGGAGAGCTCAATTCTCCACCTGGCGATTTTATCATTCTTGATATTACCTCGTTGGGTATTGCTAAACATGAAGGAGACCGCGCGTTGGTCAGTCGGCAGTGTAAAGCACCTGCCAGTGAGGTAGTGTCTCCAACGACGCACTGCTTTGACTATGGTCTGGGCCTCCTTCTCGACAGAGGAGTGTTGGCTCTCAGGACCCTGGAGGGTTCTGGAGAAGAAGGCTACTGGCCAGCCAGCCTGGTTCAAAGTGGCTGCCAGTGCAAAGTCGGACGCATCGCTCTCAACTTGGAACGGAATGGACTCGTCGATGGCGTGCAGCGTTGCAGCAGCGATGTCCAATTTGATGTGGTTGAAGGCCGCTCTGACTTTGGTTGACAGGGTGAAGGAGGTGGACTTGATGAGTGACCGTGCCTTGTCGGCATAGTGTGGAACCCAATGGGCATAGTACGAAAAGAAACCCAGGCAGCGTCTGAGTGCCTTCTAGGTGTTGGTGGGGGCAAGTCCATGAGGGGACACATGCAGTCAGGGTCCGGCATGACCACCCCGTTCTCCACCACACAACCTAGAATTGCGAGCCGAGTGGTCCGGAAGACACACTTGTCGAAATTGTAAGTCAAGTTCAGCCGAATTGCAGTCTGAAAAATTTCTCAAGGTTGGCATCATGATCCTCTGTGTCACGGCCGCAGATAGTGACATTGTCCAGATACGGGAAAGTAGCAGTCAGCCCGTTCTGGTCCACCATCCGGTCCATTTCCCGCTGGAAGACCGCAACGCCATTTGTGACCCCCAAAGGGAACCCTGAGGAAATGATACAGCCACTCATTCGCTTCGAAGGCCGTGAAAGGTCGGTCTTCTCAGCGGATCGGGAGCTGATGATAGGCCGAATATAAGTCAATGGTGGAAAATACACGGTATTGGGCGATCTGATTCACCATATCCGTGATCCGAGGAAGGGGGTACGCATCCAGAAGCGTGAAGTGGTTGATTGTCTGGATGTAGTCAACCACCATCCGCGGCTTCTCCCTCTTTTTAACAACCACCACCTGGTGGAAGTTTTCTCAAGTGCATCTCTTTCAATGCAAGGAGTGTTGTAGGAAAGGCAGCCGAAATTAGAGCGTGGATTGGCATGTGGAATTATGACATTGTGGCCATCAGTGAAACTTGGTTGCAGGAGAGGCAGGGCTGGCAGCTCAATGTTCTGGACTTCCATTAGATGTAATAGAACGGGAGTGTGGGGAATGAAGGAGGGAGGAGTGGCATGCTCGACAGAGAAAATATCACAGCTGTATTCAGAAAGGACAGACCAGAGGGTTCGTATACTGATGTTATATGGGTGGAGCTGAGGAACAGGAAAGGTATGACCACACTCATGGGGCGGTATTATAGACCACCCAATAGTCAACAAGAATTGGAGGAGAAAATCTGTAGAGGGATAGCAGACAGCTGCAGGAAACATGAAGTTGTGATAGTAGGGGATTTTAGCTTTCCACGTATTGACTGGGACTCCCATACTGTAAAAGTACTGGATGCCTTGGAGTTTGTCATATGTGTTCAGGAAGGTTTTCTAAATCAATATATAGAGATACCAACTAGAGACAATGCAATACTGGATCTCCTTTTAGGGAACGAGACAGGACAGGTGACAGAAGTATGTGTAGGGGAACATTTTGTGTCCAGTATCAGAATTTATTGTCATATGCAAGTCACAGAATTTGATGTTTTGTGGCAGCATTGGAGAGCAAACATTCATATTATAACCATCTTACAACAATAATTTTTTTTTAAAAAGTGGTGTGCAGTGAACTGGAATTCACTCTCTGTGTCTTCTTCTGATGACTGGCTCCACCTTCACTACGCCAATATAAACCCTGGTTTTCCCCCCTTACCTCAGTCTGGGGACTATTGTATCTACTGACCATTGATTGTAAGCTATTAAAAGAGTGTTTGTACTCCTCCCTTGTCTCTGAGTGCAATCAGTCACGTTACAATTTTAATAGCTCAACTTTGAAGCAGGGTGGAAGCTCCAGATTGACCCTCTGTCCCCAGAGGACCCAGAGGAATTCACCTACTGGCTGGAGTGCTTCCAGTTCTACCTGATGGCCCCCACAAGACATCTTCAACTCTGATTGTCTCTGAAGATCTGCACTTCTCTCTCAAGTCAGCCCCAAAGGGTTTGCTGTCATCAGGTTCTGTGCAATTTATGACTCTGCCAAAGAAGGCTTGAAAGCCCACTACATGAAGCCTCAGAATGACATGCTGGCGAGATACCGGCTCTCTCAACGTTGGCAACGCCCGGGTAAGTCGCTGGACAATTATGTCCTTGAACTGTGAGCCTTGCGCCTCATGGCAACTTTGGATCCAGCAATCATGGGTCCATTAGCTTCAACTTAAATATGGAAAGAGATAGGTCAGGTCCGAGGATGAAGGTCTTTGAGTGGGGGAAGGCTAGATTTGAAGAAATGAGAGGGATTTGCAGAAAATTATATGAGCTTAACTTTTTTTCTGGAAAAGATTTAGAGGAGATTTGGAGAGTATTTAAAGAAGAGATATAGAGAGTACAGGATCTTTACTTGCCAGTCAGATTGAAAGGGAAGGCCAAAAGCCTAAGGGAACCATGGTTTTCTGGAAAGATAAGGAAGTTGGTTTGGGATAAGAGGGGGGCATTTACTAAATTTAAGAAGCAAAAATGGATATGATGTATGATTATTACATAGGTTGCAGAAAAAACCTTAAGAAGGAAATTAGAAAGGCAAAAAGAAGGTATGAAGTGTCAATAGCTGATAAGGTAAAAGTGAATCCAAAGGGTTTTTACAGATATGTGAATGGTAAAAGGAGGGTTAAGGATAGAATAGGATCACTGGAAAATGAGAGCGGTGAACTGTGCGAGGAACCGTATCAGGTTGGAGAGATATTAAACGATTTTTTCTCATCTGTGTTCACGAAGAAAAAGGACATTGGACTATGTGAGATAAGAGAGGCAAATGGCTTAGTTATGGAAAAGATAGGGATTAGTAAAGAGAGGGTTTTGGAGCTCCTAGGCTCAGTAAAAGTGGATAAGTCTCCTGGTTCTGATGGGATTTTCCCCAGGACATTAAGGGAGCTCAGGGAGCAAATAGCGGAGGCACACTCAGTGATTTTTCAAAGATCACTGGAAGAGGGTGTGGTGCCACGGGATTGGAGGGTTGCTAATGTAGTTCCGTTGTTTAAAAAAGGCACAAGGTGTCACCCAAGTAATTATAGGCCTGTAAGCTTGACTTCAGTGGGAGGGAAAGTTATGGAAGGTATTCTTAGAGATGGTGTTTATGAATATCTAGATAAGCAGGGATTGATCAAGAGCACTCAGCATGGGTTTGTGAAGGGAAAGTCATGTTTGACGAACCTTGTTGAGTTTTTTGAAGGAGTGACAAGAAAGGTGGATGAAGGTAGGGCAGTTTATGTAGTCTATCTGGATTTTAGCAAAGCTTTTGATAAGGTTCCACATGAAAGGTTAGTAAGGAAAGTTCAGTCACTAGGGATTAATAGAGAAATAGTAAGATGGGTCCAAAGGTGGTTGGAGGAGAGACAGCAGAGGGTCATGGTGGACAAATATCTATCAGGATGGAAGCCTGTGATGAGCAGAGTACCTCAAGGATCAGTGCTAGGTCCCCTGTTGTTCATAATTTATATTAATGATTTGGATAATGAGGTGGTTAACTGGGTAAGCAAATACGCAGACTATACGAAAATAGGGGGAGTGGTGGTTAGCAAGGAAGGTTTTCAGGGATTACAGAGGGATTTGGTTTGTCTGGAGAGTTGGGCTAAAAGATGGCAGATGGAATTTAATGAAGAGAAGTGTGAGGTGCTTCATTTTGGTAAAAAATAATTGAAATAGGACATATGTAGTAAAGGGGAGGACATTGGGGAATACACAAGTACAAAGAGATCTTGGAGTTATGGTGCAGCGTTCCTTGAAGGTGGATTCCCATGTTGACAGAGTGGTTAAGAAGGCATTTGGTATGTTAGCCTTCATAAATCATAGCATAGAGTATAGGAGCTGGGAAGTGATGCTGCGACTGTTTAGGGTGTTGGTGAGGCCAGGTTTGGAATACTGTGTTCAGTTCTGGGCTCCAAATTATAGGAAGGATATAGATAGGGTGGAGAGGGTGTAGAGAAGATTTACAAGGATGTTGCCTGGCTTAAAATACCTAGAGTACAGAGAAAGATTGAAGAGGTTAGGACTTTATTCCTTGGAACGTAGACAGTTGAGAAGGGATTTGTTGAGGTGTTTAAAATTATGAAGGGAATAGATAGACTAGATGCAAGTAGACTCTTCCCCCTGAGAGCAGGGGAGGTTGAAACAAGAGGACACAAGATGAGGGTAAGGGGGCAAAATTTTAGGAGAAACATTAGAAGATGCTTCTTCACTCAGAGGGTGGTGGCTGAATGGAATAATCTTCCGGAGGAAATAGTTGAGGCAGAGTCAATTCTTTCATTTAAGAGGAGGCTGGATATATACATGGATAAGAGGGGGTTAGAGAGTTATGGGCGGACAATAGGCGAGGGGAGCTAGCAGAGTTTTTTGAGTAAACTGGCATGGACTTGTAGGGCCGAGATGGCCTGTTTCCATGCCATAAACTGTTGTATGGTTATATGATCGACGCCATCTTGTCTGCCCGTGGCCAAAGGGAGAGAGTCAACAATGACATGGGAATAACTGGGGTTTCTGGAGCACAGAGGCATGACCTGGATCAGGTAGTACCTCACCAACTGAATAACTTGATGATGGAGGTGAGAGAAAACGGACATTTGACTGATTGCTTGGTAGACACTGGCAACACTAAGAGCTTTATAAAGTGTACCTGACGGACTATGGTATTTACCTGGCATCGCACTTGCACTCTGCGACTATTCAGGGGTATTTTATAGTATGTCCATCTGCAGAAGTTGGGGGGGGAGGGGGTGGGGATTTTGTAGGTTCCAATTGTATGTACTGAAGGATTTGTGTGCTCCTGTGTTGCTTGGCCTGGACTTTCTGCATCACTTTAAAAACATGAGTATGGAGTAATCTGGCCCACTTTCCCCAATCATAATGTGGAACGGAGGGTCCCAAAAGCCGGACACCACATGTGGTCTCTCCACCCTAAATATTGACTCCCCCCCCCACCCCCCCGCACTATTGTTTCCAAACCTGACTCGCGATTGCAAACCAATAGCCACAAAGAGCAGGCAATACAGTGCAAGGGACTGGGAATTTATTAGAGCTGACACACAGCAGCTGCTCAAAGAAAATATCATCAAGCCTAGCAACAGCTATGGAGAGCCAATGGGGTAGTCATAAAAGGGGAAGAAAGGTCCAGGCTAGTAATTAACTACAGCCAAGCAATTAATCGTTTCACACTTCTGAACCCATACCCCCTCCCTCGAATTTCGGACATAGTAAACGAAATTGTGCAGTATCGGGTCTATTCCACTATTGACCTGAAAGATGCATACCATCAGTTACCGATCCATTCCAAGAACCACTCCTACACAGCATTTGAGGCAAACGGACGAGCTCTATGAGTTCTGGAGGGTCCCTTTTGGCATCAATAATGGGGTTTCGGTCTTCCAGAGACAGATGGACAAAATGGTCGAGGAATACAGGTTGAAGGCCACCTTCCCTTATCTCGACAACGTCACCATTTGTGAACACTCTCTGGAAGACCACGACGCCAACCTCCAGAAGTTTCTCCATACGGCCAAAGCCTGAATCTCACGCACAACTCCAGTAAGTGTGTGTTCTGGACTAAATGTCTGGCGATTCTGGGCTATTGTGGTGGAGAATGGCATCATTTGTCCTGACCCTGATTGAATCCGCCCCCTGTTAGACCTCCTAATCCCGAAGACCAAGAAACCCTTAAGGAGGTTCCTGGGCTTCTTTTCTTACTATGACCAGTGGGTCCCTCACTACGCAGATAAAGTCCACCCCCTCTTAAAATCCACCTCCTTTCCATTATCGGCTGAAGCCCAGGTGGCTTTTGACTATGCTTGGAGCTACATAGAAAAGGCCACCATGCATGCGGTGGACAAGAATGCACCTTTCCAAGTGGAAAACGATGCCTCTGACATAACTCTGGCCACTACCCTTAACCAGATGGGCAGATTGGTTGCCTTTTTCACCTGCCCCTACAAGGCCACGAGCTTCGGATCCCATCTGTGGAGAATGAGGCCCAAACCATTGTAGAGGCCATCAGGCACTGGAGGCATTATCTAGTTGGCAGAAAGTTTACACTGCTCACTGACCAGAGATCAGTGGTATTTATGTTTAATAATGCAAAAAGGGGAAAAATATAAATAATAAGATCACTTGGTGGAAGATTGAACTCTCCACCTGTAATTATGACATAGCATATAGGCCAGGTACTCTCAATGAACCTCCAGATATCCTGTCAAGAGGAAGCTGTGCCTCTGCACACACCGGCCAGTTGCGGTCACTGCACAATGAGCTTTGCCACTCGGGCATCACCCACATGTCTCATTTCATCAAGGCACACAACCTGCCATACACCATTGAGGGTATAAGGGAAATGATCAGGTCCTGCCAGGTCCGCACTGAGACCAAATCGCACTTCTACCGTCTTGACAACGTGCACCTGATAAAGGCATGCCACCCCTTCGATTGACTCAGCGTCAATTTCCCCTCCCTTCCACCAACACAAATGTGTCCTTTCTCAATGTCATCGGCAAATATTTA
Organism: Narcine bancroftii; assembly: GCF_036971445.1. NCBI lineage: Eukaryota > Metazoa > Chordata > Chondrichthyes > Torpediniformes > Narcinidae > Narcine > Narcine bancroftii. The sequence goes on along the minus strand of NC_091473.1, from coordinate 140,580,669 downwards.
GATTTTCCGTTTGCCATCCTCTACCCAGACATGACCACCACCACAGTCATCAGGGCCTTGCACTCTATTTTCACCCTGTTTGGGTATCCCAGCTATATCCATAGCGACCAGGGCTCATCATTTATGAATGAATACCAGTACCTGCTCATAAGAGGCATTGCCTCAAGCAGGACGACTCGCTACAATCCCCGGGGAACATACAAGTTAAAAAAGAGAACGCGACTGTATGGAAGGCTGTGAAAATGGCTCTCCAGTCTAAAGGCCTTCCAAACTCACGCTAGCAAGAAGTCCTACCCATAGTACTCCACTCCATAAGGTCACTTCACTGCACTGCGTCCAATGCAACTCTTCACGAGCTTATGTTCACTTTCCAGAGGAAATGCACGTCCGGGATCACTCACCCAACTTGGCTAATGGCATATGAAGAGGAGCAAGACAGACCCCCTGATCGAGAGGGTGCACCTGCTGCACGCCAACCCAACGTATGCCTACGTGGCATACCTTGATGGCAGAGAGGATACCGTCTCGATCAGAGACCTGGCACCCGCTGGAACTGAAGATCTGATGCTTCAAGGGTGCCAGGAACTACCGAGTACCCCACCCAGGGTTCCAACAACTCTGCTCGGGAAGTGGGTCAATCCACTCTACAACCAGAGCTGGAGCCCTCGAGACCCACTGACCCTGTACCACAGGGGATCCAGGAAGATCAGGAAGCCCAAAGTTCTCCAGTACTGTTTCACTCAACTAGAATTACTAGATCTCCTGACAGACTTAACTTGTAAATATTTGTAAAGTATTAGTGATTTTTTTTTGAATGAATGGTCTCTGCTTTTCAGCCACAGGTTCTATTCTGAAGGAAATGGAATTCACCGTCCCCTGGCTTCACACTCACCTATCCCAATATAAACCCTGGTTTTCCTGCCTTGCTTCAGATTCACCTGAGGACTATTGTATCTTCCAACCATTGATGGTATCTACCAACTATTAAAAGCATAGATGTGCTCCTCACAAGTCTCTGAGTGCAATCAGTCGTTTTACATGGTGTGCTCAGGGATCGATATTGGGACCATTGTTGTTTGTCATCTATATCGATGATCTGGATTATAATGTGGTAAATTGGATCTGCAAGTTTGCAGATGACACTAAGATTAAAAGTGTTGTGGACAGCAAAGAAGGTTTTCAAAGCTTGCAGAGGGATCTGGACCAGCTGGAAAAATGGGGTGAAAAATGGCCGATGGAATTTAATGCAGACAAGTGTTGTATTTTGGAAGGACCGACCAAGAGAGGACATACATGGTGAATGGAAGGGCACTGAGGAGTGCGGTAGAACAGAGAGCCCTGAGAATACAGATACATAATTCCCTGACAGTGGCATCACAGATGGATAGGATTGTAAAGAAACCTTAATTAATCTACACCCCCAGGGCATTTCGAACGGTGGGTGGAAATTGGAGCCCTTGTGGAAAATCCACACTGACTCGGGGAGAATGTGCAAACCCCTTAGAGGCGGCACAGGAATTGAACCCCGGTCCCGAATGCTGGTGCTCTAACAGCGTTGCATTAACTGCTAGGCCAATCGTGCCATCCTTTATTGGCCTTCATCAATCAAAGTACTAAGTATAGGAGTTGGAATGTTATGGTAAAGTTATATAAGACATTGGTGAGGCCAAATTTGGAGTATTGTGTGCAGTTTTGGTCACCTAACTACAGGGAAGATATCAATAAGATAGAAAGAGTGGATAGAAGATTTACTAGGATTTTGCGCAGACTTCAGGAACTGAGTTACAGGGACAGGTTAAACAGTTTAGGACTTTATTCCTTGGAGTGTAGAAGAATGAGGGGAGATTTGATAAGGTATTTTAAATTATGAGGGGAATAGACAGAGCAAATGTTGATAGGCTTTTTCCACTGAGGTGTGATACAAACCAGAGGATGTGGATTAAGAGTGAAAGGGGAAAAATTTAGTGGGAACTTCTTCACACAGACAGTGGTGGGTGTGTGGACCGAGCTGCTAGCTGAAGTGTGAATGCGGGCTCAGTTTTAACATTTAAGAATTTGGATAGGTTCATGGATGGGAGAGGTATGGAAGGTTATGGACTGGGTGCAGATCAGTAGGACTAGGGAAAAAAATATTTCAGCACAGACTAGAAGGGCTGAAAGGGCCTGATTCTGTGCTGTAGTGTTCTATGGTTCTACTTTAAACCTTTGATATCCGGCACCTATGGGGATTGGAAGATGCCGGATAAATGTATTTTCTGGTTGCTTGAGATTTACTTTTCATTGCCTAATTAATACAGATGTGTTAAGAATAAACAGTTTAAAAGACAAAAATACTACACTGTATTTACACTGAACAAACTTCACTTGCATGAATATAAAATAATATATTATTTTAGCCACATTCTTTTTTTAAAAATATTTTATTTTTCACACTATGAACCATATTAACCAAAATACACACAAACATTTCCCTCTTGAATATACACAGTGGTATTTTCTCCCCTTTTCCCCCCTCCCTTCCCTCCCCCCTTCCCACCCCCCTCCCCACTCACTCAACGTTCAACATATATGACACATTAAACCCATTAAACAATGTCGTCACACAATGAAAATAAACAAGAAATTTGTGCCATCTACTTTTACACACTGGGTCAGTTCATTTCGTCTTCTTCTCCTTCTATCATTTTAGGGGGTGGAGGTCCGCGGTAGGCCCTCTCTGTTATGTTCCATGTACGGTTCCCAAATTTGTTCGAATACTGTGACTTTATTTTTTAAATTATAGGTTATTTTTTCCATTGGAATACATTTATTCATTTCCATGTACCATTGCTGTATTCTCAGGCTCACTTCTGATTTCCAGGTGGACATTATACACTTTTTTGCTACTGCTAAGGCTATCATAATAAATCTTTTTTGTGCTTCATCCAGTTTGAGGCCTAATTCTTTACTTCTTATATTACTTAGGAGAAAGATCTCTGGATTTTTTGGTACGTTGCTTTTTGTGATTTTATTTAATACCTGATTTAGATCTTCCCAAAACTTTCCCACTTTCCACATGCCTAAATTGTTGTTCCCGTTTCCTTCTTACAGTGAGAATATCTGTCTGATACTGTTGGGTCCCATTTATTTAACTTCTGGGGCGTGATATATAGCCTGTGTAACCAATTATATTGTATCATGCGTAACCTCGTGTTTATTGTATTTCTCATAGTTCCGGAGCATAGCTTTTCCCATGTTTCATTCTTTATCTTTATGTTTAGATCTTGTTCCCACTTTTGTTTGGGTTTATAGCTTATTTCATTGTTCTCTTTCTCTTGCAGTTTGATGTACATGTTTGTTATAAATCTTTTAATTATCATTGTGTCTGTAATCACATATTCAAAGCTGCTTCCTTCTGGTAACCTCAGACTGTTTCCCAATTTATCCATTAAGTAGGTTTTCAGTTGGTGGTATGCAAACATTGTACCGTGAGTTATTCCATATTTGTACTTCATTTGTTCAAATGATAATAAATAATTTCCCAAAAAACAATTTTCTATTCTTTTAATCCCTTTTCTCTTCCATTCTCTAAAGTAAAGGTTATCTATTGTGAAAGGGATTCGTTGATTTTGCATCAATAATTTTGGTAGTTGGTAATTTGTTTTTTTCCTTTCTATGTGAATCTTCTTCCAAATGTTGAGCAGATGGTGCAGTTCTAGTGAACTTCTATGTTGCACCAATTTTTCATCCCACTTATAAAGTATATGTTCTGGTACCTTCTCCCCTATTTTATCTAGCTCTAACCTGGTCCAATCTGGTTTTTCCCTTATTTGATAAAAATCTGTTAGATATCTTAATTGTGCTGCTCTATAATAATTCTTAAAGTATGGTAGCTGCAAACCCCCTGGTTTGTACCATTCTGTTCATTTATCTAGCGCTATCCTCAGTGTCCCCCTCCCCCACCCTTTCCATAAGAATTTCTTTATTATTTTCTTTAGCTCATTGAAGAATTTCTCTGTAAAGGGAATTGGTAACATTTGTAATAGGTATTGTATCCTTGGGAAGATATTCATTTTAATGCAATTTACCCTCCCTATCAGTGTTAGTTTCCAATGTTCTAAATCATCTTGTAATTTCTTCATTAATGGCTGATAATTTAATTTGTATAGCTGGCCTAGATTATTATCTCGTCTAATACCTAGGTATCGGATTGCTTGTGTTTGCCATATAAATGGTGATTCTTTTTTAAACTTTGTGAAATCCGCATTATTCATTGGCGTCGCTTCACTTTTATTTGAGTTGATCTTGTACCCCAATATTTCTCCATATTCCTTCAATTTCTTATGTAATTCTTTTATTGACAATTCTGGTTCTGTTAAGTATACTATAATGTCATCTGCAAATAGACTGATTTTATATTCCTTCTCTTTATTTTTATCCCTTTCATTTTATTTTCTGTTCTTATCAGACTGCGAATGGTTCTATTGCTAACGCGAACAGTGAGGGAGATAGTGGACATCCCTGCCTAGTTGACCTGCTTAATTTAAATTGGTTCGAAGTATATCCATTTACTGTCACCTTCACCATTGGACCCTCATATAATGCTTTAATCCAATGCTTTAATCTCTGGTAGGTTGAACCTCTGTAATACTTTGAATAAATAATTCCATTCTCCCCTGTCAAAGGCTTTCTCTGCATCTAAAGCAACAACCACTGTTGGTGTCTTATTTCCTTGTACTCCATGGATTAAGTTAATGAACTTACAGATATTGTCCGTTGTTCGTCTTTTCTTAATAAATCCAGTTTGATCTAGTTTTACTATTTTTGGTACACAGTCGGCCAATCTGTTTACTAATAGTTTTGCTATTTTATTATAACCTGAGTTAATTTTCAACCACATTCTTTGAAAACATTTAACCGTTGCTACTTCTGCAGGTTCCTTCCCCTCCATGGTGTCACCCGAAAGACCAACAATAACATTATATGTAATTAACCCCCCCCCTCCCCTCCCAAATTTATAGATAAAGCCTCTGACCATGGTGACTCTTACCAAGCAGGGATAAGGAGACACTTTAAGAGAGTCACCCCAACAGCGAGAGGCATCAACCAGCTCTTCATTCTGGGCGACGCCTTTGTTATTTCACACAAATTTATTCAAACTGCTGCTACAGGCAAAGCACAATCCTGACTCCAAGGTGGAACTATTTCAAGTAAGGCTTAACATACAGTTTGCCTCTTTATTTACCACTGCTGAAGCTTTTATTGGGCAGATCATGTACTTTTTGTGGATCTTTTCCCCCACTCTCATTAGTTTCTCTCACTCTTTACTAGTTAGTAGTATCACCACTCCAAGGTCAGGTAGAAATCCAGAGCGGATTTAGAGGCATCAAGAGTCATGGAGTCATCCAATGGAAATAAGCCTTTCAGTTCTACATGTCCATGTGACCATGAATCTATCTGAGCCAGTCCCATTTGCCCTCATTTTGACAATATCCTTGTAAAGTTTTCCTATCCATGTAGCAGTCTAAATGTTTTTAAAACATCACAATTGAACCCACCTCTACCTGACAGCTCATTTCACATACCCACTACCCCATATGTGGAAATGATGATCCTTTGGATTTAGATTACATGGAACTCAGTAACATTGAATGATATTTGGCTTTGATGGTCTCGGTTCTCTCTTTAGCTCATTTTCACCCTCATGCCGTTCAATTTAAATTGTTTCCTCTGTACGAAAGCACATCTGCTATATCTCCGAAATATCCCAATTCCTTCCTTCCTTGGTAGCTATAGTTCAAACACCACTCCACTGCACAAACAAAATGCTTGATACTCTACAGCAGTGATTTTCAAATTTTTTCTTTCCACTCCCTATGCTATAGGTCCTCTGTGATTAGTAGAGGATTATTTAAGGTGGTATGTGAATGGGGAGAAAAGGTTGAGAATCATTGCTCAATGATTCTGCTTAAGAAAAATTGTCATTGGCCCATTTCCTTTGGAGTTATGAAACAGTGCACATAACGAGTCAATGAGGTACAATTAAAATAGTAGTTTTCAAACCCTTACTAATCACCTATGGCATAGGGATTACTTAAAGTGGTAGGTAAGTGGAAAGAAAATGGTTGAAAACTACTGAACAGCATCTTATCTATTGGTTGATAGAAGATTTTTGGATATAAGTTTATCCCTTACACAGTTTAGTTTATGAATACAATATTTTGTGGGTGGCATTTGTGAAATTATGTTGAAACAAGTGTACCTTCATAAAGAACTTAAGCTCCTCCCAAGATGGCATGCCAATCTTGGGACATGGACCAACTGGTTTATCTTGCCATCTACTGCTCTGTTAGGATCATTTTATAAACCCCATGAAGCTGAACAACCTTGAACTAGATAAAATAGGGGAGAAGATACCAGAACATATACTTTATAAGTGGGATGAAAAGCTGGTACAATATAAAAGCGCACCAGTATTGCATCATTTACTCAATATATGGAAGAAGATCCACTTAGAAAGGAAAAAAAATGAATTACCAAATACCAAAATTACTATTGACGCAAAATCCGCGAATCCCTTTTACCATAGATAACCTTTCCTTTAGAGAATGGGAGAGAAAAGGAATGAAAAGTATAGAAAATTGTTTTTTGGGAAATAAGTTATTAACATTTGAACAAATGAAGTACAAATATGGAATAACTCACGGTACAATGTTTGCATACCATCAACTGAAAGCTTATTTAAAGGATGAATTGGGAAGCAGACTGAGGTTACCAGAAGGAAGCAGCTTTGAATATGTGATTACAGACACAATGATAATTAAAAGATTTATAATGAAAATGTACATTAAGCTGCAAGATAAGGAAAAGGATGAAATAAGCTATAAACCCAAACAAAAGTGGGAAAAAGATTTAAGCATAAAGATAAAAAATGAAACGTGAAAAGTTATGCTCTGGAACTATGAAGAATATAATAAACATGATACAGTATAATTGGTTACACAGGCTATATATATATCACGCACCAAAAGTTAAATAAATGGACCCAACAGTATCAGACAGATGTTTTCGCTGTAAGAAGGAAACGGGAACAACAGTACATGCAATTTGGGCATGTGAGAAAGTGAAAACGTTTTGGGAAGATCTAAACCAGGTATTAAATAAAATCACAAAAAATAACATACCAAAAAAATCCAGAAATCTTTCTTCTAAGTAATATAAGAAGTAAAGAATTAGACCTCAATTTGGATAAAGCGAAAAAAAGATTCATTACGATAGCCTTAGCAGTAGCAAAAAAATGTATAATGTCAACTTGGAAAATAGAAGAGAGCCTGAGAATACTGCAATGGTACATGGAAATGAAGAAATGTATTCCATTGGAAAAAATAACATGTAATTTAAAAAATAAAGTCACATTATTTGAACAAATTTGGGAACCGTACATGGAACACAACAGAGAGGGCCTACCGCGGACCTCCATCCCCTAAAATGATAGGAAGACAAAGCGACTTGACCCAGTGTGTAAAAGTAGATGACACATTTTTCTTGTTAATTTTTCATTGTGTGACGACATTGTTTAATGGTTTTATTTCATTGTATATGTTGAATATTTATTGGTTTTGGAGGGGGGTGGGAAGGTAGGGGGGAGAAAAATGGGAGAAAATGCCACTGTGTATATTTAATGAGAAACATTTGTATATATTTTGGTTGATATGTTTCACAGTGTGAAAAATAAAAAATTATAAATAAAAAAAAACCTGAACAACCTTGCACGCCTTTTATGTGTCCATAATGAGCGACAGTTCTACTAATACCTGTGATAGTTAAGACCCATCACTTGAGTTTCCAATCATATAGACTTCTAAGAGATTGATTCGGCATTGGTTTATGGACATGAGCTTGGTGTCCTTGAACATCTATGCATGAATCCTCAAAGACAGCTTCATTTTGTTTCAATTATTGCTCTACACATGGTTGTGATATACATCCTGGCTACAAGAACACTAAGAAATAGGAGCAGGAATAGACCATCCTGCCACTATTATCAGGCCTCAACTTCTCCCTCTGTGCCCAATTCATAGCCCACTTTAAATGAAGATAGCCTCTATAATCCCAGGATGGGGAATGCCATGCTCTCTGTGACATGAAACTTCAAAGTGTACTTTATAATTGCACTTTCAATTTTCAGACAGAATTCATAATCAGCTGTTTTCGAGGTCCACATATTCCATTTGTCTTTTTTGAAGGTCCACACATTTCATTTATGTTGATGTCATGAATATTTCTGAACCCCATCAATGGCACTGTTCCTCCATCCTGAGATTATACAAACCTGCCTTCTGAGGTTATAAATGATTAAGTTATAACTTTCCACATTGTGTAGCATTCATTGGTTTAAAATGGTCTTGCAGCTTTTCCGCTGATATCTTGCATGAAGGAATATGATCCTCTTTATACTTACATAATCAACCTTCTTGCATTTGAATATGCCCTGATATGAAACATAATCACTTTTGTGCTCTATCTTGACATTATTCATGTTGATAAACATCTCTATCTGTTCAATGTGGGAATTGAAAGTTGCATGTACTTTGGCATAGATATCAAGATTTCCAATATAACCAGTCAGGAACTGTTATCCATTTTTAGAGTCCACAGACTTGTCTTTTTCATTGACACTAATTTTCACGCATGCCATCCCTTCTTCCCCTGAACTTTCTGTGATCAAGTTTGTTTATAGTTTATTGTCACACGCACAAGGTACAGTGAAGAGCATAGCTTCACATGCTGTCCAGGCACCGCAGAAAGCCTCCATGCTCCCATGCTGTTTTAGATTTAACAATTCACAGAAATTGACAAGATTACTCAAGATGATGGACAAACAGGGTTTACAGCATTTTAACATAATCCTTGGAACTCTCGTTGTCAACAGAGAGCTGATCCAACTCATCCTATTAATGATATCAATAAGCCACTTCATGACATTTGATGGCTGTGGTTCATTGGCATTCCCTGCCAAAATAAACAAAGTGTAACCAATAGGTTGTTAACCTCGGACCTAGTCCATCGCAGAATTTTCGGGGCTGATGCACATTTTTGGTGGTGACTGTCTTGGGATCGCTGAACCTTGGGGCTCAGTGGTTGTAATCACTTATTTAATCATTTAGTGGTAGCCTTGGTGGTTCTTAATCCAAACTTTTACTTAGTAACTGCTTCAATAAGTTGTATATAGTTTAATTTTTTCTTTGGCTTGGCTTCGCGGACGAAGATTTATGGAGGGGGTAAATGTCCACGTCAGCTGCAGGCTCGTTTGTGGCTGACAAGTCCGATGCGGGACAGGCAGACACGGTTGCAGGGGAAAATTGGTTGGTTGGGGTTGGGTGTTGGGTTTTTCCTCCTTTGCCTTTTGTCAGTGAGGTGGGCTCTGCGGTCTTCTTCAAAGGAGGTTGCTGCCCGCCAAACTGTGAGGCACCAAGATGCACGGTTTGAGGCGATATCAGCCCACTGGCGGTGGTCAATGTGGCAGGCACCAAGAGATTTCTTTAGGCAGTCCTTGTACCTTTTCTTTGGTGCACCTCTGTCATGGTGGCCAGTGGAGTGCTCGCCATATAACACGATCTTGGGAAGGCGATGGTCCTCCATTCTGGAGACGTGACCCACCCAGCGCAGCTGGATCTTCAGCAGTGTGGACTCGATGCTGTCGACCTCTGCCATCTCGAGTACTTCGACGTTAGGGATGAAAGCGCTCCAATGAATGTTGAGGATGGAGCAGAGACAATGCTGGTGGAAGCGTTCTAGGAGCCGTAGGTGATGCCGGTAGAGGACCCATGATTCGGAGCCGAACAGGAGTGTGGGTATGACAACGGCTCTGTATACGCTTATCTTTGTGAGGTTTTTCAGTTGGTTGTTTTTCCAGACTCTTTTGTGTTGTCTTCCAAAAGCGCTATTTGCCTTGGCGAGTCTGTTGTCTATCTCGTTAATAAACAGGAAGGTAACTCTCATTTACCCTAAACATGTACATTTCAGGTCACATGATCACAAAAGGCGTGCTAATGAAAAACAATTTCAAAAAGTGTATGGTCTCGCACTTCGGTAGAAAAAAAAATGGCAGACTACTTTTTAAACAATAGTAAAAACACACGAAATTGCTGGAGGAACTCAGCCAGTCTTTCAGTGTTCATGGGATTTGACGAAGATATATTGCCAACATTTTTGGCCCACACCATTCAGAAAAAGCTCTGTTCTCGCTGCTGCCACCAGGAAAGAGGGACAGACTTGCAGCACCAGGTTCAGGAACAGCTGCTCCCCCTCCACCATCAGACTCCTCAATGACAAACTCAGTCAGGGACTCATTTAAGGACTCGTACCTGTGGATATTCTTTTGTTCCCTGTGTATTGCACAGTCAGTTTGTTTACATTTGTTATCTGTTTATAGTTCTTTTTATTTGTTTTCTTATTTACACTGTGAACTGTTTTTTTTGCACTACCAATTAATGGTAATTCTGCCGCGCCCGCAGGCAAAAGGAATCTCCCGGTTTATGTGATGTCACGTAGACAATAAATCTGAAATCTGAACAAAAATCTGAGTCCTTCTTCAAGGAATAAACAGAATGAGCCAAGAGCAGGAAATCTCAGAATTCGGACAACACTGGCTGGGGAAGGAATCCAGACCGACAAAAGAACAAAGGCACAGACCCGAAACGTCAGTAATACCATATATTTTTGTCAAATCCTCAGGATGCTGAAAGACCGGCTGGGTTCCTCCAGCATTTTCGTGTGTTTTTACTGCAATCACAGTGTCTGCAGACTTTCATGTTTCACTTCGGACTTTTTTTTTAAATGGGGAGAAAATTGAAAATACCCAGGTGCAAAGGGATGTGGGGGGAGCCCTCGAGCAGATAGCCTGAAGGTAAACTTGCAGGTTGAGTTGAAGGCAAATGCAATGCTGGCATTCTTATCAAGAGAAATAGAATATAAATGCAGGGTGTAATGTTGAGGCTTTGTAATGCATCAGTGAGACCTCACTTGGAGTATTTTGAACAGTTTTGGGCTCCTCATTTAAGAAAGGATGTGCCAACATTGGAGAGGGGTCAGAGCAGGTTCACAAGGATGATTCCAGGAATGAAAGAGTTATCATATGAGGAGCATTTGACAGCCTGTATTCTTGCAATTTTTGAAATGAGGGAGGATTTCGTTGAAACATTTCGAATATTGAAAGGTATTGAACCATAGAAAACTAGAGCGCAGAAAACAGGCCATTTAGCCCTTCTAGTCCATGCTGAAATATCATTTAACTAGTCCCATGGATAGAGTAGTTGGAGAAAGATTCTTTCCCATGGTGGGAGTATCTAAAACAAGAGGGCACAACTTCAGGATTGAAGGGTGTTTGCTTAGAACGGAAGGATTTCTTCAGCCAGAGGGTGGTAAATCTGTGGAATTTGTTGCCACAGGTGGTTGTGGAGGCCAGGTCATTGATTGATTTTAAAACAGAGATTGATAGGTTCTTGATTAGCCAGGGCATCAAAGGTCGGGCAGTGGGGCTGAGTGAGAAAATGGATCAGCTCATGAACTGAATGGCGGAGCAGACTCAATGGGCAGAATAGTCTATTTCTGCTCCAGTGTCTCATGGTCTTGATCTGAAAACTCAAATGTCACTTGTCCTTTCATCTATCTGGTCATCGAGTGCATAGTGCTGAAGCTGTACAAAACTTTGGCAAGGCCACATTTGGAGGGCAGTGAGCAGTTTTGGTTGTTCCATCACTGGAAGGAGGTGGAAAGGATGCCGCAGCGGTTCACAAATTTGGTTTGACAAATCGGTTTGGTTTTGGCAGTGTTGGAGACTTGATGGAAATGTATAAAATTATGTCAAGCATTGATGGTGTCTTTATCCAAAGATGTAAATGTCAAATACTTGTTCAGTTTTAAAGTGAGTAGGGAAAATATGGAGAATTTTTTTTTAAAGAGAGAGTGGTGGATGGGGTGAAGGGTCTAGAATCAGATACTATGGTGGCATTTAAGAGTATTTATTCAGGCACATGAACAGGTGGGAATGGATCACATAGTAGTGGAAGGTTCTACTGACTCACACCCAGGCCCTTGTCCCCAATAGTTTCCCCAGTGGCATTTTTAAATCCTGATACTCCAAAGCTCGCCAATGACTTGTCCATTTCAATTTCTGGAACTTCCTTCAACTCTGCCCTATAATTTCTTCGTTGAAGTCCCACCCCCACCCCCTCCCCTTATCAGTCCAAGGCGGCTGGTCTTTGATTTTGGAGAAAGGCTAGAAAATAAAGTTCACAGTCGGAAAGAGGCTCCGAGAAGGTTTGCTGTATGCTCTGGTCTGAAGTTACAATCCAACTGTTCGGCCCATGGTAACGTTAGTTTGCGATGAAGTCCAACCCAAGATCAATAGCCTCATCCGAAATCCTGAACGAGCAGAAGCTGCTAGAGGGGATTGCACAAAGTGGCAGGTTATTTATTGCACCAGCCGTGGAAGGTGCTCGGTATTATCGCCCCCACCCCCCACTGCCCCCTCCCCGGTCCACCTGTCTCCCCCCCCCCCCCCCCCCCCACCCTCTCGCTCCAGGATCGGTCCTGACGCAGAGTTTCATCCCGAAACATTACAGCGCCCTACAGGCCCTTCGGCCCTCGATATACATTCCTACCCAAAAATATCCCACCTCTATTTTTCTTCCACCCGCCAGCAATCCCTTGGCCGCGACAGATCACTATAAATTAACGTGCAGAGACAAACGTGGATGCTCTGCAGTGACCCATCTCGTCTGCGGGTTCTTTGATTTTATTATTCAATTTTGCACCAGTGTTGGACACGTGCGAGTTGCTCGAACCATTCCCGTTCTGCCCACGGACGTCCCGTCCCGGGCAGCTGGAATGGGGCGCCTTGTCCTGAATGAACACGCTACCCCGGTACAAGCTTGAGGGGAAAGGTTATTTCTATTTCGAGGCCGAGGCATTCAGTTTAATCCGAGTCTGTCGGAGTGTAGTCCTGGTTTTAGACTTTCGTTTTGTGTTTTTTTTAATGAGAGCAGCGAACATTGGTTGAAACGCGCAGAAGTTGCTCAAAAGTTTGGTGACCCGGCGGTGGTGTGAAGAAGTTTCTCTGTGCACCTCGCGAAAGCCCGCAGCTCCCTGTCGCCTTTAACTCTTTCGGGAATGGTCAGAATTAGGTCCGAACATTCCACCGAGGGGCTTGCAAGTACATATTGCGAAGCCAACGTCTGCAACAGTGAAGCATCTCTCAAGAAACGTGTGCAGTCGGTATCCTCTTTTCCCAGAGGGAGCTCTCCTGTTTTCAACCCGGTCAGGGACCCGCCTCAGAGGTCTGCGCTGACCAGGTTCAGCGCCCTGCCCCCCCCCCCCCCCCCCCCCCCACCTTGGGCGAGTGAGAATGGATGGAAATGATCTGTTTTAAAATGTCATCAACCTCCTGACTTTGTTTTCGCGCAAGTTCAGCTCAGCTGAGAAGGAGCTAGTTCTAAAACAAATACAAGAGGGACTCGAGTGCTCAGTGGGATGGGGGGAATGTGGGGCAGGAAGATCCACTGAGTGATCAGTAGATGTTCACTGTTCTCAGTCGGGGGGGGGGGGGGGTTGGTCTCGTTGCTTGTTTGATACAGAAGCAGGAAGTGGTTTTCAGTAAAACTGTTGGAAGTTGCTGTTTAGTTCCCACTAACGTCTGAATCGGAGTCGGATTGAAGTAATGATGTAGTAGAGGAAGAGAGGAGCTGCCTCCACCGTCACCGCTCTCGCCGCGCTTTGCATTTCACCGTCTCAGGTTTGGACGCTCCTGCCCCCGCTGACCCCTCTCCATGACCCGCACCTAAGCGAAGGCTGGTAAGCAAACCCCTTTTCGTTTTTATTGGCAAAATAAAATCACAGTCCGTCGTAAGTGCGAGCCAGTCGCTGACATCGGGCCCGCGCCGAAGTTGAAATGGGACCTGGCGAAGGGCGCGTTTTACGCACTGGGTCGGGTGCAGGAAGGAGGGTGGTGCTTTGCATCCATGTCCTGGCTAGTTCCACGCTTTCATCACTGATGAAACTCCAACATCACCCTCCGTTCAGAATTACACCTGCGCCCTCTTTTGCTCGGTCCCGAGTGTCAGGGACAGGATTTCACCAACTTGGTGAAAATCCAGGGAGCAGGGAACGGTCCAGCAGATGCGTTAACTAATTTCTGCTTCCTGCTATATTAAGTCCTGTTATAATTTATTTTCCATGATCTCAAATCGGAAACGCCGACTATTTTAATTCCGTGGCAAGCGCGGACTGACTTTCTTCAACTCAGGGTAACTTAAAGTGGATTCAACTAAAGCACTTTCCTGCATTACATGCACTGTGTGCGACAGTTACCATCCCATTTCCCCTCAATCTACAGCTGCCTGTGCCTGGAATCAGGGCCCTGCTTCACTGATTTCCTTCCCCTCCCCTCACAACCCAGGTGGCTTCATCCTTGCGCTGCCCTTGGCCGGTGGATGGGGTAGGCTTCGTTTTATCTGCAGATTGACTCGACACAAATCACGTTGGCCAACTGAAAGGTTAAATAGCTTAACTGCGCCGACCGTGTCCGTCTGAAAGCTGCAGGTGACTCTTGACCCAAATGCTGTCAGAACATAATGCTGGAGTATCCCAGCTGGTCAAATAGAGTATTTAATGCACCAATGCACTCAGGAGTTGAGTTTTTTTAAAACTCGCGGTGGGGTGGCATTCACCAGAACTGAGTGGAAAGGTGACAGGCTTGTGTTGCCCGAGCTGTCTCTGGCTCCAGCTCTGGGTAGAGGGGAAGGTTTCTGCCCCTCTCCCAGTCAGCACCGCAAAGGCTAAGATGCAAAAGTGCAAAAAAGTCGACCTGAACGGACGCAGTATTATTTAAAGCACGTGACGGGCAACAAAGTTTACTTTTTTCGGTTTCACTCTGGGATATTCACCCCCACTGAAGGCGGAATGTGCAGTGTTTCAAACACAGCTGCCGAGTGATTGAAATCTCACACTATCTGATAGCAGAAGCTCGCCAAATTTGATCTGAGTTTTACCCACAAAAAAAAATCGTTGTCGCCTTTCAAAGTTTTCACAGCTCTCCAGAACGGGCGATAATTTACCTAAGCAAAGGGTTAACCAATAAAATGTTGGCTCTCCCACTCAACCTAAGAATCACAACACACAATATGAGCCGAGTGTCCGCAGACGCGACGACTGCAGCCGAAATGCTGGAGAAATCCAGCCGGTCATTTCAACGACTGGAGGAGAGAAATTTATCAGTTATATGTAAAATAACATAAAAGATATATTGCCGTCGTTTCGGGCTTCAAGGAATAAGCAGGAAAT
The DNA here is from genome assembly GCF_036971445.1 of Narcine bancroftii. Lineage (NCBI taxonomy): Eukaryota > Metazoa > Chordata > Chondrichthyes > Torpediniformes > Narcinidae > Narcine > Narcine bancroftii. The sequence goes on along the minus strand of NC_091473.1, from coordinate 140,565,348 downwards.
CTCAGAATTCAAAACACTGGGGGTGAATCGTGACCAACACATCATCTGATGTGATTAGGGACGAGGTAGGAATTTAACATGTTTGTGCGAAAGGAGACGGGATTAATATCATCTTCTGGGTTTCTTTAAACCCTACATCCCACCCCCCCAAGTCCATCTCCTTTCACACAAACGATAAATGCTTATCACATCGAATTAACACCTTGTGTTGGTCCGGATTCCTCCCCCATTTGAATTCTGAGACTTTCTGCTTCAGGTTTATTCCTTGAAGAGGGCTCAGGCCCGAAACGTCCGCAATATAGTTTTGTCTCCCATAGAGACCGGCTGAGTTCCTCCAGCATTTCAGGTTTTTTTTAAAACAAAATAGAAACAGGCGACAATTCAGATCCAAAATAACCCAGTGTTTGTGGCAAACGCAATTGGCTGTAAACCTGTGCAACTTTCGTTTACGCAGGGCGAATCAAATGATAAAGAGGCAGCATTTATTTTGAATTTAAAAATGAGTGCATCAAAAGTTAGTGAGGTGGTTTAGATGCAATAGTATTCCAAAAGTCAGCTCTAGCTTCGAATCGCATCGAATTTAGCGGTGGCTTAACAGGTCAGGAATTGGACTCTGGTTTTGAATGGCTGGAAATGAGCTTCTCGACGGATGCTCCCTTCATTGGCGCCCACTGCCATTGATGGTCCTCTCCTGGCTGCCCTCGCCCGGTCTTATCTTTCCTTTCTGCTCGCACGCCACGTGGACCCGTCTCCCAGGCGGAGAGAAGGTGACCTGAACCACCCATGAATCGTTATCGACAATGAAATTGGGGCCCTTGCTCTAGCCCAGCGGAGAAAGACTAAATCATTTATTAGCTTCAATTGAAATTGGAATCAAGGTTAGTTGAATGGAAGTGGGATTATAAACAGTTGTCATTTGCACTTCGACCATCCACTGACCACAATACCGTTGAACTGTTGGGATATTTCGTCCTTCCGGTTGTGGATGCTAAAGATAAGCGTTTCTCTGAAATTCGTAGGAGTTTTTGCTAAGATTTGTTAAGTGATGACTTTCAATAGGATGTTTCGCAACGTTCCTGCGCAAATGTGCACACTTCCCTGCAGAATCTCGCTCCAGCTCAATTTCAGGTACAGAGAGCGGATCCGAGTATTATGTAACAGAATAATAGTGTCACTTTATGCCAATTGCTGTCAGTTTGATTTCCCAGTGGGAGAAAGGGAGATGTCAGATTAATTGGAGTGTGGCTGGCGGTGCCCTGTCCAATGGGGCGCTTTGTATGACCACCTGGCGGGGTGACACCTGGTGAACGGGGAGGCTGTCTGCGCATGCGCCGCGTGGAGTTGGCCAAGCCTATATCTATCTAACCAATAGTGTGCCATCCCACAGAGCTCAAATCGAGGACTCCTCTCTATCTCTCCACCCCCCCCCCCAAAAAAGATTCACTTGCGGCTGAAACTGATTTTCTCCCAGCCTCGAGATGCCACGATCCTTCCTCGTCAAGAGCAAGAAAGCGCACAGCTACCATCAACACCGACCCATCGAGGATGACTACAACAACCGGCTGGAACACATCCTGGCACAGATCTGCTCAGGTAATGCAGGCTCCATCCAAACACGAACTGTGGTCGGGAACGTTTCGCCCCATTGCTGAGTTCCAATTGTCCAATTCGAAATTGGAATACGACCTCCCTCTATCTTATTTTCTAACTAATTATGATTCACCCTATAAATAAATCTAGGCTGCAACACCTTATGTTTAAATGTATGAAATTATTTTGGCAAGGGGACCTAAAATATCTTGGTTGTTTTCTTTAATCATTTGATTTGGTTGCCAATACCTGATGGTTTCGGCTTGGGGTTGAATTCTGTTTCACGGAATGTGTTTAGAATTCAGGGGTCAGTTTCACTCCTTCTAAAACGTCCCGGGGTCTTCGAGACTAAAACCATGTCCCCTCTGACGCGGGCGGAGAAACTGGGGAACCTTTTCTCAAGCCGGGCTTTGGGACATTTCCAAAGGACGGGCAAGAATGCAAATGTCTTTAAATGTCTTGTTTTCAAATGATTTCGTTATTGATTGGTGCAAATAGGAAAGTTACAAGTCATTGCGGGTCCTGCTCGCCCACCTTCCGCTGTTACTCGAGTCAGTATTTGCCAAAGATTAATTAAAAGCTGAAAATGCGTTCGTTGCAACTCCGCCGCCAGTTTAATAAGTTCCTCTGGCCCTCTCCTGCCTCCAGACGACAAGATGCCGGAAGATCCCCTCTGTGCGGACCCCAAGGGTGGAGTTTCGCCTCAATTGCAAGCGGTGGAGGCGGCTGAAGTGCCAGAGTCTCCTGTGAGCTGTGAGGGGAGTGTCTGCGGGAGAAGCTCCGAGTGCGAGAATTTCTGGAGACCCCCATCTCCTTCTGCTTCGCCAGGTAATGTGTCCGCAGGGCCGTCGATCGGCGGGACACGCTCGGAAGTTTGGACTGACAAATCGTTAGAATTATTTTTTTTAAACGAGTCGGGTGGCAGATGACAGCAAATAGAAGCTATTTTTGCAGGCAAATTCCTTCGTGGTAATGCTGTGGATGAGCTACTTCTGGAGTTTGCAGTGGTTTTAGAGATAATTTTGTATTGCAAATAATGTTGGTCACAACAAGAGACAATAAATAGGCAGATTTCAATTTATTGTCAAGAGACAATCCCTGAGATTCTTTTCCCTGCGGGCCAGGCAGAATTGACCACTTATTGGTCCTGCAAAACAATCTGTCCCAAACTTGCACGTGCAAACAAATAAAGAAATGTAAACCGTGCAATGCAGAGGGGGAAAAAATCAATAAATTACAAAAGAGTCCTGAAACGGGTCCCTGATTGAGTTGGTCTGATGGTGGAGGGGTAGCAAGCACCTGTTCCTGAACCTGGTGGTGCGAGACTTGTGGCGCCCACACCTCTTTCCTGATGGCAGCAGCGAGAACAGGGCTGGGCCCGGGTGCCTGTGGGCCCCGGTGCTGCTCGATTTCACTCAATTTTGTGATGTTCACACTTTACTGAACAATTTAACATCTCTAAATATAGGGTAAGGGTTAATGGCTCCATCCCGCTTAACTATTAAAATCAAGTGTCCGTTGATAGTCACATGTGCCAAGGACAGGTTGGTTTGACATGCTATCCAGCAAGTCAACACATTCTCCGACAGGAGAATAAAATCCAGGACAGTGAGAGATCCATTTGAACGAAATAAGGGCAAGAGCGTTTTTTTAAAAACAAAATATTAACTAAAACGTGCTTTCTTGCTTTTAATTAGGTGTACGTTTTAGATTGCAATAACGTCTTTCGTGTTTTTGTTTAGACTCCGAGAAATCTCTTTCCCCGTCGATGGAGGAGAACCATCCATTCGCGATGCCTTTGAAGCCGTACCGATGGAATAATTACACAGGTTCCGAGTTGAAGTACCTGGTGCAGAGTTACCAGCCTCCTCCAGCTCTGGAACGGAGCTCCACCCTGGGGGTGTACGCCGAACGAAACCCCATCGCTGGCCTCTACCCCAGCTCGGCCCCCGGCCTCTTCACGGAGCACCGTGCCGCCGCTCACGGGCTTTACGGCGACTTCGGCAACGCGGCCAGTCTGTACACCGAGCGCCACCACAACTTCCACCAGAAGGGGAGCGAAGTGAAAACTGAATCTGGCCTCCTTTGTTCCCGTCTGTTGCTCAACAACAGTTCTTACAAGTGCCTCAAATGCAGCAAGGTAGAGCGCATCTCCAGCTCTCGCCGTCTTTAGGTGACAAACTCGGAGTTTTCTATGCGGCTCCCTTTCTTCTCCATTCACCTTCCATGAGCGGGTCTGCAATGGTACCGTGAGTAGAGTGCTGGTTGGACTGGGAGACTGAACGAGTATGACCTTCCTTCTGCCACTCAGTTGAGCCCCAGGGCCTTTTTGTTCCCTAATAACATGACCTAACCCACAGGTTTCAGCCTCCCTACTCCAGCACTTTGCCCAGAGAAGGTCACCTGCAGCACTCTGGGGATGGTTGGTCATGTTCTCAGACACGACTGTGTGTGTAGGCTTTTTCAGGCCCATTCTGCGCTAAGAATGCACCTGAAGTGGCAGAAGCGGCCCTTTAAATTGCCGTTCAGGTGGCAGCGTTTAAAGCGCAACGCTGGCCACCTGAAGGACACAGCTGTGCAGGAGGCGGCTCTGAGCACACTCCGGCTCCTGCCCAGTGTCAGCTGTGATCAGCAACCTGACCCTTTAACATCCGCATTCAGCCAGCTACATTCAGGTGGCTGGGGGAACCACTGAGCTGAGCTGATTATCCCTCTCGGCGGAGGGTTCCGTAGCTCGTCTCAAGAGTGCCTCCTGCATATTCAGGTGGCTTCAAAACAGCCGCACATTGCCTAAACATGCGGCTTCACATGCGGGGGAATTGGCTGCCTGAAAGTGCCTAGTGTGTTATGTACCTCTTGTGATGTTCTTTGGCTGACACCTCCATTTCACCAAAGTGCCAATGTTCTGAAGAAGATGACGGTTATATCCTGGAATACCAGCTGTTTATCGCTGATCAGTCCCTCCTTTGGAAGGAAATAGGGTGTGACACTTTGGTGGGGTGGGGGGGGGGGGTTCAAATATAACGGAAAAGTATCCACAAAGGTAGAAACTTTGAAAAGCATTGAGGTGCAGAGGGAGAAAAACACCAAAGTCTGCCAGATACTGCGACTGAAGTAAGAACATAGGATGCCAGAAGTGCATTAGTTAAGGTGGAATGTGAGTGAGGGGGGGGGGGGGGAGGGGGAAGGTCTGTAGACCTCTGTTCTAGACAGATGCATGAATATGCAGGGACTAAAGCAGTATGTATTAATTTGCAAGCAGCAAGTTGAGCACAGAGAGTGGTAGCCGTGTGGTATGATCTTCCGGGAGAAATAGTGGCGGCGGAGTCAATTGTATTATTTAAGAAAAGGTTGGACAGGTATATGGATGAGAAGAAGATGGAGGGTTATGGGCATTGTGCAGGGAGGTGGGACTAGAGAGGGGTGTTTGGTTCGGTGCGGACTAGAAGGGCCTAATGGCCTGTTTCCGTGCTGTAATTGTTATGTTATGTTATTAGTATAATTCCCAACTGGGTTTCTTCCAATGCTGCATTTTCCCATGTTCTAATATGGAGAGCAGATAAAATGAAGGAGAGAAAGCCTGAAAAGATGAACAGTCATATCTTCATTTTAATGTAATTTTTTTGGGGTTGGATTGAATTAAACACCTAACACCTCCCCCACCCCGCAACTAGGCAATTAAAAGTAGTAACTGTAACAAGGTAAAGGTCTCCAACATCTAACTGATCAAAAGAGCCATAACTCATGATAAAGCAGTTAATGTTTTCCTGCAATAATGGGACACAATCAAAATTCTGATTTATTTAACTGTTTCTTTAACAAATCAATGTTAAAAAAATCTTCAGGATTAAAAGGCGCCCAATTAAAACAGAGATGTGGAGGAATTTCTTTAGCCAGAGAGTGGTGAATCTCTGGCATTTGCTACCATGGGCAGCTTTGAGGCCAGGTTATTGGGCATGTTGCTACGGTAGGTTACATGGTGGTTCAAGCTAAACGATTATTCCTCCAAAGACCTTTAAAGTAGTCGCATAGTTTTGAATGACCTGTGAAAAAGGCACGCTCTGATTTACAAATGGTTGGGCTGCTCTTCCAGCCTGTATGTCCTTGTTAGTAGGTTTCTTTATGATTGAAGGTGTGAAATATTCTGACCACTTGCATCAAAAAGTGTAGCCTGAAAATGAACATATATAAACAATAAAACACAATGTTGCAAAAACTCAGCAGGTCAAAAAGCATACTTTATAGAGCAAAGATAAAGATACATAACCAATATTTTGGGGTTGAGACCTTTATAAAGGTAAAAGTACGTAACCAACAAACCTTGCTTAAATATCTAAAGGACACTGTTTGACCTGCTGAGATTCTCCAGCATTGTTTTTACTTCAAACACGGTGTCCTGCAGACTTTGGTGTTTTACTTTTCCTATATTATAGGAACAAATTCTCTCAACACGATGGGTACATTCAAGATCAAGTGAATTGGACTTGCATGAGATCAAAAACTTGAAAAAATGCAGCTAATAGAAATCTGAAATAAAGGCAAATGCTGGAAATAGTCGCAGGTCAGATACTGAATGTAGAGAGGGAAAAAAACAGTTCTAGGCTTCTGCTTGATTTGTTTGTTCTTGTTCATCTTCAAGTTTACATCTCTTCCAGTTGTAATATACAAGTCTTCACCACCTCCTCTCAGTCAGCAGCTTGAGTAATTTGATCCCACTTGGTCTCGACCTATCACAGATATTCCCTTCATTGTTTCTATCTTTTCCACCTTCTCTGCAACTTGAGTCATTAACCTAGAACAGAACAGCACAGTGTGGTCCCTTCAGCACATGTGTGCTGATCTACGGAAGCCTACTTCTCAACAAACTCATTTTTCCCTACCTCGCACCCATAACCCTCAATTTTTTTTTCCATCCATGTGCCTAACTAAGAGTACTTTGAATGTCTCTGTTGTACCATCCTCCATCACCCCAAAGCAAAGCATTCCAGGCTCTCACCACTCTCGGAGTAGAAAATGTACCTCTGCTACCTCCACTCACCTTAAACGGATGTTCTCTGGTATTTGTTATTATCAGCATGTTTGATTTTTAACTTTCCTCAGTTCTTTCTTCAGGTCATTGACATGAAATATTATCTCTGTTTTTCTCCACAACACTGTCAGACATGCTGAGTGTTTCCAGCATTATCTGTTTATAATTAATATCTTTCTATATCTGACTTTATGCCTTAGCATTACATCACAAGAATATGGATAACATTATTATGCTTGATTATTAACGTCCCATTATCTTCTGTGCAATTTTAAATGTTATCTATAAGAGCAGGGATGTGATGCTGTTTTATTTCAGAGCAGGGATGTGTTGTTGAGGCTTTATAAGGCACTGGTGAGGCCTCATGGAATACAGGGTACAGTTTGGGGCTCCTTATTTAAGAAACGGTGTGCTGGCATTGGAGAAAGTTCAGAGAAGATTCCAGGAATGAAGGGATTAGCATATGAGGAACATTTGATGGCTCTTGGACTGTACTCCTTGGAGTTCAGAAGAATGAGGGCTGACCTTATAGAAACGTTTTGAATGTTGAAATGGCTGGACAGAGTAGATGTCGCCAAGTTCTTTCACATGGTAGGGGAGTCAAGGACAAGAGGGCACAACTTCAGGATTAAAAGGCACCCAATTAAAACAGAGATGTGGAGGAATTCCTTTAGCCTGAGAGTGGTGAATCTCTGGCATTTGCTACCATGGGCAGCTTTGAGGCCAGGTTATTGGGCATATTTGAAGCAGAGATTGATAGGTATCTGAATAGTCAGGGTGTCAAAGGTTATGGGGAGAAGGCAGGGGGGAGAGGGGAATGAGTGGGAAAATGGATCAACTCATGATGGAATGGCAGAGCATACTCAATGGGCTGAGTGGTCTGCATCTGTTCATCTATCTTAGAGTAACAGTCTCTCTAATATTGATAATTCCTGTATGATAACAATACAGGGATTTATTCTTCCAGTGGAAATTATACAAATCTCTGTACTCTTCTGTAATGGAATTTAATCTCCCCTCTGAATTTGACTTTTGAATGTATTGGTTTGAATGAGGGAAATATTTCAATATTAAGAAACATACAGCAGGTCATTTAGCAATCACGAAAAGAGGAAGGTTGATTGAAGGTTCTGATCGATTGTGAGGAACTGTAGATTCAGGAGGGTCCAACCTAATTAAGATGTTCTTTATCCAAAATGAAATGCTACTTCCCCCTTCCTATTTCGTTGTGCAAAATCTCAGTGCAACATAGCTGCAGTTAAAATAAGCAATTCATCTTAAATTATTGAGTCATTCTGCCTTCCTTAAATTCATACAGCTAATTCAATGCACAGTCTCCCTAAAGTCGACCGAGAATAAAATGGGTAAAGTTTGCAGGGGGATCCTAACGTATACTTCAAATCGAGAATACATTTTGTTTTGACGCATTTCATCAGCTTTTAAAAGAGTGATATTTTATCCAATTCCTGATGTCATTAGAAATATTTTTTTAGTGTGTTTTCACCTGAAGTTACATTGTTGGTTTTGGACAATTGAATGGACGATCGAGTAATCAGGTAAATGCCACGTTCACCTGCCAACAAGGCAAAGTGCCAGGATCAGTGATCTGGTTATGAGCTTCATGAGAATGTTACCAGGACAGGCAGCCTTGCGTTGTAAGGAGAGGCTGGATGGGACTGAAGGACTAGATCAGGTCTGCTCTTCATTTTTCACAATCCTGAGTCAAGACGGGTCTATCAGTAGCATTGGTCTCCATTTCTGATTTCCTTCTGGAGTGTAGGAGGCTGAGGGGGTACCTTAGATGTTCCTAAAACCTGAGGGGCACAGCTAAGGTAAATAGTCTTTTTCTTATGGAAGGGGAGTCTAAAAAAAAGGGCATAGAGTTGGGTAAGGGGATAAAGATTATAAAAGAGGCCTGAGGGGCATCTGTTTTCATACAGAAGGTGATGGGTGTATGGAACAAACAGCCAGGGATTATGGTAGAAGGCATGTTCAATTGTAACATGTAAAACACATTTAGACAATACATGTATTGGAAAGGTTCACAGGATTATGGGCAAAACAAATAGGACCTAAATATCTTGGTTGGCATGAATAGGCTGGGCTGAAAGACCTTGAATATAGCTCGGGTCTGCTAATCACATTTCACAGTCCTGGCTTAGGTCCAGTAACCTGGCCTCTATCGCTGATTTCCTACTGGTGTGAATGATGTGCTAACCCTCTTGCTTCCTCTGTCAGGTCTTCTCCACTCCTCATGGACTCGAAGTCCACGTTCGCCGGTCTCACAGTGGCACCCGGCCTTTTGCCTGCGATATTTGTGGCAAAACATTTGGCCATGCAGTTAGCCTGGAGCAACACAAAGCGGTTCACTCGCAGGTAGGAGGGTGCCTGTAATATCTGCTCCCACAGAGTAATCTCAGACCAACTCGTTCCGCAAAACATTGATTTCTCATTAGTAACATCACCCTCATCCAGGACAAACAAAGAAATACACTGTAGAACAGATATTACCATTTCAACAGTCAGAAATCAAAAATACGCAGATGCTAGAAATCTGAAATAAAATCATATAAAGAGGTGGAAATACTCAGTAGGTCAGACAGCATGTGTGGGAAAAGAAACCGGGTTAACACTTCAGGGTGATAACTTTTCACCAGAGCTGACCAACTTGTCTCCCTCCACACATTGAATTAACATAACATAACATAACTATTACAGCACGGAAACAGGCCATTAGGCCCTTCTAGTCTGCACCGAACCAAACACCCCTCTCTAATCCCACCTCCCTGCACAATGCCCATAACCCTCCATCTTCTTCTCATCCATATACCTGTCCAACCTTTTCTTAAATAATACAATTGACTCCGCCGCCACTATTTCTCCCGGAAGCTCATTCCACACAGCTACCACTCTCTGAGTAAAGAAGTTGGATGTATCTGTGGAGCATGGATTTCAATGGTTGGAATTAGCTTCTACCGTGTTGTAAATAAAATAAATGCTGTCTGATCTATCTCAGAATCTTCAGAATGTTCTATTGTTGTTATTGCCACACTTTGAAAAAATTTATTTCAACCATTGTTGTTGCAAAATATAGTGGGAGATTCAATAGTAAACATCAAAAAGAATTTAATTGGGTGGCACAAACTCATGGGCTGAAATGGTCTGTTACTGTGCTGTATGTCTAAATATTTAAAAAATTAAATTTAAAGTTTAAATTTAAATGTAAAAAATATTAGAAACAGAGAAGATACAGCACAAAAACAGGGCTTTTGGCCTATAATGTCTCTGGTGACCATGATGTCCACATTAAATTAAAACCTATTTGTAAGGCTTTATAGAAAACTGGAAGTGTGGGACAAAGAGGTGAAAGAAATGGATGGATAATGGACATAAAGGGCATCAAAGGACAGAGAGAAGGAGATAATCATCGGCTATGATTGAAGCAGACATGAATGGCCTACTCCTGTTATTTAAAAAAAAATCTTTCTAAATATAATGGTCCTTTCAAAGAGCTTGATGTAGGATTACACAAAGTAACCTCTCTGTGATTCTATGAACCAGTCCTATACAGCAATTCAGTGACAAGTTGAGTTGCACAGGGATCTATTCTGGGACCCCTGCTCTTTGTAATTTGTGTAAATGACCTAGATAAAGAAGAAGGATAGGTAAGTAAGTTTGCAGATGATACCAAGATTGGAGGAATTGTAGATGGTGCTGCAGGTTGTCATAGGTTACAAAAGGATATAGAGAGGATGGGCAGAAAAGTGGCAGATGGAGTTCAATCCTGATAAATGTGAGGTGATGCATTTTGGAAGGTCAAACCAGAAGGCTGAGTACAGGGGTTAATGGTCGGTGTGGAGGAACAGGGGAGCCTTGAGATCCAAATCCATGTATCTCTCAAGGTCGCCGCACAGGATGATAGGATAGTTAAGAAGGCCTATGGGAACTGGGACTTTTCTCTTTGGAGCAAAGAAGGATGAGAGGAGACTTAATAGAGGTCTACAAGATTCTGAGAGACAGGGTGGACAGCCAGTGCATTTTTCCCAGGACAGGAATAACAAACACCAGAGGACATATGTTCAAAGAGAAGGGAGGAAAGTTTAGGGGAGACATCAGGGGTAAGTTTTTTTTTTACATAGAGCCGTGGGTGTCTGGAATGCCTTGCCCTGGATAGTGGTGGATGTTGAAACATTAGGGGCATTTAAGAGACTCTTAGACAGGCACATGGATGAAATAAAAATAGAGAGATATGGGGTAGGGAGGGTTTAGTTTTTTTGTGGGAATATATAGGTTGGCACAACATTGAGGGCTGAAGGGCCAGCACTGTACTGTAGTGTTATATGTTCTAAAGTATTTTGAGATAGCTATGTTAAACATTGTTGCAAAGGTGGGTTCTAGTACAAGGTAGTGGAGAAACTGGAGGTCAAGCAGCATCTGTGGAGGGAAAGGAATAGCTCATGTTTCTGGTTTACACCTTTCTTCGGGACCGGAGAGGAAAGTATAAGAGGGAGAGGGGAAAGAACGACACAGGCTAGTAGATGATAGGTGGACCAATCAAATGTGGAAAAAGAGGGATGGAAGGATCCAGGTGGGAGCAGGCAGATAGAACCAATGGGAGAGGGTATCTGATGGAATGGTTGGGTGAAATGGATGATGGGGAAGAGGGTAGGGAAAATGGAAGAACAATGAGAGAGAGAGAGAGCGAGAAAGAGAGAACACACTCACAAGGGATAAGGGTCCTCTGAAATTGGAGAATTCATGCTCATTACTTTGGGCCGAAGACGACTCAGATGGAATATGTTCTTGCAGGTAATTTCTCTTATGGCTTTAACAGTGATCATATTTATAATATCTCAAACTGGTTTATAGATTTTTGATCGTTTCAAAGAGTTAAAATATTTTTGCTTTTAATTTTAACCTTTGGACTCTGTCCCTGTTTTCGGGGACTACCAACAAGTAAGTGCATATTCTCCCTGACTCCATTTCCAGGACTGGTTTTATACCCAACCACCAGCTGGTTCCCACTGGTATTCTATTGCAGTTTACCCATGGACTCAGTCCAGAGTATATACTGTATTATGAAAGATTAAAATGGACCGCATCCAAAGGCTAAAACAAAGCAAATTTTGGAAATCTGGGATTTAAAAAAAAAACTGGGTAAGACTAAAAAATGCTCAGCCAGTCAAGCAGCTTCTCTGGGAAGAGAAACCACCCCCTCCCTCCCCTGTCTAAGATGTAACTCATTTTTCTGTCTAAAGATATCTCTGCTCTGTTGAGTGTTTCCAGCGTTTTATGTTTTGGTCTGCTTATTTGGATCCTTGCCACGTCTTTATGCAAAACCAGCTTTTGTACATTTTGCCAAAGAATTAATAGGGCACGATGGGAAAATTTATTGTCAGATATAGAAAACTACAGCACAGTAAAAGCCCTTCAGCCCTCAATGTTGTGCCAACCGATATATTCCTTCCAAAAATAAAACCGAAGCCCTTCCTGCCTCTATCTACGAGCCCCTTAATGTTTCAGCCTCAACCACCTCCCCTGGCGAGACATTCTCAGCAACCACAACTCTTACCACCCAGATGTCTCCCCTAAACTTTCCTCCCTGGACGAAATTGGCGATTCAACCGAGACTCCACCAGTAATTTGGTAACGTAACTTGGATTTGTAACTTTCTCCCTTTTGTCCAGGAAAGGAGCTTTGATTGTAAGATCTGCGGGAAGACGTTTAAAAGATCTTCCACATTGTCCACGCACTTGTTGATTCACTCGGACACCAGACCTTATCCGTGTCAATATTGCGGGAAGAGGTTTCACCAGAAATCGGACATGAAAAAGCATACCTTCATTCACACAGGTCAGTGGAGGTTGAACCCCGCGTCTGCAGTGTGACTGTGAAGAAAATATACATCGTCTATCCTGTGTACAGGAAACCAAACTGTAAGGTCAATCCCTTTAAGTATGGGACCTAAACGGAGGAGATTAAGGGATGAATGAGGCTGCGAACTAATTCATTCATCGGCTGGAAGATTAAAAATGGTGCATATTCCACCAGGATATCTTTTTTAAGTATTTCAAGCACGAAATAGTACATTGAATCAATGCACAGCGACTGATGTCTAAGATTAAGTTTTGCCTATCAGGGAGGATTCGCTTCACACGAGGCGACTAAAGTACAGAAGGGAACCCACTTTTTTTTTAACCAGACCATTCAACTTCCAAGATTCTGCACGGGTGGGAATGAAGAAAGTGGGATTCAGTTGGATCCCTCACCTGTGCGTGAACTCCTAATTTTTCTCATTGTGAGGCCCGCTTTCCCTGTTGGGGTTTGTGTACATTTCATGGTTTGTCTTGCAACTCAATATTGAATCTCCGTCCGAACAATATCTGACGAAAGAAACGGCTTTTGGCCACGATTTCATTAACGACATCTGTTTAATAATTGAATCGTGGCAATCCAATCAGTATGGTTTAATATGATCCGTCCACTGTTTATTCAGAGCGGCTCGTGTAAGATGATTTACCTGTGTGACCAGCCTGGTCTTGATTTAGAGGCCGACATCAATAACAGGTGAATCACTCTTGTCTGTGGGGGAGTAGCTCGATTCTCAGATCACCTGCCCTATATAGATCGAGGTGACAATAGAGGAGCAGATCTGATTTCACGTGACCGAACAGCCTTGGAGTGAAATCTGCCCGGGCTCTTTGGTCTGAGGGTCGGGGTATCACTGGTGTCCACGCACGATTTTAAACCCACCGGAGTTTGTAGACTCCAAGAATATTGGCTTTTTGAGCCTTCACTGTACATTTTCATTTCATTTGTCTTAGATTTTGTGATGTAGTTGATGCAGTTTATTTTTGGGGGATTTTAAAACAAGTCCTGTAGATAATGATGCTTCAAAATCCACATGAACATCGCATGAAATTTTGCAGGAGAAAGACTGCATCGATCTTAAAATAATTTGAGCGGCTGGAGACCATCTTGGAGCTTCGGTGGAAGCACTTGGTCAAAGAACCCTTGCTCAGCCCCAAGCCTTTACTGTGCAAGTAAACGCCGAAGGTGCGAAGTCTCGACTAAAAATAATCATTTAGCACAACACTCGGGCCGGTGGTTAAAACGACACGACTAAAGCACCATCTTTGCACTTCCTGCTTTTGCAGCAGAACCCCTATCTAACAAATTCGAACTGACCAGCCACTGAAGCAAATGATACCAATCAACATTGTTCAACAGTTCAAATGTATTGTTGTATTGTCAGAGTACCTCCATCACCCCCCCCCCCCCTTGCGGGCCAGGCAGAATTTCTACTTATCTGAAAATTAATGGCAACATGGAGAATGCAGATGGTGAAATTGACAGCAAAAAGAACCCATCATTATAGATGGCGCACGTTTGGGGCGCCGAGCGGGGTTTGGATGCTGCCTGACGTCTCAGGGTCGTAAAGAGAGAGAGATTTTGACACATTGGCCTTCATAAATGAAAATATTGAATACAGGACTTGAGATGTTGTGCTAAAGTTGCATTAGACCTCTGCGAGGCCAAATTTGGAGTATTGTGTGATGGTTTGGTCCCCTAACGACAGGAATAAGATTGAAAGATTTACTAGGATGTTGCCCGGACTTGAGGAACGGGGAAACAGGTTATTCCCTGGAGCGTAGAAGACTGAGAGAAGATTTCCTCGAGATATACAAACTTGTGAGGGATTATAGATAGAGTAAATGTAGGTAGGCTGAGATTGAGATACAAACCAGAGGACATGGGTTAAGGATGAAAGAAGAAGTTTAAAGGGAACATTAGGGGGGGAGTTCTTCACAGAGAGTGGTGGTTTTAATATTTGTTTGGATGGGAGATGCATGGAGGACTATGGACTGGCTGCAGGTCAGTGGGTCTAAGCAGAATGACAGTTCGGGCACAGACTAGTGGGGCCGAAGGGCCGGGGTTTCCGCTGTAATGTTCTATGGATCCGCTAAGTGCATTCAGCAGTTTATTTTTGGTATAATTTCGCGTTGTTCTTATGTTGTGTAAGTGGGAGATGGTTTTATGGTGGAGTCATACTGCATTGGACAGGTTCTTCGGCCCGTGATTGGCATTCAGAGCTAGTCCCATATTCTGCTAAGCCCTTCCGGTCTATATATCTGACCAAATGTTTTTTGGACGTTGTAATTATACCTGCTCCCTCACCATTCTCGGGTAGTTCGATCCAGATAGGGACTGCTCCCCTGAGTGTGAAAAAAAATGACCCTCAGGTCCCTCTTAAATATCTCCTCTCTCACCTTAAACCTATGTCCTCTCGTTCCAGAGTCTGGGGAAATGAGTGAACATTCTTTGACGTGGAGTTCTTACTGTAGCAGAATAATTGTTCCCATTTGACGCCCACATACTTAGTTGCAAGGTAATGCTCCCGACGGAGCAGTCTCAGAATCAACGAACTCCGAGCGGAGGGTGGGGAAACTCTAGACTGGAGGATGGTGAAGGCGCAGTCATTGAAAATAAGCAGAGAAGGTGAAACACGAAAGTCCGCAGACGCCGTGAATGTAGCAAAAAGACACCGAAAGGCTGAAGGAACTCAGCCCGTCCAGATGAGCTAAAGATATTTCGGGCCCAAGGAATAAGCAAAAAAAACAGGAAATCTCAGAAAGAGAGAGAGAGTGGCGGAGGGGGTCCAGACCAACAAAAAGCATTAATTGGATATGATAAGAATTGATTTTGTCTGTGTGAAAGGAGATAGAGGGAGAGAGAGACAGAGGCCAATAGATTCCGGAATGTGGAGGGAATCACGGTCAGGTCAAAAGGATAGCCTTGATGGTGAAGGGCCGAATGGCCTTATTTTGTTTAAAAAGTTTTGTGATATTAAGAAAACTTTATCGAAAACTATAGAATGACCAGCGATCCGCGTTCGTTCTCCTCGCTCTGCTGTTATTTGGGGTAAAAAATGTTCCACCTCTGTGTAAATGGGACACATTTCCCGTTACCTTCCGTCCGGTCCGAAAGCTGGAAACGAGGCCGTTGACAATGGACCTCAATGTCCAACGAAATGGTCCCTATTTCTGATTTCATAGAAATCCTGAGGGAAAATATCTTGTTATTTCTATACGGGGTGACATTCCCGATAACGTGGTGCCCGTGAAATTATGCCCATCAGTGATCACCGGTGTCGTTTGCTTGCCGACTCTAATCTAATCACTTGCTTCCCCCGCTGTGACCCCAGGTGAGAAGCCCCACAAGTGCCAGGTGTGCGGCAAGGCCTTCAGCCAGAGCTCCAATCTGATCACCCACAGCCGCAAACACACCGGCTTCAAGCCGTTCGGCTGCGACCTGTGTGGCAAAGGATTCCAGCGGAAAGTGGACCTGCGGAGACATCGGGAGACACAGCACGATATCAAATAGACTGCGGCACCAATGCGCCTCGGCACCTGCGAAGTTCTGTATGTACAGCACGCGAACCCCGAGCCGTGTTCACGTTCGGGCCACTGATGTGTCCATGGGACTGGCTGTGGCCTTAAACCACCCGCCGGCTCTCACACCGGACGCCTGCTCGTTTGATGAAAAGTGCGGGCGCAAACTTTGAAGTGATTGTAAATAAGCGACTTGCCCTGTGGCTTTCCACCATTTGAAAGGTGTGGGAGCGCTTCCTCGTTGCTGTACTTTCCGATGTGGATTGCCACTATTTGACGATCGAATGCAACGTCTAAAACAAAGCCCAGATCGCGAAAGCCAGCCACGGTCATTTATCCTAAACCCCGTTCACAACTTCCCCTTGAGAGAAAATAAAAACCCGAAAGCCTTAAGAAACCCCAATTAAATTGTAACATATAATTGTGTACCATTTCACTCCGCATTACCTTCTGTTAGAATAAAAATATGGGTTTGACTGTGGATATGTGGCGACGTGCTATTCAATTTCTCGCCCTGAAACCGGTTCAGGGGTGGGCAACCTTTCCATTTTTAAGCTCGACCATTTCGGTCCACGAGTCCATGGCGCCCCAGTTCACCCCCACCCTGGTGGGCCAAAATTGGCCTGCTCCCGTGCTCTGTATTAAAAAGCAAAAGATTGGCCGCCCCTGGTGAGGTCTTGGGCAATAATGGCAAATCCAGGCAATAAAATCACGAAGTATTTAATAGAGCAGCTGGAACTTCGTGCAAGGGCGTGAAGGTCCACTTTTTGTCCATCAAGTTGTTATTCTGTGTCAGAGCGGAGTCCACTGAAAACGACTGAGGGTCCGTGGCTTGAAGCGAGTCACCTTGATCTCATGGTGGATTTGCATGCGACAGAGACCAGGAGCGAGTCGTTGTTTGGAAAGCATTAGAATTGATGTAAAGGTAGGGTTATTTTTGAGGTCCTGACTGAACTGCGGAGTGGATGATACTAAATCAGTTTCTGTTAAGACGTGTGTGATATACTATAAGCTATTAACGTATATTTATTCATAACGCCAAGGTTTAAAATAAATGGAGGAATTTAGTAAAACGGTCTCCAATTTGTCACCGTTATTGGTCCGCCTTCCAAGGCAAACTCTTTTTAAAACCCCACAAAGCACGACTTCGGGAATATTCAGAAGCTCTTCTGCTTGTGGTTTGGAGACTCGTGATCAAAAGTGGGAAATGGAACGATTACAAGCAATGAATGAGATCGCCTTTAACCCCAATAGAATCAATCCCTTCCCAGTCTCCTGTGTCAACTCAATACCCGGGGGTGGGAGCTTCTACTCATGGCGATCACATTGCGAGATTTGAAGGTCGTCGATCTATTTCTTAACGCGGTGACTGGAGCCCTATTAAAAATGCATTCTGCCGATTGCATGTCCCATTATTCATGAGGTCCAAGTCGGGCCCTTTGTGTGCGCTGGGAACTGGAGACGGGAAGTTGAGCGCACCTTTGTCTCGCACGGTAAATTTTTAATCGGACCTCCAGCTCGCCATTTGGTGAGTCATTACTCAATGCACAAAAGGGGAAAGGCAGAACTTTCCAATGGAAAGGCAAACCTTTCAAGCGCTTTGGAGGGACTTCGAGTGGCCCATGGCCATGAGGAGCCGTCTCAAGTGCGCACGGAGAGCAAGAGCCTGCCCATGGATCGGTTTCCCAATTGGACACGGCGCGGTGTCTACAGGATTTGGGCCATTCCATTGCCAGCAGAATTTTAAATCTCAAATCCAACTAGGAGAGAATCCCTCAAGATGCAACGCTGGAAAAAAAATTGAGCAGGTCAAACCGAGACCCTCACCTAAAGGACAGTAGATGGTCCTGCTTTAAAGATCAAATCGGGCATGTAGCACGTTGGGGGCATGGCAGCGAGATTGTAACAACCCACCTCCACCCAATTCGTCCTTTTCCTTCGCTTCGGAACAGCTCCCAAATTGTCCACGAAATCAAATCATCGGTCATTCGACGAGACAAATACTTGTCGAAAGCATGACAGGCGGGACCTCAAAACCGAGCTGCTCGGTCCCGATCGAATCTCAACGTCCGTGTTCAAAGGCATGAAACGCCTCCGGGGTGGCCCAGACAACGAAAGTCACATTTGAGGACACGGTTGCTCTCCAATGCGTATGTTGCATGTTGAAATGGACTGGCAGTAGGTGGGGATTATGCAATGTATCCTCCAAACAGTTTAATTTAGGGCAGGCTGTTGGATAATGCAATAGAGTTGTCCTGGTTTTGAAATAGTTGTGGGGTTCCTGTTTTTCTTTAGAATGAAGGCTAAATGATCAAAAAGTGCCAAGACGCCAGTTTGGTCAGCAAGGGTGGTGGTTCCCACATGGGATAGCAAACTCACCAGTAAAGAAACCCACCTGACCAAGTGGGAAGACTTCTTCTGGAGCTCATCTCTTTCATTGAAACACAACAAATAATAATCCCAATCATGTATTTATTGAATATCCATAAATCTTCGTCCGCGAAGCCAAGCCAAAGAAAAAAAAAAATATATAATATAATTCCATTCTCCTATACCCTAAATTTAAACAAAACATTGATGGAGGAGGTAAATTTACCCCCTCCATAAATCTTCGTCCGCGAAGCCAAGCCAAAGAAAGAAAGAAGAAATATATATAATATAATTCCATTCTCCTATACCCTAAATTTAAACAAAACATGTCGGAGTGCCCTCACAGTTTTCAAGTCAAGTTTATTGCGGACTTTAGGAAGGGAAAACCAGAGGAGTACGATCCGTTTTACTAATCTGATTGTGCCCAACGAAACAGTGACCTCCAGACCTTGGTGCAAAACAGACAGACACACAACTAGATATAGCACGACAAATAATGCATATGCAGAACATGCGTTTCATCTGTACAATAAATAAATACATTTTGTTTCATGAATACGTGGGTCTAGAATGGTTAGAGTGAGCAGTTTTGACATTGAACTGAGGACCAGGCAGTGTCTGCAGGTCTGGTTTAGTTTTAGACGAGTAGTGGAGAGGAGGTGGAGTGCTTAAACTGAGAATGAAGTTCAAGACGGGATTGATAATAATGGATGTTGTCTCTGTTACATTACCTAGGTTCAAGGTAATAGAGAAGGGTCAATATAAATGACAGGCCAAATCTCCATTTCACAGCAAGCCTTTGCTCACCTTTGGTTACACTTCAGACAGAAATCAAAAGGAATAGCTATACTCATTAATCATTAATACATTGAAACTTTAATGCATTGAAAATATCTCTGGGCTTAAAATTAAATGCCTGTACTACATTACCTGTTCAAAGTTGAATATTCAGACTTATTATCAGAGTATATTAAATGACATCACATACAACCTTGAGATTCTATTTCCTGCAGGCCAGGCAGAATTTCTACTTTCCAGTAGTGCAAATAACTGTAGTCAAGAAAAGACACATTTACAAAAGAGGAAAATGTAAATAAAGAAAGAAATATACAAAAAGTAAATTTTCAATAATAAATAATGTACAAAGTAAGAATCCTTAAACAAGTCCCTGATTGCGTTTGTTGTTGAGGAGTCTGATTTTGGAGGGGGAGCAGCTGTTCCTGAATCTGGTGGGGTGAGTCTCATGGCACTTGTACCTCTTTCTACATGGCAGTATCGAGAACAGAATATAGTCTGGGTGTTGTGGATCCTTGATGATTGCTGCTGCTCTTCTACGGAAGTGATCCATGTAGATTTTCTTGATGGTGGAGAAAGTTTTGCCTGTGATGTTCTGGGCTGTGTCCACTACCTTTTGCAGGGCTTTGCACTCAAAGGTCTTGGTGCCTCCATGATGAAGCCAGTCAGCACACTTTCCACTACTCATCTGTGGAAGTTTGCCAATGTCATACCAAACCCTGCAAACTCCTGAGAAAGTAGAGGGGCTGACATGCTTCCTTCACGATGACATTCATGTGATGGGTCCAGGAAAGATCTTTCGAGATAGTGACTCCCAGGAATTTAAATTTGCTCACTCTCTCCACCTCTGAATCCCCCAAAGATCACTGGATCGCACACCTCTGGTTTTCCCTTCCTAAAGTCCACAATCAGCTCCTAGGTTTTGGTGACATTGAGTGTGAGGTTGTTGTTAGTACACCATTCAGCCAAGTTTTCAATCTCATTCCCTTCCTTTATACAATCCACTACTGCAATATTGTCAGTAAATTTGTAGATCGTGTTATTTTTGACCGAGCCACACAGTCATAGGTGTAAAGTGATTATAGCAGTCCTGTGGTGCTCTGGTACTGATGGAGATTGTGGAGGAGATGTTCTTACCGATCCTCACTGTTTGTAGGCTGGAGGTGAAGAAATTCAGGATCCAATTACACAGTTGGGTTTTGAGGCCCAGGTCTTGAAGTTTGCTGATCAGTTCTGAGGGGATGGTGGTGTGGAATGCTGAAATGTAATTGATAAAGAGCATCCTGATGTGTGCATCTTTGCTGTCCAGGTGTTCCAGTGCCTTGTGTAGAGCCAGTGAGATGGCATCTGCCGAAGATCTGTGGTTGTGGTAGGGAAATTAGAACAGATCCACGTAGAAGGCATCAAGTTCATCTGGAAGTGAAGCTTTGCTGTCTCCTACTGCACCGGATTTGGTTTTGAAGCAGATTATGCTATTTAGGCCCTGCGACAGCTGTCAGTTATCCTTCATTGTCTCCATTCTCATCCAGATGCTCCACTTCACCTTGGAGATAGCTTTTAACCATATAACAATCACAGCACAGAAATAGGCCGGTTCGGCCCTTCTAGTCCATCCTGAACTCCTTCTCCCACCTGCTCCCATTGACCAGCACCCAGCCATAACCTTCCACACCTCTCTTGCCCATATACCTATCCAACTTTTCTTTGAATATTAAGATCGAGCCCGCACCTACCATTTCGGTCAGAAGCTCATTCCACACTCCCATCATGAATTTCCCCTTCATGTTTCCCCTATACTTTTCCCCCTTCAGTCTCAATCCATGTCCTTTTGTTTGTATCTCCCCCACTCTTAATGGAAAAAGCCTGTCCACATTGACTCTATCTTCCCCCTCATAATTTTAAATTCCTCTATCAAATCATCCCTCAGTCTTCTATGCTCCAGGGAATAAAATCCTAGCCTGTTTAACCTTTCCCGGTAACTCAAACCCTGAAACCCAGGTATCATACTTGTAAATCTTCTCTGCATTCTCTCTGTTTCGTTGATATCCTTTCTATAGTTCGGTGACCAAAACTTCACATAATATTCCAAATTTGGCTTGACCAACATCTTATACAACTTCAACATGATATTCCATCTCCTATACTCAATACTGTAATTTATGAAGACCAACATACCAAATGCTTTCTTCACCTCCTTATCTACATGTGACTCCACTTTCAGGGAATTGTGTGTGTACCAGAATTTCTAAATCCCTTTGTTCTACTGCACTCCTCAATTGTTGACCATTTAACATGTATATAACCTTTGCAGATTAGTCCTACCAAAATGTAGCACCTCACACTTTTCATAGGTCATACCTACTCCTTGTGTAGTGTTCTGGATCTCCAGACTTAAATGACTTAGATCTGGCTTTCAGCAGGTTACGGATTTTATTGTTCATCCAGGGCTTCTAGTTGGAGAAAACTCAACAATTCGGTGGGCACACAACTCGTCCACAGTTGTTTTGATAAAGTCTATAATGGCCCTGGTGTAATCATTGAGATTCTCATATCCTTAGCTCTACCCATCCATTGACTTGAGGCAATCCTGTAACTATCCTGTGATCACCTTCTGGCTGTGCCTTCTTTTAGGCTCTGTCTGTATGAAGGCAGAAGGAGCACAGCCAGGTGATCCAACTTGCCAAAATGCAGTCTTGGGAAAGAAAGGTAGCGACTTTCCTTATCTTGGTGTAGCAGTGATCAAATGTGGTCTGTTCCAGAATAATATAAATTAACAGTTAGTGTACATAGAACATAGACCATAGAACAATACAGCACAGTACAGGGCGTTTGGCCCTCGATGTTGTGCCGACCCATATATCCCTTCTAAAAAAAGTACTAAACCCTCCCTACCCTATTTTTTCTTTCAACTCATTCAGAGTCTCTTAAATGCCCCCAATGTTTCATCTCACTGAGAGTCTCTTAAATGCCTTCGATGTTTCAGCTTCCACCACCATTCCTGGCAAGGCATTCCTGGCTTCCACAACTCTCTGTGTTAAAAAAAAAAAAAAAAAAAAAAAAAAAAAAAAAAAAAAACATACCAATGATGTCTCCCCTAAACTTCCCTCCCTTAACTCTGGTGTTTGCTGATCCTACCCTAGGAAAAGGGTGCTGGCCGTCCACCCTCTCTTTGCCTCTCATAATCTTGTAGACCTCTACCAAGTCTCCTCTCATCCTTCTACGCTCCAAAATGAAAAGTCCCAGCTCTGCTAACTTGCCTCATAAGACTTGTTTGTACATCTGAAAGAAAACAGGAAGAGGGTACTCAGGTCACATGACCAGCCCTGATTCTATTGAATGGTTGTGCAGGCTCAAAGGGGCTTCTTCTGCACCTATATTCGATGGATTTATATCAGAGCAAGATTAAGGGACTGACGTCCTGACCCTACTCCTGATTCATATGTTCATATCCTTTTACATAAAGTTCCATGCAGATGTGACCATCAAAGGTACTGGCACAGATCTTCATGCAGAATTCTACATTCAGAACCTCAATTCCATCTCTGACTTCTGAGAAGTTTGCACAGAAACAAAGGCACAGGAGAGAATTTTAGTCAGATATTTGCAGATTACAGTATTTTAGGAGCACTTCCCCAAGATGGTTCCAGGTTTGATGGTGATTCCCTTTGGGGTTCTTAGATTTTAGATTCTGTGCACATTGCACAGTTCTCAGGAACTGACATCAGATTCCCAGCAAATGTCAATGAAGAGAAAGACTTAGTGAATGAAAAGTGAGGCAAAGCCTCACCTGTTTCAATTAAATAACATTTTCTTAAAAAATAACATTGAAAATTAACCTTGTGTGTTTATAGAACATACATATGATATTAGAAAATCTATACAACGTTGCTCCATATGGAGTACATTGCAAGCAATGGGGAGCACAGGTGGTGTTATGGTTAGTGCAATGCCTTTACAGTGCCAGTGACTGGGAATGGGCTTCAAATCCCATGCTGTCAGTAAGGAGTTTGTATGTTCACCCCATATTTGCATTGGTTTTCCCTGGGGGCTCCAGTTTCCTCCTATTGTTCGAAGTGTACCGGGGGTTGTAGGTTAATTGGGTGAAATGGACTTGTGGACCAAAATAGCCTGTTAAATGTATATCTACATTTAAGTTTACATTTAAAGCATTTTAAATGTAGCAATAGGGTGGCATGGATAGAGGCCAGAGAAGATATGCAAACACATCGTCTGAGAATTTCAGTGATGAGATTTAGCCAGGTTAGGTTCCCCCACCCTCTTTGGAACTGAAGAAGTTGAGGGGAGATTTAATTGAGCTGTGAAAAATCACTGAAAGAGTCAACAGGAAGCAGTCATTTCCTGAGCAGGGAGAAATGTAACATGGGGACATAGAATAAAAGAAATAAATAAAGCGATTGAAGAGATCTGTCAAAAAACATATTGATTCATAAACAACTGGAACCCTCTGTGGCGGGCTGTCAATCAGAAGCAAACACACAAAACCAAAGACTGTACAACAGGCTTTATTCGACGTAAATTTCCACAGAACCAGCTGTGAGCTCTGAGAGTGACTTCGAAAGGGCCGGCTCAGGCTTATATCCCAGAGGGTGATTGACACCCGACCGGGTGGGGCTTGGTCCATTCAGGTCGGCCGATTGACAGCCGGCCAGGTGTTGTCTTGTCCCCATGCTCTTCTGCAGGTATAGAAGTTGCCCCCTGCAGGAGGCCAGTGGTGGACCACCACACCCTTTGCTTGAAAGAAGACAGAAAAACTCAGTGCAGTTAACAATACCTACATAGGAATGACCTTGAACTTCCATCTTAATTCACCATTCCACTACCATCTGTCTAGTCTGACTTCCATCTGAGCCTCCTGCATTTCTACAATGAGGAGGCACAATACATGCTTGAGGTTTAAGGTGAGGTGAGAAAGATTTAAAAGGGATCTGAGGGATACATTTTTTTATACAGAGAATGTCGAATGTTCAAGGATGTTTGGAGAGGTACAGTAAAATCCCTGTTATCTGGCATTCAAGCATCTGGCAATCTCAAGCAACCGGCAAAAAAACTTGCGGAAAACAAATGGATAATAAAATAAGGATGTTTAAAATTGGTGTGCCTCACCATTAATTCTCCATTCATGCAATACGTAGTATCAAGCAATCGGAAAATTCACTTATCTGGTATTTACCAATTCTCGTAGGTGCCGGAAACCAGAGGTTTTACTGTATATGGATAGGAAAGCTCAGATGGACATGGGGTAAATTCAAGCAAATAGGATTAGTGTATGCACATACCTGAGTCAGCATGGATGAGTTGGACCAAAGGGACTGTTCCCATGCTGTGTTACTCTATGAACAATGACACATTTTCTGTCTGGCATGTTGAAATCTCAGGACTCAATGTTGAATTCTCCACCAGTAGATAATTTGCTCTTTCTTTCTGCTTGTAACTGGACTGGCCATTTATACTTGCCATTCCTCTTTTCCTTTACTTCTTCACATTTGTATATTCTGGCTGGCTAATCCCAGAAGGTCACACTGCACAATGTCACCCAGTCAACACAACTTTAGTAATACGTTATGCACACAAAGGAGCTTAACTAAAAATAAAAAGTGGGAGAAACTCAGCAGGTCAAGTATTTTATACAGCAAAGGTAAAAGTCCATAGCCAACATTTCAGGCTTGAGCCCTTCATCAAGGTATGGAAAAATGTCAGCAGGCGTCCGAACAAAAGAGTTGAGGGAGTGGGGGGAGGTGTTACAGACATTGCCTCTGTTCCGCCCACCCTCCCCCACCTTCTTTGTTATCTAAACCAACTTGCTTTCTCTCATGTCTGTCCATGACCTCATACTATCCCAGCAAGATCACCCGTAAATTGAAGGGACCACACGGTTTTCCGTCTGGGCACTCTCTAACTGGATGGCATTAACACTGACTTCTCTGACCTGCTAAACATTCTCCCTCCCTTCCCTCACCCCTTGTCTTCTTTCCTCCAGCTCTCCACCCCTTCCCTCTTTATTCACAGAGCCATCCCTCCTCCCCCTGCTTGATGCTGTGCCCTCCTTCCTTATCCACCTCCTGCCTTGGGATCGTGCTCCTCTCCCTGTCCCTCCTCCACCCACCATTATTTGGGTGCCTGTTGAAGTTTGTCCATACCTTGATGAAGGGCTCAAGCCCAAAACGTTGGTTATGTACCCACACTCCTGTTCGGCTCTGAATCATGGGTCCTCTACCGGCATCACCTACGGCTCCTAGAACGCTTCCACCAGTGTTGTCTCTGCTCCATCCTCAACATTCATTGGAGCGCTTTCATCCCTAACGTCGAAGTACTTGAGATGGCAGAGGTCGAGAGCATCGAGTCCACGCTGCTGAAGATCCAGCTGTGCTGGGTGGGTTACGTCTCCAGAATGGAGGACCATCGCCTTTCCAAGATCGTGTTATATGGCGAGCTCTCCACTGGCCACCATGACAGAGGTGCACCAAAGAAAAGGTACAAGGACTGCCTAAAGAAATCTCTTGGTGCCTGCCACATTGACCACCGCCAGTGGGCTGATATCGCCACAAACCGTGCATCTTGGCGCCTCACAGTTTGGCGGGCAGCAACCTCCTTTGAAGAAGACCGCAGAGCTCACCTCACTGACAAAAGGCAAAGGAGGAAAAACCCAACACCCAACCCCAACCCACCAATTTTCCCCTGCAACCGCTGCAACCGTGTCTGCCTGTCCCGCATCGGACTTGTCAGCCACAAACGAGCCTGCAGCTGACGTGGACATTTACCCCCTCCATAAATCTTTGTCCGCGAAGCCAAGCCAAAGAAGAAAAATAAAGTCCACTGTTTGACCTGCTGAGTTTCTCAAACATTGTGTTTTTACTTCAAGCATGGTGTCTGCAAACTTTAGTGTTTTACCTCTTGCTTTCTCATTTTCTCAGTTCTGATGAAGGGTCTTCAGCCTGAAATGTTAAATGTTTCTTTTTCTACTGATGTTGCTGAGTTTCTCCAGCACTTGCTCTTCACTTTAGATTTCCAAAATCTCCAAGATTTTTCATTGGCAATTAAAAATAATCTTTGTGGCCTTCTTTACATCAGAGAGACTGGGCGCAGACTGGGAAATCGCTTCGCTGTGACAGGGATCTCCCAGTGGCCAACTGTTTCAATTCTGCATCCCACTCCCATACTCACGCCTGTCTATGGCTTCATGTATTCTCCCACCAAGACCACCCATAAATAGGGGGAACAGCACCTGATTTTCTGTCTGGGCACTCTCTAGCTGGATGGCATAAACATTTTCTGGTTTCTCTGAACTTGCTCTCCCTACCACCCCCCCCCCCTCCCTTCCCTCTGTCTTCTTTCCATCAGCTCTCCACCCTTTCCCTCTATTCACCGAGCCATCCCTCCTCCCCTTGCTTACAGCTATGGCCTCACTCCCTTCTCCACCTATTACATCCTGCCCTGTGACCACACTCCTCCTCTTACCCTTTCATTTAGACATCTTCTACATTTTTCCATGCCTTGATGAAGGCCTCAAGCCCGAAATGTCGGTTATGTATTTTAATTTTTGTTATATAAAAGACATTGTTTGACCTGCTGAGTTTCTCCAGCGTTGTGTTTTTATTTCAACTATGGTGTCTGCAGACCTTTGCGTTTACTTCAAGATTACTCTGTTCCTTCTCATCTCCCCACCAGTGAGTTCCCATGATGAGGGTCAAACAGGTGTCATGGATATTTATTTGTTTAAAAGGTGCCGGTTGTATGGGGACTAATCATGGGAAAAAGCAAACTCCAACCAGGAATATAGGTCCATTGGATGTGGTGTGGACAACCTGGGAGAATCGATTCTGTTCAATCAGACATCTGTGGTGAATCTGTGTTGTGCTGTCAATCTCTCACTGTGCTTAATCTGCTTCACTGACATTGGACATGTATTATCTCTACCACTAAAGACACTTCCCTTGGGTATAACTGTGTATGGACCCATTATCTTCCATTCCAGTGGCTCCAGGATGAATTTTCTTGGTGCTTTTTTCTTCTTCTTCTTATCGGTGGGAGTATTTTTCACCCTACATGCTTTAGCGAAGTGGCCATGTTTCCCACAGTAGCTGCAAGTAGTGAATTGAGCTGGACGCTTCTGTCTGGGGTGCCAGCTCTTATCACAAAATTAACATTTGCCAAGGGTTCATCCCCTTCTCTCCTTCGGAGTTCCAGCACTCCTGGATGTTTCATTTTCAGCTTCCAGCATTTCACTGGACTGTATGGCACTTCTCAGTGTTTTGGCTAGTGTGACCGTCCGGCCATAGGTCTCTAGTAGCCTCTGACGGATGTAACTGGAGTCGATTCCGTTGACAAAAGCATTCAGCTTCAAAGCATT
The DNA here is from genome assembly GCF_036971445.1 of Narcine bancroftii. Taxonomy (NCBI): domain Eukaryota; kingdom Metazoa; phylum Chordata; class Chondrichthyes; order Torpediniformes; family Narcinidae; genus Narcine; species Narcine bancroftii. The sequence goes on along the minus strand of NC_091473.1, from coordinate 140,537,804 downwards.
GCGGTATTGTTCCACATCCACTGCCCCGACATCGTATTTGTTTGTCAACGAGTCGAGAGCCAGTGCAGAGGCAGCATCGCTTTCCCTGGGTTTCTGGCGTCTAGTCAGCAACTGGTGTTGAGCAAGTGAAACATTCCGTGGTGCCGTATAGTAAGCGGTCAGTCGTTCCCGGGCTATAGTCGTAGCTCCTCGAGTTACAACAAAAGGGATCTCACCCAGTAAGGAATTCAGGTGGCCCCGCTGTATCCTCTTATTGAGCACGTTGTTCCGAGCCATGTAGTAATTGAAACAAGCAATCCAGTGGCTGAAGATTTCTCTGGCCCTTGGGGCAGACTGGTCGATTATCAGCTGCTCTGGCTTGAGTGCTGCACCCATTTCACCACATCATGCTGATTTCATTCCCTGCAGAAGCTGATGACCTTGTGATATTTGTCTCTGAGGCCAATGTCAGAGCATCCGTTAAGAAAGAAAACCCTTACAAGGCATCATGCCCTGATGGCATAGTACTGAAAATCTACGTCAACCAACTAGCCGGAGTGTTCACGAACATTTTCAATCACTTATTGCTGCAGTCGGAGAGCATCAAACATACCTGTGGTTAAGAATAGCATAGGGAGATGCCTCAATGACTTTTCCAGTAGCACTAACTTCTACTGTGATGAAATTCTTTGAGAGGTTGGTCATGGCCTGAATTAACATGTACCTAGATAAAGATCTGGACCCACTGCAATTCACCTACCATCACTATTGCATATGCAATCTCTTTGGATCTTCTCTCAGCTTTTGATCACTTAGACAACAGCATCACGTCTATCAGGCTACTTTTCATCGTCTACAGCTCAGCTTTCAACACCATCATATCCTCAGTGCTGGTCAACAAGCTCCAAAACCTGGGCCTATGCACCCCACTCTGCAACTGGATCCTTGACTTCCTCATCCAAAGACCACAGTCAGTATGAATTGGAAACAACGTCACCTCCTCACAGATGATCAACATACTGTCGGTGCACCTCAAGGATGCGTGCTTAGCCCATGGATCTACTCGCTCCACACCCATGACTGTGTGGCCAGGCACAATTCAAATGCCACCCACAAATTTGCCAATGACATCATGGTTGTTGGCAGAATCACACCGTAGTATCACCAGCAATGAGGAAGTGTGCAGGAGGGAGCGAGATCAGTTAGTTGAGTTGTGTATCAACAAGAACATTAGCAAAATCAGAGAGCTGATTGTGGGCTTCAGGTGAGGGAAATCAGAAGAACACAAACCAGTCCTCATCAAGGGGTCAGCAATGGAAAGGATTAAGAACTTCAAGTTCTTGTGTATCAACATCTCTGAAGATCTGTCCGGGGCCCCCATGTCATTGCAATCATGAAGAAGGCTTGCCCATGGCTGTGCTTCCTGAAGAGTTGGAGGAGAGTTTGAGAAAGACCCTTGGAAATTTCTACAGGTGTACCGTGGAGAGAATTCTGATTGGCTGCATCACTGTCTGGTATGGAGGTGCCAATGTGGACTTATCCAGCGTCATCATGGGCATCTGTCTTGGGGACATCTACAAGAGATGCTCTGGTTTCCTCGCACCCTTCAAAGTATACTAGGGTGGCCATTCAAAAAAGAGGACATGGTCATAGGCTACCATATAACAATTTCAGGCCATCTCGGCCCCTCTAGTCCATACTGATTTAATCGATCTCCTCTAGTCCCATTTACCTGCTCCCTGCCCATAACCCTCCAATCCCCTCACATCCATGCACTTATCCAACCATTTCTTAAATGACAAAATTGACCCAGCTGCAACCACCTCTTCCGGAAGGTCGTTCCACTCAGCCACCAAGCTCTAAGTGAAGAAGCTCCCTCTCATGTTAACTTATGACCCCTTGTTCAAATCTCACCTGCCCTCAAGGGGAAGATCCTATTCACATCTACTCTATCTATCCCTCTCATAATTTTAAATACCTCTATCAAATCCCCCCCTCAACCTTCTACGTTTCAATGTCTACTCTATCTTTCTTTGCATTCTAGATGCTGCAATCCAGGCAACATTTTAGTAAATCTTCTCTGCACCCTCTCTACCTTATTGATATCCTTCCTATAATTTGGGGACCAGAACTGCACACAGTATTCCAAATTTGGCCTCACCAGTGCCTTGAACAGGTTCAACATCACCTCCCAGCTCCTATTTTCTATGCTTTGATTTATAAAGGCCAGCATGCCAAAAAGTCTTCTTTACCACTCTGTCCACATGAGAATCCACTTTCAGAGAAGGATGAACCATTATTCCAAGATCCCTCTGTTCCTCTTGTAAGGTAAAACATCATGAGATGGGAATGTGTAGGGAGTTACCCTGTACAGGGCAGTAACAAGAAGGGGAGGTGTCCTTGTACTCCTGTTAGGTAAAACATCATGAGATGGGACCGGAGAAGGAGTCACCCAGTACTAAGGAGTAACAGAATGCATCCTTGTACTTACAAGATAAGAGAGACATTGATGGATTGAGAGGCAGGAAGCTAGCAGGGAAAGGATAGCAACAGTTTTAGTCATTGGACAAGTAATGATATGATGATGTTCTAAGCATGTATCCAAGGGTATAAAAAATCACCATTTTGCTGATAACGGCAGAATGCATTCTCCGACTAACTTTGTTAGTCGCAAGTGTTACAATCCGGTAATAAAGAACAAAGAACCCTGATTTCGACTCAGCCTGGTGTTTGTCTCACTCATTCATGAACAAAGCAGACCTAACACTCTCCATTCCTCAATACCCTCCCCTTCACTACATACATCCTGTTTTGATTATTCTTCCCAAAATGAAGCACCTCACACTTATCTACATTAAACTCCATCGGCCACCTTTCAGCCCACTCTTCTAAACAGTCCAAATCCTTTTGCAGTCCCTGAAAAAACATCTTCACTGTCCACAACTCCCCTTATTTTTGTATCGTCTGCATATTTACTCATCCAATTTACCACTTCATCATCCAAATTATTAATGTAAATGACAAACAATAAGGAACCCAGCACCGATCCCTGAGGCACACCACTCATCACCGGCCTCCATTCTGACAGACAGTGGTCCACCATGATTCTCTGGCATCTACCTTCTAGCCACCCTTGAACCCATCTGACTAACTCAACATTAATATCGAACACTTGAACCTTCCTTACCAATCTTCCATGTGGAACCTTATCAAAAGATTCATCATGTTGGAACTCAGATAACTCCTCTTGGTATTGCACTAGAACTTCAGATAAGTCCACCAGAAATGGCTGAATTAACCAAGAGGGAAAATCCATTGCCTTTAAATCACAAAATTTAAAATAGTCAACAATGACGTTTGTAGCAGCATTAGTTACCTCACACTTATTCAACCAATTGAATTGACTGAAATTTCTTGCAGAAATATTCCTTTGGCATAATTCCAGAAGTGTCATGAATCCAAATATCTTTGCTTTTGCATCAACGAGCGTCATATTTGCTTGTTCAATGTACTTAGTTTCTCAAAAATGTCCGTCAAGTAACTCATATAATCTTTGCCACCTGTTGTTAGCAAGAGCTCATTTCAGGTTTGTTCTTTAAAAAAATCGCTGAGGAGATCAAACAGTTCCATAAACCTTTTGAAGCAGTTTCCCTTTGACAACCACCTTACTGCAATGTGAAGCAATAATCTCACATGTTTGCATTTTTATCAACACAAAACTGCTTAAACAGGCATTCATGTTTGGCATTAGGTTTGATGGCATTAATACAATTGATCACAGAATGCAGTATCTCATGTAGAACAGGGGAAACTTTAATGGCAACAAAGTTTTTTCAGTGGATAACTCAATGCAAAACCAACATATTTGGATTTTCATCCATTAATTTTAAACATCCTGTTTTTAACCCATCATAGCAGGTGCACCATCTTCAGCAGAAGATACAATGTTTCCTTTTGGTATTTCATTTTCATCCAAGTAATTTTTGAGCTTGCTGTAGATATTAACTCCAGTAGTGGTTCTTTCTAATGACTCACTAAACAACATCTCTTCTTGAATCTCCTCCTGATCAATATATCTCATGTATGCTAGTAACAGAGCCGCCCAGTTGTATTGAGAATCTTCATAATAGGCAAAAAGGTTCATCATGTAGAGGAGGTATAAACCCAAACTTCAAGAACTCCACTGAATATTGACCAACCTTTTGCTTGCTTGGTCTGCTTATTTTGAATATACAACACATGTATATGTGTATATGTTACAACGCATGTAACGGAGACAGAGGAAAAAGGGAAGAGAGAGAGAGAGAGTGTAACAGAGAGAGATAGTCAGATCTAGAAGAAAGGGGATGGGGGGGGGGTAAATGGAAACTGGAGAAGTTGATCCAGTTAGAAGATACCCAAATAGAAGATGAGGTATTGTTCCTCCAATTTATGGGTGGTCTCAGTCTGCCAGTTCAGGAGACCATGCTGATCTTATTTTGGGCAGTAACTGTGATCTCCTTACTCAGTTTCTGAAAAATCCTAAGAGAGTGAGACAATGTGGTTGACGGTTCCTTCGGAAATGGCCAAGTCTATCAAACAGCTGTGCACCTTGAACTTCTGCAATCAAATGAGATTGGTGTTTTCAGTGATGTTTCAGCTCCCTGAAACAGATTGAAATACAACAACACGAGGTCCCTGAAACAGATTAATACATCAGTGCAGCTCCCTGAAACTGATTAACACAACAGTGCGAGCTCCCTGAAACAGATTAATCAATATTTTATTATGTCTTAGAATTGAAAAATGTAATAAAAGTAATGACCGATTCAAAGGAAGAATACTGACTCTAAAAAAAACATGAAAATAAACTCTAGTGCAGTTTCTGAAATTTTTTCTCGCAGAGAGTGTATCAAAACTGCACTACCTTTGTGCTTTACTTTCTAGGGTCCCTATTTTTTTACGATTTTGGCATCCCCTCTGTACTGACAATAACCATACCAGCAGTGCGAGTGTAAGACAGGTTTAATAAACTAATATGTACACTAAGAGGTCTTGTCTCTCTGCAAGACAAACCTGGAAGGCTAGACTGTAGCTCTGGACTGCTTTATAGACAAGGTCACCAGGATGACCCCTGGTGATCTAGTGGTGCAATTACATATAACCACACCCTCAGGCTGGCTCCTGGAGCAGACCCCCCCCCCCCATCAATTACGCTAGTGCACAAAGATACATACAGATACAGATCTCATTCACTAATGAACTGAGAAAGTAAAGGGGTATGGACGGAGTCATGATTGTTGAGATAATTTGGAATCCTCATCGCAATTGAGGTAATTTGGAATAGGTGATAATAAGACCAGTTAAAAAAATATAATTATCATGTTAACCTAGGATAACAACAGTTAAAATAAGATAAATCATGGAGAAACCATAGAGAAACATCAGAAGAGGAAAAACACGTTATGAAAATAAAAAGAACAAGGTGATTTTACTTGGAAGTTACCACAATTGTGTTGTCCTCACAGTATTGCCAAGTCACATCTTTTACCCCAACATAATGAGTTTATTTTTTCAAACCAACTTTTTAATTAGTTCTCAAAATATTTCCACGTCCCACCTATGGTCTAAATTTAAACATTTAAATTTAAATTTTGATTCTGATTCCTAATATCAGCCAAAATAACTTGAGATTTTGAGGGCATCGATTTAGTTTTGAGTTTGAACACAAATTAAATCTGTCTAGTTTATTGATGTCTCTGTTTATTGAATACAACTAAAAAGAAGCAGTGCTTCACTGTTAATATGGCTCTGGATAACTCCATGTGACCAATCAATTAATAATGGAAATAACATGGAATCTTACTCTAATCCTGCACAAGGCCAGAGGCCCTTGAGTACAGCGTTTTTGACAGGCTGCTTATTTCTGTAGCCTGTTTTGGCCCAGATTTCCATTAATGTAGCCAAAGGCAAAAAAGGCGCTTTATGGAGCAAGTACATTCGTTTTGAGATTAAGATAACCTGTGCTTGATGCTCGTAATCATGGTTGAGGTTGGTTGCAGAGTTCACCTCATGCCAAATGCTAGAGAGTGCTGAGTTTTCAGTGCAGTTTACTCAAAATTTTGGGGACACGGGCTCGTGGGCCAGAAGGGCCCTTTACCTTGCTGTACGTCTAAATTTAACAAAATTAAATTTTCCTCTTGATCTATTCCTCTTTTAAAGTTACCAGTTTGTGTAATCATGGTGTAACAGAGCCCATTGCTGTGAACGTTTCCCAACTAGAATGTAGTAACCTTGTTTCAAAATGCATGCTATAAATGATATAAAGCAATTGTAAAATCCCTGCACTGGTCTCTGCTGAATGTCAGATATACTTTGATACTGATATTTAAGGAACTAGTCAAAACTTCCCTTTCATTAAAACATGATGTCCTCAAGATAATATGTCTATTACATATTATCCTTCTTTTAATTTTCTCCTTCTCTAGAAACATTTACAGTAAAATCACCCATATCTGGTGCCTACGGCGATTGCGGAGGCCAGATATGTGAATTTTCCGGTTGCCTGAGAGTCACCTGCATGACACCAGCATTAAGAATAAACAGTTAAAAAGACAAAAGACTGTGCCAAATATAAAGTAATTTGAAAAGAAAAATCAGTATTGTAGTCCTTAATTATGTAAAGTTCACTTTAATCAGGTAATTCCTTGAACTAACAAAATTGACATTTAAATTTGAATCCTGTAACAGCTATGCTAACCCCCCCCCCCCAAGTTTACAGATAAAGCCTTTCTAATGTACTTAATACTAATAAGTAGACATTTTAAGGGAGTCACCCCAACGATGGGCGGCTTCATCCTGGGCTCCGCCATATTATTCAAACACAACTTTATTGAGATGTTACCCAAACAGCTGCTGCAGCAGGGTATATGATCAGGGCGCTCTGCTGGTTGAATATTTGCTCCCATCTTTACCAATGAGTTATGTGTTGCTTCAGAAAACATTTATAATTTTAAACTTTAATTAAAATTCTTATTTATTTTAAACTTAATTATTTATTTTAAACTTAATTTATTTCCTCAAACTTTATTTTTGCTGGTTGCTTGAATTTCACATAACAGGGATTTTCCTGTATTATCCTGAATATGGGGGTAGCTTTCAAGTAAGTCTATTAGACATGAGAGCAAGGTGCTGAATTGTTTAGGTTGGTTTATTGCTATGTGACCAAGTACATAGTGAAAGTCTTAGTTTTGTGTGTGTATCCAGGTAGCACAATAAGTCCATGCTCCAGCACCCATTTGGATTTAACTATTCACAGAAAAACCATAAGGTTAAAGCAAAGTAACAAGATTAATCATGTTCTTATTTTAATATAAAAGGCAAATTAATTCACAGCCAACAGGATTTACAGCGAGGTTTAATTGTGCCTATTTTTCTGAGAAAGTAGATTTTAGAATATAATAAAATGCAAGTTTAAAATGGATACTGGATGTTTTAAGATGGTGAATGGAAGGGTAAAGGGGATGGGCTGCATTTTTGCGCCATGTTCCTTTCTCTGTTATCAGCTTGGGAGCTGGTAAGAAGCTCCTTATTTGGATGAGTGGTGTGAGACTAAATGACAAATCCCGAGAAAATTTTAAGGGATATGTCCTTATATGGAGCGGCCCAGTTGAATGTTCCAAAAACTAGACACGAGAAACTATAAATTACCATAAATTGTTGTAAGCCACTAGGCTACTCTCCTTTGTAGGAGGCTAGAAACTTGTGGCAGTGTCTCTTGCTGTAATGGAGATTTTACACTTCGAAAAATGATTAAAATTTTGTTTTTGCAACTATATTTGTGTTTTGCTTTGGAGCACTTTAAAATTTCCTGAGATCCTTACACTCCTGGCAGAGCTTCCTGTGTAATGTCCTGGAGTAGAAACACTGACACTCTTCTCTAACCCAGAGTCAGTTTGGATTATTCTCTGCTGTGTCTGCACAGGCTGAGAGCTAACATTGGGCCCTGCTGTTCAGGGTGAAGGTTATTGATACTGAGCAATGGAATTCTTCTACTGCCAGACATTTGGTTCAGCAGCAAGTCTCCAGAATTAGAGATAACACAAGTCATCTGCAGAATAGACCTCCTGATTTTCTGCCCTGACAATGTACTCAGTCCCCATACTAGAAGAGTACACTTGCTCCATCAACAAGTGTGGAATGTCTTTAAGACATCAGTGTTCTATAAAGGAATATTATATTCTCCATGATAAGCCAAAATCATACGAGATGGCAGAGCAGGTGTGAGGTCAAAGCACTGAAATTCTAGAGGAACTCACGGTACAGGAGGTAAAGATACATTACCGATGTTTTGGGCCTCAGCCTGTCCTCAATGTATGAAAAATACAGGTGTCCGAATTAAAGGCTGGAAAGAAAGGGGAGGGGGAGGAGTCCAGACCAACAAACAAAAGGTATTCACTGCGTATGATAAGAGGACAGGTGAGAATTGATTTTGGCTCTGTGAACGGAGACAGAGGAAAAAGGGAAGAAAGAGAGAGAGTAACAGAGAGAGATAGACAGAGACAGAAACAGATCTAGAGGAAAGGGGGGAGGGTGGTTAATGGAAACTGGAGAAGTTGATCCAGTTAGAGGATGCCCAAATAGAAGATGAGGTATTGTTCCTCCAATTTACGGGTGGTCTCAGTCTGGCAGTTCAGGAGACCATACTGGTCTTATTTTGGGCATTAACTGTGATCTCCTTACTCAGTTTCTGAAAAATCCTAAGACAGTGAGACAATGTGGTTGACGGTTCCTTCGGAAATGGCCAAGTCTATCAAACAGCTGTGCACCTTGAACTTCTGCAATCAAATGAGATTGGTGTTTTCAGTGATGTCCATATTCTATGAATTAATAAAAGAAAATGCAGGGCAGCAAGTCAGTGCGTTTCTTTATGCTAATGCTATTCCCTGTACTTGCATTCAAAGTCTGATGGTTGAATTTTTTTGCATATTCAATAAAAAAGGTACAGCAGGAGGTGAAGAGGTCTAAATGACCCATGTCCTTGAATTGTACACTTGTATGTTTGTCCATTAACAAATAAAACCAGGACCATCAGAACATTTCCACTTCCACCCAATTCAGCCTGCTGGCTTCTTTGAATGAGAATGCCAGTTGACCCTGCTCCATTGAATGAGGTCAACTTCATATAAAGGGAGATCCAGGTCTAAGCCACAATATGAAGATTCAGAAGCGAGGGCCTATTGGAGATATTTCAGGGAGAGGCAATACCATGAAATTATTTGAAAGCATTTACGATATTCTTGAACTCCATGTGTTGTGACGGACTGTGCTGATTGGGAATTGGACAGATGGATGTGCTCCTCTATGCTTGAGAGCAGGTGGGCTACTCAAAGTTTGTAGTCAAAATACAGACATTGCCAACACAGACCCATGGATGCTCCCTGACCTGCTGAGTTGGTTCCAAAAATGCTCAGCAAGCACCTCATCTAGATTACCACTGATTATTCCAATCTTTATGAAAATTTAATGTCCTTTCTTCCTTGTGCCCCTCCTCCCCCCAAACATACCAGTTACTCCTTGCTTTGTATTCCATTCTTCTGTCAGGTTACTGTTAGAAGGCTCATACGTTTCACCTCTTTTACAGTGAAACCCCTAATTAATGGAATCACTCCTCCACTTTGTCAAATAGTTTCTTGTTCATCCTCGTGCCAGATACCTTTTCATGTTTGAATTCCAATCTATGCTGCTTCATAATGGCCTTCAGACCATAATTATTTTTATTTGTGGTCTCAATTCACCTCTTTTGGTTTGAATTAGTTCGGTCCTTTTATTAAGAGCTGAAGTTGCAAAAATAATAAAAGGGAAAAAGTGAAGTGTTTGCATCTGACTGCACAGAATAGTTGTCTGAGATCCCAGATTTGCCCATCTTACCTATCCCGTCAGCCTCGAGTTTAGAGAAACACTGAGCTGGGAAGATCTAACCTTGACTGTGTCGATTAACTTGCCTGGAAGGGGTGTACAAAATAGTCTGATAATTGACGGAAATGGTGGAGTTTCACCACAGCAGACATTCCATCAATTTCAAGACCAGTAATGAGGAAGCCAGTCTAATAACAAAGAGTGAAGAGCTTGAGACACTCAGCAGGTCTGTGGAGAGAAATGAACAGTGAACGCTTCAGGTCGGGTGCAATCCACAGATGTGCTGGAGAAACACAGCAGGTCACGCAGCATCCATAGGAAGCAAATCAATGTTTCAGGCCTGGGCCCCTCATCAGGGAGATCCCTGGTGATGGTGGGGGGGGGTGGGGGGAAGGGGTGGTGGTGGTGGTGGGTGAGGTGGAGAGGAGGGAGGAAATGGAAAGGGGAGGAGTACATGCTAACAGGTAAGAGGTGGAAGGATAGAAGAGAAAAAAAGCTGAGATGTGAAAGGGGGAGAGGGCAGAGAGTAGCTCTGTGATAGTGGGAGGGGGTGGGTTTCAGGTCATGTCCCTTGTTAAGCACTACTAGTGCTGAGCTATTACAGTACTAGTGACCTAGGTTCAAATCCTGTAAGGAATTAGTATGTTCCATGATTTTCCCTGGATCTTCAGTTTCCTTCCACCATTCATGGAGGTTGTAGGCTTATTGGTGTATTTGGGCAACAGGGACTCATCAGCCGGAAGGGCCTGCTACCATATTTTACATCTAATATGATTCAAAACATAGCAACACACCATTAAACACATTTGATGTGGTTTTAAGAAAATGAAACTATATATAATATATCCATTAGAGTTATTTGTGAGTGTAACCAGAAGGTTTGAGAGAGCTCAGTCAGTTGTTAGGTTCATGCAGCTATTTGAGGAAAATTAGCTTGGCCCATAGTTATCAAATGAAAAGAGTGTTTGAAAATGAGGACCTCAAACCCAGCACAAAACTCATAGTCCATGGGGATATGATTTTCATCCTCCAGAAATCTGAGGTTTGAACTACCTACAGCAGGCTCTTCAAAGCACTGAAGTGGGTCATTGCAGGGACATATGAGCCAATGTTCATGTCCTCTCTTTGGCCAACATCCCCAGCGCTCAGACCTTAATTATATTCAGTCAGCTTTGGTGGCCAGGACATGTCTTGTTCTGAATATGGACTGGGAACAGGTCAGTAGGCAGAGACTAGAAGGGCTGAAGGTTCTAATCCTTGGGATTTCATGGAGTTTGGTCACTAAAAGTGATGGAGTATTTGAAACAAACTTAAGTTCTTTGGGAGCACATAAAGGTCCAATGGAAATGGTGAAAGAAGAAGCTTTCTTGCAAAACATTCACCGACCAGTACCATAAAAAAACCACCTGCTCCATCTGTGATAGGACCTGCAGGTCCCACATTGGCCTCAATAGATGGAATAGAATTGGAGTGGAAGCAGATCAACCATGAGGCTGAAAAATAGAAGGAAGGAAGGTTGAAGGTTGCAATGAGAGCAAGACGGAATAAGTAATTGGGAAGGAACATTGCAAGCTGTGGTATTTGAGTGGAGATGGCATCAAGGGACATGTTTTCTTCTCCCCCAACCCCCAACCCATCCACGCACCAATAACACTAGCAACAATTTTTTTTAAAAGGTTTGCTTCCTGAAAAAAATTGGGGATTATGATTGAGAACTATAAGCTGAATACAAAGATCATTTCAGATTTGGAAGTTGGAGAAACATAACATTAATTTTTCTTGAATTTAACATGTTTAATTGCATCATTGATGCTGAGCCAAGCTCTCAGGTTGACTGTTGCACAACAAATGTGAAGAGCCCAGGGTTTGTCTTGGTCACCAATTTTACAACCAAAATAGAGCTCATAGGCTTTCTTAATAGGTGCAGTCATGCGGACACTCACCACAAATGTAACAGAATGTATCACAGCTGTTGCAACATTGATGAGGCATTTATGTTATATTGAATCTTCCTGTAAACAATAAATGCTATTGTTAAGTACACTCTCTATGGTATTGCCTGAACATGTGCATCAACATGCATTCAATTTATAATCAATGTAATGCACAGCATCTGTGTATGTGAGCTGCTTTTATAGCCTGTCTGTATCTATCCTGACTAAGCATGCCCAGGCCTAAGACTATGTTCCATAGCTCTTGCACTGAGTGTATCTTCAGGCATGCTTGAACTGACCAAAACAGCTTGCTTTGTGGGCAATATACTAGTAAAATATGACAGAAAATCACAGAATATGTTATATCTAAAAAATGTACGTGATAGGATAATTTTAAGGTGATTTTCGTGATCAGGAGCCCCAAATCCAGGAAGCAACATTTCATTGTGCAGTGTAACGATTCATCACGATTAAGAATTATGTATCTGTATGAGATACTTAACCGACCCTTTGAAATATGTGATAATTTGAATTCCAAATTGCCAGTGGGGCATAATATGGAGAATTGTGAAATTATTCATTTTGGCAGGAATTTTGAAAATATTGTTCTCTTTTTAAATGGTGGGAAACTGGGAAGCATTGGGCTCCAAAGATATCTTTATACATGAATCACAATTAGTTTCAATACAGTTATTGAAGATAATTTGCATTCAAAGGCTGTGAAAGCATTTATTTTACAGGGAGAAATTTTGTGATATCACACAGCGCTGCATAAAGTTTTGGTTCTCTTTAAAGGTGTATGTATCTTATAGAAGGTGTGGAAAGATTTAACAGATCTATTCATGAGATATGAGAGTTTTATTGAAGATATACAGAGTAGAATGGGTCCAAATTCTCAAGAATTTATAATGTGCATAAAATTCTTCAATGTTTGACAGGATGGGGGCAAGAGATCTGGTTCATATGCTGACTGGTCTGCATTCAGGACCTTGTTGTTTATACTTGCCTTCCAAATCTTATGCCATAATACTAGTGGCTTCATTTCATAAGTAAAAACACACAGAAACACACATATACCTTGAAGAAGGGCTCAGGCCTCAAACCTCAGTAATATATCTTTACTTTCTATGGGCCCTGTGAGACCAGCTGAGTTCCTCCAACACAATGGTTTTCATACTGACCCCCTAAACTCATATTCCACTTTAGTAAGGGATTACTTAAGGTGGTGTGTGGGTGGAAAGAAAAAGTTCGAAAACCACTGTTTTAATTGCACCTAATTGACTCCTTATGTGCTCAGTTTCATAGCTCCAAAGGAAATAGGCCAATGACCATTTTCTCAAGCAAATTATTTCAGTAACAATTGGGTCAAGAGCAGTGATTCTCAACCTTCCCATCCCACTCACATATCACCTTAAGCAATCCCTTACTCATCACAGAGCACTTATGGCATAGGGATTACTTAAGGTGGAATGTGAGTTTAAGGGGGCAATTTGAAAACAACTTTTCCAGCATTTCTATGTATTTTTACTACAATCACAGCGCCTGCAATCTTTTGTGTTTCACTCATTTCAAAAGTACCTATGGATTCCAAAGTGACTCAGGGCTTATATTTTTAGTTTGTTATTCTTGTAAGGTATTTATTTTTGTCCTGAGCCCAGAAAGCTGTGATTTCCTTTTTCTGTCTCAATACTTAGTTCCTTACTTCTGTCTCATTACGGTCTTCCATGGTAATTCAATACTTTACAATACAATTCTTCTATGAATTTTAGAATAAGTTCCTAGTTTTACCACTGTTTGTTATTGCACCGAATAAGCAGACAACACAAGTGGTAACCTTAGACAAAATTTTACTATAAATAATGGCAGTTTTGTGTAATGGCGTCTGGTTTCAGCCAAGTTCTGTTTTTTACTGCTGCGCCTTGCAGGGACTCACGCATGTGCAGTAGCGTTGTACCGAGTACAGTGGCTGCAACGCAATTGCAGCGGGTGCAGAGCAGCCGATGGGAGTGGCTGGCTACATCCCCTTTCTCGAGCAGCGCCCCGCCCCCCAGTACCTCAATCCATGCTGGTGCTGTACATCACAATAGTTACAGTTCAGCAATGAACAGCCAGTCCAGTTTAGTCCCAATATTTTGAGCTGGGCTTACAAATACGCCCAGCGTGGGTTTCATAGTAGCCACTGGTGGAATTGGATGCTTGGGGTGCTTCAGCCTGAGAGGATGCACCATCCGTGGTCTCAGGGGTGCAGTCAGTTGTTTCATGGCTTGTCAGTGAGGGAGCTCCGCCTACCCCGGGTTCACATTCCAGATCCTGGTATATAGTTGGTTTGGGATGGCGGTGTCTCCCTTACAGGAAGGATGTGTTGACGGTTTCTCCGATACACCCTTCCTTCTGATTTGAATTGTGTTGGAGGAACTCAGCTGGTCTCACAGGGCCCATAGAAAGTAAAGATATATTACTGAGGTTTGAGGCCTGAGCCCTTCTTCAACTACACCCATGTTGTCTTATCTTGTGGAGTTTGCATCTTTATGACTTGCCCTTTTACTAATGGCTCGAGCGGTCGGCTGTTTCTATTGGAGCACCTTTTTTGTGTTAGTCTCCTGTTTAATAGCTGGGACTTAATTTCTTGTGGGTCCTTTAGCTGGGGTTTCAGGAACCTCCTCGCCATTGGCACGGTCATCCACATCTGCCTGGACATGAGCCTCTGTGCCGGAGAGCCCAATGTGGCATTGTAAGGGATGTTCCTGAGGTCCAGCAGGTTGAGGAACACATCCGTCTTTTCTCTGTGAGACTACTCTGTGAGCTGTTTTGCACTCCTCATGGCTCTTTCAGTCAACCTGTTTGACTATGGGTACTCCGGGCTGCTAGTGATGTGGTTGAAATCCCATGTTGCTGCAAAATGTCTGAATTTCTCACTGGTAAACTGTGTGCCGTTGTCCGATAGCAGAGTATTGGGTGCCCCATGCACTGAAAAGTGCCTCTTCAACTTGGTAATGACTGCCGAGAAGGTGACATCAGGTAAAAGGCCTATCTCAAACCATCCAGAGTATAAATCGATAAGTTCCAAATACTGTGCCATTTGAAGATGTTTGTTGCCACGGTTGACCAGGGGAGGTCTGGCACCAGGTGGAGCAGCAGTGGCTCTTTTTGCTGGTGTGGCCAGGTGCTGTTGCGCACCGAACAAGTTTGTACCTCCTGGTCTATGTCTTCGGTCATCCCTAGCCAAAAACCTATGACTCTAGCCCTGTGTTTGGTTGCTCTGTCCCTGTGCAGGATGCTGGCATAGATGTTTTCCAGTGGACTTGGGACTACTGCTCTCAGGCCTTTCATTATGATTCCGTCATCAATTAGTCATTTGTCCCAGAATGGGAAGTAGGATTGCACTTCAGGTGGTGGCTGCGCTGCTTGTCTGGCCAGCCACCCTTGATAAAAGTGTCCAGGGTCTTCAAAGTTGTGTCTTCACTTGTGTGCTGTCTCAGTTCCTCCTACCAGGAGGAAGAGATGTGCATTTATTGTCATTATATCAAAAGTGTCCTCTTCCTCAGCTTGTTAGATCATCCATTTTCTGGGAGCACGGGATAGCGCGTCGACTAAATGCATTTCTTTTCCATACTTGTAAACTAAAGTCAGGTTGTATTTCTGAAGCCTGAGCATCATTCTCTGTCATCGTGCAGGGGCCATAGATTGGCTTCTTCAGTATTGTGACCAGAGGTAATTGGTCAGTCTCTATGGTCGCTGGTCTACCATAGATGAAGTTGTTGAATTTTGAGCAGGCGAAAACTACTGCCAACAACTCCTTCTCTATTTGGGTGTATCTGGATGTGTAGGCTACTGTTTTCCATCTTGGAGGCATGCTGCACCCAGACTGTACAGTGATGTATCACAGGTTAGCATGATTGGTCTTCGACATATGCATCAAATACATTCTGTTGTTGCTCGTGTCAGGACCACGCTAAGTCTTTGTGTGTCAGCTGCCTTAGTGGAGCCATTAGGAGTGGTAAGATCATTGGAGTTTGGGATGAACTTGCTCAGGTAGTTGACCATGCCCAGGAAATGTTGTAGCACTGTCATGTCTGTCGGTACTGGCATTTCACTGATTCCTCTGGTCGTTGGAGAGTCAACCTTCAGGCCTTCTCCTGTGAAAACATGGCCTACATAGCCGACCTGGTTCAGCCAAAATCCACACTTCCAGGGTTGAGCTTAAGGTTTACCTTTAGGCTGTCGAGTACCTTTTTTTAAATTCAGCCGAAACTCGTGCTGAATGTGGTCAGCAGTGACGACTTGTAGTCAAGTTTGTTTTTAGGTTCTTCTTTTGACTTTTAAACATTGAAGGAGAAATATGACATACAAAATCATACAATTTTTGCATATTATCAACTTAAATTATATTTAAAAAGGAAATTAGGTACGAATTTAAGACTTCTGGAGCAAAGTCAATTTGAATATTTAATTACAGATACATTTATTGAGAAATTTATTACCAATATGTATATAAAATTGCAAGGTACTATGGGGAAAAAGGATTTCTATAAATCTAAACAAAGATGGGAAAAATATTTAAATATACAAATTCAAGAAGAAATATGTGTCAAGAGAGTGTTACAAATACGATTAATGCTGGATATCAAATGGTTTAATACAATTTTCTACATCAATTATATTATACTTATAAATTAAATGGTCTAACCCCAATCATTCTGATAAATGTTTTTAATAAGGTAATAGGGACTTTTTTTTACATTCGGTTAGGTCTTGTGTAAAAGTGGAAAAATTCTGGAAGGATTTGAGTAAATTACTCGGACAAATTATGAAGATAAAGATACAAAAAGATCTGAAAATATTTGTGCTTGGTAATAATATATGAAGCAGATATGAAATCGAAGTTGAATAAATATCAAATAAAATGTTTGAGTATAGCAATAGCGGCAGTGAAGAAATGTGTAGCAATAACGTGCAAAATGGAGAATTTTGTAACAATAGAGAGATGGAACATTGAAATAAAAAATTGTATAACATTAGAAAAAAAAACTTATAATTTGAGGAATCAGATCGGGAGTTTTTTCAAGCCTTGGGAACCATATATGGATTTTGTGAATAAAAATCTGTAGAGCTCGTCGAAAGAACCAAAGACTTGTTGATCCAAACCAAGGCTTTTATTAGCAAAAGACCGGAGCTCTTCACAGGTGGCCGACCAGTCCGGAATGATCCGACCTGGCTAGGGACACAACCCTTTAAGGCCCAGACAATAGGTGTGGCTTAGCTCTCAGCCAATCGCTGTAAGCACAGTCTAGATACAGTAACTATATACACTATGTACATTGGTGATAGATCTGTACTATCACAAAGTCCATCCCCATCTTCCACTCCTCAGTTAATAATGAATAGTTAGAGAATAAAATAACTATGGTAATAATTAGTAAATGTATAGATTTAGGTGTTTTTCTTTCTTTTCTTTTTTCTTTCTTTCTCAGGGGTAGGAGGGAGGGGGTGGGGGAGAAAATGTAAAAAAAATTGTATCATTTTGTATCATGTTGTTATAAGATATTATTTCGAATGAGTTAATGATTGTATTGATGCAAATGATAAATAAATTTTTTTTAAAAGTTTGATTTTCCAGAAGGAATTCTTTGCATCCAAGACCAAGAAAACAGTCGTGCCGGCCATCTACGCGGCAACTTCCTCCACAGAACATATTGGATGGTGTGGTCATTTTAAAGCTGTTTTGAGGTCTCTCTGGTCTATGCAGATCCGGATCTCCTGTCCGTCTTTTTTTTCCCAGCCACCATGGAGGACACCCACTTGGTGGGCTCGAAGACTGGGGTAATCACGCCCAGGTCCTGCATCCTGTCCAGCTTGGCCTTAACCCTGTCCTTCATTGCTACCGGTATACGGTGTGCCAGATGGACCACAGGCCTCACTTCTGGGTCAAGCCGCATGGAGTATGTCACCGGCAGCTTTCCCATTTCCTCTGTAAAAAGGTCACTGGACTCAGAAAAGATTCTATGCGTCAGATCATCTTCAGCCGTGCTTACCTAGTGCACCTCTCTGCTGAATGAAACAAGTCCCATGCCCACGCTTGCGCTCAGGCCCAGCAGAGGCATGACAATGAAAAAAGTTAGTATGTGCAGCCGTCTTTGTACATAGCACTGCAGTCGCACTGTGCCTTCAGTTCTGATTCTGGCAATTGCAGCAGGTGCAGAGAAGCCGATGGGAGCGGTTGTCTACAACCACTAAGGAAGCAAGCTGTGAGATAGTGCAGCATAGCAGCAATGTTCTGAAATATACCAGGATGCACGCAGTTTTGTCAATTAAATGGCAACATTTAATTTTCCAGACTAAATGCGTTCATGTCAGTGTTTCAGAAATCAATTGAATAAGTTATTCCGTAAGCCACAATGTAGAACATTTAAAATTTAGTTGACTTAGACATGAGAAATGTTTCACTGATGGCTTAATAATGAATAGATAAAAGTGAGCCCAAACAAGACATAGGTGTAGCTGATGCCACAAACCACAAGAACAGAGTTAAACCATGCGGCCAAGTCTTCGTCAAATTGATCCCAAGGATTCCAAAACACATTTTTAAGGAAAACTGGTCAATATTAAACGCCCATTCAACATCACTACGCTGCTTATGGAAACTTGGTGTGCAAAATTTGGCACCTGGCTTTCCTGCGTAGTAACAATAAATTATTATTTGCAAATTGATTTGGGATATTCAGAGAACGTGTGATTTAGGTATTTTAGAATAAAATGTGAAAAGTTTTAGAAAAAATATATCAAATAATATTAATTGTTGACACATTATTGAGATGTTTTTATACAAAATTTGGCAGGAAGTTCATTATATTCAGCCTGCTGAACTCTAAATTAGCCTGTTGAGTTCTGTATGATAAATTATATTGTGAAAAAGCTAAGAACACATATTTAAATTTCAGTGCCCTAGTCTATCTGTTTCAGATTTCAGGTTTATTGTCAGAGTACTTACATGATTTCACATACAACCCTGAGCTTCTTTTTCCTGCGGGCACGGCAGAATTTTCACTTAGTGGTAGTGCAAAAAAAAAACCTGTACACAGCGTATACATGTAAACTAATAAAGAAGTGTAAACAGATATTGAATGTAAACAAACTGACTGTGCAATACAGAGAGAATAAAAAAGAAAATCAATAAAGTGCACAAGTGAGAGTCCTTAGATGAGCCCCCGATTTAGTTTGTTGTTGAGGAGTCTGATGGTGGAGGGGTAGCAGCTGTTCCTGAACCTGGTGGTGCGAGTCTTGTGGCACCTAGACCTCTTTCCTGGTGGCAACAGCGAGTCACAGGATGATACAGAATAGAAGATGGACACTTGGTCAATTCTTGTTGAATCTGGTCATATCATTCTTGCAGACACAATATCCTGCTATGTCCAAATAAACTCCCCAATGAAGTCAATAGTTCTTCCTGGTAACTCTATGTCTTCTGGTTATTGACCTTCGTGTTGGTTGAAAGATTAACTCTTTAATTGCCCGGTGAAATGTAATGGTATGAAAAACCTCTGTCATAACTAACCATATAACCATATAACCATATAACCACTTACAGCACAGAACAGGCCAGTTCAGCCCTACTAGTCCATGCCGTAGCAAATCCCCACCCTCCTAGTCCCACTGACCAGCACCCGGTCCATACCCCTCTAGTCCCCTCCTATCCATGTAACGATCCAGTCTTTCCTTAAATGTAACCAATGATCCCGCCTCGACCACGTCTGCCGGAAGCTCATTCCACATCCCTACCACCCTTTGCATAAAGAAATTTCCCCTCATGTTCCCTTTATAATTTTCCCTCTTCAATCTTAAACCATACCCTCTAGTTTGAATCTCCCCCACTCTTAATTGAAAAAGCCTATCCACATTTACTCTGTCTGTCCCTTTTAAAATCTTAAACACCTCTATGAAGTCCCCCCTCAATCTTCTATGCTCCAGAGAAAAAAGCCCTAGTCTGCACAACCTTTCCCTGTAACTCAAACCTTGAAATCCTGTCAACATTCTTGTGAACCTTCTCTGTACTCTCTCTATTTTGTTTATATCTTTCCTATAATTTGGTGACCAAAACTGTACACAGTACTCCAAATTTGGCCTCACCAATGCCTTGTACAATTTCATCATAACCTCCCTACTCTTGAATTCAATACTCCGATTTATGAAGGCCAACATTCCAAATGCCTTCTTCACCACACCATCCACATGAGTGGAACTATTTACCATCACTCCTAAATCCCTTTGTTGCTCTGCACATCTCAATAGCCTACCATTTAATGCATATGACCTATTTAGATTTGCCTTTCCAAAATGTAACACCGCACACTTATCTGTATTAAATTCCATCAGCCATTTCTCAGCCCACACCTCCAGCCTTCCTAAATCACCTTTTAATCTACGGTAATCTTCCTCACTGTCCACAACACCACCAATCTTTGTATCATCCACAAACTTGCTTATCCAATTCTCCACCCCTACTTCCAGATCATTAATATATATAACAAACCATAGTGGACCCAGGACCGAACCCTGAGGATCTCCACTAGTCACCGGCCTCCAATTGGACAAACAATTTTCCACCACTACTCTCTGACACCTCCCATCCAACCATTGCTGAATCCATTGCACTACTTCCTTATTTATACCTAATGCCTCCACCTTTTTTCCTAACCTCCTGTGGGGAACTTTGCCAAAAGCTTTACTAAAGGCTAAATAGACAACATCCACAGCTTTCCCTTCATCAACCTTTTTTGTAACCCCCTCGAAAAACTCAATCAGGTTTGTCAAGCATGATCTACCCCTGACAAAAGCATGCTGATTACTCCCTAGCAATCCCTGTACCTCCAAATATTTGTAAATACCATCCCTCAGAACACTTTCCATCAACTTACCCACCACAGATGTCAGACTCACGGGCCTATAATTCCCAGGTTTACATTTGGACCCTTTCTTAAACAGCGGAACCACATGCGCCACCCTCCAATCCTTTGGCACTACCCCCATGACCAGTGACATCCTAAATATCTCTGTTAATGGCCCCACTATCTGTCCACAAGCCTCCCTGAGTGTCCTTGGGAATATTTTGTCCGGTCCCGGAGATTTATCCACCTTTATCTTTTTCAACACAGCCATCACTACCTCCTCGGTTATCCTTATAGGCTTCATGACCTCCCCACTATTTTTCTTTACTTCAACTGGTTCAATATTTTTTCCCTAGTGAATACCGAGGCAAAGAAACCATTCAAAATTTCCTCTGACTTCTCACTCAACCTACCCTCGCTATCTACAAGGGGTCCAATTTTATCCCTCACTAATCTTTTACTTTTAATGTACCTATAGAAACCTTTTGGATTTATTTTTACTCTGTCTGCCAAAGCCTCTTCGTGCCTTTTTTTGGCCTTAACCCTTTAGGAAGAACAGATCTGCCTTCTTATCCAATCAATCCACATTAACAACTTCCCTCATTCCCAGTACCAATTTTTTTTGCAACATTTTCATAGAAACATAGAAGATAGGAGCAGGATTAGGTCATTCGACCCTTCGAGCCTGCTCCGCCATTCAACGAGATCATGGCTGATCTTAAAGTTCAGTACCCCGTCCCCGCCTTCTCTCCGTAACCTTTAATACCCTTATACTGGCTTTCATTGCTTTAACATCTATCCTAATTTTGGAATTTGACTATAAGGCAAATTTTATGGCTGTGCTATGGAAGGTAACCAATTTTTCAATGTGGTAAAATGCTTTACTATTACTTTATAATGCTTATCATTGAACATCAATGTCAAATAGGTTTCTTAGAAATGTTTTAGGAGCGTAAGGAAATGGCACATTTATATCTAAAATTGAACAGAAGATTTATTTCTTCTTTGAGTTCATTGAAGACAATTTATTCTCTTCAGTATGTGGGCATTTAATTTCAGTGTATACTTTTACAACTAAGTCATTAACTTTAAAACATTAAAATTCCACAGATTCACCACACTCGAGCTGAAGAAATTTCTTTTCATCTATGTGCTAAAGACACGTATATTTATTCTGAAGTTGTGCCCTCTGATCCTGGTCTCTCCTACTACCGCTCATGGAGTAATTGTACCTGCTAAAGTTGCAGTGTACATCCGTTTAGAGCTGCATAATTGTGAGAATTAAGATCAATTATATAAATCAGGTTGGTTGCTTACATAGTTCACTCTGCAACACATATACTTGTACCACAAATCATTCCTCTCTCTGAATTTACAGGAGTTACTAATCTTGTACATTTTTCACATCAGTCTGGTTTACTTAAATCTGCAACATATATGTGTGTCTAAAATCAGGCCATTCAAAAGCAGTGTTTAATGTTTAATGCTGTCCACATAAACATTATTTGAAACCCAGAATAAGAACCCTTTGCCAGTTGTTGGATGGGCTGTGACTCACCTAGTGTTTCACTCGATAGCCATCTGTTGTATATCTCCACCATCCCTCCCTAATGTTAAGACATATACTAGATAATTAGCCCTAATCAGATCACTGGATTTCCTATAAGTATTAGATAGTTACCCCCCCTCCCAACCAAAAAAAAAGAATCAGGTAAATTTGATGCATTTTTTTAATGTTATATCATTACAAAATGTTAAATTCCACTTTAAGAAAAGAAGTTCCATTCAACTTTATTAACACCTCACAAGAATTAGAATCACGTGGAGAATCATCCTGTGACAAAATGTCACCAGCTAAAAATATCTCATTAAATGTTATTGTCGAAGCACCAAACCCATAATCTTTGCTGTAACATTTAAATTCCATTCTTTTCATTCCACAGAGACACAGTTGGTGTGTGTGTGTGTGTGTGTGTGTGTGTGTGTGTGTGTGTGCTTGGATTTATGTCACTGCTCATTTATAATTAATTTTAATTTTATAAAGTGAATAATAATGTGCGTCCCAATTTAACAACCCCACTCCATGTAATATTATATGAGAGGAAAGTTCACCTTTGGAAGAGCTTACATGACAGCAGACAGCAGTCAAACAATCAAGAGGTTATAAGAATATCCTAATCTCACTGGCTAACTACCCATTACTCATTTTGAGTGGCCTGAACACATTAGGTATGCAGCTTCAAAGGTAACTGAAAATTAGGAGAAAATACACTCTGGTAAGATTCCAGTGTTGTCAATCACATTTCTGTGGATCATCTTCTTTGCACAGAGGGAAAATTTGAATGGTCAGTGTGAATGTACAGACTCTATCCCCAATGTGTATATGGACAGATGGTCGTGTAGGATGACTGTGATTGGCTGAGAGTGTAGCCACGCCTACTGGCAGGTCTTAAAGGATTGCTCCTAGCCAGACCAGGTCATTCTGGACTGGTCGGCCTACTTGTGATATGCTCCAGTCTTTTAGTTAATAAAAGCCTTGATTTGGATCAACAAGTCTTTGGTTCTTTTGATGTGCTCTACAATTTTATTAACTAAAAGGTTTTGAAGGGATGGAGTGTATGCTACGGCTGGAACGCCTCGACATCGACCCACAGTCAGCTACAGCCTCCTGTGCACCGTGACCAATGCCACCCCCCCTGAAAGGATGTTCTCTTTCCCGAGGAAATCTGAATCGGGAACAACCATACTGGTGTGGCTCATGGTTCCCGGGCCGGTCCTCCTATGACGCCACATCCGGTACTCAAAGAATGACCCCTTGGTTGACCGAGTGACTCTGCTCCATGCGAACCTGCATAAAGCCTACACTGAGTACCTGGACGAGCAGGAGGACACCGACTCGATAAGGGACCTAGCCCAAGCCGGATCAGGCCCAGCAGTGCTTCCAACCCAACTTCCCCCAGATCCTTCTCCCCTAGGTCATGTGCTTGAACAGAGGGACCAGCACCCCACCAGCTCAGGCCAGACTGTCGACAATGCCGTTGGGGAATTGAGCGAAGCAGTGGCCGCACCTGATGAGTCTCCCGGTGACACGAATCTGGCGACCCCAATCCCGGAACTATGGCGGTCACGCTGGATGGTCAGGCCCCCTGACCGGTGCAGTCCCTAACTTCCACCGGGCCCTTTCTTTCTTTTTTCTTTTTTTTTAACAGCCCTCCATCCACCCTGGGGTCAGTTCTCAAAGAAGGGGTGAATGTGATAGTACAGATTCTATCACCAATGTGTATATGTACAGATTGTAGTGTAGGATGACTGTGATTGGCTGAGAGCAAAGCCACGCCTTCTGGCAGGTCATAAAGGGTTGCTCCTAGCCAGACCAGGTCATTCTGGACTGGTCGACCTACTTGTGATAGGCTCCAGTCTTTTTTAGTTAATAAAAGCCTTGGTTTGGATCAACAAGTCTTTGGTTCTTTCAATGCGCTTTAAGCAGTTTAAGTCCTAGATCATTGCTGTCTCTCTGCCAGTCCATAGACTTCATGGTAACTGCTACAAATGACGTAGGTCTGCAATTTAAAACAATGACATTACTGTACAGCACAGGCCCTTTGGCCCATGATGTGGTGTTGGTTTATATATTTCTAAAAAACCTTCCCTACCTCATAACTTTTTTATTGGGTTTGTTATCATTACCATTTCTCACAAGTAATCTTCCTTAACGACTGTCGACCGGAGCACTTACATCAACAATGTTTTGAAAGGCTGGTGTTGAAGCATATCATCTCCTGTCTGAGCGGTGACACGGATCTGTTCCAGTTCGCCTATAGTGGCAACAGGTCTATGGAGATGCCATCTCACTGGCCCGACACAAAACCCAGGAACAACAAGACAACAAAGATGCAAAAATCAGGATGCTCTTTACTGACTCCCATTATCCCCTCAAAACTGATCAGCAAACTCCAAACCTGGATTTCCTCACCTCCAGACCACAATCAGGGTTGTGTTCTTAGCCCCCTGGTCTACTCACTTTACAACTACGACTGTATAGCTTGGTACAACAATAACTCTATCCAAAAGTTTGCAGATGATTCTACAGGGATGAGTAGGCATACAGGATGGAGACTGAATGGCGCATCAAAACTAAGGAGCTGATTGTTGACTTCAGGAAAGGAAAACCAGAGGTATATAATCCAGTGACCACTGGGGATCAGAGGTGGAGAGGATTGAGCATATTTAGGTTCTTGGGAGTCACTATCTTGAAGGATCTTTCCTGGACCCAACACACCAATTGCACATCAGTGCCTCTACTTCCTCAGGAGTTTGCGGAGGTTTGGTATGACATCAAAAACCCTGGAAAATTTCTACAGATGTGTGGTGGAAAGTGTGCTGGCTGGCTGCATCATGGCCTGGAATGGAAACATCAATATCCCTGAGTGTAAAGCCCTCCAAAAGGTAGTGGACACAGTCCAGGACATCACAGGCAAAACTCTCCCCACTATTGAGTACATTTACAGGGAACACAGCCGTTGGAGGGCAGCAGCAATCATCAAAGACCCACACCACCTAGCACGGGCTCTGTTCTCACTGCTGCCATCAGGAAAGAGGTATAGGTGCCACCAGATTCAGAAACAGCTGCTATCCCTCTACCATCAGACTCCTCAACGACAAACTCAATTAGGGACTCATTTAAGGACTCTTACTTGTGCATTTGCTCTCCCTATATTACATAGTTTGTTTACATTTGTTATCTGTTTACAGTTCTTTTGATTGTTTACATGTTTATGCTATGCACTACCAATTACTTTTTGCACTATCAATTCGTGGTAATTCTGCCTCGCCCATAGGTAAAAGAAATTCAGGGTTGTATGTGATGTCATGTATGTACTCTGACAATAAATCTGAAATCTGCAATCTGCAACTGGAATGATCAGAAATGTGGCTTTACTGCCTGGGTCCAATTAAACAATGACTTGGTGCTGCTGTGCACTCTTTGTTACACTGTATATTTAGAATCCTTGGACTCAAAATCCAGTAACTTGAACGTTTGGGTACTTCAATGTTCATTGAGAAGAGGTTAATTAATAATCCCATGAAGATCACTCTTCCCTATTAATTAATAGGGAAGAGTGATCCTCATATGATAGAATTTTACATTAAGATTGAAATTGATATAATTACATCCAACCCGAGTCCTCAAGATTAAATAAAACAAAAATAAAGATATGCAACATGAGTTAGTTGGCGGTGATAGATTTGGAATCTATGCAAAAATGTATAGCAATAGAAAAGCAACGTATGACATTTCAAGAATTATTTATAATTTTAAATCTCAAAAATTTAAGAATTATTTATAATTTTAAATCTCAAAAATTTAAGAGGAATTATTTATAATTTTAAATCTCAAAAATTTAAGAGGAATTATTTATATTTTTAAATCTCAAAAATTTGAGGAATTATTTATAATTTTAAATCTCAAAAATGTAAGAGGAATTATTTATAATTTTAAATCTCAAAAATTTGAGGAATTATTTATAATTTTAAATCTCAAAAATTTAAGAGGAATTATTTATAATTTTAAATCTCAAAAATTTGAGGAATTATTTATAATTTTAAATCTCAAAAATTTGAGGAATTATTTATAATTTTAAATCTCAAAAATTTAAGAGGAATTATTTATAATTTTAAATCTCAAAAATTTGAGGAATTATTTATAATTTTAAATCTCAAAAATTTAAGAGGAATTATTTATAATTTTAAATCTCAAAAATTTGAGGAATTATTTATAATTTTAAATCTCAAAAATTTAAGAGGAATTATTTATAATTTTAAATCTCAAAAATTTGAGGAATTATTTATAATTTTAAATCTCAAAAATTTAAGAGGAATATATAATGATTCAACCTTAGCTCAGGAAAAGGCTTTTTATATAGTCACGAAAACTAGCAATTAGGTTGAGGATTGGGAACATTACAGAATTCAGGAAAGGAGGACCAGGAAGGAGCAAAACCTTGAGAGAGGTCAGGAAAACAGAAAGTGAGAATAATCTAACATGAAATGGAAATACTGACTTATGCAGATATGTATTAAGGAAAGTATTAGTGACAGTTAATCTGATCCCTTACAGATTGAGAAAGGAGAAATAAAATTCAATGAGGAAATGGGAGAGATGTTGAACGAATATTTTGAGTCTGTATTCACAAAAAAAACCATGAAAAATACCTCCAGAAATAGTGGATATTTGACAAGTTGAGAAGAATGAGGAGCTGTAAAAAATAAGCATTTATAAAAAAACCGGCAAAAAAAAGCAGAAAATAAATGGATAAAAAATTCATAAACTTAAAATTGGCTTGCCTTGCTGTTAGTTCTCCTTTCACACAGTTGCAAGGAAACAGAAAATTTGCTTATCCACCATCTACCAATCCCAGTAGGTCTGGTTTTACTGGACTACGAAAATGAATGAGATTGAAAGTCAAACTGCTGTTTGCAATTGAATGATTTGAAAAAGGGAGTTAAACACCTTCCAAAATTCCATAGATTCTCGAGGACTACTTTCCAAAGATTGAGAGGTACGAACACTTACCTTAAGAAAGGTGGGAGAGAGAGAACAGGGAACTACAAGATGAGCTAGGATCATCGTACTGTATAAATGTAGACGCTATAGAGGTGTCCTTTGCATAATTACAGGACTGAGCAGAGGGATATGGTCTGGATTCATGAAGGGAAACTGGAAAATCAGCTGGTTTATTTTTGGTTGCAACTAGGATGTGCTGTATTTCAATTTTCAACAAGGTTTAATGCTCCATACACGAGTGTATGAAACAAAATGAAAGGGTATAGTATTAGGGTGATCTACTGGCATAATTGGTGATTGGTTAATGGACAGGAAACATACAGTCAGAATAAATGGGCCATTCTTAGGTTGGGAGACTCTTGCTGCAGAAGAGGCTGAGAGTTCTTGCACGTGAATATTGGAAAGTTAGCAAGCAGGTACAGCAAACTTTTCGGGAGGTAAAATACTCTTTGGTCCAACTCGTTCATACCAACCATGTTGACTCCTGAGCTCGTGACTTTAGTTCATATCTCTCTAAACTTATTACCCATGTCTTTTAATTGTTGCAGTTCTACTCACCTCTACACCTTTCTCCTGGCATCTTGTTTACACACCCACTACCTGGTGGGAGAAAATGTTGCTGCTCAAGACCTCTTTAAATCTTTCACCTCTTATCTTTAAACCTATGATGTTCAGATTTAAACCCCCTACCACTGGGTAAAAAGGAAGCTGATCAATACCTTTGTAAGGCCACCCCTGAACTCCTAGCTCTCCAGGACAAAAGACGTCATCTTGTCCATGGTTCTCCTGTCAAGTCTCCCAATCCCAGAAATGTCCTTGTGGATCTTTTCACACACTTTCCAGTTTAATATTAGCCTTCAGCACACTGGGTTGTTGTTTAGATGTAATATTTAATTACTGTCTTCCCTAGGGGTAACTTTAGCATCACTTTCTTTAATTACCTATTAGTTTAAAAGGATACTCTTGCAACATTAACATTTCACTATAGCAAAACTGTTGAGGGGTAGAATGTAGAATGGTAAAGGGGTAGAATGGTAAATTTGTAATTTTTACCATCTTAAGAGAGATAATAAACCCAATTTAGGAGGTTTTGCAATCTAAACAAGGAAAAGATGGATTACTGTCTCGGACAGCAGAGGCCAGATAATCACTCATATGGATCACCTCAGTCAGCTATTTTTTTTTCAGAAGATGAGAACATAGAACAAAGGAGCAGAAGTAGGCCATTTAACCCATTGAGCATGCCCTGCCATTGTAAAATTATGGCTGATCTGGCCGTGAGCTCAGCTCCACCTGCCCACTTCTGTTTCAAGGAGTTTGTGTAAGGTTCATTCTTTTGTACTTTTCAAGTAAGGACCACTCTCTTGTACTATTCAAGCAAAGTCAACCTCCTCTATTATTCAAGCAAGGACCACCCTCTTGTACGCTACAAGCCAGGTCCACTCTTGTTGTCTTACCTATGGTGTTTAGTTTTACACCCCCTACCCTAAGATAAAAAAGGTGATCAATCAGATAATCCATATCCCTCCTGATTGAATATATTTGATCAGAATTAAGTTTCTGCATTTCCTTATTTAAATCTAAAGACAATTTGTCAAGATGTTCTTTGATAGAAACACAAGAAGTGTTACCCCACCCACATGACATCTTGGTGAGGCTGGGAAGTGGTGTTGGAGAGACAGAGGCAATCAAATAGCAAGTAAAAACCAACCCAAGTGCAAATGAGAAATGAAAGGTGCATTGCTACATTTTCGTTTGCACCATTGGAACAGTACATTTCTTCTAAGAGAAATGTGGTTACATAATGATGAAAGGAGTGTATTCTAAAAGATGCTGCCATCCAGTCTCTACTTGTTTTTAAAAAATTGTTTTGAAATCACATCTGAACACTACAGTGTATGATTTCCTGTACATAGGTATATCTGGTGATAATGTCTCAATAGCACTAAGGAAATAACTGGTCAAAGTGCACAAGTTCAGCCCTTAGATTTGGTTTGTGGCACACCCTCCCTCCATACACCACACTGATGAAGCTCATAAAAACGGAATTGTTACCCAAACAACAGCTTCTGACAAGTGAATCACACGCTCATTTCAGGATATCATGTGCCCCACCCAAAAAAGAAGCTGTTGTCAAATAAGTATTTCTGTTTTTAAGAGTTCGATATCAGAATTTAGTTCATTGCTTGTTAATTCAAGTCACAATTAATTATCTTGCTGCAGGATCGTAGATATAATTCCAAAAAGACTCATACCTTGATGAAAGGCTCAAGCCCAAAACGTTGGTTATGTATCTTATCTTTGCAACAGAAAATATACTGTTTGACCTGCTGAATTATCCAGCTTTGTGTTTTTACAACAAGGCTCATACCACCAGGTTCAGGAACAGTTGCTACCCCTCCACCATTAGGCTTGGAAACAACGAAATCAAGCTGAGACTCATTTCAGGACACTAACTCTACACATTATTTATATCCGGACTCATTCTTGAGCTTTAAGAATAAATTGGATGGGAGAGGTCTGGAGGGTTATGGAGAAAGTGCAGGTCAGTGGGACCTGGAAGGGGCAGATGGCCGGTTTTCTATGCTGTAGTCTACTATGGATAAACATAGAAACATAGAATATAGGAAAATAGGTGCAGGAGGAGGCCATTTGGCTCTTCAAGCCTACACCGCCATTCAATATGATCGTGGCTGATCAGTACCCAGTACCTGCCTTCTCCCCATACCCCTTGATCCCCTTAGCCACAAGGGCCAAATCTAACCTACTCTTAAATACTGACAAGGAACCGGCCTCAACTACTTCCTGTGGCAAATAATTCCACAGATCCACCATCCTCTGAGAGAAGAAATCTTTCCTCATCTCAGTCCTAAAAAACTTCCCCCTTATTTTTAAATTGTGACCCCTGGTTCTGGTTTTTCCCAGCATTAGAAACAACCTACCTACATCTAATCTGTCTAATCCTTTAAGAATTTTATATATTTCTATAAGATCCCCCCTCAATCTTCTAAATTCCAGAGAATACAAACCTAGTCTATCCAACCTTTCTTCATATGCAAGTCCTTCCATCCCTGGAATCAGTCTCATGAATCTTCTCTGCACCTCCTCCATGGTGAGGATGTCCTTCCTCAGGTAAGGAGACCAAAAATGCACGCAGTACTCCAGATGTGGTCTCACCAAGGCCCTACTCCTGTACTCAAATCCTCTCGCTATGAATGCCGACATATCATTCGCCTTCCTCACCACCTGCTGTACCTGCATGCCCATTTTCTAACTGAATATTTATTTTTTTCTGAATTGTATAGTCACTTTATTTACATTTCTTTCCTTGTTTACATTTCTCTTGCGTACAGTTTACAGTTACTGATACATAAAAATTCTGCCTGACCCACAGGAAAACAAATGTCAGGGTTATATGTGATGACGACCACACTTAGAGTATTGTATTCAGTTCTCGTCACCTCATTACAGGAAAAATGTAGAAGAGATTTACCAGCATGTTGCCTTGATTGGAAAGTAAGTCTTATGAGCAAGGTTAGCAGAGCTGGGACTTTTCTCTTTGGAGAAAAATGAATAGAATGAGAGAATGAATAGACGTCTATGTGATTCTGAGAGGCATAAACAAGATGGACAGTCAGTGCCTTTTCCCCAGGGCAGGAATAGCAAACACCAGAGGACATACAGATATGTATAAAGTGAAGGGAAGGAAATTTAGGGGAATCATCGGGGATGTTTTTTACACAGAGAATTGTGGGTGCCTGGAATGCCTTGCAAGGGATGGTGGTGGAGACTTAAATATTGGGGGCATTTAAGAGACTCTTAGACTGGCACATGGATGAAAGAAAAACTGAGGGTTATGAGATAGGAAGGAATTTTTTGTTAGGAATGTATGGGTCAGCATAACATTGAGGGCCTCACCCTGTTAATAGATGAAGTTGAGGACAGACATGTCATCAGCAAAACAGTCGCCCAATTTGCGTTTGGTGTCACTGACGTAGAGGAGGGAAGCACCGAATTCAGGCAATTAGGTTGGACAATCAGCTTGTAAAGTTCTGCCTCACCTGTAAGGTCTGTTGTTGGCTCTGGTTGGAATTGAAGGAGGAGATGAAGGAACATGTTTAGCACTTACTGTGATTACAGCAGGAAGTACCTAAAGGGCTGGAAGGATGGGTGGGGAAGGAAGAGCAGACCAGGGAATCAGAGAGACTTACCCCTGTGTAAAGTGGATAGGAGTGGAAAAGGGAAGATGTAGCTGGTAGTATGATCTTAAACTTAAGGAAGCCTAGCTCTATTGTTTTCAAGGGAACACAAAATAACTGTAAAGCTATGCTTTTTCACACTTTTGTTTATCTTTCCTGCAGATCAGCTGCAATTCTTTTTGAAGTTTATCCTGCAATACAGCCTAACTAAGAGATTAAAGGTAAAGGTTCCATTATTGTCAGGTAACACATTTAGAATGTAACATACATGAAATTCTTTAACTTTTGTCTACAGTGAGGCAGACAGAGAGTCACCACTTTGTCCAGCCCCCCTCACAGAAACCTACAGCACCTGGTGTTCCTTGGCGGTCTCCCCTCCGAGTATTGACCAGGACTGAGCCTGGTCTTAGCTTCCAAGATCAGACCATCTCAGGCACATTAAAAAAAAGCTTACCTTCACTTAATTAAAAATAGGCAAACCTTTTGGAGAATTTAATTTTCAGAAAGCATTTTTTTTAGAATTGCCTTGGCACATGGTTCTCTCTATATAAATCTGATTCATTCTTTGGATCAAGGGCACCTGGTTTGAAACACAGCATTGCAGTCTTTTGAATAGGGCCAAAATCACAACTAATCTTCATCCACAAAACTGCTACTTTGTTGGAAACTCGGATATGAACCAATAGGATTTTGGATGAATACGTTCTATTTATATTTTCAACAATGACTAGATTGTGGGTTAGAAGTCAACCAAATCGGAGGGGATAAATACATTGTCCAAGTTTGATGACTTGGCTAACCTTAAATAAATAATTGGTAACCTGATTGTCTGAAATCCCATGACAAACATGACTTCATCCAGATCTTTGCGAAAAGCCCTTATCACATACCACCCTTGTGGGACATTGGCTTACTCTTGCACCTGGTTGGGTGACCTTGGTCCCTTTGCCATAGGTGTTCTGTGATTAGTAAGAGATTACTTAAGGTGGTATGTGAGTGGAAAGAAAAAGTTTGAAAACTACTACAGGTACACGATCCTTTATCTGGACATCTAAAATCCGGAAAGCTCCAAAATCTGGCAAGTGGGGAGAGAGACAGCAGCGCGAGTTGGGGGGGGGGGGGGGGAGACCGGCAGCATGAGTCAGGCGGGCAAGGGGGCGGGGGAGAGTGGCAGTGCAACTGGGAAGGGGGGTGGGGGTGGATATGGAAAAATCTGAAATTCAGAACACACTGTCCCCCAAGAGATCCAGATAAAGGATTGTGTACGTGTACTAATCACAGAGCATTGGGATTACTTAAGGTGGTATGTGAATGGGAAGGGATGGTTGAGAGCTATTCCTCTAGACCTGATAGTTCCTGAAATATTTTGCTTGAGAAAAATTGTCATTGGCCCGTTTCCTTTGGAGTTTTGAAACTGAGCACATAACGAGTCAATTAGGTAGGATTAAAACAGTGGTTTTCAAATTTTTCTTTCCACCCACATACCTCCTTAAACAATCCCTTACTAATCACAGAGCACCTATGGCACAGAGAATACTTAAGGTGCTCACACATCCCCAAGTTTAATTGCTTTGGGAGCAGTAAGGTTACCACAATGCTGTTACAGCACCAGTGACCTGAGTTTGAATCCAGAGCTGTCTGTAAGGAATTTATACTTTCTCCCTATGTCTGCGTGAGCTTGGTTTTCTCCCATCTTCTGGAACATACAGGTTTGTAGGTTAATTTGGGTGTAATTGGGCAACGTGTTGTAAATAAAATTGTAAACATTTAAAAGTATCAAAGTCAGTATTATCAGATGCTAAGGCTCTAAGTTCTGTAACTGTCTGTTCATCAGCCTCTTTCCTCATTCAAGCCATTCCTTTTCAACCCATCTCTTTGGACAAGCTTTAAATCATTTACCTTATTTTTCTTTATTTGAGTTTTGCTTATAGTGGTCCTATGATTGCACATTGAAGTATTTTACAACATTAACATGGCTATATAATCTATTTAACTGAAATTTTCAAGATTCTAGGATGCTAAGCGGACATGACGGGAGATGTTGAAAGGGTTCTACAAGTAGGATAATTTATTGGGAAGGGTTGTGGCTGCCCCCTACCTAGTTGGAGGACACACCAGCTGCCCCACCTATTAGTGCACACCTTGCTTTTGGCTCAATGTAAATGACCTGGACTGGACTCTCCAGCCTGCCTGTTCTTGGCTTTTGGCATTTGGCTGTTGAAATAGGATTAACCCTCCTGGCACTGAGCCACTTTACCCTGCTAATGACCTGGGCTGGAATTCCCCCCACCCACCCCCCCACCCAGCACTATAAAGGTGCCATGTGTTCTTTGTTCTCTCTCTTTGCCAGCTTGGGACCACCTTGCTTCACTCCAGGCCTAGAAAAGTGGAAGGACGCAGGAGAAATTGTTGTTAAGATGTGCACTGTTAAAAGGGTTGGGAGCATTTAATTAGTGTCCCTTGTAGCATAAAGCTGTGCCTGCACTGAGCCAAGGGGTGGTGGGGCATTGTAGTGATTTTTCTTTGATTATTGTACGTAACAGTTCATTATATGTGTGTATTTTGTTCCCACACTATTTTTTCCATGTTTGTTGTTAATTGTCCGCTTTATTTTTCCATGGCTGCTGTAAACTGTGCACGCGTGTGCGTGTGTGTGTGCTACATTATGTGTGTGCTACATTATGTATGCCATTATGTGTGCTACATTATGTATGCCATTATGTGTGTGCTACATCAGTTACAATTTCCCATATTTGCCTTCTGTAAATAAAATCCTTGCCTACCAAAATTGGTAGACCTACTAAGCCTGTTTCCTCACTCACAACATATAATCTTGATTAAGAGTACAGAGTTACAAGATTAGATTCAGATTCAGTTTAGATTTATTGTCAAAGTACATACACGACATGTCATAAAACCCTGAGATTCTTTTTGCTGTGGGAGAGGCAGAATTACCACTTATTGGTAGCGCAAAAAAACTAAACACATGGAAACAAATAAAGAAATGTAAACAAACTGACTGTGCAATACAGAGAGGGAAAAAAAATAAAAAAAATGCAAAAGTAGTGTCCTTAAATGAGTCTCTGGTTGAATTTGTTGTTGAAGGGTCTGATGGTAGAGGGGTAGCAATTGTTCCTGAACCTGATGGTGTGAGCCTTGTGGCACCTATACCTCTTTCCTGATGGCAGCAGTGTAAGAACAGAGTGTGTGCTGAGTGGTGTGGCTGCTACTCTCAGAAGGCAATGTTTCCTATTATGTTCTCAATGGGGGGAAGAGTTTTACCGTTGATGTCCTGGGCTGTGTCCACTACCTTTTGCAGAGCTTTATGTTCAGGGGTATTTGTGTCCCCATACCAATTTGTGATGCACCCATTCAGCACACATTCCAGCACACACCACTAGAAATAGTGTCATACCAATCCTCTGCAAATTCCTGAGGAAATAGAGATGCTGACGTACTTTCTTCATGATGCCATTAGTGTACTGGGTCCAGGAAAGATCCTCCGATATAGTGGGTCCCAAGAACTTAAATGTGCTCACCATCTCCACCTCTGATCTCCCAATGATCACTGGAACGTATACTTCTGGTTTCCCTTCCTGAAGTCAACAATCAGCACCTTGATTTTGATGACATGGCATGAAAGGTTGTTAATTCAGCCAAGTTTTCAATCTCCTTTCTGAATGTTGACTCATTTCCCCTTTCTATACAGCTCACTACTATGGAAGCATCAGCAAAATTGTAGATGGTGTTGTCGTACCGAGCCATGTAGTCATAGATGTAAAGTGAGTTGAGCAGGGGGCTAAGAACGCAGGCCTGTGGTGCTCAGGTACTGATGAAAATTGTGGAGGAAAGAAGTTCTTACCGATCCTCACTGATTGTGGTCTGGAGATGAGAAAATCCAGGATCCAATTACGCAGTGGGGTTTTGAGTCCCAGGTCTTAGAGTTTGCTGATCAATTTTGAGGGGATGATGGTGTTAAATGCCAAACTGTAGTTGATAAAGAGCATCCTGATGTATGCATCTTTGCTGTTCAGGTTTTCCAGGGCTTTGTGTAGAGCCAGTGAAATGTCATCTGCTGTAAAGCTCTTGCTGGAGGGACTGGAGCGAATTTTCTATCCTGGATGTTTGTGGTGGTGAGATCCCTCGGTTTTGAAAGTTCAAGGAAGTGAATGTTTGGGGATCTCATCCAGAAGAGATGAGGTGTGGGGAAAACTAGCTATAATTATATTGAAAGGTGGAGTGGACTTAAAGGGACCAAATGGCCTCTTCTCGCTCCTATTTTCTTATTTCTCACTCTTTATTTGGAGTGGAGCATAGTTTTGCGCTGCCCACCATGACCTGCTGGCTCAACAGGTCCTTTGCTTCCCTCTTTAACAATGCTGCTTATCTCTGGTGATTCAAAACTCATTGAGGTGATGGTGTCAGGTGCTCACATCTGTCTAGTACAGACTGTTTGCAAGGGCAGACACTTTGGTTACCCTGTAGCTTATGCGCTATGTGAGCACAGAGAAGAACGACACTCATACCAGACTTGGAAAACGAGACTGGTTTATTGCTCTGGCCGTTGCGCTCATATGGACCCCAGGTGTTGACATCAGGGCCCTGCATCATTTGAGAGCCGGCCTAGGACTGGCCAGTGTTCCTGGCAGAGTTCCCCATCTGCCCACTGTGCAGAGGACACCTGGGACGATGGCCGGTGTCACCCCCAGGTCTGCATGGTCGAAGCGTTCATTGGTCATTTTGCGAGCTGGTCTGTGTCTCCGTGCACGGGCCACTACACGAACCCCCCCACCCAGAACCAGCGACCAGACCATTGTCCTTAGCCTTAGTGGTCTGACCCTGCATTGCAGGGGAGGAGTAGAGACATGCTCGTTACAGTCCAGTTATGCTGGTTTCAGGTGGTTGACGGTAAAAGTCTCCTCCTTAGCGCCATTGTTGAGGATGAAGATAGAACTGTTGTTCCTGATGACCCTTTAAGACCCCTTGTATGGTTGTTGCAGGGGCATCCAGGGTGTGCCCCTTCTCACAAATACATACTGACAAATCTTTAAGTCCTTGGAGACATTATATTTGGGCTCATCATGTGGTGGGGGTTGCCATAGGACCAAGAACCCCAGTTTTTACTGCAAGTTGTCAAGGGTTGCTGCAGGGTCTTCTGGGCATTTATCGGGGGCCAGGAACTCCCCAGAATGATCAAAGGTGAACCATAGACCATCTACACCGCCAAGGCATTGAAGTCCTCAACAGGACCCAAGGCAGTTCATCCACCTAGTTGGGACCCTTGAGCTGGGCCATCAAGGCTGCCTTGAGGTGCCTGTGAAACTGCTCCACCAACCTGTTGGCCTGAGGGTGGTATGCTGTGGTATGGTGGAGCTGTGTCTCCAGGAAGTTAGCCAGCACTGCCCAGAGTCCAGAAGTTAATTGTGCCCCCCTGACTGAGGTTAGATGATCTGGGTCCCCAAATCAGGATACTTGTGTCAATGAGTGCCCTGGAGCAGGTTTCTGTGGTGGTATCAGCCAACGGGACCACCTCAGGCCACCTCATGGAGTGGTCAAATATGGGAAATTGGATGACTGACAGTTGAGCATGTTTTGGCTCACTGGCTGACCTGTTTACAGAAGCCTTGCCAGATAAACTTGCTAGCCACCATTTTGACCATGGCGTGAATTACGGGGTGCACTATCTTGTGGACAGCATCGAAAACCTGGTGCCTCCATGCAGCCGGATCGATGGGGCAGGGGCTGCCGTTAGAGATGTCGCACAATAGTGTCAGGTTACCTGGGCTGACGGGTATGTCCTCCACCCTGAGGCTGGAGATGGCTTGTCCTTTATGCGCGAATCTCAGGGTCCTGCTGCTGCGCTTTGACCCTTTGGGACAGGGCATGTATCAACTCGATCGCAAGACATGACAGAGCATTGGCTACTACGTTGCTTTTCCCCACGATGTGCTGTATGTTGGACATGTAGGATAAGTGTCTTTGTCAGGCGTGGTGGCCTCGTTGAGGTGGCGGTAGTTGCCGCATTGTCTCTAACCACCCCCCCCCCCAACTGATTTGGGCACCATGCAGAGGGGGGAGATCCAGGGACTGTCAGAGGACCGCACAGTCCCCATCTCCTTCATTTTCTTAAACTCCTTTGCTAAGCTGAGCTTTTTGGGAGGGAGCCAGTGTGCCCTGACATGGAGTGGGGGGACTTTGGTCAAACTATGGTGCCTTACCCTGTGCTTTGGCTCAACCGCAGAGAACTGTGGTGCCATTATCGAGGGGAACTCCGCCAGGATGTGGACGAATTAATTGTTCGAAAGCGATATAGAGTTCAGATGGGGCACGGGTAGCTTGGCTTCTTCCAGAGGCAGAGCCTGAAATGTTCTGGTGTACTTCAAGCGCCATCCCTTGAGGTCGACCAGCAAGCAGTGGTCCCGAAGGAAGTTGGCCCCAGGATCTGTTGCGCCACTGCTGCGAGGGTAAAGGTCCGTGTAAAGCGGCTGTTGTCAAAACGAAGGGGGATGGTGCGGCTCCCAAAAGTCCAAATAGAGGCCTGTAGGATGCTTATCTCGGCGTCAGTGTTGACCGAGAATCGACTGCTCAACAAGGAGTCCCAGATATGAAGGAGGCTATTATGTGGGCCAACCACCTTAGCCACCAATGACGGTTGGCCAGGGTGTTTCTCAGAAACCCGCAGGGTGGGTGGAATCGACGGGCCTCCGCACTCCATCACTGATGATAGAAGCATAGCTGTCATGGGGTATTAACTTGCCTCTTCGCTGGACTTGAACTCACGGGCGGCTGTTCATAGGGCTTGCTGATGTGGTTTACAATGGCGCTGGTGTCCTTCTTCGTTCTCCAGAGCACGTCCGCCTGGGCCTCCGAGGGTCGTTGAAGTCCTCATCTGTGAGCAAGAGTCAGATATCCTCCAGCAGTTGTTCCAGAAAGATCTGCTCAAAGAGCAGGCAAGGCTGTGGCCCTTGGTTAGAGCGACCATCTTGCTCATCAGGGCGGATGGAACCCTGTCCCCCAATCCATCCATATGCAGTAATCAGGCAGCGCACTCGCGCCAGGAGAACTCAAAAGTGTGGGTTAACAGCTCTTTGAGGGCCACATATTTGCCTTGTCCTGATTGAGGGCGCTCACGACGTAGAAATAGCAGGTGTCAGTGGAGGTGATTTGCTAAAGCTGGAACTGAAGCTCAGTCTGCTCGAACCTCATATGTCGCTGCGACACCCAAAACGTTGAGAGCCTAAGAGAGATCGTGTGGATGGTCGCTGCCTCCGCTTGATCCATCATCTTCAGGCCCAACTGCCGGTTGGGTCTGTTGGGGTTACCAATGTAGTGATTGTGCTACATGAGTGTGGAAAAGAATGGCATGTACACCAAAGCCTTGGAATACAAGACTGGATTATTGCCATGGCCGTCGTGCTTATATAGGCCCATTGGAGCGCCGGCCTGGAACTGGCTGGTGTTCCCACCAGAGTTCCCCATCTTCCCACCATGTGGAGGTCACCTGGGGCTCCGCGCGGTTGCCATGCTCATCAGCCATTTTGCAGGCCGATCCGTGGCTTCGTGCACGGGCCGCTAAAACCCGATGATTTAATTTTGAAATCTTTTAGTTGTTCTTCATCAGATGAGCACAATTCTTTATAGACATGCAGGAAATTCTACCTGCCTACGTGATACATTACATGTTCTAACCAATGTCCTGAGCTTTCACAGTGGAAGCCACCGTCCAAGAAAATCATGTGTAGTACTTGACATGAGTACTAATGATACCACGCCATCATTAACTCTTACATGTCATTCCAATGGTTTCAAGTCTCTTTTATATTTTCATGTTTTTCAAATGTGCATAAATTTCAAATGACAGCAATGACACAACCGCTGTTTTTTACAGAATCATTTTTTTTTCAGTTCCAATGTCAAATTGGCATATTTATCATATCTTCAGATTTAATCTGTATACAGTGCTCTATTTTTACCAGCAGCCACATTTCCATTTTCTCACTAATAACTTAACTTACCCCCCCCCCCCCTTCTAATTCTAAGTGCACGTGTATGTGCAAAGAAAAGTTCTTTGATTCACAGTTCAATCTCACTTCTCACTCCTCCAAGTTCACTGATATCAGGCAATTCTTCACAGAATTTAACATTTATAAAGTTCAGCAGGCTTTGGTCCTTGAAAGGTAAATGGTTACCACTCAGGAAGGTTCTTGTTAGTTTTCTGAGAGAGAGTCAAACAACTGATTCCTTCCGAACAGCCAACTTCAGTGTCTTGCCAAAGAAACTTGTCCCATTAGGCTTTTCCAGATGATAACGTATTTCTTTCAGGTCACCACAGAATTCCTTTTCTGTTTCCCTTATCTCTGGTGAAATACACCCACTCCCTTCCTCTTGTATGGACCACAAGGGCTTTGACCAGGCTGAACTAAGAACTCACAACCCATCTTCAAAATGGGGGTTTCCACAAGCTGGTCAGCTTGTCCTGTTCCAGTCCCAGTTGCTGCTGCTGAACTGTAGAACTGAATTCTCTCTCTCTCTCTCTCTCTCTCTCTCTCTCTCTCTCACACACACACACACAGAAAAGCACATGACCCTCTTAGAACAGCCAACTGCACTCAGACAGACTGCGGCTCCAGACTGAATCTTTAGAGTCCGTTCATCTGTTGCTTTCCAAAACAATAATCCATTACTCCACAGCATGTCCAAATAACACTTACTTGTGAAGTCTTTTTAGGCATTCCTCAAAGTTTTGGCAAAGGCACCTGGACTGTGTGGCTTGAGCAGAGCTCTGTCATTTTAAATGAGATCTGTGTTGTGAAGTGTTTGTGACCTACACTAAAAAACCCACAATTTATCTCCTTTAAAATATACAATATAAAATATAACATAATCTTTCACAAGACCAAGGTGTTAATTGGATATGATAAAGGGAGAGACTTGATTTTGGCTGTGTGAAAGGAGACAGAAGGAAAATGGGGAACGATAAAGCTGGGGAAAGGTGATGAGGGAAGAAGTGGGGGATGGGGCTGGTTTAATGAAAGCCAGAGAAGTTGATGTGAATGCCATCCAGTTGGAGGGTGTCCAGATGGAAGATGAGGTGTTGTTCCTCCAATCTGTGAGTGGTCTCAGTCTGGCAGTACACGAGACCATGGACAGGCATGTCAGCAAGGGAATCAGATGGAGGACTCAAATGGATGGCCACTGGGAGATCCACGTTATTGTGGCAGAAAGAGTCGAGGTGTGCAACAAAGCGATCTCTCAGTCTGCCCCAGTATCTCCGATGGGAGAGACAACAGGAGCACAGGATGCAGTAGATGAGCCTTGCAGATTCACAGGTGAAATGTTGATTCACTTGGATGGACTGGTTTGGGCCCTGAATGGTGAATCATCTCCTGTTGTCACACATCAGCACCAAGGGGGGTGGGGGGACACATCCATGGGCATTGCCTCCCCAAATGAGTCATTGCACCACCCCACCCCCCTCCCACAGCTCAAGCCTTTGGCACAAAACATCTATAATTAAGTTATATTATCATATTAAAACAAACCTTTTCGCTAAATGAAATAAGTGAAATTAAAACAAAATAAGAAAATTGCATTCTTGTGTGATGTTAGAAAGGAAGTTACGTTGTAACACGTGGAACGAGCATGTACTTGTGAGGTCATAACGGAAATTGTGTCAGGATTGCAAGCAGTGTGCGCGCCAGATTTAAATCTGAATAAAGTGTGCTTACTGTTACGTCAGTGTTTGGGAGGGACTTAACCTGAAAATGCACAAATGAGTGGAAGGATACCATTCCTTGGAGATACAGCACCAACGCTTGTTGCCGACAACACTTCTAAAGTTAAGCCACGCGTTTAATTCATTTTATGATTCCAGCCTTGGGTTTCATGATTACACAAAAATGTGTGTGAGAGAGAGAGAGAGACTTTGCAGCATGCTTTTAAATTGGAAATGGGTTGATGTGTTGGTTGTTGATGGCAAAGTCTTATTATCAGCACCTTGTGTGTGTTTAGATACCACATAGGTGGTAATGGTGTAAATAGAAATGAATGTAAAAATATAGTGTTGGGAATTCACAGAAACAGAACTTTGAATCATTTTCCTTTTGTATTTACTTTATTGTGAATAAAGTTTATGTTTGGTTGAGGTTCAACATTTAACTTAATTATTCTTCTCTTTTTCTTTTCTTTGGCTTGGCTTCGCGGACGAAGATTTATGGAGGGGTATGTCCACGTCTGCTGCAGGCTCGTTGGTGACTGACAAGTCCGATGTGGGACAGGCAGACACGGTTGCAGCGGTTGCAAGGGAAAATTGGTTGGTTGGGGTTGGGTGTTGGGTTTTTCTTCCTTTGTCTTTTGTCAGTGAGATGGGCTCTGTGGTCTTCTTCAAAGGAGGTTGCTGCCCGCCGAACTGTGAGGCGCCAAGATGCACGGTTGGAGGCAAGATCAACCCACTGGCGGTGGACAATGTGGCAGGCACCAAGAGATTTCTTTAAGCAGTCCTTGTACCTCTTCTTTGGTGCACCTCTGTCTCGGTGGCCAGAGGAGAGCTCACCATAGAACACGATCTTGGGAAGGTGATGGTCCTCCATTCTGGAGACGTGACCCACCCAGCGCAGTTGGGTCTTCAGCTTGCGGACTCTGCCAACTCGAGTACTTCGATGTTGGTGATGAAGTCACTCCAATGAATGTTGAGGATGGAGCGGAGACAGCGCTAACACCCTTAATTATAGCATTGAGGTAAATACATGTGAAACATAAAATGGTTGCTTTTGAAAATAGCTTTATTTCCATGGATACTCATGTGCAGTCTTTAAGCTTCGGGTCCAAATGTGGAAACCCCAGTACTAGCATCGCTAGGGGTTGCAGGTGATGCCATCAGAGGGTGTATCACAAAAATGAGTCACATGGTTTCTGAAACCACAAGCGTTTGTCTGCAATCCCAAAGAGAAGGGAAGGTGTGATGACGAGGTGGATGGAGAGGGTCCATGGTAGGTAAGGCACAGCCCCACCGCTGAGTGAGTTATCAAACAGTAGTTTGTGACCCCCACCCCTGCGGTTACCCTAATGACTCCCGATTAGATCCCTTCTGATGCCGCCCCTGTGCATTCACAGGGGTAGGTACCATGGGGACGATTGGTAGGGTGAGAGGTGGACAAAGGAGTCTTAAAGGGAGGGCTCCCTATGGAAGGCAGAGAGTGGAGGAGAGGGGAATATGTGACTAATGGTGGGATCATGTACTAGGTGGCAAAAATGACAGAGGAGGGTGTGTTGGATGCAAAAGTTGGTGGGGCGGTAGGTGAGGACAAGAAATCCTGTCCTTGTTGCTCATGGGAATGGAAGGGGCCAGGGCAGATGTGCAGGTAATGGAGGATATGAGGGTGGTAGAGGGAAAGCCACATTGTTTGAAGAAGGAGGACGTGTCTGATGTCTGGCATGGAAGTCCTCGAACTGGGTGCAGATGCAAGAAGAGACAGAGGAATTGAGAGAATGGAATGGATCCTGACAGGAGACAGGGTGTGAAGAGGTGTAATCGAGGTAGCTGTGGAAGTTGGTGGGTTTGTTGAAGATGTCTGTCGGGAGTTTGTCTCCCGAGTTGGAGACAGAAGGCCACTTCATGCCAGGTCTTTGCCTGGAGGCCGGCTACAAGTGCGGAGGGAAAACATAAAACTTATCTTTCATGGGGCAACCCTAAAAGGCTGCTCCTGCGTCGTATTCATGTTGAGAGGCACCTCGTAACGCCCTCCAGAGCCAATGGAGGCGGGGCAACTGGTGCCGTAGCGCCACCTTAAATACGCGGCAGAGCCATGGCTGTTTTCCCTACCCATAATCCTCACACACCTGGAACCACTCTGTTTCCCAGAACAGTTCCAGCTGTGTGGGGGATTATGGTTAGGGAAGACTGCCATTGCTCTCCAGCTTTTTGAGCCGCGGAGAGCAGCCCCAAAGGCCGAAGCAGCCCGGTGAGGCTGTCACAGTCTGCACTGGCCGCCCTCAGTGCTCTCCCTGGCCCCAGATGCCCAACAGCTCCTGCCGGCCCCTGGTGCCCTGATGGCTCCTGCTGTCCCCTGCTGCCCTGATGGCTCCTGCTGGCCCCTGCTGCCTGATGGCTCCCACTGGCCCCTGATGCCCAATGGCTCCCACTGAACCCCACTGCCTGACAGCTTC
This sequence comes from Narcine bancroftii, assembly GCF_036971445.1. Classification (NCBI taxonomy): domain Eukaryota; kingdom Metazoa; phylum Chordata; class Chondrichthyes; order Torpediniformes; family Narcinidae; genus Narcine; species Narcine bancroftii. The sequence continues at coordinate 140,494,183 of NC_091473.1, read as the reverse complement.
CGCCCACCGCCCCTGCCTTGAGGGGTGAGTGGGGAGATGGATCGTGGGTTGATGATGTCATCAGCCTGCCCCAACCAGCCGCTTGGGTTGGATTCAGCGCCTCGTAGTTGGCCACGGCGCATTCAGAAAAGTCTCTAGGCGTAAGGGTAGAGAATCTCTGCTTTTATAGTCAGACATTTTCCTTGCTTGAAAGGTCCTAGAGACATTGAGAAAAGGGACAGTGTTGCTAGAGATGGGCTGTGAATTTGAGGCTGGGTGCATATCCCATTTTCTTGCTGACATGTCTGTCCATGGTCTCATGCACTTTCAGACTGAGACCACCCGCTGATTGGAGGAACAACACCTCATCTTCCATCTGGGCGCCCTCCAACTGGATGGCATTAGCATCAACTTCTCTGGCTTTAGTTAAACTACCCCCCTCCTCCACAACAACTTCTCCACTCACCTTTACCCAGCTCTGTCTCCCTTTCCCTCTGTTTGCTTTCACACAGTCAAAATCAAGTCCCACCTCTCCCCTTATCACATTTTGTTGGTCTGGCCTCCTTCCCCAGCCAGCACTCTTTACTCTGAGATTTCCAGTTTTTTTTGCTTATTCTTGGAAGAAGGGCATGGGCCCAAAACATGATAATATATCTTTATCTCCTCTGGACGTTGCGAAACCGGCTGAGTTCCTACAGCATTCCAGTGTGTTTTTATTACCATCACAGCGTCTGTGGACTTCCATGTTTCACTCTATGCTGCATTTTATGAACATTAGGTTTTGTAATGCCTTTATATCTTTAATTTAATCCACTTTAGTGAAACAAGAAAATTTGCAGATACCAGGGTTAAGTGCAATACACAAACGAGCTGGAGGGACTAAGCAGGTTGTGCAGCATCCATAGGAAGTGAAGGGTAACCAATGATCCAGGCCTCGGGATACCTGCCGACTTTCTCCACTACATTTGAGTATTGCAATTAGTCCAATAAATCAATGAAAGAAAGTAAATAGCACTGTCCAAATTCCAAATCCAATTTGTAATGATCGCATTAGCAGTGGTCAGGAAGTGCACGGTGGTTACCTGGAAATCTCACTTGGGCATTGCCCCCTGGAATGCAGAAATGCAAAGCCATGGTCCCCTGGAGAAAATCACCTCTAACTTAAGGAAAAAGATGCAACACCTTCCAAAATATTTGGCAACCATAGCACACAGTTATAGTGTGGATCTGCGTGTCTTGCCGCCCTGCCTTCTCTGTCTATCCTTCTACTGAGGGAAGTGTGGGGGGGGAGGGGGTGGGTCCATTCCATCCCAATCAAGTCTGTCAGGCTGTGACAAATCCCTGATGTGTTCCCTATCTTGGTTGTGGGTGTCTTGAATGTTGTGCATAATTGTGGTCTGTTGAGTGCAGGGAAGGGGGAGGGAGGGGGAAAGTGGCTTGGTTTTGTATATAACTGATTAACTGCAATTTGTGATTGATTACTGGAAACTGAGTTTGAAAATTCAATAAAAGGGAAATAAATAGCACAAAGCACAAAAAAAAAAATCATCTGAGGTATTAAAGACTGGTACATTAATTGGGGAAGAATGTTGGAACCACTGCTTCGTTTTAAGTTGGATGGTCAAAGTCAACATGGGGAAGTAATATTGAAATATAAAAGTCACATATTTACTGAGAAATGAACATGACTTGTTAAACATGAAAAAGCTTTATTTTACTATCAGCAATATTCCCAAACTGACAACCTTGGAAACATTTGGTGGCATTTCCCAAATTCTCAAGCTGAATAAATACAGAGATTTGCGATAAGATGAAGGACAAGTTATTCAGTTCAATTAACTCTGGGTATAAATAACTTAAGATTCATTAATAAAGGTTGAATATATATTCGAAAGCCATGGCTTTAATCTCCTTCAATATTGTTTTTATGGTTTATTTTCATTGTATGGACATTGTTTAATGGGTTTAATGTTGAATGTTGAGTGGATGGGGGGGGGGGGTGAAGGAGGGAGGGGAGGGAGGGGGGAAAAAGGGGAGAAAATGACACTGAGTATATTCAAGAGGGAAATGATTATGTGTATTTTGGTCAATATGGTTCATAGTGTGAAAAATAAAATTGTTATTATGAAATCGTAGAAATTTATGGCAAAGAAGGTGACTATTCAGTCTTCGGGTTTGGATTGCTAAAAAAGAGTTGTGCAGGTTAATGTTTCACTCTTGTATAATACAGCACTCAAGAGCCTATTTGAGTACACTTTCTTCTGCCCTTACCACCCTTTGTAATAGTGAGTTTATCTACCCTCTGGTGAAATCATTTTTCCAATCCCTTGTACTTAGATTTATGTTGCTTGAAATTCATACTTTCCCGAAGGAAAAAATACCCAGCCCATCCACAAAAATATCCAACCCATCCACTTTACCTAGACCCCTCCAAATTTCCGACGCTCTATTTCCAGCACAACCCTGCCAATGGAAACAAGCTCAGCCTAAGAAATCTTTCTCCAACACAACAACTACAGTGCAACTCCGATTATCCGGAATGGTCGGGACCGGGCCTATTTCGGATAAAAGATACTTTCGGATAACATGTCATTTTTTAAAAACAGCCCTGTAGCAACAGCAAATCACTTGTAACAGTATTTAAACAATAACAAACAACAAGGGAAGGCTTTTAAAGTAGGAAATAATGTTCAATTCTCACAAAAAAAATAACCCGAACAAAATAAGATAAATCCACTGCCAAAAACTCAAAATTCTACTCAGAGGTTTTTCCAAAATTCTAAAACTTTATCAACCTGTGATGTCAGTTTGGCTCTGAATAAAAATTGGATAACTGAGTGTTTCTGATTGTTTTGGATACCCTCATTTATCCAAAATTTTTCGGAGGCGAAATTGTGTCGTTTTGGATTCAAAAATTTTCAGATAAATGGAGGATTTCAGATTTTTCTGAAATCCTCAATTATCTGAAAAAATCTTCAGAGCTGAACAGATGCCACTTCTGGGTCCAAAAAAGTTTCGATAACTGAGAATTTTGGATAATCGGGGTTGTACTGTATCTTGCATTTTGAATAATGACTAGTGATCTCATTCTTATGAGATGGACGAGGTAGATGAGAGTTGACAATTCTTTCAAGATGGCAACAAAATATTTATTCAGAATCAAACCAAGGTGTTAGCGACCATATCCAGTTTAGGATTTTGTTCTCCAATAATCCCCACCTGTTCCTTTGCTATTCAATTGTTTTTTTATGATATTATAAAGCATCTTGGAATTTTCCTTCATCTCACTTGCTGGCAATTTTTATACTCCTCTTGGCAACTTTAATTTCTTTTTACTTCCATCCCATGCGATTGAAGAGAGTTAAAAAAGAAATGCATCCTGTGGACATGGTGAAGGAGAACAGTCAGTTAAAAACTAGTACAAGGCTGTGTGGAAGCAGAAGTAGTTGGATGGGGAGCAAGTAGCCACAGCAGGCTCCACATTGGACATTTGCTGTTGAGATGAAAACAACTGGAAGGGAAAGTAGCAGTTAAGAAAATTATCACGAAAAAAAACGAAGCCCTCCTTGCCTCTTAATGGACTCTTAAACGCCTCTGTTTTTATTCCTCTGACTTTCAGGAATGATTAAGGATCAGTGACACAGGTGGGGAACAGCAGTTAAACCTCTTGAGAATGTGAGTGACAAAATGTCTCATTCACTCCCATGCATCTTTAACATGGTTCTGTATTGATTGCAAAATAGATAGGATGAGAATATTTCCTGTAAACTGCAGAATTTCCCCCACAGTTGAATTAGCTGTCCGATACCTGGTTACTTTTTGGAATATTTTTAAAAATACTGCTCAGGTTAGATTTATCGATAAATAAACCAAAATTGCAACTTTTACGTCAAAATGGGATTCCAAAATATAAACATTGGTAAAGTGCCAAATGTGATTTAGTTTAACAATGTGTTATGACCGAAAGGGACATATCAAACTGACAGCTTTTGCAATTTATGAAAAGAATGTGATTCATTTTTGGAGGGATAAGATTACTAATGCCTTGTACAATATTACCTCTCAAGTTCCATAAACAAAATATTAGGGGGACTCAGTCAATTGCTTAACTATTTCGACTGCTAACGATGACGATTCTAGAATCCCACACTTAATGTTTCCAAAAACAAGTTATATAAATTGTTGAGGCATCTTTAATTCTTAAACTTGTAGTAAAAAGTCTTTTGAATGAGTGTGAAAATTTCATTCTGCAAGGAATCTGGAGGAAATTTAACAATAAAATCATAGGATAACACAATAAAGCGAGCAGCTCTTTATTGCGCTTGTGAGTCCTTTTTGATAGTTATCCAATTAGTGTTATTCTGCTGCTCTTTTCCTGGGAATTTATAACTCTTTCCTTCCTTCCCCAAACCAATTAATTCTTTGTATATTTGCAATTCATTTAACACCACTAGAATACGATTGTAAAGAGTGATGTAATGATTTAAAAATGAAAGAGAGTTTACATTCTGAATTGCTTTTTCTCCACACTGATTGTACATGGTTAAGTTTAAAGATTGCAGATTCATGATGAGATTTTTCCCTTTTTGTTCAGAAAGAAGTATTCAAGCATAAAACCAAATCATAATTAAGATACATTAAAACCCCTGTTATCTGGAAATCAAGCAAACTTTTTTTTTACTGGCAGCCTCAACCTCAAGCAACCAGCAAATAGGTAGAAGATACAGAAGTTTAAAATTGGCGGGCAACATCATTAGTTTGACAATACATGCAGGCCACAATCTCAAGCAACGGCAAGATTCACTTATCCGGCATCTACTTATCCCCGTGTCAGATGCCAAGGGTTTTACTGTACTTACCTTTCCCAAATGAGGTTTCCAGTTCTCTCTAAACCCCCACCATCGACCTTGCATCCTCCTAAAGAGCGACGTTCCCAGAACTAGCAATCATGTGCTCTACTGCCATCATGGTGGTTAGGTGTAAGTACATCACCAACAGATTTCTAATCCATTCAGGATAAATATAATCAAGCATCTACAGTGTTCAACAGTTCTAGTAACAGTACTACATTGACCATTGCTTCAGTACAGTTTTGGCATTTTGCTCTCCAATTCTTCAAAAGTCTGAAGAAAATTGCCGATTGAGTGTTGGCTTTTCTATATTGCATCTCTGCCCTTGATAAACTGCATTTTGTCTGTTTAATTTTTGGCAGTTCTAGCAACAGACCAGCAATTGAAGTCTAGGTACCACAACTCCCTGTGTTACAGGGAGTGTGGGTGTTCAATTCTCAGAAAAGTATCCATTCCACAATTTTCTATAATATGAAATCATGTCATTTGTGCTTGGAAGAAATGAGAGCTGAAAAAAAGTGATATAGACACAGAATAAAAAAAATTGTTCTCATGGAATCTTAAGATATTTTAGTAATGATTTGTGAATTCCAGAAGGCCAAATTCTCAATGCCCAAACTGCAGCAAAGCAGATTTGTCTGTCCTTACCGTGCACTAACGAACTTAGCACCCTTCGATTTCATTCCCATCTTGTTAATTTATATAACATCTATGTATTTAAAATAAACAATGTGAATGCTGTGTATATTTATTTCATTCTCTTTGAATTTTACTCCAAAGGATCTTGCTGATGCTTTTCTGTTGATAGGCCTCATTAATCCTCTGAAGAGGGCATAACACAAAAATCTATACAGGCCCCAAAAGGTCTGCAGGCAGTTGTTTCTTTATGTATTCCAGTGCCGCAATGATATAAATACTGATTAGAAGCTCTATCAACACATGGATTAACACATAAAAATAATAAAGATGGCATGGGTTTCTAGAGGGATGTAAACATTTTCATACAATTGCCAGTTGTGTTTGTCTCTTTTTGGCAAAAAGGTAAGCCTCAGGGATCGGTGTTGGGCCCTTCGTTGTTCGTCATTTACATTAATGATTTGGATGACAGGTTGGTAAAGTGGGTGAGTTAATGTGCAGATGATACAAAAATAGGGGAAGTTGTGGATAGTGAGGGTTTTCGTGGACTGCAGAAGAATTTGGACTGCTTGGAAGGGTGGGCTGAAAGGTGGCAGATGGAGTTTAATGGAGATAAGTGTGAGGTTCTTCATTTTGGGAAGAATAACCAAAATAGGATGTATGCAGTGAAGGGGAGGACATTGAGGAATGCAGAGGAACAGAGGGATCTTGGAATAATGGTCCATCATTCTTTGAAAGTGAATTCTCATGTAGATAGGGGAGGGTGAAGAAGGTTTTTAGTTTGTTGGCCATTATGAATCATAGCATAGAATATAGGAGCTGGGAAGTGATGTTGAGACCGTTAAAGGCATTGGTGAGGCCAAGTTTGGAATATTGTGTGAAGTTCTGGTCTCCAAATTATAGGAAGGATAAAAATAAGGTACAGAGGGTGCAAAAAAGGTTTACTAAAATGCTGCCTAGATTGCAGTATCTGGAATACAGAGAAAGATTGAGTAGACTGGGACTTTATGCATTGGAGCGTAGAAGGTTGAGAGGGGATTTGATAGAGGTATTTAAAATTATGAAGGGAATAGATAGAGTAGATGTGAAGAGGCTCTTGCCCCTGAGGGTAGGGGAGATTGGACAAGGGGTTATATGTTAAGAGTTAGGGGGCAAAACTTTAGAAGTAACATAAGAGGTTGCTTCTTCACTCAGAGTGGTGCTGAGTGGAATGACCTTCCGGAAGAAGTAGTTGCGGCAGGGTCAATTCTGTCATTTAAGAAGAGGTTAGATGAGTACATGGATGTGAGAGGGTTGGAGGGTTATGGGTAGGGAGTAGGTAGGTGGAACTAATCGGAGTTTCACGTAAATCGGTGCGGACTAGAAGGGCTGATATGGCCTGTTTCCGTTCAGTAATTGTTATATGGTTATAAGTTAACAGTAAATGTTCAGACGGTGATGGTCACAGCACTGAATAAGCCCCTTTAACCCACTAAGTTTGTGTTGACCATCAAGCACACATTTAATTATGTAAATTCCCAATCTCTCCACATTCACCTTAACTTACTCTGATTCTATCATACACTGACATACCAAAGGGCACTTACATAGGCCAATTAAGCTACAGGCCTGCTTGTCTTTGGTTCATGGGCAGAAACCAGACCACCCAGAGGAAACTCACATCATCGCAGGGAAAGCATGCCAACTCCATACAGAGAGCATCAGAGGTCATGGTTGAAGAGACAGCACAGGAACAGGCTCTTTGGCCCACGTGTCTATACCAACTATAATACCCTCCTTTACCACTTGTGTGGCCACTTTCAAGAATTTAAGGACATGAACCCCCAGATTCGCTGTACATTAATGTTTTTAAGAGTCCTGAATTAACTGTACATTCATCTTGCAAAGTGAAATACCAAGGAGCCTAACATCTGTGGTTGGTAAGTTACAAGAGTATTCTGAGGGAGAAAATCTTCGCATGGGAAGTGAGAGTGCTGAACTCCTGAAGAACTACCCATATGAACACTCTGTGACTACAATTCATTTAATAATATTTATTCATTTTAATATTTTATATATTGTATATTTTAATATTTATGGATGGCAGAGTTAGCTGTTACAGCGACCTGGATTACATCTGGTGCCATTTGTAAGGAGTTTGTACATTCTCCTAGAGTCTGTGGATTTTCCCAGGTGCTCCAGTTTCCTCCAACCTTCCAAAAACACACGGGATTGTAGATTAATCTGGGTGTAATTGGGCAGCACAGGGTTTAACTAGATGGAATCGGTTTCTACCGTGCTCTAAATAACATTTTTTAAATTAATTAAAATTTATATACATACTATGCATATTTATCATTTGTCTTTATGTGTCCTATGTCTGTGTGTTTGCAATGTTTTACACTGAGGTCTGGAGGACCATTGTTTGTTGGGTTAAATAAATGAACATACACTTGGGATGGACAAGGGCTGCTCGAGATTGTCAGCCCGGTTTTGTAAATGATTGAGTGATAAATCTGACTGAATTTTTTTTGAAGAAGTGACCAAAAGAAGATAATGAAGTCAGAGCTATAGGTATTGTATACATGGATCTCAGCAAGGTGTTCCATAAGGTTTTGAATGGTAGGCTGCTCTGGAAAGTTAGATAGCATGGCATCCAAAGAGAGATAGCAGAGTGGATGGAAAATTTGCTTCTTGGACATTTTGGCATTGAACATTTTGTTTCCAAGGATATTTTGGCCCTCACAGTTTGGCATCTGTAATTTGGTGCTGGATATTTGGCGCCCAGTTTGGAGCTGGACATTTTGGCCCGACGCCCAACTCACTGCCTGCTGGCCGACTCCATCCCGCCACATTGCCTGAAACCCCTGCATTGCAGCACTGCCTGAATCTCTCGTGCTTATTTATATGATTATTTAGTAAATATAACAATAAATCCAAAATTATTGCCGGGGGAAGTGGTTTCCTGGGGAAGGGGGGGGGGTGGGGAGGAGTTTCTATGACACAGTTCAGGCAGTGCTGCAATGCCGCGGGGAGCCGGGCCAGCGTCAAACAAAACAATAAATCCCAAAATGTTTGCTGAGGGAGGGTTAGATCATTTGTATATAAGTGATTATTTGTATATAAGTGATCATTTAATAACAATAAATCGCAAAATGTTTCTGAAATGCCGCTACACCAGGAGTTGCTGGGCCAGCACCAAGCTGTTGGCGCCAGAATGTCCAAGGGGGCTACAAAAGTCATTTTTTGGGTGCCAAAATGTCTGATTCCGGAAAGCAGAGGGTGATGGTGGAAGGTTGTTTTTCAGACTGTAGGTCTGTGACTTATGATGTGGCACAGGGTTCGGTGCTGGGACATGGTTGTTTGTCATCTAAATCAATGATTTAGATTAAAATGTACATGGCATGATTGGCAAGTTTTCGGATGACACTAAAGTGGAATTGTAGATAGTGAAGTAATTTGCCAATATTTTGCAGTAGCATCTTGATTGGCAGGGCAGGTGAGTAGAGGAATGGTTGATAGAATTGAACATAGAGAAATGAGGTGTTGCATTTTGGGAAGAACATGCAGACAATGGCATGGTTCTGGGAGTACAGGTGCAGAGTACCTTGAAAGTGGAGTCAAAGGGAGATAGGGTGGTCAGAAGGCTTTCGGCCTTCATCAGTCGAATATTGAATACAGAAAATGGAAGGTCATGTTGCAGTTATATAAAATGTTAGTGAGGCCTCATTTGTTTTCAGTTTTGGTTACTGTGCTACAGGAAAGATATTGTCAAGTTGGAGAGGGTACAGAGAAGATTCATGAGGATGTTGCTTGGATTTGGGGGACTGAGCTGCAGGAAGAGGTTGAGCAGGCTAGGGTAACTGGTGATCTCATAGAGGAATACAAAACATGAAAGGAATAGATTGGATGAATACACAGAGTCTTTTGCCCAGAGTAGGGGAATTGGTAACCAGAAGACACTGGTTTAAGGTGAGGGAGGAGAGATTTAATAGGAACCTGAGGGGTAACTTCTTGTACACAGAGGGTGTTGAGTTTCCAGTGAAGAAGTGAGAAACCACACTAACGTTGGAATCAGAAAACATTAAGAGATACACCAGTTTACCTATCTCGGCTGCACCATTTCATCAGATGCAAGGATCGACAATGAGATAGACAACAGACTCGCCAAGGCAAATAGCGCCTTTGGAAGACTACACAAAAGAGTCTGGAAAAACAACCAACTGAAAAACCTCACAAAGATAAGCGTATACAGAGCCGTTGTCATACCCACACTCCTGTTCGGCTCCGAATCATGGGTCCTCTACCGCACCACCTACGGCTCCTAGAACGCTTCCACCAGCGTTGTCTCCGCTCCATCCTCAACATCCATTGGAGCGCTTACACCCCTAACGTCGAAGTACTCGAGATGGCAGAGGTCGACAGCATCGAGTCCACGCTGCTGAAGATCCAGCTGCGCTGGATGGGTCACGTCTCCAGAATGGAGGACCATCGCCTTCCCAAGATCGTGTTATATGGCGAGCTCTCCACTGGCCACCGTGACAGAGGTGCACCAAAGAAAAGGTACAATGACTGCCTAAAGAAATCTCTTGGTGCCTGCCACATTGACCACCGCCAGTGGGCTGATAACGCCTCAAACCGTGCATCTTGGCGCCTCACAGTTTGGCGGGCAGCAACCTCCTTTGAAGAAGACTGCAGAGCCCACCTCACTGACAAAAGGCAAAGGAGGAAAAACCCAACACCCAACCCCAACCAACCAATTTTCCCTTGCAACCGCTGCAATCGTGTCTGCCTGTCCCGCATCGGACTTGTCAGCCACAAACGAGCCTGCAGCTGACGTGGACTTTTTACCCCCTCCATAAATCTTCGTCCGCGAAGCCAAGCCAAAGAAAGAAGACTAAAGCAATGCACACACACACACCAGGTTAATCAACAAAAGGCTGGTTTATTCAGACTTCATAGGTTTCTTTTATATACCACATGTCCCGGGCTCCATGGGACAAGGTGGGACATCACTATGAGTTTGCTGCCAATCCACGGGACCAGCAGGTTTAAATTAAGCCTTGTGAGTGTCCCGCGCCTTCTGGCAGGAGACTCAGCAGATCAACTTGCGTGCGGTCCATTAGGCGAGTATTCAGCTGTCCGTATTATGGTTCCGCACACCCGCAGAACCTCGTGATACCGTGCTGTGCGCCCGCTCGGCCTGCTACACGGCCACTACATCAGAACCATTTCTGAGCAGCCACGTGCATTTCGTACCTATTGCCAATTAGCTCACTAATTGGCAATTTTTCTCACTAATATTTTAATTAAAACACAATTTGCAGATGATTTATTTTGATACTGCAATCCAATATTATTTAAATTATTTTTGTTGAATAATATAGCTCAAAAACAAGTAGTCTACCACTGGATTTTGAAAATACATTGCTCCATTTATCTTTTGGAAGAGACAATTATGGTTTATTATATTATTCACTTCAATGATGTCTTGGGCTCCACTGAAACAAAAAAAAGATTAAATAAGATCATTCTTCTTGGAAACAAGAGAAAAATTTCAAAATTCCCATTTTATTTGTTGGCTCTAGCATGGACCTGATGGCTGGAAGATCTTTGTTTGTTATAATTAACACCATTAATATGCAGCAGATAAATTATCAACATGATTATTGTCAAGGTTATACAAAACTTTGTTTCAGATTAAATCCCAGTGAAATATAGTGTCCTTGGGAAATACTTTCATCAGTATTAGGATAGCTCCAAGAAATGTACTGTAGCGGCAGCTACAACCAGATGGGTTGAACAGACTGGTTTATTGCGGGCTGCTGGGCTACACTTATACCCCCAGCCCGGACCTGGCTGAGAACCGTGCTGGAGGGCGCTAACATCACCTGGGCTTCACGTGATCCCCCAGTGCGGGCTTCTGAGCCCCGTGCTGGGAGGAAGGGAAAACCCCCGATGGCACAATTTTGGTCGGCTGCCCCGCCGTGTGGCTTATAAGCGGGGCTGGTTCACCTGCCTAGCAGTGAGCTGCCACACAGCCCTCCCCCCCAGAACCGGCGCCAATGTCCTTTTTCACCGGGCAGCCTTGCTTCTTGGCCTGGGCTACGACCACAGGCTCGGTAGGATCGAGGTGCGCTGGCTCCAGTCTGTCCACGGTAAACAGCTTCCACCTGCCGCCAATGTCCAGTGTGAACATAGAGCCAGAACGCTATACAACCCTATATGGCCCCTCGTACGGTTGCTGCAGAGGTGTCGTGGTCGGGCCCCGGTGAACAAAAACATACTCCGCGGAAACCAGTTCGCCGGGAACGTGAGACAGATGGGTGCCATGCCTGGGCAGCGGTGGGGGTTCGAACGAGTCCAAGTGTGCCCTGAGGTGAGGAAGTAGTTTGTGCGGCGACCGCTGGGGATTGTGAGGTGCGTTGACGAACTCACCAGGTAGTGCCAGTGGCACACCGTAGACCAGCTCAGCAGATGAGCTGACGCCTGTAGATCTTCCTTGGGAGTGGAGCGGATGCCCAGGAGCACCCAAGGCAGTTTGTTCCCCTAGTCGGGACCGGTGAGGCGGGCCATGAGCGCCGACTTAAGGTGGCGGTGGAGACGTTCGACCAGTACATTGGCCTGCGGGTGGTAGGTCGTGGTGCGGTGTAGCTGGATCCCCAACCTGTTGGCGAGCTGTGCCCAGAGCGTAGATGTGAACCGGGCACCCTGATCGCTGGTGAGGTGACCCGGGACACCAAACTGGGCGACAGTGCTTGGGAGCAGGAGTCGGTGGAGGCGTCTGGCAACGGGATCACATCGTGCCAGCGAGTGGTGCGGTCTACCATCATAAACAGGTAACGGTTGCCCCGGGAAACGGGTAAGGGCCCGATGATGTCCACGTTAATGTGGCTGAACCATTCCCGGACGTGCTCGAACCCCTGTACGGGCGTCCTGGTGTGCCTGTGCACCTTGGAAGTCTGGCAATGGATGCAAGTTCTGGCCCAGCCCGCGATCTGCTTGCGCAGCCTATGCTATACGAACTTTTCTGCCACCATCCAGACCGTGGACCTGATAGACGGATGTGAAAGGTTGTGGATGTGACGGAAGACCTGCTTGCGCCACTGCTGGGGAACCACTGGTCGTGGGGTTCCCATGGTGATATCGCACAGGATGGTGCCTTTGCCGCTCGGAGACGGGAGGACTCGGAACCACAGGCCTGTGATGGCGATCTTGAAGGCCCTCGTCTCCTCATCAGACTTCTGGTCCCAGGTGAGCTGGTCGAAATCGAGGCCATGTGTCAGCGTGCAGATGGCTGGTCACGAGAGTGCATCGGCAACCACATTGTCCTTCCCCGCTTTGTGTCGAATGTCGGTGGTAAACTCTGACACGAAGGAGAGATGACGCTGCTGGCGGGCCGACCAGGGATCCTTTGCCATTGCGAGGGCCTGGGTGAGGGGTTTGTGGTCGGTGAAGATGGTAAAAGTCCTCCCCTCCAAAAAATAGTGGAAATGCCGCAACGCTAGGTACATGCCCAGTAACTTGCGGTCATAGGCACTATATTTGCGTTCCGGCGGGCGGAGCAGGCAGCTGAAGAATGCCAGCGGCTTCCAATGTCCATTCACCTGCTGCTCCAGGATGGCACCGATGGCTGTGGCAGAGGCATCGACAGAGAGTGCCATATGCAGGTGGGCAAGCATGGTGGCCTCAAATGCAGTGCAGGCTTCTGGATTCCAAGCGAGCGTTTTGTGCTTGGCTGTGATGAGGGCGAATAGCAGCTGCATGATGCGTGCAGCTCCCGGGATGAAGTGGTTGTAAAAGTTGACCATACCCGCGAACTCCTGCAGCCCCTTGAGGTTGTCTGGGTGTGGGAACTCCCTGATAGTGGCAACCTTTGCAGCGGCGGGCATGGCTCCTTCGGCCGTGATGGTATGGCCTAGGAACTGCATGGACTCCTTCCCGAACTGGCACTTAGCTGAGTTGATGGTAAGGCCGAAGTCGGCCAGCCGGGAGAAAAGAGCGCGTAGGTGAGCCTTGTGTTGCGCCCGGTCCTTGCTGGCGATGAGGATGTCGTCCAAATAAATAAAGATAAAATCCAAGTCCCTGACCACAGAGTCCATGGCGCTGGAAGGTCTGAGTGGCATTCTTGAGCTCGAACGGCATGCGCAGGAATTCGAACAAGCCAAAGGGGGTGATGATGGCCATCTTGGGTATGTCCTTAGGGTGCACCGGGATCTGGTGATATTCCCGCACCAGGTCAACCTTGGAGAAAACCTTCGCACCGTGCAGGTTGGCCATAAGGTCTTGGATGTGAGGGATGGGGTAATGGTCAGGAACTGTTGCCTTGTTGAGCCGTCGATAGTCTCTGCAGGGATGCCAGCCGCCGGAGGCTTTCGGGTTCAGGTGGAGCAGCGAGGCCCATGGGCTGTCGGACCACCAAATGATCCCCAGTTCCAACAGATGTGAAAACTCCTCCTTCGCCACCTGGAGCTTGTCAGGCGGGAGCTGGAGTGCCTTGGTGTGAACTGGTGGGCCCTGGGTGGGGATGTGGTGGAACAATCCGTGGCGCGGTGAGGCAGCGGAGAACTGTGGCTTGAGGAGTGTCGGGAACTCGTCCAGGATTATTTGGAATTTATCTCTGGTCGTGCTGATCATGGTCATCTGCGGTTGCTCTGAGGCGAACGGCCTGGAAGATACGGGCGTCCACCAGGTGCCTACCTTGAATGTCCACCAGAAGTTCGTGTGCGAGGAGGAAGTCTGCATGCAGGATGGTGATCGGGAGGGACGAGACGGTGAACCTCCACGTGAAATTTTGTTGGCCAATCTAGAAGTGGACTGTCTTGTCTCCATACATTTGGATTTCTGTTGCGTTGGCTGCACAGAGGTCCACGAGGTCGGTTCCTGGACTCAATGGCTGTGGCCGTGATGACGCTGATCTGGGCTCCAGTGTCAACGAGGTACAGCCGGCCGCTGACCGAGTCCTGCAAGTAGAGAAGGCTGTGTCTTTGGCCAGCTGCCGCAGCCATTACGAGCAGCTGGCCTGGTCGTTTCCCTGGAACGAGCAGGGCTGATGACACTTCCGAGTCTTGGCTCCCCAGCGCTGGTGGTAGAAGCAGAGGCCTGGAGCAGATGCTGTGGCCTTGGTTATGCTCTTGGGGGCCCCTGAAGGGGCTGGATGCTCTACCGCAGCGCTAGGTGCGAGCTTGGCGTGGTCATGCCTGTGCCTCGTGACCTGCTGGACCGCTGACCCCTACGGGAATCGTGCGAGCCATAGCTCCTGGGCCTTCTGGGTGACCTTCCTCAGGTCAGTGAAGTTCTCCTGGACCATCAGCAGCTGGATGTCCCCGGGCATATGGTCGAGGAAAATGCGCTTGAAGAGTGGGCAGTTGGCGTGCTCACCCATGAGCGCAAGCATCTTGTCCATCAGCTCCATTGGACACCTGTCCCCCGGGGCGTCGAGGTGCAGCATCCAAGCAGCACGCTGATGTCTGGATAATTTGAGGGATCCGGTTAGCACTCGCTTGATGGTCTCGTATTTGTCTTCGGCGGGTGGGTGCTGAACGAGGTGCAGCACGTGTCTGGCAGTGGCCTGGACCAGGGCAGCGACCACAAGGTAGAATTTGGTCATGTCGGATGAGGTGGAGGTGAAACTGAGCTTCCGCATGGCCGAACCAGGTCTCCGGCTCCTGAATCCAGAATTCAGGCAGTTTCACGGCTATAGCGCTGATCCCAGGCTCGCTCATGATGAGTTTAAATACGTTTGAACCAGTCGGGGTCACTAATTGTAGCAGCAGCTACTCTGCTCCTGCAATAACACACACAACCAGACGGGTTGAGATCAGTGAGCAGACTAGTTTATTGCGGGCTGCTGGGCTGCACTTATACTCTCAGCCCGGACCTGGCTGAGAACCACACTGGAGGGCGCTGACGTCAGCTGGCCGTCACATGATCACCCAGCGCAGACTTCTGAGCCCCGTGCTGGGAGGAAGGGAAACCCCCCGACGGCGCTGTTTTGGCCGGCTGCCCCGCTGCGTGGCTTACAAGTGGGGCTGGTTCACGAGCCTAGTGGTGAGCCGCCACAGTACATGTATTACCTGTTACAGCTCCTTGCACTATAAACAAAAAGACCTTAAATATAGTAGGGAATCTGTTTCTATCCCAGAGATTGAGAGCTAAAGTTTTGAATTCATAATTTTTTGCTTGAAAAGAAATGTTCAATTATTTTAGGCAGAGTCCCTAAAATGGAGAACTGTCAGATGCAAATAAGATGGATGCAAATAAAGCTAACCCATGCACTTCTTAGCTCAATGAAGACTGATGGGCAAGTGAGGAAAAGACAGTTTCGCTGTTTATCACAACTCCTTCACATAAAACCCGTATAATCTACACATGAAGTGCCACTAAAGAGACATAATTTATGAAAGTCTTACAGCATTGAAACAGGCCCTTCAGCCCACCTAATCCATGCTGACCATCGAGCACAGATCTCATTTTATTTTCGCCTCAGTGCCATCAACCCCTCAGATTCCACTGCTCGCTGACCTGCTAGGGGCAATTTACACTGGCCAATTAATCTAACAAGCTATAATTCTTTGGGATGTGGAAGGAAACCAAGCACTCAAATCATGGAAATGAAGTAGGTCTTGCTACTGTGACAGAATATTTAGAGGTGGTTTGGGAGGAATTGTTAGAGCAGGTTGCACATAGACATTTTAAAATACAGACTATTTGCAGGACTTTTGCAGGAAGCAACAAAGTATTGACAACAGCTTGCCTGGGAGAGCATGTGATCTTTGCAGGCAGAGTGAGTGAATAGTTTTGCTCTCAGAGAGGGAGGGGGTGAAACAGAGAGAGGAATCACAGAAATTATTTCCAGAAGGACAAAGCTGGTAAACTTTGGAAGGCTATCTGGTCAAAGGAAAAGACTGGCGATCTGAAAGGTGACCTGAGAGAAAGAGGATCATCTGGAGAACCCTGAAGGGGGCAAGTTTCGTCAGAAAGACTGATTGAGAAGGAATCAGTTGCGGATGTCCTGGAAAAGGAATCTCTCTCTGAAAACCAGCAAGAACCCTCCTGAGTGGTAACCATTTGCTTGTTAAGCACCAAAGATGGGTGAACTTTGTTAATGCTAACATTTGTGCACAGTACAAGAATTGCCTGCAACCAGTGAGATTACTGTGATCCAAAGAACTTTTCTAATCTTAAATATACATTACACATACCTATGCTTAGTATTAGAGGGGGGATTAAGTGGGTTAGGTAGGTTAAGTAAGTAGGTTAAGTAATAAGTTAAAGTTTAATTCTGTTTTCTTGTTCAAATGTAATTAAAAACAACTTTTGTTTAAGTCATCCTGTGTTGTGATGCATATCTATTGCTGCTGGGTTTTGGGGTCCTCTGGACTCTATAACACTACAAATTTCTGTGACACGTGGAATTCTGGATACATATTTGTTATCCTTAGAAGGAAATACCTACCTTAAGAGATTTTATTGATGAGAGCTAAAAAAAAATGGTGTAGACTGGGCCAATATATTCTCTATGGTTGAGGAGAAAGGGAGATTCTGAGGGAAACCGAATCCTTTGATCGACAAGAGCTAAGAAAACAGTGTCTGGATAAAGGTCACCAAAAGGACTGAGATAACAAGGAATTTCTCCTTTGCTGCTGGCTATGGATTCTGAGTCAAAGGGAATATTTAAAATTGAATGTATTGGTTTTGGAAATTAAGGAAAATCAAGCTTAATAGAGTTCAGGAGGAATGTGGGAAAAGGTTAAATAATTCTGGCCTTACGGAATCGCCACTATATCCTATTATTTTGACATTTTTTATATTCTTGTACAAATGGATTTCAAAACCAATACAAGTGTTGGGAGTTCTCTAATAACTTAGCAGTTATTATAAGGTAATGCGAAATTTGCCTTGCTATGCATGCACAGTAAAGGAACAAAATGTCTATTTATCTTGGTAACAATAATGTCCGAAACAAGCTGGAGAAATGATGCATGTTTATCATCTATGTAGTTAGTAAATTCTAATTGCTTCTGTGCTGTATCAGTGTCAAATGAGGAAGAACATCTAAAGTAACAAACAAATAAATGCCCAACAATAAGCAGAAATATAGGGAAACAGATGTTAATACAGTAGCCACAAACGAAAACAAGATGGAAAGGTTTCTAAATTTAAAATTAAGAATTATCTCAAAAACTATTCATCTTTGCAAAATTTATATATAATTTAGTAAGAACAAAGCTGACTAGAGCAGTGATTTTGTATTTGCATAATCTGCAATTTCAAATATATGCTTTTTTAAAATTTTTGTTTATAAATGCTGGTTCCTGACCCTACCCTCAATTATCATAATTGCATTTGAAAATGTTCTTCAAGTTCTCCAGGTCTTCAATCTGGATATGAAATTCTTTCAGAACAGTATATACACACAGTTCTGGTGTGAGCTTCTCCAGGGAGTCCTGAAGTTGTGAAACCTTCACAGCCAGCCTGCAACAACAAAATTCAGAAGGGAAGAGCTTTAAAAAACCTGGTATGAGTTTAAGATTCATGCAACCTTTTGAAAACATTTTTTTTTATTGTCCATCTGACAGGACAGAGATTTGATGTAACAATGTAAAATTTTTCAATTGCTGAAGAATAATTATAGGCCAACTGATAAAAAAAATCAAAATGGGTAAATTTGGTGCCCCAAGTATTGGGTCTTGGAATACATTGTCAGGGCTGGTGGTGCCAGCAACTGGTGCAATATGAACATTTAAAAGACTATTAGACAAGCACATAGATACAAGAAATATAGAGGGTTTATGGGTGCCATGTAGGGAAGGTTTAGTTTGTTGAGTAGGTTTCTATTGGTTGGCACAACATTGCTGGCCAAAGGGCCTGTACTGTGCTGTTATGTTCTATGCAAGTTAAGTAATCTCAGGTTAACAAGTATTTCCCACATTATAGTATACCAACGTTGCTTAAGAAAGGCAATGGTAATATGCACAACTTTTAGGGGTGGTACGGTCGGTGTAGTGGTTAGTGCAACGCCAGCAATCGAGACCGGGGTTCAAATCCTGCGCTGTCTGTAAGGAGTTCGTATGTTTTCCCCGTGTCTGTGCAGGTTTTCCCCAGTGGCTCTGGTTTCCTTCCATTGTTCCCGGGTGGGGCGTGTAGGTTAATTAGGTGTAAGTTAGACGGTTATGGACTCGTGGGTTGAAATGGCCTGTAACTGTGCTGTATGTTTTCAATTGTAAGAAAGCTTAAAACCTTTGAACCTGAACTTCAATATGCCTATCATATACCGTATTTTCACTCATATAACATGCAAACACATATAACATGCAGAAAATCATAAATTGTGTAAAAATATTTTTGTATAATGTGCACACGCATATAACATGAGTGTAGAGTTCTAAATTCCGATTGGTAAAGCAATTTGCATTTAAATAGGACATGAGACAAAGCACATATCAGAATCTGCAATAGTTAATCTCCCACAATTAAAACACTCAATCAACTCCCCCCAGAGGTGTCAATCGCCCATAATATAGATGATATTCTGCTGCAACGTATTAACAAGCTTTGGAGAGGAATCAATTAAATTGATCGAAGACAGGCTTCAGGGTTAAGCAGGATTTCAATTCTAATGTTGCTTCAAATTAGAGGCACTTGATATGTTATTTTTCTCCCTCAGGGACAGGTCTGGACAATTAAATGTTTATAGGAATACCATGGCATTCAGTACAAAGAGATATTCCCCTGCTATAAATCGTGTCCATTCTTTATTTGCCACTATAATATTCCCACACTCACTATAAATCTGCTGTGCGACTTTCCCACGGCCGCTATTAATTGTGCATGTTCTTTCAATGCTGCTATTATTTTCCTACGCTCGCCATAAATTGCCAGTTCGTTTTTTGCACAATTGTGCATGTTCTTTCAACGTGTAAAAATATTCTCGTATAGTCCACACATATAATGAGCGGGGGGTTGGGGGGAGGGTGTACCTGGTTTGTAAACGACGGTACTCAAGAACTGCATAAATTGGATTTGAGGTGCTGCTGGTATTTTTTGCAATTATGATGCCTTACAATACAACAGAGAATACATGGAGAGCAACAGAGAAACATCCCCAGGTGCTTCACAGGAATGATCTCAAAATTAATTTGAACATCCATTCAAGAGTAAAGCTGACTAAAAACTTGGTTGAAGAGGTTTCAATAAGGATTAGTGATGCAGAGTGGTCGTCCCTCTGTTGTCATTTGCCTAGTTGAGTTTAAACTTTATTTTTTGCTTTGTATATTAGAGACCAGAGAGAATTTCAGATACATCACCAAAACTGTGTGATGCAATCAAACTCTGCATTATCCTACTAATCACCGATTTAAATTCAAAGCATACAACTTCAAGTTTCAACTTGAAGCAACAATCTGCAAAAATCTTGAGCCTCAAACATTCAGGCTTGCAAGATGTCAAGTTAAACACTATTTACCAGAGAGAGCTATTATCTGAAATATCTTGCAACATATGGGTAATGTAAGTTTTCCATCCACTTGCGACTTTCTGTAAACAAGCTGTTGAGGGTTGTATAAACAGACATAAACCCACACCTCTTTAATAAAAAAAAATGAGCAGGAAGAGTATCTAGGAAAGGTCATGTGGATTTAATGCAGCATTCCTACTGCAACCTAAATTATCACCCATATTAAATGTCTAAAAAGGACAATTTTTTTAAATAGCAAGAGGAGGGATTGGTTTTATCCCAATAGCAATAGGTTTTATCTGTTTCTTCAAATTAATTACCTGAGGTTAACAGAATAGAAATCAGTTCACATTTCTTCTTCTTTGGCTTGGCTTCGCGGACGAAGATTTATGGAGGGGGTAAAAAGTCCACGTCAGCTGCAGGCTCGTTTGTGGCTGACAAGTCCGATGCGGGACAGGCAGACACGGTTGCAGCGGCTGCAGGGGAAAATTGGTGGGTTGGGGTTGGGTGTTGGTTTTTCCTCCTTTGCCTTTTGTCAGTGAGGTGGGCTCTGCGGTCTTCTTCAAAGGAGGTTGCTGCCCGCCAAACTGTGAGGCGCCAAGATGCACGGTTTGAGGCGTTATCAGCCCACTGGCGGTGGTCAATGTGGCAGGCACCAAGAGATTTATTAATAATGTGTAAATAAACAAGAAGATTTGTTGCTTAAGAGAAAGAAATGAAGTTTGTAGTCTTGAAAACAGTTTTAATTGTCATTGAAAGGTTATTGATTATTTAAATGTTTCATCTTACAGACGAGTACAAAAGTAGTGTGACAAAGTTATTGAACTAGTATGAAATCAAGTTCATGTTCAAGGTCACCTGATTGTGTATGTACAATCTGACGAGAGCGTATCTCTGGACCATACTGCACACACTCAGGCACACAGAGCATCCCACACACAAATGTCAATAGAGTAATCAAAATAAAAATATGTAAAAATAATTTACATATTTCTCGGATTATTCAAGAGTCCCACCACCTGCTGGAAGAAGCTGTGCCCTGGCCTGCAATCCTGGTTTTTAAGCTCCTGTACCTCTTCTTTGAAGGTAGTGTCTCAAAGATACTGACTGGATGGTAAGGGTCCTCGATGATACTCTGAGCCCTCTTTGTGCACTGCTCCCCATAGATATCGTTAATAGAGAGAAGGGTGACTCCAAAGATCCTCTCAGCAGTTTTAATCACCCTCTATACTGACCACCGATTCGATGCTTTGCAGTAACCATACCACACCCTGATTCAGCCAGCTTGCACATTCTCTATTGTGCTCCTATGGAACATTGTTAGGATGGTGGTTTGTAGCCTTACTCTCCTCAACTCCTAAGGAGGTGTAGGTGCTGCTATGCTTTCCTGATTAATAAGGATGTGTTGTAAAGGGAACAAGTTCAAAGTCTAACATGGCAATTACTGGAATTTAAAAATTCAAGGAGTTAAATAAATTTGGTATAAAAATCAGAAAAAGTGGTCATAAAATTATCAAACTGATACAAAAACTACCTGGTACACACATTCTTCAAGTAAATCTGAATCCCTGACAGCTTCTTTATGTGCATTTCCCAAATCACTGTAACTCTCCTGTATAAAAGGGTCAGCTCATTACAAAGGTCACTGGAATGGACAGTAAATGCTGGATTAGCCAGCAATGCCCATATCACATAATAATTAGAAACAAACATGGACTAAAAGAAACATGAAGTGCGTAAATACCAAGGGATCCAAAGTACACAGGTGAGCAGTGACACTTCATCTGTTTACTGAAACATTTGAAGTTTACGTTTGCACAGATTATACGGCATTCAAAGCAGGATATAAAATATGTCAGTGGCATCTCAATGCAATACAAATTTAGGACAGAAGAATTGTTTTGAATTTTATTTCAATTCTTTTTATTTCCTTAAAAATCATGTTTAGGATTAAATATGCAAAAATAAAATTCCTAGATTCGAATTTACACCCACAAAAAAAGGTGCAAAATTTTATTTTAGATTTTTTTAAAAATTACTTCAATTTTAATAGGTTTTAAATGCCATGAATGACAGAGACATGCTGTCAACTGCTAAGTGAATAAGCAATTCTGACAGAAGAAAATAAATCTATAAGAAGTTTATCGGGGACATTCAGGGACGTGCACAACACCAGTCAAAGCCCTATTGGTGATGATTATTGTTAATCAAAGACAAAGGAGATCAGCTCCCCACTTTCAGGTCAGGCTAATAAAACCATGAAAATGAGGCTGAAAGTGGGGACCTGACATATCTGAAGATTGACTTAGACGCCAAAATATATGGTAAATGGAAAGGCAATGTTTCACCGACACATGCACAGTGACCAAGGGATATTATGTCTTGTTTAAATTTAGAAAAAATTAGATATGCTGCAATTGATTCAAATATAAAATTTCAAATGATGTGGGGCTCATTTATGGACTATATTGTTAGTGTTGATTTGGAATTTTGGCATGGCGCTTACTCTCCACAAGATTATGCCACTTGATTTTTTTTAATGTCAACCTTGTTTAGGAGAAGGGGTTTAGAATTGATCTTTTTTTTTTGTTTTTTTTTCTATATTGTAACTTTTTTTTTACTAGTTCTATAGCTGATATAATTGTAGTGTTAATTTTTTTTTCTTTTTTTGTACAAATATCAATAAAAAATATTTTAAAAAGAAAAGTGCAGTGTTACAGAGAGAGATTTGTTAGTACAGAGCAAAGACAACATTATTTAACTGGAGTGACATTTTTCAGGAGTCCGATAATGGCACAAAAGAAACGGTTGAATCTGGTGGTGTTTGGCCTTGCATTTATGAATCTTCTTCCTAACAGGAGGTGGGGAGTGGGGTGGAGTGAAGTGATTGTGTACTGGGTGTGATGAGTCTTTTAATATTTTACCTGAGAATGCTGAACAGCTCCTTCGTCTTGCTGCCATTGAGGGAGAGGATGTTGCCCAGACACCAAACCAGTGGCCCCTCTAACTTCCTTTTATATTCCTTCTTATTGTTATTTGAGATCCTACTTATGACGGGAAGTATAGATGGAGTTGATGGAGGGGAGCGTGATTTATGATGGTCTGAGCTTTGTTCGCGAGTTTCTTGCAGTTCCCATCTCACCCTAACACGATACTTTTAATGGCCCATCTGTAGAAGTTGTTGAGGGAAAAAGGTGGCCTGCCAAATTTTCTCAGGCTTCTGAGGAAGTAGAAGTGCTAGAGTGCATTCTAAGCCACTGAATCGATGTGGATGGCCAAGGTCAGGTTGCTGGAGATATTTACTTTCGAAACATAAAGCTGTCTGCTCTCTCCACCTCAGCACCATTGTCAAATCAAGTCAAGTTCATTGTTATCTGACTGCACAAGCACAACCTGATGAAACAGCACTCTCTGGTCCCTGGAGGAAAACATACAAAACACACAACTAGACACAACACACATACTGACAAACAACACACATGCAGGACAAGTACTTCATCAATACAAAAAAATAAATATAGTTTTGTACACATTAGAGTCTCGAATGGCCAGCATGAGCAGCTCCTTTGGTTGTTCAGCATTCTTACTGCCCGTAGGAAGATACAAACAGGCAAGTGAGAATGCTGAACAGCTCCTTTGTCTTGCCATTGAGGGAGAGGAATACCAAACCAGTGGCCCCTCTAACTTCCTTTTATATTCCATCTTATTGTTATTTGAGATCCTACTTATGACGCTGGTGTCATCTGTTAATTTATGGATGGCGATGGGGCAGTTTGGCCACACAGTCATGGGTATACAGGGGGTAGAGCAGTGGAGTGAGTACGCAGGTTGTGGGTCCAAGTGTTGAAGATGATCGTGGAGGAGGTGCTGTCATCAATTCTCACTGATTTGGACTCTTCATTAGTCATTTACTAAGGAGGTTCAGGAGGGCAATGTTACCGGCCACCATCTTAATAATATTGTACAGGAGCACAACAGAGAGTGTTCTGGCTGGCTACATCATTGTGTGGCATGGTAGCTGCAAAGCACCAGATCGGAATTCAATACAGAGGGTGATTAAAACTGCTGAGAAGATCACTGGGTCTTTCTTTCCTCTATTGACGATATCGAGAGGGAGCAGTGCTTAAAGAGAGCTCAGAGAATCGTTGAGGACCTCTAGCATCCAGCCCGCAGTCTCTTTGAGACACTACCTCCAAGGAAGAGGTACAGGAGCATAAAAACCAGGCTGGGAAGCAGCTTCTTCCCACAGGTGGTGAGATTGTTGAACAATCCTCGAAACACACAAATTATTTATATACATATTTATTTTGGATCATGTATGTATGTCGTTTACGTGTAATGTGTGTTTTGTATGTCCAGAGATACGCTGTTTCACTGGTTGCATATCTTGACAATAAACTTGAACTTGATTGCAGCCTACAGGACAGGAAGTCATGCATGGATCCAATTCCAGAGAAGGGTGCTTGAGGCCAAAGTCCCAGAGTGTGGGGATGTTGATTTGAAACTATTCTGCAGAAGGTGGAGATGAAGTTGATGCTCAGTAATCTGACATTGATGTTTTTATTGTCCAGCTTCAACATAGTTCCGGCTCTTTGATACAAAGCCTTCTTCAGTGAAGGAAAGTCTTGGAACTGCCTTCTTCACCCCCTTGTCTACTTGTGGCAACATGTTCAAGAAACTACTTCGTGAGTCGTGAGCACTTGGTGGAGGAAAATATAAAATGTTGTATCATTATCAATGGGTGAGCCTACTTGCAAGCTAGTATAGCCATTATAAATGCAGGCCTGGGAATGTCCAGTTCAGCTAGATAGCCATTATAAATGCAGGCCTGGGAATGACCAGTTCAGCTAGATAGCCATTATAAATGCAGGCCTGGGAATGTCCAGTTCAGCTAGATAGCCATTATAAATGCAGGCCTGGGAATGTCCAGTGGGAATGTCCAGTTCAGCTAGTATAGCCATTATAAATGCAGGCCTGGGAATGTCCAGTGGGAATGTCCAGTTCAGCTAGTATAGCCATTATAAATGCAGGCCTGGGAATATCCAGTGGGAAAACTTGATTGACTAAGGGTTCACAGATTAAACAAATTGTTGCAATTTGAATGTGCCACATTAAAGAAAATACAAAGAGAAATGATGATGATTTGGCAGCAACGTGAAACTGTATTCAAGAACCCGCAGTATGTGACAATTGATTGCAATGACAACATGTCAACGTCAATTCACGTACAGTGAGGGAATGGATTCAGTCTCTCTGCAAGGTACTGGAATACACTTTCCAACCCGTTCCAAAGGAGAGTGAATGCACTATTTAAACATAGTTAGGTGTGGTGCACTTAGGTTACTCTCAAGATTCAATCTGCAATGTAAAGTGGAATATTATATCTTTCGCATCATACTTCCCATAAGGATGGCATTGTACCAACATTTCTGAATGAATTCTGAAGTACTTGATCGAAAACATAAGGTTAACCTCTCAGAGGGAAAAAATCATATAAAAGTAGTAGGTACAGAATACATTAATACCAAGAACTGGGCCTTAAGATACAAACGTACCCTTGCAACAGTTCCTGCGTCTCAGCTGAGGGTGGCAGTCTCAATGACAATATCAGCTAAGCTGAGACACATGGGTCAAGAATACCAATACCGGAACAAACAAAAATACTCCAGATTTAGTGGTGAGTTTGCCATGCATTTTAAATTAAGATATTAATATATGGTACCTGCTGTTGTGGTTAAAGACTGAAGTTATCTCAGAACAGAATCAGAGGAAATTTTCAGCAGATCAAGTTCTTGTTTGTTCTGGAAACATTCCTCCTTCAAATAACATTAGTAATAAATGTATTATCTGTATATACATCTTATTACTGAAGTGGCCGAGTACACACCAAAGATCTGTCTTATTTGATGATATAGCATGAAAAGGGAAATGCAAATCAACGACCGCCGACCCATTATATTGATGACTTGATCGGGGCTGCCTTATGCACCCATGATGAGCTTGTCAACCTCATTCACTTCACATTCAACTTCCACCTCAATCTCAAACTTACTTGGTACATCTCCAACAACACACTCCCCTTCCTGGATCGCTCTGTCTCCATCTTGGGAGACAAGCTTTCCACCAACATATTACAAACCCACTAACTCCCACAACTACCTTGACTACACTTCCTCACACCCTGTCCCCTTCTCCTATGACCGTAGGAGGTGCAACACTTGCACCTACAACTCCTCCCTTACCATAGTCCTGGGCCCCAAACAGGCCTTTTGAGTGAAACACTTGCAAAATTGATATACTGCATCCGGTACTCCCCTTGCGGTCTTCTCTCCATTGGAAAGTTCAGGCGCAGATTGGGAGACCATTTCGCTGAGCAACTTCGCTCCATCTGCACCAGTTACAGAGATCTCCCATAGCCAACCATTATGTCACATTCCTATACTCACATGTCTATCCATGGCCTTATGTACTATCCCACCACCACAATCTGTAAATTGGAGGAACAACACCTGATTTTCTGTCTGGGCACTCTCCAGCCAGATGGCATTAACATCAACATTTCTGGTTTCTGCTAACCTGCTCTTCCCTCCCCCTTTCCCCCTCTATTCATACCGCCCATCTTTGCGATTACGCTCCCCCCACTCTTTTGTTCGGACGCTTGCCGATATTTTTCTGTATCTTGATGAAGGGCTCAAGCCCAGAATGTCGGTTATGTATTTTTTTTTACCATTGCCACATGAAGTACATTGTTTGACCTGCTGAGTTTCTCCAGCATTATGTTTTTACTTCAACCATGGTGTCTCTACATATTTTCATGTTTTACTAATGCAAATCAAATGGCATGGATACATCTGAGAGAAGTAATATAATCCTGCAGTAATGAAAGTTATTTTTCTCTTTCAGCAGATTTCCAACAATGTGCTTATCCGGCCAAATGGAAATTAATGGCAAGACTCAGATGATCAGTTTCTTCGAATTTGCCTTCAGAACTCTTGAGCAATTCCATATGAACTAATATTGCCAATCTGCTCTGCAGAAAGGCACAAAGTCTGCATCAAAAGATCAGCACAGGTATATATTATATATTGGGCTACAAGTACATTCACTTTCTTAAGAACTATCAATGATTTCACCACGGACGATCTATTAGCCATCACTGGGGACTAGTCTTGTGAACAGAGGCGTACTAGGTAAATGTATTTTTGCTTACTGTAATCTTTGTCTCTGGAAATAATTTATCATTGTTAACCTTACACATGGGTTTGATAGTGGCCTTGCAGGAGGTACGGGTATTATCCATTGTTAAAACAACTGTAACTACTCAGAGGGGCTTAACAACTGGAGCTATAGAAATGTGGGGTGGGAAATGTTGGGTTAAAATCTTCCAGGTTACATAAATGTGAAGCAGGTTCAATCAACCCGCTGCCAAATTGCTACGTGGGGGGGGAAAACGGATTGTCATAAAATGTTGATCCCCTCATATAAAACTTATTTGGGAGATCAAAACTCACTGCAAACAATTCAAACCAATTCCTTCCATTAAAAAGCAGCCTAAATGTCAAAGATCCTTCATCACTTAAATCCTCACATGCTCACTACAGTCAAAAGAATGGTAAATTTATATCTAGCAATGCAGCTTTCCTGAATGTATTCTCCAGGGTTATGAGTTTCCATTAGAAGAGATTAATATTTGATGGAAGATCCTGAAAAGGCAATGGTTATCGGGCAATCGATTTGAACAGTTTAAAGTGTTTGTTCAAAGCCAGTAAGTGTATTAAATAAATTGACTACCATTATAAACCTTAATTTTATATAGAAAATTCTGGTAATTTTTGAATAATATATCTGACAGTCCTACTGCTCAAGACCTACTGTCAAATCTAATTGCCTGAAAAAAACTTGAAAAAAATAACAGATATACAAAGGAGCTAAAAATATTGTGCCAATACGATATTGGCTTAGACTTTCTCATTAAAAAAAAAACTGTTGGCTGTATCTTCACAACAATGGAGAAATGTGTGAGCAAAGACTTGCAAGTCCAGAACTTTAGAATGTGCTCCAGTGTTCGGCTGCTCATCAAGTGGAGAGGCAAGCTCTGCAGTTTCCCAGAAGAGATACTAGGAAGTCTGCCTGCTAAACCACATTAGAGATTGTGCATCAGATATGTTTATTTTTATTCAGTTCTGACTACCATGGAATCAGAGCATTACAGTTTAGATACAAGCCCTCCAGCCCTTTTAGTGAGGGACTATTAACCATATAACCATATGGAGCGGAAACAGGCCATGTTGGCCTTTCGAGTCCGCACCGGTTCACTGAATGAATATTTCAAATTTTGTGGTACCACCAATTTACTTGCAGAGTGACTATGATTCAGGCCAAAAATCAATTCTCAATTTTCTGTTTACAGTGGCAGCTGCAATCAGTGAGATTGTAACTTCCTAATTAAATATTAAAAAAAAGAAATCCGAAATAAAAACAAAATACTCGAAACAAATCAACAGGCCAGGCAGTGTCTGTGGAAAGAGAAACACATGTCGTTTCAGATTCTGTACTCTGTCAGAACTGGGAAAAGGAAAATCAAATTAGCAGAGGTTGTTTAGTTCGTTAGTTTAGTCCCACTGAAGTTTGCCCAGTCCAAATCCATCCATATTGCTCCTGTTTAAATTTTTCTTAAATGTTAAAATTGAGTCCGCATTAACCACTTCAGCTGGCAGTTCATTCCGCATTCCCTCCTTTCTCAGCATGAAGAAATGACCCTGAATGTTCCCCTTAAACATTTCTTTCACTCTTAACAATGAGTGAGTGTTCGTGGATTAGCTTCCAACATTCCCACAAACTCTGCAGCTGTACAGACTCCAATTCAAACCAGGGTCGGCGACGGCGGTGGTGACATGTCGGAGATCCGAGCGAGGACAATGAGTGCCTGGGCAGGTTCTGCAACAGTGGCGGCAAAGTGTCGGGGTTCCGAGCAGGTTTGGTGACGGCGGTGGGGAGGTGTCGGGATCAGTGACGTCTGATACAAATATTCCGCTACTTAAACTGGACTGCAGGACAGATATCCGAAAAATGCAGTTAACTGATTAACGTCCAGTCTCAAGCTTTTCGGATAATCAAAAACGTACCGTAGAAGGAATGGGAAATGAGAGCCTCAGGGTGTGAATAAAAGCAACCAAAAGCAGAAAATAAAGATGAGAAAGAAAAGTGAAATTGAGAGAATGAGAGAAAATTGATAAATAGAACCAAGGCAGTAGACTGTGATGTTCTGTTTAATAAATTTAGCTGCAAAACATGCCTCCAGAGGCTAGTTGCGCACATTTGCTGTTGTCCTATTTAGGGCATGGATGGATCTATTGGTGTCCACTTGTTTGTACGTGCTGTTTGTTCCAATCTTAAGCAGCAGAGCCCTGTGCCAAAGTAGTTTAGAACTTTAAAGGTTCAGAAAATGCTTTTTTTTTTGAAAAAGGAAATCTGGAGTTTTGTAGATGATGCAAAAATTAACATAAATAAAGCTACACCAAGGCTCTAAGAAAACTCAATAGTTCTGGCCATTCATCTTCATCAAAATGAAACTGAAAGTTCAAGTTTATTATCATCTGACTGTCCATAGACAATAGGTTGACATGGTTAACATGGCGATTAGCACAACACAATTACCACCGGGGTTCATATCCGGCACTGTCTGTAAGGAGTTTATACATTCTCCCTGTGTCTGTGTGGGTTAGACCCTGGTTTTCCAGTTTCCTGCTACCCTCCAAAACGTATGGGGTTGGAGGTTAATTGGGTGTAATTGGATGGCATGCGTTTAAAAGACTGGAATCGGCTTCTTCCATGCTGCAGTAAAATTTGAAATTTAACCCAATGTAACAGTGCTTCTCTGAATTACAGTGAACACCCATATACACAGAACATAATAATCACATATATACATAAAGATTTAATTGAAAATAAATATTTTGCGATGATTTACTTAGTTATAATATACTGTTCATCAATCTCACAGCTTGCTGGATGAAGCTATTTCCCAGCCTGGCAATCCTGATCCTGATGCTGCTGTAACTTCTTCTTGATGGTAGTAGGTCAAAGGTACTGTAGAAAGGGTCTTCTATAATTCTTTAAGGTATTTTTAAGCAATGCTCCTGGAAAAAATTGTTTTTAATAGAGGAAAGGGAGGCCCTACTGATCTTCTCGGCTGTTTTGATAATCCCCTGGATTGACTTGCTCCGTTGCACTGAACCACCCAATTATGAAGCCAGACAGGACACTCATCTGTGCTCCTGTAAAAAAAATTGTCACGAAGGGGGCCAGTAGCCTTGCCCTCCTTCGGAAGTTTAGGTGCTGCTGCCCCTAATGAGGTGCTCTGGGTCCAGGATAGGTCGTTCTTTATATGCACACCAAGGAGCCTAAAGCTCTACACTCTCTCCACGACAGAACCAATGACGTGTGATAGATAGTGGTCAATCCTGTGTCAGATCCAATGTAGTTCGTGTTCAGTGGATTGATTCCTGTGTGGATTGCTGGGTAATTGCAGCAAGTCTGCACTTTATTACTGGACAACATGAGAAACCGAGCAGAGTAGCAACCTGCATGTTTGTGACCAACACATTTGTGCCAGAATCCTGAATGGTTCACTCACAGAAATGCTACCTGTTTCATCAGGTACTATCATTACTTCAGCAAGTTCCAGTCCACTTTCAGATGCACATAAAGGCAATATACAACTGAGGATAGTTTATTTTGTTGTAAGCATACTACTACACTGCATTACTTGCACCTGTAAGTCATAAATCACTAACTTTATTAATGTTTCACCCGACCATGACTAAACTTGTCCATAAAGTGACACAAAATTTTAAAACCAGTTTTCATGATTTTCTTGTACAGAAATAGTTATGCTGGTGTGTAATAGTATTTAACTATTATATTAAAATGCATTTAATTAAAAGTGCTTATCAAAATATCAATTTTATATCTCAAAATTATGAAATCAATCTGATTTATTTTTTAACCTCAAAAATATGTTCCTTTAACAGTCAGCTGAACAATTGCTCCTACTACAGGTGATGTTAGCATGCAATGTTAGGCACAATGTAACTAAATGTGATTGCAAAATAATCAGATTGGTTCGTAGTGAAATAGTCTTATAGAAACTATAAAATATATGCAAATTAAAAGCAGACATGTAGACAATGAGAAGCAGTCAAAGGAAGAACACACAAATTAATTTTTCCTGTTTTAAGGACTTAGCAGCAGCTTTTTGCTACTAAAGTCCAGAGAGGAAAAAAATGAGGGTGTTAAAAATTTTGGTGAAATACAAGTTTTCTTTGGCAAAATCAACTGGGGAAGCCAACTCCTGAAATCATTCAGAAAGTTCAGCAAGGCTCCTACTGAGTGAACGGAGGTGCTCCACAAAGCAATCTCCGAATCTGTCATCAGCTTATTCGACGTAGAAGATGCCACATTATGGGCAGTAATGGATTGCTGTTTCATCTGGAAGTTCACCTCTGCACTCTGGGCACAGCTCGCCAACAGGTTGGGGACAGAGCTACACCGCACCATGGCTTATCGCCTGCAGGCCAATGGGCTGATCGAGCGTCTGCACCGCCAACTTAAGTCGGCACTTATGGCCTGACTCACCGGTCCCGACTAGGTGGATGAATTGCCTTGGGAGGTCTACGGCGCACCGCTGGCACTGCCCGGTGAGTTCATCAAAGCGCCTCACAACCCCCAGTGGTCGCCGCACGAGCTACGTCCCCACCTCCGGGCCCATTTGGACTCCTTCGCACCCCCTCCACCGCCCAGACACGGCACATGGCCATCTTATGTCCCCAGCGAACTGCACTCCGCAGAGTACGTTTTTATTCGGCGGGGCCCGTCTGCGGCACCTTTGCAGAGACCTTACGAGGGGCCACAAGAAGCGAGGCCGCCCAGCTAAAGAGGACATTGGTGCCATTTCATTTCTGGGGGGGGGGGGGGAGCTGTGTGGCAGCATGCCAATAGGCAGGCGAACTGGCCGTGCTTGTAATCCAAGTGGCGGGGCAGCTGGCCAAAATGGCGCCGTCGGGGGGGGGGGGGGGGGTGGGGGGTTTCCCCTTCTTCTTAGCACCGGCCTCAAAAGTCCGCGCTGGGGTACCACGTGACGCCCAAGTGATGTCAGTGCTCCCTGGCGGTTCTCAGCCAGGTCTGGGCTGGGAGTACAAGTCCAGCCCGGCAGCCAGCAATAAACCTGATTCTGCTCACTGAGCTCAACCTGTCTGGTTGGGTGTTCTTTCAGTAGCAGTGTAGCTGCCGCTACAGCTGAAATTAAAACAAGGATAAGCAAGTTAACTGAAGCTATGAATTAAATGCAGAAATATATGGGTAAAACTAAGCATGAAGTTAATAAAATAGAAGATGTAGAGCAATTTAAAGACAGAATGTCTAACATGGAAAATAATGGGACTGATTTGACCATTGTAAATCAAAAACTTTGTCAAAAAAATAGATACCATAGAAAACTATAGCAGAAGAAATTATATTCAATTCGTGGATTTGAAAGAGAGGGTGTAGACAACACATTTCTTCTTCTAATATATCCTAATTTCAGAGTATCATCTTCCAAAGCATGAACTGCAATATCCTAAATTTCTATCTCTTTAATCCAACAAATCAAACTCTGTGGGTGTTACTTTATGTAGTTTTCATTCATTGATAAAATGGATAAACATTTGGCATAGGTTCGTGACAAGACTTTCATAACGATGAATAACAGCATTTACTGTATGATAGAGATACAAAAGACATCTAGAGATACTAGCTTAAAGAGATTCAAAAGCTTTTAAAGAGATCACAAATTCAAAGAAAAATTTCTGGTGCTCACGCTTCCTTCACATCTTGTAGAATGAAAGGCAAGCCTGGGTGGTTATTACGACATTATACATCATAGTCTCTTTGGTAACATTACAAACAATAGTTCTCTTAAAGAGACAGGCACAAAGTTTTAACCTTTACAGGGGGTGCCACAATTTTTTCAACAATGGATTCCAGCAGTATTAGGCCAAGAAAAATTTGTGGGGGAAATTGAGACTGAAAGAGCTCACAGAGCCCTTAGATGAAAACCACCTCCTGAGCAAAATCCATGTTCAGTGTTGATAAAATTCCTGTGTTATCAGGATAGGGAAAAAGTTTTGAGAATAGTTGCTCAGAAAGCTCATCAGAGACAAGGAATATCAAGGGAGCAAAATTTTATTTTATCCGAATATCAGTGAAATCATTTAAAAAGAAAAGTATTTAATCCCATGAAAAGACTTTATAGGAGAAGGGACATCATTCCTTTTTGCGATACCTTGAAATTTTTTCTACTAAACAGACAAAGCATCTTCTTTGTAAACCATCTCAAAGCGGAGGAATTTATTTGAAGATTTCCAAATTTACAATCTGGATGAAAACCTTGAGGACTAAATATGAAATCTTTTTTAATAAAAGAAATGTACTATAAATCTCAGGGTGTGAGGTGGAAGAGGGTGCTAACCACCGCTGATTCATGTGGGTATTTGTGACCTTGGCCATGGCCTGCACAATGGAGGGTGACAGTGTTGTCGACAATAACAATGCAACATGGGTTTTTTTCTTTTAAATTGTTATATTCAGTTGTGTATTTTACTTTATTCTTTCTTTGTTTTTCGCTTTTGGATTGTCAGGTGGGCAGAGGGGAAACACAAGCCCCTTTCCTACTTGCAAGTGATCCCAGTAATTAATCACCAACTAGCCTTTAAAGTGTCAAGTGTGAAAGCAAAATCAACTCAATGCCAGCATCAGATGATGTCATCTCATGTTGGGAGTTGACGGCCTCGACCCCTAGTACAATCCCCAGTGTCTGCAGTCGCCAGCGTTGCAATCAGGCAAATGTGAAATGGGTAATTGCATTATGGGATTGAAATGCCACCCCTCCCCCCCCACCTGAATGCTTTGTGCATGCAGCCGGACATACAGCCATTTCTCTGCCACATGGAATTCTGGGAGGGCAGGTCCACCATCACTTTTTCCCATGGCTCTGATAGCACTATATACTTTCCCATGCTATCCAAATTGTGTGCTGTAGTGCTACCAACTTTCCCACCTGCTTAAAAATCGTCCGCTATTGCTATTTACTGCTAGCACTTTCCCACGGTCCCTTATAAAGGTTGATACAGGTCAGCACGACATCAGGGGTTGAAGGGCTCTTACTATGCTGTACATAAAACCTAATCATCTTATAATTAGGCATGATTCATTCTGTTCAAATATAAAATCAAAATACATTGATCAGGATTTTCGGCAGGTCCACCATCGCTTGATGCGTCATGACATCAGCGGTAGAAGGTAGAACCCTGGCTCCTTGCAAATATGAAAGCATTCAGTGTCCCAGTTAGGAGTGGTGAAGTATGAAAAGCCAAACCCCCATTCCTATCCCACAACACTGAATGGCCGATTTAGGGGGATGCAAGTGTGAAAGGGAGAGCAGATAACTACTTGATGGTTCAGTACCATGGCCTATCCTAGTACAATCCAGCAGTTTGTTTTTCTTTTTTATTTTATTTTCCTTTTTTCTTAATATGTTATATAAAATGTATAAGTAATGACTGACTGTTTGGGTTGTGGAGTTAGGGAGGGTTTAGTTTTAAGGGGCGGGAATGTAATTCTCTTTTGTAGTCAGTTAATCTGTATTAATAATAGAAACATAGAAGATAGGAGCAGGAGTAGGTCATTCGACCCTTCGAGCCTGCTCCGCCATTCAACGAGATCATGGCTGATCTTAAAGTTCAGTACCCCGTCCCCGCCTTCTCTCCGTAACCTTTAATACCCTTATACTGAAGAAATAGATCTAATTCCCTCTTAAATAGATTTAATGAACCTGCCTCTACTGCCCTCTGTGGCAATGAATTCCACAGATTCACCACCCTCTGGGTCAAGAAATTCCTCCTCATCTCGGTCCTAAATGGTTTGCCTATTATCCTCAAACCATGGCCCCGGGTTCTGGATTTTCCCATCCTTGGCAACATCCCATCTGCATCCATTCTGTCCAGTCCTGCCAGAATTTTATATGTCTCTATGAGATCCCCTTTCAATCTTCTAAACTCCAGCGAGTACAATCCCAATTTGCGCAATCTTTCCTCATAAGTCATTCCTGCCATTCCAGGTCTCAGCCTGGTGAATCGCCTCTGCACTCCCTCCATTGCAAGAACATCCTTCCTTAGATAAGGTGACCAAAACTGCACACAATACTCCAGGTGGGGTCTCACCAAGGCCCTGTACAGCTGCAGTAAAGTATCCTTGTTCCTATACTCAAACCCTCTTGATATGAAGGCCAACATACCATTTGCCTTTTTAACCGCCTGCTGTACCTGCATGCTCGCCTTCAGAGACTGGTGTACAAGTACCCCTAGGTCTCTCTGCACTTCCCCATCTCTTAATCTATTGCCATTCAAATAGTAATCTGGCCTCCGGTTTGTATTACCAAAGTGGATAACCTCACATTTATCCACATTGTAGTGCATTTGCCATGTATCTGCCCAGTCCCTCAATTTATGATGGATGTAAATGAATACTACATGTAGGGAAAATCTAAAATAAAGTATTAAAAAAAAGAAAGCGCATCAATACCTCTTAGGAGGCCGAGGAAGTTTGGTATGTCTCCCATGTTCCTTAATAACTACTAAGGGTTTGCTATCAAAAGCATCCTGAGTGGATACAAGGAGCTGCTCCATCCAAAATTGGAAAAAACTGCAGAAGGTGGTGAATGTAGCTGACAAACTTCCCTCCCTTCCATCTCCACTTCCTGCTGCCTCGGAAAGACAGTTAACAAACTGAAAAGCCCATACATTCCCAGCCATATTCCATTCACCTGCTGAGAAGGTTGGAGTGAAAGATCATGCGCTAACAGGTTCAAAGGGAGCTATTTCCACCTCACAGTGGTGGTCTCATGCTGCCCTTGCTATTTACTAACTGATCATTCAGTGTAACACCAGACATTGTAATATGTTATTGCTCTTCTGCTTTTTGTACTGTTCTATGCAGGTAGATTGATTTTAAAAATAATTTAGACATACAGCTCCATAACAGCCCCTACTGCCCAATTACATTCAATTGACCTACAACCCCTAGTATGTTTTGAAGGGTAGGAGGAAACGGGAGCATCCAAAGGAAACACATGCAGGCACGGGGAGAATGAACAAACTCCTTACAGACAGAGCGGGATTCGAACCCAAGTCCCGATTGATGGCGCTGTAAAAGCACTGTGTTGTTATGCCGTAGCAGCAATGATTTACCACAGCTTACAAACAAATAAAGAATACACTCACACATTTCTTTCAGCACACTGTGAAAATGACATGCTTTACTATTCACTAGTGTTACGAACTCAGATAACCCCAGAACCCAACAACAATAGATATTCACCAAGACAAATGGTTACTTAAACAAAAGTTGCTTTTAATTATCTTTAAACATGAAAACAGAATCACACTTTAACATCACTATTAACTATTAAATGAACCCCCTTCTAATTCTAAGTGTACATGTAAGTAATGTGTGTGTAAGTTCAGAAAAGTTATTTGATTCACAGTCCAATCTCACTTCTCATTTCTCCAAGTTTACTGGTTGCAGGCAATTCTTATACTGTGCACAGAATTTAACATTTATGAAGTTCACGAGGCTTTGGTGCTTGAAAGGTAAATGGTTGCCGCTCAGGAAGCTTCTTGTCGGTTTTCAGAGATAAATTTGTTGTATCAAAAATTTGTTGTACACAACTGACTCCTTGTAACCAGCCACTTCAGTATCTTGCTAAAGAAACTTTCCCCCTCAGGATTCTCCAGATGATACCCTCTTTCTTTCAGGACACCACAGAGTTCCTTTTAGTTTCACTTATTCCAAGTGAAACATTAGATAGCCAGTCCTCTCCTCTTGCATGAACCACAAAGGCTTTGACCAGGCTGAACTAAGCACTCACAACCCGTATTCTAAATGGAGTTTTCCACAAGCTTGTCAACTTGTCTTGTTCCAGTCCCAGCTGCTGTGTGTGTCTCTCTCTCTCTCTCTTTCTCAGAGAGAAAACCTGTTTGACGCTCTCTGCTTGCAAAACCACATGACCCTTTTAGAACAGCAAGTTCCCCTCCAGACAATCTGCGGCTCTGACAAGTTCTTTCATCTGTTGCCTTTTTGTAAACAACAATCCATTAAGAAAGTCTTTTGGGCACTCTCCAAAGCTTTTTCAAAGGCAGTTGGCCCCGACATGTCTAGCATGAGTAGATT
This sequence comes from Narcine bancroftii, assembly GCF_036971445.1. Taxonomy (NCBI): domain Eukaryota; kingdom Metazoa; phylum Chordata; class Chondrichthyes; order Torpediniformes; family Narcinidae; genus Narcine; species Narcine bancroftii. The sequence goes on along the minus strand of NC_091473.1, from coordinate 140,457,013 downwards.
TCCAGTATTTTAAATAAGATCTGTTTTAAAGTGTTTGTATGTGACGTACACTAAAAAAACATGCGCAAATTTATCTCGCAAAAACATAATCTATATTCTGTCACACTAGACACAACATTCCATTCTTCCAACTCCCCAAATGCTACCCAGCTGAACTCCTCTGACACTCTCATTGGCTCACTGCCACAAGGGTGAACCTGACACTCTCACTCTCGTCTTGTGTCTGAGATTCATTATCCATATATTGATGCTTAACACATCTGCGCACGTGCACTATTATCCCCGCACATCGCATTGCTTACATCATCAACGTTGGCCGGCACTGCTCCCGATGAAGGTAAGTATGCAACCGTGACAATGTTAACCATGCTGCCCTGGAATTTGCTGAAATGTTTGTGAACCAAATCCTTTTTCCTGCACCCAGGTAAATGTGATAAGAAATTGAAAACGAAGACCAAAGCAAAATATTTCCACTTTGCAAAATTGATCCAATTATGATCATATTTGCACCTGTATTGAAATGGAGATCAAGATGGAAATTCGTGGCCTTTAATTTATAATCACATTATTTAAAACATTTTGGTTATTACTTACTTAAAATGTGAATATCTCAGATATTAATTACATTGAAATCACTTAAAAATAAACAAAATTATGGAATACATTGGGGACAAGAGAGATTGTAGATGCTGGAATCTGGAGCACAAAAGCAAATTGCCAAAGGAATTCTATGGGTTCCTCGGATCCTGATGCAGGGTCATGGGCTGAAATGTCAGCCACAGAAGTATATCACAAAATTCTGTAGACAATGTGATTGAAGTAAAAATACAAAATGCTGGAGAAGCTCAGTAGGTCAGACAGTGTCTTTTATGTAGCAAAGATAAAGATACAAAACCGACGTTTCAGGGACATCCACAGGTGCTGCTTGATTCATCGAGTTCCTCCAGCAGTTTGATTTTGCAACTAGAATACATTACCCACCTTGTAACCAAACCAATCTTTACCAACCTTTATATTGATAAACAAACTTCTCCTCACACTATACAAATAAGTTATTTATTATGGTCAAAGTAAGTTCCCAAGTCTGATGATCACCCAACACAAGAAACTCTCTGCAGCTGGTTTTTCTTCAAATTAATATAATTTTATGTCTGTTTCTCAGCTGCCAACCACCAAAGATAAGGAAGTGCAAATAATCTGTAATCGCTGGATTGATGCATTAATCATAAAGGTATTAAAAAAAAACAAACATAGGAAAATTAGCAAAGTCAAGAGCAAACAATTCATCATTTCTTTTATTAATGGATTTAATTTTCTTTACTTTTTTTCCCCTTTGCACAAACATTTCCCTAGCCACTCTGAATTATATTATGATTTATATTGCAGAAATTGCAACTCCAAAAATATATTACAGAACTGGAGAGAACAAGTAGAAATATTATCATTTTGATGGAAGGGCACTGTAACGGGGGTTAGAAGCCCAGTTACATACACAAACTACCTTCTGACTAGAATCTTTCCTATGTAATTAGGGGAAACAAAGCTGTTCTTCTTCCCACACCAGCCGATAATAGGCAGAAATTTACAAACTATTTGCGTGATTTACAGGATATTGAAGTACTTTATTGCCAGTAAGTTGGCCCTTCAAATAAAAGCACTGAAGCTTGAACCAGCCAAGACCACAATTTTTAGGAAACTAGAAAAGTTTAATTTCAATATATGTCCAAATAACCTGGAGAACTTGAATTAAAATTTTAAACAGGTTGATAAACTTCACAGCTCTCAATTTTATTTCAAAATTATTACAAAAGTAAACAGTGCTAAGATTTAAGCACTATTTACTTTTTTAAAAAGTTATCTATCGCTTTTTATTCATTAACTAGTATCCATGGTGAGTTGGCAAGTTGAATACAAAATTGGCTTGATTATAGAAAGCAGAGGGTAGAGGTGTGGGCGTTTTCTGACTTGAGGTCTGTGACCATACCTTGATGAAGGGCTCAAGCACAAAATGTCATTTATATATCTTTATCCTTGCAATATAAATTACACTGCATGACTTGCTAAGTTTCTCCTGCACTGTGTTTTTACTGTGAACGGTAGTGTTCTGCAAGGATAAGTGCTGGCACGACTCTTGTTTGTGATACATACAACAATCTGGATCAAAATGTAGCAGGGCCAAGGAAGCAGGAAAGGCTGCCTCATTAAATATATTTAAGAGGGTTATATGTTTGCATATTTGGGGTATTAAGGATTGGGGGAAAAACACAGGTAGGTGGAACTGAGTTCACGCCCAGATCAGCCTTTATCTTATTGCATGAGAGGAAAACTTGAAGGCCTGATGGCCTATTCCTGCTCCTGGTTCTTTTACCAAGAAAGGATGATCAAGGATGCAGATCAGTTGGAAATTTGGGTGGAGAAGTGACAAATGGAGCTTAACCTGGATGTATGAGGTGGTGCGTTTTGGGAGGGAAAATCTAAGAGGAAATTGTACATTAAATGACAGAACCTTTTGATGTACAGAGGGATCTTCAGGTGCAAACCCATAGCTCCTGAACATGGGAAACAAATAAGATAGGTTGGTAAAGACTGCACACTTACCAGCATCAGTCAGGGCAACATGTAGAAACGTTGGTAAGTGATGTTGCAATTGTATCAAACTTTGAATAGGCCAAATTTGAAGCTATGTGCGCAGTTCTAGTTGCTATACTACAGGAAGGAAGTGGAAGCTTTGGAAATGGCGCAAAAGAGATTCCACAAGATGATAGATTGATGGAGAGTATTACTTTATGAGAGGTGGACATACTTGGAATTTTGCTTGAGCATCTGAGGATGAAAGAAGCACACAAGATTATCAGAAGCACAGATAGGGTAGATAGGGTCATTTTCCTAGGGTGGAAATGTCAAATACTAAGGGAGAGTTTAAGGTAGGAGGAAGGAAAATGTAAACTGAATATGCCCAGAATCCCAGAGAGAAAGACAAATCTGAGATGCTGGTATCTTGAGACAAAGAATTGCTGGAGGAACTCAGCAAGTCAGAAAACATATATGGGTAGAAATAGCCGGCCATTTCCATACAATTTCTACTCATGGATTCTGTCTGACCTTTTTTTTCTCTCTGTATTGTAGTTTGTTTACATTTTATTTGTTTACATGTGAATGTTGTGTGCAGTTTTTTTTTGCACTACCAATTCTGCCTGGCCTGCAAGAAAAAGAATCTCAGCGTTGTATGTGAGGTACTGATGGTAGTGATCAGCCATGATCTGTAAAATGGCGGTGCTGGCTCGTCGGGCCTACTCCAGCTCCTATTGTCTAATGTCTATTGAGGTCATGTACGTACTTTGAAAATAAATCTGAATTCTGCCAGCAATTATTTGTCCAACTCAGAATATCAATGTGGTCTGTATGGATGAGTTTAAAAAATGGCCTGTTCAGTGCTGTATGGGTCTTTGCAAGTTAAGCTTTTTTTTTAATATAAATGGTAGGTGCCTGGAAAACGCTGTCACAGAAGGTGGTAGGGTGTTGATACAATGGCATAATTTAAGAGGCATTTAGAGAGACGCATGAACAGGCAAGGGATGGAGGGGTACAGATCATGTTCAGGCAGATGGGATTCGATAGATTGTCATCACGGTGGGCATAGATACAATGGGTTGAAAGGTATGGTTTGCTGTTATATATTCTGTGCATTAAATTATCAAACGATATTTTGAGAAATCGAATAACTTTAAGACAAGATTTTCAAAAAATTGCTATTGACAATTTATTCAACTGAAGAGTCATTGAACACGAGATTTGTTTCAACCTATTTCAAATTTCATAGTTAATAGATCTGCTAACCATGACAAAGAAGGATAAATAACTTGCAATCATAGGAATGAAAGCCAACAAATAGACATGGGAACATTAAATCATATTTGAATGAACTCTTTCTTTACCTAATAGATTTGACTCCTTTTTTTTTTATAATATTTCCTCTTACTTACATATTGTGCTGAAGTGGACTGGCTATTAAGAATTCATCCTGGATTTCTGTGGACCCGCTGTAAACCATGGGCAAATTGATCAACTCCCTACACCTTCATCAAACTCCAAGTGGGGTCCAGCGACAGAGTATGATCATACTGGGAATTGCCTGGATTATACACAGGAATCAAGTTCTCTGATAGGTCAAAATTAATGTGAGAATATAAACACAATTTGTTTAATGAATGCATGAGCACCTGCCTACATTTTGCTCATTCCTTGATAAAGGGCTCACCAAAACGTTGGTAATGTATCTTTATCTTTGCTATATAAAGTACACTGTTTGACCTGGTGAGTTTCTCCTGCATTTTTACTTCAACCACGGTGTCTGCAGATTTTAGTGTCTTATCTCTATGAAGAATAAACTAATTTTCCGTGGCCAGCAGCAAAGGTAGATCATACGGTTAATAACCATGTCAGATCTCGATTTTCATTAAAGCGGGGAGGTTATGCTCCCACTTTATAAAACATTCATCAGCGTTCTGCTGGAATTCCATTCCAGTCACTCCACTACTGGAAAGATGTGACAGAACTGGAGAGGGTGCAGAAGAGATTCACAAGGATGTTGCCTAAAAGTGGAGCATGAGGAAAGAACCCATATTTGTTTTCCCTAGTGCAGAGGACATTAAGAGGGAAACCTTTGAACAGTACATAGAATTTTTTTGCAGGTGTAAGAGATTTAAAGGGAATATGAGGGGGATCATTTTCATTCTGTCCAACATCCTGGCTGGTGAGAGAGTGGTGATAGCCGAGTCACAGTCACCAATAGCATTTTTGTGTCTAGACAAGCATCTACATATGGAAGGATTTGGGACAAGTGGTCTCTTTCTATGTTGTATGACTACATTTCTATAGATTATATATTTGTTAAAATTTATAAAAGTTTATACTTTACATTTGTCATGGAATGACTTGGATGAAGTAAAATTATGAGGCTTGGATAAACCTGAAACAAGGGGTGCAGATGTATTTTGGTATTTTAGAGTCAACTGTTATTATTTTATACTTCCACTCTGCAGATTTTTCTGTCAGTATTTTTTATAATGAGAACTGTCTGTCTTAACTTCCAACTGTGAAAGCATATCATTCTATGAATGGTCTTGCAGTTTGGATCGGAGCATGTGCTTCGTGAAAATTTAACTTCCATCCATTCTTTGCTTGACAAGATTATCTTCAAAGGAAATAAAAAGTTCATAACTTAAATCTAAGACCAAACTAAAAAAATAAAACGTTCATAATTGTTGATGATTTGTCAAACAACTATCATATGAAAGTACAACTATTTCTTTTCTTTTGCACAATGACATTTGTTATTATTGTGTGCCAATGAATGTGAAATCATTTTCAGAACATTGAATCAGGTGAGAATATAGTGTTAACTCCATCAATATTCAGCCACAAAACATTGTTCACCTGTACAAATACAAAGATAATATTCATAAAATTTATGACAGTTTTTAATACTTTCTCAATATCTATTTGCATAAACATATTCAGTTTTTCTCAGCAGCTGGATGAAGTTAAGCCATGAAGCCAAGTATCTAGATAAACAAGTAAAAGACTGACTAGGACTGTATTGCAAATACTCTACAGAACAAGTCCGTAATTGAAACTTGTTTGATAACATGGACATTATTTCGCTGCTGGAAATATGCCAACTTTTAAAAAATCCACAAATGATCAATTTTATTACTGTTTAAACGACTTCTGGTATTTAATTTCACTAGGGTTTGTGGGAAAACCTGCAACAATTATAGTTAAGGCTACCTCTACTCTACATTTGTGCCTCTGTACACACCTCTCTTCCTAATTTCCATCTTCCCACCCCCGAATATGTGCTCCCTGCCAGTATTTGCTTAGTCTTCATCTGCAATGCAAAAAAAAAGAACTTTTTTCCCCCAGACTTTTGTTCTATACCATGTAGTGCTAAAATGAACTGGATAATTTTGGTCAGGTTGAGATATACAAGGTTGAATATCATTTCCTAAATGTGAGCCTGTTTCTCTACCATGTCAAGCCATTAATGAAGAATCATATCCTCAGCAATTTTAGTTTTTAGAGTTTTCACTTTGATAGTGTAACATATTGCACTATCAGCATGCAATGGAGTACAAACTCGAGCAAATGTATCCTTTCAGTCTTTTCCTGCAGGGTATATATATTTCTTTTTAAATTTAGAGATACAGCCTACAAGCCTGTGGCTCCCAAATACACCCATGTGACTAATTAACTTGCTAATCCCATGGGTATATGAATGCACGGAGTATAAGGAATAAAATGGATGAGCTTGAGGTGAAAATGGACATTGGAGGTTATGATGTTATTGGAGTAACGGAGACATGGCTGCAGGAGGGACAGGATTGGGAAATTAATGTTCCAGGATATACATCCTATCAAAAAGACAGAAAGTTAGGTGAAGTGGCCATGTTGGTGAAGAATGAAATTCAGGCGATGGAAAGACATTGAATCAGGTGGAGTAGAGTCTGTTTGGATAGAGTTGAGAAATTGCAAAGGCAAAAGAACCATAATGGGGGTCAGATGTGGGAATCAGTATAAATAAAGAACTAAGAATGGCATGTCAGAGTGGGAGTGATACAGTAGTTATGGGTGACTTCAACTTGCAAGTGGACTGGGAAAATCAAGTAGGTGTAGGAAACCTAGAGAATGAGTTTATTGAATATCTCCGAGATACATTCTTGGAGTAGCTTGTGACAGAACCTACCAGAGGGAAGTTGATTCTGGACTTGATACTGTGCAACAACATGGAGTTAATAAGGGACCTTGCAGTAGGGGAGCCATTAGGTAATAGTGACCATAATATGATTACTTTTAATCTGCAAATGGAGAAGGAGAAGGAAGTCAGAAACATTTGTGCTACAGCTAAATAAGGGTGACTATACAGCTATGAGGGAGGAGCTAGCCAAAATAAAATGGAAGGACACTCTAGCTGGGAGGACAACTAGGCAAAAATGGCAAGTATTTCTAGACATTTTTCACAGGATTCAGAATATATTCACCCCAAAGAGGAGGAAAGGCTCTACAAAGAGCAAATGGCAGCCATGGATGACCAAGGAGATCAAGTGCAGTATCAGGTCTAAAAGAAATAAGGATACGATGGCAAAGCAGAGTGGGAGGTTAAAAGATTGGGAGGCCTTTAAAAACCAACAGAGAGAAACTAAGAAAGTCATTCAGGAGGGGAAAATGAAGTACAAGGGCAAATTGGCAAGTAATATAAAATGGGATAGCAAAAGCTTCTTCAGATATGTTAAAAGGAAGAAATTGGTTAGGGCCAAAATTGAGCCCTTGAAAACGGAGAAAGGTGAAATTATCAATGGGGACATGGAGACGGCTGAGGAATTTAACAATGACTTTGCATCTGTTTTCACCAAGGAGGATATAGGTTATGATCAGAATAGGGGTAGGGGTCAAGCAGTATCTAGGGACTTGGCAAAATTACTGAAGGAAACAGAATTTGATGGATATTCAGATCCAGAAGCAGGTGGTTGTGAGCAAATTGTTAGAACTGAGGCCTAATAAGTCCCCTGGGCCTGATGGACTGCATCCCAGGGTGCTTAGAGAGGTTGCTCTAGAAATTGTGGAAGCACTTGTTGACATTTTCCAAAGTTCTTTAGATTCTGGTCGTTTAATCATAACCGCCTGCAGACTGGAGAGTGGCTGATGTAGTACAACTTTTTAAGAAGGGAGGGAGAGAGAATACGGGAAATTATAGACCGATCAGCCTGACGTCGATGGTGGGGAAGGTATTGGAATCCATCATTAAAAGAGAAATAGCAGAACACTTAGGAAGGAATAATAGTCCAGGTGCTAGTCAGCATGGGTTCCTTATAGGAAAATCTCGCTTGACTAATCTCCTGGAATTTTTCGAGGACGCAACAAGGAGGGTGGACTCGGGAGAGCCAGTGGATGTGGTGCATTTGGACTTTCAGAAAGCCTTCGATAAAGTCCCACACAGGAGGCTAGTTTGCAAAATCAAGGAGCATGGTATCAGGGATAGGGTGCTGTCATGGATAGATAATTGGTTGAGAAATAGGAAACAAAGGGTTGGGATAAACGGGTCATTTCCTGGTTGGCAGGATGTGACGAGTGGGATCCCACAGGGGTCGGTGTTGGACCCTCAGTTGTTTATCATTTATGTAAATGATTTGGATGAGGGTATTAATAACTACATTTGCAAATTCGCAGATGACACTAAACTGGGTGGTAGTGTAAAAAGCGACGAGGATGTCAGGATTTCGACAGTTTAGGGGAGTGGGCGGAAAGATGGCAGATAAAGTTTCATGCGAGTAAATGCAAGGTTGTCCATTTTAGAGGCAGAAACCAGAGAGCAGAATATTATTTAAATGGAGTTAAGCTAGAAGTGGGGTAATGCAAAGGGATCTGGGTGTACTTGTTCACCAGTCATTGAAAACTAGCATGCAGATTCAGCAAGCTGTGAAGAAGGCGAATGGGATGTTGGCTTTCATAAAGAGATTGGAGTATAGGAGTAGAGAAGCCCTCCTGCAGTTGTACAGAGCCCTGATGAGACCTCACCTGGAGTATTGTGTCCAGTTCTGGTCCCCATATTTGAAAAAGGACATACTTGCTATAGAGGGAGTGCAGCAAGGTTAGTTCCCAGGATGGCAGGATGGTCATACGCCGATAGGTTAGAAAGACTTGGATTATATGCGATGGAGTTTAGAAGGATGAGGGAAGACATGATTGAGGTATTTAGGATTATCAAAGGGCTTGACAAGGTGAAATCAGAGCACATGTTCCCAATTATGGGTGAGACTAGGACTAGAGGGCATATTTTAAGAATACAGGGAAGGCCATTTAAGACAGAAATGAGGAATTTTTTTTTAACCTAGAGAGTTGTGGGCCTGTGGAATGCATTGCCACAGAGGGTAGTGGGGGGAGATTCGTTGGATAGATTTAAGAGAGTTAGATAAGGTTCTTGTGGGCAGGGGAGTTACAGGTTATGGGGATAAGGCTGGGATTGGTTATTGAAAGGGAAAGATCAGCCATGATCCGATAAATGGCGGTGCTGGCTCGAAGGGCCAATTGGCCTACTCCAGCACCTATTGTCTATTGTCCATGTGTTTGGAATGTGGGAGGAAACCGGAGCATCTGGAAGAAACCCATGCAGACACGGGGAGAACGTACACACTTCTTATAGGCAGCAATGGATTCGAACTCAGGTTATTGGCAATGTAATAATTCTGTGCTAATCATAACACTAACCATGTCACCCATTCAAAATTTTTCATCCAAATCTTGCAAAGAACTGAAACAATCTTTAGCAGCTTTTCAATTCTTTACATAATTAAATTAGCTTTTACTACTTTTCTGTTCTATCTTCTTGGCTGACCTTTCAGCAATTCGTACACGAGATAGAATTGTTCTTACAATGCACTATACTTATCACAACTCTTCATGGAATTATCCTTTTTTTTTAATTTCTCACATATATTTCAAGTGGATGTTAGGTACTATATGAATATGGAGTCAGCTGATGGAGGAAGTTGAACTTGGTATCACAGGTTGACTAAACGGAACCCCTTGTCTGTGGAAAACCTTTTCAATGGAAACTCAAGATAAAGTTGTGCAGAATGAAATACATCAATATATATATATATATATATATATATAGTTTCAGCCCAACCTGGAAGGAAGCAATTAGGATCTGATTTTGAGGAATAGTATGGGTGAATTGTCAGTGAAAGAATTCTTACGGTATAGTGATTAAAAGGTTCAGGGAAGAAGATGAGCTAATTTCAATGATTTGGAAATATGGCCAGACGCCTACCTGAACAATTTTGCAAAAATGTCAGAGGTCTCACTAACCATAAGGTCAGCACTAATGTGATAAACATTTATGTTCCCATGCTTCTAATGCTTTTGCAGAGCCATCAAGTGGTCAATGTGATGGAATGCAGGGACATTGAACTAATACTACTGATGCACAAAAGACTGAAGATAATGGAAATTCTTTCTTTGGCTTGGCTTCGCGGACGAAGATTTATGGAGGGGTAAACGTCCACGTCAGCTGCAGGCTCGTTTGTGGCTGACGAGTCCGTTGCGGGACAGGCAGACACAGTTGCAGCGGTTGCAGGGGAAAATTGGTTGGTTGGGGTTGGGTTTTTCCTCCTTTGTCTTTTGTCAGTGAGGTGGGCTCTGCGGTCTTCTTCAAAGGAGGTTGTTGCCCGCCGAACTGTGAGGCGCCAAGATGCACGGTTTGAGGCGATATCAGCCCACTGGCGGTGGTCAATGTGGCAGGCACCAAGAGATTTCTTTAGGCAGTCCTTGTACCTCTTCTTTGGAGCACCTCTGTCACGGTGGCCAGTGGAGAGCTCGCCATATAACACGATCTTGGGAAGGCGATGGTCCTCCATTCTGGAGACGTGACCTACCCAGCGCAGTTGGATCTTCAACAGCGTAGATTCGATGCAGTCGGCCTCTGCCATCTTGAGTACTTCGATGTTAGGGATGAAGTCGCTCCAATGAATGTTGAGGATGGAGCGGAGACAACGCTGGTGGAAGCGTTCTAGGAGCCGTAGGTGATGGAAATATGGCATTAATAAATAAACTGTCAGAAAAACTCAGTGGGCCAAGTAGAATCCACGGAGGCAAAGTGATAGACAACATTGCAGATCAAGACCCTACATCAGGACTCAGGGTATAGAGGGAAGGTAAATAGCATATAGAAAAGAGAGGGAAGGGTGAAATAGAGGCTCATAGGAAATAGGTGAAACGGGATAAGAGAGGGATAAATCGATGGAACCAGGTTGGGGGGGGGGGGGTGCTAGACAAGGGAGAACTGGTCAGGATGGGAAAAGGAGCAAGGGTGGGTGTGGGGGTGAAGGTTGCCTAAAATAGTAAAGTTCAATGATCATATCATTGGTCTGTTGGCTACCCTGGCAGAAATTGAAGTGTTTTTAGTTTGTGTTTGGCAGAGAAGGACAGACAAATCAGTGTGTCCATATATCTCCTCCCTCATCACCATCCAGGGACTCAAATAGCCTTTCCAGGAGAAGCACAAGTTCAAATGAACCTGATCTATTGGATTTGGGGCTCATAACATTTGTGATACTAAGCGAAGATGAGGCAACCACCTTGCAGAGTGCTGACGCTCTATCCACAATAGCCATCTTGAGCTTCCGACTGCAAGTCATTTTCACTCCACTGCCATGTTGAGGCCAAATAGAAACTAGAAAGGCAGCACTTCATGATCTGCTTGGGTGGGTCACAGCCCAATGATTATGAACATTGAACTTTCCAATTTCAGGTACCCTTTTCCCTGTGTTCTTTTTCCATTCCCAAGTGTCCATCAGGGGCTCGATCCTTTCATTCACTGTTAACATCCCAACACCTTAATTACCTTGACTCATCCTTCTCCCCCCCCCACCCCCCCCCCCATATCTGGGTCCATTTATCACTGTTTCACCCTACCTTCCCTTGACTCGCTCAGTCCTGATTCAGGGTCTCAAACCGAAACGTTGATCATCCTCTTGCCTCCACTGATATTGCTCGACCTGCTGAATTCTTTCAGTGAATCATTTTTTGCATCAAGCTAATACTTCTTTTTCACTTTGGAAAAACAACATGATCACTAAAAAATGGGAACCAACTTTTATCACATCTGTGCGTGTGAATGGCTATTCAATATTCACCTTGAATGCTTTTTATCAGATGGTTACTAAATCAAGTTTACAGCAAACTAACTTGCAAGAATTAACCCGATTTTACATATCAAACACTGAATTTCATGATACTATCTATCTTCACTTAAATTTAACACAGATACCAGATTTTAGAATATTCATTATTCAGACAGCCTTCAGACTGCAAGTATTGGTCATTCAGAATCAACATTTAAGAGGCATCTGGACATGAGCACAATTATTTAGTTAATGATTATAGTGAAAGGAAAAAATATCTTCTGATAACCTCAAAATGTCGCAAAGGGCTTTGCAGTCAAAAAGAGTGTCATCAGTATTGCAACGTGTGAAATCTGGCTCACATTTGGAGCATAGCAAGGTTCCATCGTTGTAATGGAATTCTGATTTGAGTGATTGACTTTGGACAGTATATCGGGGGGAATCCCCAGAGTAATGGTATGGGACCTTTTCTCTGTTCCTCAAATAGGACAGCTGGGATTGTGATTTTGCAATTCTCTTGAAAGATGGCATTCTTGACGAAGAAACAATCTGGCACGTTTGCACTGAAGTATTAGCTTATATTCTGAATCTTCTGGATCAGAATAAAAATTCTATCAGCTGAACTCACTGATGTTCTACCTAGTACTTGATCATGTTTCCTTATTGGATAGTCATGAAAACGCCAATGAATAATGGCAATTTATTGAATATATTCAAAATCTCGGGTCTCCATCTTGATCAAAAGGGAGGAAAGTTTGTGTTAATCAACTTACTTCTGGAATAAGAGTTGGAATTTATGATCTTCAATATTTCAAGATTCCTTTATTGTCATGCAATAGTACAGAACAAGTAATATTACACAAAATTACCTTCTGCCTCATAAGGGAGTCCCTTCAAAGACACTGAGTGTCCATGGATTTGCCTCCAGCCCCCCAGCAACCTCTGCAACTGAACAAGACACCTGTTCAATCTATTGGCAACCCGAGAACCAGATCCATACTTCCAATATGATCTGGAAGCCTTCAGTAACTGAGGCCGTTCTGGAGCCCTTCATGCCCTCAGCACCCTCTCAAATCCAGGTTTCGATACCTGGTTCCCATGAGCCAGTTTTCAGTAATCTGTGAGGTACCCTGACTGCAAGTTAGTCACCTGGCTGTGTGAATCCTTCAGCTGCAGAGGCCCTCGCTGGTCACCTTTCCTGTATGGTCATTCCTTCTTTTTCTTCTTCTCCCTGTTTATTCAGTCCTGCACTGGACATTTGCTCTCTGGAGTCTGCAATTCCCCGTGACCGATGGTGAGCACAGGTGCCGCCATCTTGAGCACAGACCTCGCCGTCACAGTATTTTAAAATAGAACACCATCAGTTCCTTAACAGACCGTTTGAAGTCTGCATGGAGCCATTGGCATTAGCACCGGAAGGATGAATCGGTTGGTGCAATGCTGTGTCACCATTCTCCAAGGTTGGCACCAGCGGCACGTTGCTGTTACCTGCAGCTTCAGCAGCACCGCCATCCCCTTAAATATACTTCTAAAAATTCACTTAAAGGTTCAAAGGTACATTATCATTTCAATTTATTCCTGAATTATAATTATATTTTAAATAAGTGACAAATCAAGTTCTGGTGACAACTTGGAATTACATAGCACCTTCAATTAGCAAGTCTCCCATTGTACAGCAAAACATTTTCAGATAAAATTTGAGAAAAAAGCAGATATTAGGACATTAGGTAACAAAACTCAAATGAAACATTAAGGGAGGAAGGGCTAAGGCGGGGATGGTGTGGCTGGGAGATATTGCAAAGTAAGTATTTCAGAAGGTAATTCAAGTGAATAGAAATTACAGGCCTAAATTCCTGGCCATCAATGCTGAGACAATATAAAAACATAAGGAGTAGGCCATCCGGCCCATCAAGCCTGGTCACCATTCAAATCAATCATGGTTGATGATAGGCTCATCTCCACCTACCTGCCTATTTCCCATATCCTTTAATTCTCCTATGTAAAAATCTATCCAACTTGTCTTAAATTACTGAGGTGGCCTCCACTGCTTCAACAGGCAGAGAATTCCACAGATTCACCACCCTTTGGGAAAAGCAGTTCCTCCTCATCTCTGACCTAAACCTACTACCCTGAATCTTGAGGCTATGTCCCCTAGTTCTGGTCTCCCCTACCATTGGAAACAACTTACTTACCTCCATCTTATCAATCCTTTTTATAATTTTGTATGTTTCTACAAGATCCCTTCTCATTCTTCAACTATCAGCTCGAGCTATTCACTCATGCATTGCCAGACTGAGAGCACCTGCAAATTGGAGGAAAAATACCTCTGTTGTTCTGAGCACACTCCAACAAAAGGCATTAACATCAACTACTGCAATTTCTGTTAGCTCCCCTACCCCCTTCTATTCCTATGTCTCTTTCAATTTTCCGGCTCCTATTCTCCAGCTATGCATTCACAGAACTACCTACTCTCCTGCCCTCCTATGTCCAATTTGTCTTTTGTTCTGGGCTCCTCCCTGCTCTTTCTTTCCTTCCCCCTCAGCATTTTAATTCAGGAGCATGCCTGCTTTTTACTCATACCTTGAAGAAGGGCTCAGGCCCAAACGCCAGTTATATATCTTTACCTTCTATGGAAGCTATAAGACCTGTTGAGTTCCTCCAGCATTTCTGTTTTTTTTCACCAGATGAAATGCTATTTTTCAGCTTTTAACCATTTTAACAATTTATATTTCTACCAGTAGATTTGTGCACGGAACCCTATTGCAATTCCTTTAAAATTATATTACCTAGCTCATGTTAATCTCATGCTTTGCTTTGGAATTGTACGTGCTCAAATTCAAGGCCTTTTTGACAGTAATTTAATTAAAGTGCTCTCCATAATGTTTGAGACAAAGACATTTTTTCCTTAATTGGCCTCTGTGCACAGTTTTAAATTTGTAATTAAACAATTCACAGGTGATTAAAGTGCACATTCCAAATTTTATTCAAGGGCAGTTGTGTACATTTTGATTTGACCATATAGGAATGACAGCACTTTTTATACATAGCCCCTTCATTTCAGGGCATCATAATATTTGGAACCTAGCAATGGTATGAAGATTAAAGTTGTCATGTTTAGTACTTTGTTGCATATCCTTTGCATGCAATGACTGCTTGAAGTAAGTTTATGATTCAAAGACATCACCAGGTGCTGAGTATCTTGTCTGTTGATGCTGTGCTAGGCCTCGACTGCAACTATCTTCAGCTCCTCTGCTTGTTTTGGGGGCTTGTCCCCTTAAGATTTCTCTTCAGCGTATGAAAGGCAAGCTCAGTTGGATTTAGATCGGGTGACTGACGCCCATTCAAGAATTTTCCAGTTTTTAAGCTTTGAAAAACTCCTTTGTTGCTTCAACAGTATGGCTTGCTGTAGGATGAAGCACTGTCCAATGATTTTGGAGGCATCTGCTTGAACTTGAGGAGTTAAGATGTTTCCATACACTTCAGAATTCATTTTGCTACTCCCATCAGCAGTTACACCATCAATAAAGAAGTGCATCAGTACCTGCAGCAGCCAGACATGCCCAAGCTATAACAGCCCCACCACGTTTCACAAATGAGGTGCTATGCTTTGGATCTTGGGCAGTTCCTTTATGCCTCCACATTTTGACTTGCTGTCACTCTGACACAGGTTAATTTTGATCTCATCTGTCCATAAGACCCTTTTCCAGAATTTTACAAGCTCTTTCAAATACTTCTTGGCAATCTGCAATCTGCCATCCTGTCTCTGTGGCTAACTAGTGGTTTGCATCTTGCAGCATAGCTTCTGTTCAGGAAGTCTTTTGCAGGCAGTTGTCATTGAACACATCCACACCTGCCTTCATAAGAGTGTTTCTCATCTGTTGGACAGGCGTGTGGGGATTTTTCTTCATTATGTTATTTCTTCTGTCATCAGGCAGTGGAGTCTTCCTCGGCCTACCAGTTCCTTTAAGCCTTTAAGATTTCTTCCTTCTTAATGCTGTTCCAAACAATTGAGTTTGGTAGTTCTAAGGTTTGGGGATGTCTCTCCTTGTTTTATTCTTATTTTTCAGCCTTATAATGGCTTCTTGACTTTCACTGGTACAACTCTGGTCCTCGTGTTGAAGAATGGCAACTACAGACTCCAAATGTAATCAAAAGCTTAGAAGCTCTCTTATACCTGCACCAATGAAGCAATTAAACATACCTGAGTACTCACAAACACCTGTGAAGCCAAATGTCCTAAACATTATGGTGCCTTGAAGTGGGGAAACTATGTATAATAAATGCTGTAATTTCTACATGGTCAAAGCAAAATGTATAAAGTCTTTTTTGCATTTTAATCGCATGTGAATTGTTTGATTACAAATTTAAAACTGTGGAGCACAGGGGAAAGTAATGGAAAAAAGTATTTTTGCCCCAAACATTATGGAGGGCACTTGTATGCAGACAATTCTTTGAAGATTCTGGTCACTATTTAGAAACAGAAAATCAAACAACAGTCCAGCACTTAGAAAGCCATTCAGAACATTCAAATCTGCATTAGGTTTTACAAATGGCAGTTGTTTATTCCACTTCTCCACTCTTCTTCTGCTGTTCAAGCAGCTACTCCCTATCCCTTCAGTAAAGACACTCCATCACAAAATTATTTATTAGATCATTGGGAAAATGTTTCAACTTCATCTGTAAGCCTACAGTGAGTGTATTCAAATTATTTATGTAGCATTATATATAGAATAAGCTATCTATAGTAATTTTAGCATATGACATTGCAAAAATACCTGGGCCAATACAAGATGCACAATGAGAAATAGATTGTTTTTAATTGCCTGGTTATGGGCATTTAAAAAATCTTCAGACTAAAATTGAATTTTGATATTTTCCTTGTAGAGTACTTAAATTACATAGCCTTTATCTTGCATCTTACACACAGAAAATAGTGTTAAACAAAGAACATCCTGCAATTGAGATCATCCTGGAATCTATTCGGAAACCGTGTATGTCAGTTGAACATTGCCTCTTGTGTATATCTTCGAACACCAGAATTAACTGAAATGACTGATTGCTTTTGTCTTGTGATCCACATCATATGAACCATGTTTCAAGGGTACGTCCCAAAGCCAACACTCTACTCCCAGTACAGCACAACCACGCTCAAGCTTTTAGGTGAAAATCTTGGAGGATTAAAATCGAAGCTCTGTTGGCAAAATTGACCACATTTCATTGCCATCAGACATTTGAGACAAAAAAAATTAGCCAAGATATTTTCCAGGATAAGCACTTGAAAGCTTTCCATTAGCTTTCGCCTAGGGTGTATAATGCATGTACAGCAGGAATTCTACCAATGTTAAGCATTGAGGGAAAAAAAAACATTTTATAGTACCACGATATTGAAAGATGTATTAATCTCTATCATTTGGTCTTGCATATTGCTCACTCTATTTATATATGGATGCAGATCCAGAAGGGACTTTGAAATTTGCATTGGTGACAAATAAATACTTGATACATGGAATTTATAAAGCTTTTTACTAGATTAATGCAAGCTCCAAAATAAAGTTTGTCGGCACATATAAAGTGCAAAGTAACAATCAGTAAAAACTATAAAGAACTGCATTCAGCAGTACCTTGATTGTTTTCTGGATCTAAATATGTTATTTTATAACTGGTCATGGCTGAAATCACAGCAGTGAACAAAACAAATACTAGCATGACTTAATTTCTGTTTGCTGATGCTTTACAAAACCTATTCAAGTGTGTAAAAACATTAAATGCCTAAATTTACAGAAATTTGAAATACTGCTGTTCAATGGCTACCAATGAATGCCATGAAATTTGTTTTAGAAAATTTTAAAAATTCATAAGATCTGTTTCACAAATTAGCCATTCAGCCATATAAGTTAGTAGTAAAAATGACAAAAGATTTGTTCTTACAGTCGATTAAAAATTTATATCAAAGCATTCTAGCAAAGTTAATTTTGATGTTCTGATTTAATGACTCATTTGAAAAGTAGCTGGTTTTATAACATAGAGGCAAGACTTACTGAAGCCTTCACTAATACTTCTTCCCTGGGACAGGAAAAATGAAATAAAATGTCAGACTGAAGCAATATCAAGGATAGGAAATGCAATGCTGAGGATGCTGTGAAGATAGCCTGCAGCATATTTTGACCTGCAAACGTCGACTAAGAACATCTCCACCCAAGAAGTTCCACTGATCTGGCAGGTCCAAAGAGAATCATGGTGCAGCCTCAAGTAAGATTTCTACAATTCTATAATTCAAGTTGAAAATACCCAAACGGTTTGAAGGCTTCAACCTTGATGAAACTTTATTATTCTGACAGTACATTAAAAACCACCAGTGGTTTCTTTAAAAGGGAAGATTCATTTATTGCAGACACAGAATTTTAGCTGTGATTAGGCAGAGAGTGAACAGTTTTGTTTCATTAACTAAAGTAACAGTGATCCAAGGCTGCAATTATTTCCACCAATATAAAATACCATGAGACCGCAAGTCAATGCTGTCCATGATCTCTCAACATTAAAGTTGCAGAAGGTTATAGATAGATTAGGAGACTGGGCAAAATTATGGCAGATGAAATTTAACATAGAGAAATGTACAGCAGTGGAAACAAACAGGCAGAATACTATTTGAATGGGGTGAAAATTCACACCTCAGATGCTCAAAGGGCCCCGGGTGTCCTCATGCAAGGAAACCTAAAAATTAATGACCAGGTGAAATTGGTAGTGAAGAAAGCGGATGCTATGTTGGCCTTCATTTCAAGAGGAATAGTGTACAAGAGTAAAGAGGTGTTGATGAGGCTCTATGGGACACTGGTGAGGCCTCATTTGGAGTATTGTGTGCAGTTTCGGGCTCCCTATCTTATAAGGATGTGATGTTGTTGGAGAGGGTGAAGAGGAGATTTACTAGGATGATTCCCGGAATGCAGGGGCTAACGTATGCGGAGCGTTTGGCAGCTCTTGGGTTGTATTCATTGGAGTATAGGAGAGTGAGAGGAGATCTCATAGAGGCTTTTCGTAATTTGAAAGGTTTAGATAGGATGGATGCAGGTAAGATGTTTCCCTTGGTGGGTGAATCAGGACAAGGGGTCATAGCCTGAAAATGAGAGGCTATCCTATAAAACAGAGATTAGAAAGAACTTCTTTAGCCAGCGGGTTGTGGATCTGTGAAACTCACACCCGCATACAGCAGTGGAAGCCAGATCACTGGGAGTATTTAAACAAGAAATAGACAAGTATCTCATTAGTGAGGGCAGCAAGGGATATGGGGAAAAAGCCGGAAATTGGAACTAGTGTAGAGTGGTTTAGTGCAGTTTTACAGAACAGTCTCGATGGGCCTAGTGGCCTGCTTCTGTACCTTTGTCTTGTGATCTTGTGAACATTAAAATATGGGTGACAGTGGAACTGGAGTTATCTCAAGTGTTCAGCAGATTCCATCTAACTGTGTAAGATTAATGGTCTACAGAGTCATACAGTGTGGAAGTGGCCTTTTGGCCCATCTAGTCCATACTGACCAAGTTAGCCTTCTGAGCTATTCCCATTTGCTTGCATTTGATCCCTCTCCTTCTTGGCCTTTTTGATCCATGTATCCATCCAAATGCCTTTTGAATGTTATAATTGTACTTGCCTTTATAATTTACTCTGGCAGCTCATTCGAGATATGGACTAACCTCTGGGTCAAATCCATTCCCCTTCACCTTAAACTATGCCCTCTAGTTCTAGATTAATCTAAACTAGGAATAGATTGTGAGCAATCCCTTTATCCATATCCCTCATAGTTTTATAACTCTCTGTCACCCCCTTAGCCTCCTACATGCTACTGAAACCTCTCTCTATAACTCAAATCCTCAGTAACATCCCAGTGAACCTCCTCTGCATCCCTTCTAACTTATTGATATCCTTCCTCTAGCTAGGTTACCAGAAATCTGTATCACCAATGCATTATATGGCTGTTGTCTCAAAATAATGCCACAGATGTTACCATAACAAGCAATTGTTGTTATTCATTCTCACCTATAATTTTTTTCTCTAGACTCTGAATGCATCTAATTATAATTCATAATTTATGTTCCTTACATTTGTAGATTCACGTATCTCTGTACCAGCTCTTATTCTCAACTGGAGTGGAGTTTCTTCCAGTATTCACAATTATTTAGGCTTTATTCAGCAATTTCTGGCATTAAATTGCCAACACTGACCATGGACCCACTTAAACTGTATCCAGATTAATATGCAAATTCAGCAAATAAACGGCAAAGAGAAATATAGCATCATTATGAAAAGGGCAAAACATTTGTAAAATGACCAGCAAGCTTGTAATGTGCAACTAGCATGCATTTCTTAAACCCTCACGTATCAGGACAACTTTGTAAGTTTACCACTATATGATTAATTGATGAAATAGTGTCACTATTTTAATTTTACTCCACAAACTTACTTGAACTAAGCTTTATAGTTTCTTAAAAGAGGACTTCAGGAGGACCAGGAAGAACCACCCTCCACTACACAACAATAACTCTGTAGTGGAGAGAGTGAAAAGCAGCAAGTTTCTTGGAGTTTCACTTGTCTAGTAACCTATTGTGAATACACAACATCTCTTCATCTATCAGGAAGGTGCACCACCAACTGCACTTCCTGAAAAGACAAACAGGCAAGGCCCTGGCCACCATCTTGTCTAGTAACCTATTGTGGACACACAACATCTCTTCACCTATCAGGAAGGTGCACCACCAACTGCACTTCCTGAAAAGACAAACAGGCAAGGCCCTGGCCACCATCTTGTCTAGTAACCTATTGTGGACACACAACATCTCTTCACCTATCAGGAAGGTGCACCACCAACTGCACTTCCTGAAAAGACAAACAGGAAAGGCCCTGGCCACCATCTTGTCTAGTAACCTATTGTGGACACACAACATCTCTTCACCTATCAGGAAGGTGCACCACCAACTGCACTTCCTGAAAAGACAAACAGGCAAGGCCCTGGCCACCATCTTGTCTAGTAACCTATTGTGGACACACAACATCTCTTCACCTATCAGGAAGGTGCACCACCAACTGCACTTCCTGAAAAGACAAACAGGAAAGGCCCTGGCCACCATCTTGTCTAGTAACCTATTGTGGACACACAACATCTCTTCACCTATCAGGAAGGTGCACCACCAACTGCACTTCCTGAAAAGACAAACAGGCAAGGCCCTGGCCACCATCTTGTCTAGTAACCTATTGTGGACACACAACATCTCTTCACCTATCAGGAAGGTGCACCACCAACTGCACTTCCTGAAAAGACAAACAGGAAAGGCCCTGGCCACCATCTTGTCTAGTAACCTATTGTGGACACACAACATCTCTTCACCTATCAGGAAGGTGCACCACCAACTGCACTTCCTGAAAAGACAAACAGGAAAGGCCCTGGCCACCATTTTGTCTATTAACCTATTGTGGACACACAACATCTCTTCACCTATCAGGAAGGTGCACCACCAACTGCACATCCTGAAAAGACAAACAGGCAAGGCCCTGGCCAACATCTTGTCAACCTTCTACAAGAACTCTATTGAGAGCTTCCTGTCCGCCTACAATCACAATGTGGTATAGTTGTTGCAGAGAAATGGATAGGAAGTCAATCCACAGGACTATAAGAGTGGCAGAGGATAACTAGGTTCCATTCCCCCCTCCTCCCCCCCCCCCAAACCAACGTGATATACCAGGATGGTTGTCTGAATCATTGAAGACACCCATTCCATCCCCACACACCACCTTTCAGCTACTCCTGTCAAAAAAGAGATACAGAAGTATCAGACCCAGCACCACCAGGGTGAGGAACAGCTTCTTCCCACAGACAGCAAGATTGCTGCATGACCAAAGGAACTGCTTACATTATCCTCCCAAGACTTTTATATTAAAAAAAATATTTATTTATTTGTATATGTGAATACTTGTCCTGCATATGTATTGTTTGTCTGTATGTGCTATATCTGTTTGTGTGTCTACATAACTTGCACTGTATTTTGCTATTTCATCAGCTTGTACTCATGCAATTAGATGTCAATAAACTTGATGAGTAGAACATTAACCAACGTGCAGAAAACAGTATACATATGCAATTGTCCTATTTTTACAAATAAACAAAACAATTACAGTAAAACCTCGTTAGAACGCAGTAGTTGGGGCCAAGATTTCATACAACGTTACAGCCAAGTCACGGAACAGATGCATACATGTCATGATTCAGGAAGCAGGAAAACAGAATACTGTGACTCAAACCCTATAATAAGACCTTTAAACTCCACATATTAACATACACATCTTGTAAATGAGTCATGAGTGTCCATTTTTGAGTTTGTGGCTGTTAACCAGGCATCCTAAAATCAATGTTTGGGGTCCACAGACACCCGCACTATAACCAATTCCGCGGATTAACGAATCGCGTTCTAATGAGGTTTCACTATATTACATTGGCCAAATACAGTGATTTATGATTAAGCAATTTTCAGAATTCTGTATTACAAAAATATACTTAATGCTTATATGCTGCAATATTATGAATCTCATTCTTAAAGCTTAGTTGATTCAATTATAATTCAACAATAAAAATCTGTTTTAGAGACTTATTCTTGTTTATTTCGGATTTTCCCTCAACTGGACTTTTATGCATCTAGATATAATATAAATATATTTATCAATATAACAGTAACATCATTTTAAAGTATTATGAACTATTCTGTACACAAAAACCCAGAACCGCACCTTTTAGAGAAAAGGGATTACAGTTTTCCTTGACAGCTTCAATTTGGACAAACTAGTGGTTACTAAAATAAGCAAAGACTGGAAAACATTAGTTGAGGATGTAGTTGAGCCTAGATAAAATGTCTCAAAAAAAAAAGAGATTAATCATAAAATGGGTATTGGTTTTCAAGACCACAGGCTGGAATAAATAAGACCAAATCCATGACAACAGAGTGGAAAAAATTCTAGAATTTCATATAATGAAAAATATCAAAGTTACTTAATTTTCTAAAATAAAAATCTTTCGTACGTGCACTTTACCCATGAACTATCTTACGTTATTCTATCTAATTTCTATAGTGATTACAGCAAAATCCATCACCGTCTATGTTCTTTAATGGATTATTGATAAAGGTGAAGTCTTCACCCTTTTAAACCCCATTCTTGGACTCTACTAATCATTTACCCAATCTTAACTCTTTTCAAGGACATATTATCACAACCTCTAAACAAAAATAACATTGTTAACACTTACACCGACAGCAGCACAACTGCAATTAAAGTCCACTCTGGAGTTCTGTGAATAATGTTTGTGTTGGTCAATCTGGAAAACAATTACAAAAATATTATCAGCTAGATGAGGTCAAGTTCAAATGGTGACATATCCTTTTTTTGGCTACCTTTGCACACTGAATATAGAAAAAAAATTCATTTTTCCCCAATTTTTTTAGACCTTAAGCCACATATTTCCTCGTCCTAACCACGCACAAGGGCATAGTTTTACTGAGATAAAGTAGCTCCCATAGACACATACACAATAGTGGAGAAACTCAGCAGGTCAAGCAGTATCCTTTATATAGCAAAGGTAAGAAAAATACATAACCGACATTTTGAGCTCTTCATCGAGGTACAGAAAAATGTCGGCAGGCATCCAAGCAAAGGAGTGGGGAGGGTGGGGGGGGGGAAAGGTGTGGTTGCAAAGGCAGGAGGTGGAGGTACAGGAGGTGGAGAAGGGAGGGAGGGGACAGCAGTGATCAAGGGGAGGAGGGGTGGTTAGGTGAAGGAAGGGGGAAGGGAGGAAGGAGAACTGGAAAGGGGAAGGGAAGGAGGGAGGGGGAAGAGGAGAGCAGGTTAGTAGAAACCAGAAAAGTTGATGTTAATGCCTTCTGGTTGGAGATTCAGCACATAATCCAGGGAAACATGTACTACTGGATTGGAAATGTGAAGCATTAATAAATTTAAAAAAAATACATCAGGTAATATGGCAAATAGTCTAGATATAGACTTATTTCTCCCAATACAAATCAATTTTCAAATGATAATTCATTTTTTTAATTCAAGATCATGATGGAACAGAATCACCAAAAATTTGAAGATTGACATTTGGATGGTTCTTACCCTACTATTCTTGGGTATTTTCTATAATCAAAGCAGCAGAAGCAACGAGAATCAAAGATCAAATCTTGCAGGTTTGTGTCAAAGTTGAATGTGTTGCTATTTCCATATTGGGAAATAAATGAAGCATGATACCAATAACTAGATAACTGCACCTGTGGCTGATATTCACATTGCAAATTGTTGATTTAGGGATCAATTCACTCAAGCTCAACATTCAGATCAACCACTTGATAAAATGCACAATGCTTTGTGAGCTAAATCACAATACTAAATCTTTAGTATTTTGCTATACAATTTTTTGAATATTTGAGATTTAAATTTTAAATTTAGGTTTTACATTTAGACATACAGCACAGTAACAGGCCTCTTTGGACTATGAGCCCGTGCCACCCAATTACACCCAATTGACCAATGGTACCTTTTGAACTTTGGGAGGAAACCAGAGCACCCAAAGGAAACCCACGCAGACTCAGGAAGAACGTACAAACTCTTTAGAGGCAGCACGGGATTCAATCCATGGTTGCACTAAGCCACTACGATAATTGTGCCAATTCAACAAAAGGCAGGTACCTGCCAGCACTTTAAAGGGACACCATAAATATCACAAGTGAAAATGTTCAAAGTGTCACACAATTTTCCAATTAAATATTAAAAATTGGAAAATATACGTAGATTTGGGCCTCTTTAATGACACCCTCTCAGTGTAAGTGCTGAGATAGTCCTCTCAGTAATTTGTAGGGTAGAAGTCAACATAAAATGATCAACAAGTTCAGAAAAATTGTTGAAAATTTAAAAAAACTATTCATTTAAAAAAAAAATTGGATTTATTTGTTTGGCAAGCAATCCAGAGTTTAACATGGCAGTGTGCAACTGAAAAGATCATCAACTCGACTCCAACATTTATCAAGGATTTAACAAATAACATTTGTCTACTTTTGAGATTTTTTGGATTAATTTTTAAATAATCTCTCAAAAAGTGAGCAAATTTGTCGCCCGCATTTGAAGAGGCTGTACCTGGAAACATCAAACCAAATGAATGACAGAATCATCTTGACAACCTATTCAATTGCAACAACATTGTTAATCTGTCATGAGATATAATGAAAGCGACAGCTTAAATTCACATGGGGTAATGGTGGAAAATACTTGTGAAAGCATCTTTATTCCTGTGCTCTACAAGGATTCATTATTGATTGCAGCATGGGGAAGTGACATTCTTCTATATAAACCATAGAATGCAGCTTGCTGTGTCAATTAACTGAATCTCTTTTCAATTTGATTTGTAGCAAATTCACACCTTGTATATTGCTATCAAGAAACGTTTACAAACCAAGCAATGAGAGTCGAATGATTTTCTCAACTCCACCTATGTAGATCTGCACTTACATTAACATCAGCAGGCTGTTCAAAGACTATGTAGTGAAGCTTCTCCAAACAAAAACCTTTTGCTCAGTCACTGGTCCCAGAGCAACCACCTGTCACAGTGCAATCATCTTATTGTGGCTGTATTAAAAGGAGGCCTAAAAGCATACAGCACACAGGTGTGGCGCATTTATGTATGTAGTAGTAGACAAAGGTCAGTCATTTTTAAAGCAAACTGTGCCTAAGGAGCAGATTCTTAGATGAACGATGCTTTTATTACAGGGACAAGTGCAAAATAAGCAACAGTGGTATATTTAATCTAGACCCCAATAATGGTTAACCGGAACAGTATTAAAATTGGCACCTGAGGAAAAGGAGAACATTTCTACAGGGAAAGTAAGAAGGTATAATCATTAGTCTGTGCTTAATGTAATGACAAAGCATGAATGATCTATAGTACATAAAAAGCTATCACAACTTTCCATTACCCATCACTATAGTACACCATGAGGGGGAATCTTTGATAATCTAAACTTACTTTCACATGTGTTACGGGGTATATTATATATACATGTGTGTCTTTAAAAGAGATAGATTGTGGGGGTTTAGTGTGTATATCACCACAGAGTAGCACTTCATAAAAGGCATCTCATTTAAAATGAAAGCACTTTGTTGAAAGTGAGACATTGAGGCACCAGTGCCTTTGCAAAGACAATGAAACTACTTTGGAAGGAACTTCAGAAGCAGGTGCAAATAAACAGTCCAGGCTCAAAGTACTGATAAGATCTTTTCAGGATTGGGTTTGGACCTTGGGGAGGTGTTCTAGTTTTTACAAGCAGAGAGAGAGAGAGAGGAAAGAACAAACAGGATTTCTCTTGGAGAGAGAGAGAGAGAGAGAGAGAGGGAGAGAGAGAACTGTGTTCTGCAGTAGCTTTTGGAGGCTGCAACATGGCAAACTGGCAGGCTTGTTGAAAACCCCACTTTGAAGACAGGTTGTGAGTTCTGAGTTCAGCCTGTTCAAAACCCTTGTAGTCCTTACAAGAGGAAATGGCTGGCTAGAGTGTTTCTCCTGAACTCTGTGGTGACCTGGAAGAAGAAGTTATCATTTGGAAAACCCATGATGGGGCAAGTTTCTTCAGCAAGACACTGAAGTCAGTTTGTTTGTGTGTCCAATGAGCAACAAATTTCTCTGAAACCGACAGGAACCTTCCTGAGTGGTAACCATTTACTTTTAAGCTCCAGAGCATGGTGGAAATTTATAAATGTTAAATTCTGTGCACAGAATAAGAATTGCCTGATACCGGTGAATTTGGAGGAATGGGAAGTGAGATTAGACTGTGAGTCAAAGAACTTCCCTGAACATATACACATTACATACACATGTGCTTAAAATTAGAAGGGAGTTAAGTTAGTAATAATTTAAAGTTTGATCCTGTTTTTATGTTTAAAGAAAATTAAAAGCAACTTTTGTTTAAGTAACCATTTGTCTTGGTGAATTTCTATTGCTGCTGGGATTTGGGGCCCTCTGGACTCGTAACACAAGTGAATTTTTCAATAATGTTTTCAAACTTGATGTGAAGCACATCTGGATTTTGCTTATAGTTAATGGAATAAACTTAACATTTGGCATGAACTAGAGCAACTTTTCCAAGTTAGTATGGGGTAACCTCTTCACAAACTTGGAGTGTTATGTGCAGTTCTGGTAATAGGAAAGATACCATTAATTTGAATGAATTTATTGTCATATACATTATGCAATGTACATATGCATTTAAATTTTTAATTGCTGCAGCCAAACAGCTAGTTCAAGAAACAAAAAGTGGCAGACAGGCCACTGGTGGTGCTATTGTTTATGAGGATAGTAGGGGGATTTTCAGAAGCCTGTCAGCTAATGGTTAAAAAAAAGTTCTTGAAAGTAGGTGATGGTCCTCAGGATTTTGTACCTACTTCCCAAAAATAGTATTGAGAAAAAGTTGTGAAGGCCTTCTTTATAATGTTGACTCAACGCACTAAACACTGGAGAAACTTAGAGGATCAAGAAGCATTTTGAGATGACCCATTGAGTTCCTGTTTTATATGTTGCTCCAGTTTTCTAGCATCTGCAGTCTTGCTTGCTTGCCTGATGATACCTTCTTGAGGAAGTACTTCACATAGATGTCTTCAGTGAATGTGCCTTGGCACTCGAAGTACCAAACCAGGCTACGATGTAACCAGTTAATACTGTACTTCCCACAGTGCTCCTGTAGAAGTTTGAAAGAGTATTTGACAACATGCCAACTCTCCTCACATTTCTTAGAAAGTAGATGCATTTGTGTGTCTTCTTTAAGGTTGCCTCAAATTTGCTTCTGATATATGAACTCCCAGAAAAAAAATCCCTCTCCACCTCATCAACAGGTGCTGGTCCCTTCGGCCTCCTCATCCTAAAAACCACAGTAAGCTCCTTCATCTTGGTGGTGTTGAGAGTACGATTGATGTTCTGGCAACTCCCAATCAGATTCTCTACCTGACTCATTATTTACTGTTATTTGACCAATAATAGTGTTGCTGTCAGCAAATTATGGATTGTGTTGGAGCCGAACTTGACCACAATCATGAGTTCATAAGAGAAAAGAGCAGGAATTAAGATGGAAAGGGTGCAGAAAAGATTTACAAGAATATTATCAGGATTAGTTAGATCGAATTATTTGAAGAAGCTGGAGTTTTTCTCCCTGGGATAGAGGAAACCTTAGAGGTTTATAAGGAAAATAATCAATCTTTTTCCCCAGGTATGGAAAACTAAAGCTAGAGGACAGAGATTCAGTGTGAGAGGAAAAGGTTTAAAAGAGATCTGTGGGGTAGTGGATATCCAGAGCAAACTGCCAGAGCAAGTAGTAGCGGCAGGTAAAGTGTAATTTTTAAAACAAATTTAGACAGCTCCATGGATAGAAAAGGATTACAGGGATATGGGTTGAACGCAGGTAGATAGGACTAGCTTGGTCAGTACAGACAAGTTGGGTCGAGCGACCTGTTTCCATGCTGTAGACTCTACAATAACGTTTATAGGAGAGCTTCAGACAAATTACAGTCAAAAATCAGAATTCTGCCTATTCCTTGAAGAAGGCTCAGGCCCGAAACGTTAGCAATATATCTTTGCTTTTTATGGATGCTGAAAAGACTGGCTGAGTTCCCCAAAACCTGTAGATTTTCCAGTTTTTCCTCTTCATCCTCATGCATTTCTCCAATCTCAAGTTACTACAAGATTCTCTTGTTGCTCTTTCAACCCTATTCTCAATAATATGCTCAATCATAACAACTATTTACGATCATTCTCAACCTGCATCGTCCCACTACCCCTTCAAGTCTGTCACCCTTTGTTCTCTCAATTCTTGCAAACTGCTACCTTGATTTCTTTTGCCATTAAACTAAGATAATTTTTTTGTACATCTAAACAAACACAGCAGAAGTTTCTTCATTTCTTGTTAGATAATTTACTTTTCTTTTCCTTATTAATTATTGGTCCTCTTTTCCTTTTGATTCCATCCCCTCCCCAAATCCTCAGGCTTACTGTTTTAATTGCACCTCTTCCATTGATCTAATACTATCTTTAATTTCTTGTAAGCTGGATCAACTTTATTGCTGTGCTTTTATACCTTAATGGGAAATATACTTTTAAACAATGTGATAATTCTTTAAATGTTACCCATTTGTTGTCTATTATCATAAGCTTTAATATAGTTTTCCAATCTCCTACAGGGTCCAACATGCATCATTTGCTTTATTCAGATTCAAGACCTTGATTTCAGACGGAATTTAATCATTTTCAATCTTTATATAAAATTTTATCATAATAATCACAGTTCCCCTGAGGCCCCTTGCTATCAGATTTTAATCAATCCTTTCTTGCTGCACAATACCAGATCCAAAACAGACTGTTAACTTGTACAAATCTTGAAAATCCATTTAGAGTTAATTAAATTGTACTCCACACTACCAGCTTGCTTATTTTGCCAACAGATTAGAGTCCCATGCTGATGGTGCCACATAGACCACAGCAACAGGGGATTTCATTTCTTTTAACCTTGATACAGAGATTTCAACAGAGTCTTTAGGACTCACAAAGTGCAGAGAACAGTATCTATTCCCCTAACGATTCTAAAACATAAATAGAAAATGCGGGTTAAGTTGCACTTTTTCTTGCAACCACAGGTATTGCAGCATTTGTCCTTTCACATCATCCCTTTCCACCATCCAAGGAATCAAACAGTCTTTCCAGGTGAAGCAGTGATTCACTTGCTCTTCCAACTTGGTGTTCTGTGTTTGGAGATCACAATGTGATTTTCTATGGACTGGAGAAATCAAATGTATGTTGAATGATTGCTTTATGAAATACCAGCTTTCAGTCAGCAGAGATGACCCTGAGCTTCCTATTCCCGGTCGCTAATTCCTCATCCAACTTCATTCTGAACTGCCACAGTGAGGCCCAATGCACAATTGAGGAACACCATCTCATTTTTCATCTGGGTACAGTATTGAATTCTCAACAGGGAACTTGATTTCTTGGTCTGTATCAGTCATCTTTTTACTTTACAAGCTCAACATTTTTCCCCCTCCCTGGGAATGCAGGACATAATCAGTGAGATTTACCTCTGGATTTAAATTGATTCAAGAATCTCACATATTGACTTGCATCATGAGGTGCAATGAATCCTAAAGTAAATAAATGATGCAAACTAAACCATAATTATTACAGTTTGCAAATAAATGACTGATATTTGATTTAAAGGCTGGATCATGCAACCATGATTTTGTATCTTAACCTCATTGCTCCATTCCTTATTTACCTAGTTTATATCTACCCTTCAAATATTTTCAATGTGAATTTTATCATTTTTGATCGATGTTAGGAACATAATGTTACTGGTGACCTTGTACACTGGGCAAGTGGCTAAATTCCTCAAAAATTACACAATTTTCTGTAATGTGAAGTTGTATCATCTGTGCATATGTCAAAAAACTTTTTTCCCTTCACATAAATTCCACAAGAGCTAATTTTATTCTGCATCTCAAATTTTTGGATAATGATTTAGGAATTCTGCAAAGATGAATTCCGTTACCCAAATTAAATCTCTCAGTTTTTTCTTAACAACTGCTAGCAGGCACCTGGAGACTTGCTGAGAGATCTGTGCTAGGTTCTCTGGGGCATCTTCAGTCCATTTCTCAGCTGCACAGACAAAATAAAAACTTAACTGAAAGGAGTTGAACTGTGTCTTCTCTCAAAGGCAGTGAAGCAGAAAACTGCTATTGCTAAATCTGTTTTTTTTTGTTTCCCAAGTGCATTAAGAAAATTATTTTCTATCCAAAGGATAAATAGCATTGTGATGGAGTAAAAAAAAGTGGTTACAATTATCTTATATTTAAATACAGTTCAAATGAACTATGCTGTTTGAAAAAGGGCAAGTTTGTAAACATTCCAACAAAGTCATTTTAGGATATATTAAAATTGAACTCGTTAGGATACATTGAGGAACTTAGTAAATTAGCATGAAACTCAAAAAAATGTTTACATTTAATTTTTCTTGTACATAAATGAATGAAGGCAAAAAATCCTATTAACGCAAAGTAACACTAACTAGTTCTAAGGTGCCAAATTCCATGCTTTTGATCGACATAATTAAATCATGATTAATGTGCAATATATTAAAATGGTTCCCTGAAATTAAATCTAGGTAACGTATTATGCTTATTTGAACTATAAAATTAGATGATTTATTTTCACGACAAAGTAGAAAATTGATTGGTAGGAGTCATTTTTATTTTACTATTTTCCAGTCTCAGGCAACTTTCAGCAGGAGACTCTGCATCCAAAATTCATGGCATGGTGGTAGCTACTGCCTCATGGTTCAGTAATGCAGGTCTAAGCCCAGTTAGGAAGCAGCACCAAATCACTGACAGTCACTGTCTGCAGCTAGTTGAGAAATTTATTTTGAATCCTTACACAGTGATGGATCCTGAGGTAAGAACTTACCACAACTAGTAAGATTCATTGCAATAAAGAATATAAAACAAAGGCAGATATATATCATTCAGATACAGCAAGAAATGTGTTAATTAAAGCAATATTTCATAATTTAAAGGGCAAGGAGTTGAATTGTAGGACAATCTATTGATGATTTCTTTGGCTTGGCTTCGCGGACGAAGATTTATGGAGGGGGTAAAATGTCCACGTCAGCTGCAGGCTCGTTTGTGGCTGACAAGTCCGATGCGGGACAGGCAGACATGGTTGCAGCGGCTGCAGGGGAAAAATGGTTGGTTGGGGTTGGGTGTTGGGTTTTTCCTCCTTTGCCTTTTGTCAGTGAGGTGGGCTCTGCGGTCTTCTTCAAAGGAGGTTGCTGCCCGCCGAACTGTGAGGCGCCAAGATGCACGGTTTGAGGCGAGATCAGCCCACTGGCGGTGGTCAATGTGGCAGGCACCAAGAGATTTCTTTAGGCAGTCCTTGTACCTTTTCTTTGGTGCACCTCTGTCACGGTGGCCAGTGGAGAGCTCGCCATATAACACGATCTTGGGAAGGCGATGGTCCTCCATTCTGGAGACGTGACCCACCCAGCGCAGCTGGATCTTCAGCAGCGTGGACTCGATGCTGTCGACCTCTGCCATCTCGAGTACTTCGACGTTAGGGATGAAAGCGCTCCAATGGATGTTGAGGATGGAGCGGAGACAACGCTGGTGGAAGCGTTCTAGGAGCCGTAGGTGATGCCGGTAGAGGACCCATGATTCGGAGATTTATTTGTCTGACAACATCATATGACAGTATATCCAAATAGAGTCCAAAAAATTACATAAAATAATTTGTAAAATAAACATTAATAGTTGCAACACTGCACACCGAATTTGTTCCTTAGAGATAACTTGTGATTATTTTTGTAATTTCTAAACTTCTTGTGTCAGAAGGGCCTGCTACTGTGCTGTATGCCTAAATAAATTTAAAAAAGATTATAAAATTAAAAAGGGAACATCTTTGATGCATAAAATTATCCTGAAGTGTTTTAAACAAAAACATCAACAATTGATCAAATGATTGACTGCAAGGTTAGGTAGTGTTGAGTGATGAGGAGAAAATGGGCTGGGAAACTGAAGGAATTGCTGCCAACAGTAGAACAATAGAATAGAGCAAACACTGGAGTCAAAACTTGGTCAAATGCACAATATGGTAGGGGTGCAGAAGATGACAAAAACTCCATGGGAAAATAAAATGAGACTGTATATGTTTGAAAAGGAAAAAGTGTGTATCATGGTTAATGTGGTTTATGGTGTGAAAAATAAAAAAAGGAAAATAAAATGATTACATTTGAACGAGAGAATAAATGTTTTAATTTTGGGGGGCCCAAAACCATTCATGATAAATCATTAGTTAAATGTTATAGACACAGAACTCTGAAGCAGGTATAGGCCCTTCAGTAGGATCAGTGTTGATATTTTATCTCTGCACTACCCCATATCTTTTAATTTTCATCATATCTAAAAATCCTTTGCGTGAACTAGTTACTTCCATGTCAGTCCTGAATTTCTGGGTCCTTATTTTGAGGCATTTTCTGGGGGGGGGGGGGGGGGGGGTGGAAACAACAACTCTGCATCTACTCTTTTTTTTTATTTTTTATTTTTCACACCATAAACCACATTGACCAAGATACATACATTTTCCTTTTCAAATATATACAGTGTCATTTTCTCCCCCCTCCCTCCTCCCATCCCACCCTCCCTACCTCCCCCCCATTCATTTAAAGTACAGAATCTAAGATACATTAAACCAGTCAAACAATGTTGTCATTCAATAAAAATAAACAAGAAATTCCACTGAGTCAATTCTTTTCATTTCTTTCTCCTTTCGTTATTTTAGGTGGTGAGGAAAAACCCAACACCCAACCCCAACCAACCAATTTTCCCCTGCAGCCGCTGCAACCGTGTCTGCCTGTCCCGCATCGGACTTGTCAGCCACAAACGAGCCTGCAGCTGACGTGGACTTTTACCCCCTCCATAAATCTTCGTCCGCGAAGCCAAGCCAAAGAAAGAATTTTCTTTGGTAGATGTCCCCGGTAGGTTTTCTCTATTGTGTTTCATGTATGGCTCCCATATTTGTTCAAATATTTCAATATTATTTCTTAAATTATATGTTATTTTTTATAATGGAATACATTTATTCATTTCTATATACCATTGTTGTATTCTCAAATTATCTTCTAATTTCCAGGTTGACATAATACATATTTTTGCTACGGCTAGAGCTATCTTAACAAATCTTTTTTGTGCACCATCCAAATCAAGTCCAAATTCTTTGTTTTTTATGTTACTTAGGAGGAAGATCTCTGGGTTTTTTGGTATATTGTTTTCTGTTATTTTATTTAATATCTGGTTTAGATCTTCCCAAAATTTTTCTACTTTCTCACATGTCCAGATTGCATGAATTGTTGTTCCCATTTCTTTTTTACAACGAAAACATCTGTCAGATACTGTTGGGTCCCATTTATTTAACTTTTGAGGTGTAATGTATAGCCTGTGTAACCTCGTGTTTATTGTATTTCTCATAGTTCCAGAGCATAACTTCTCCCATGTTTCCTTCTTTATCTTTATGTTTAAATCTTGTTCCCATTTTTGTTTAGTTTTACCATTTGTTTCCTCATTCTCCTTTTCTTGCATTTAATATACATATTTGTTATAAATATTTTGATTATCATTGTATCTGTAATCACATATTCAAAATTACTTCCCTCTGGTAACCTCAGACTGCTTCCCAATTTGTCCTTCAAGTAGGATCTCAGTTGGTAGTATGCCAACACTGTATCTTGAGTAATATTATATTTATCCTTCATTTGTTCAAAGGATAGTAATTTATTTCCTGAAAAACAATTTTCTATTCTTTTGATCCCTTTTTTCTCCCATTCTTTAAAGGAAAGGTTATCTATTGTAAAAGGGACTAACTGATTTTGCATCAGTATTAGTTTTGGTAATTGATAATTTGTTTTATTCCTTTCTACACGAATCTTCTTCCAAATATTGAGCAGATGATGTAATACTGGAGAACTCCTACGTTGTACCAATTTTTCATCCCATTTATATAATATGTGTTCAGGTATCTTTTCCCCTACTTTATCTAATTCTAATCTAGTCCAATCTGGCTTTTCCCTTGTTTGATAAAAATCTGATAGGTATCTTAATTGTGCGGCTCTATAATAATTTTTAAAGTTTGGCAGTTGTAAGCCTCCTTGTTTATACCATTCTGTTAATTTATCTAGTGCTATCCTCGGTTTCCCCCCTTTCCATAAAAATTTCCTTATTATTTTCTTTATCTCCTTGAAGAATTTCTCTGTCAAGTATATTGGCAATGCCTGAAATAGGTATTGTATCCCTGGGAAAATGTTCATTTTAATACAGTTTATCCTTCCTATTAGTGTTAGTGGTAAATCTTTCCAACGCTCTAAATCGTCCTGTAATTTTTTCATTAGTGGATAATAATTGAGTTTATATAGATGGCCGAGGTTTTTATTTATTTGTATACCTAGGTATCTTATTGCTTGCATTTGCCATCTGAATGGTGATTCCTTCTTAAATTTTGAGAAATCCGCATTATTCATTGGCATTGCTTCACTTTTATTTGCGTTAATCTTATAACTCGACACTTCTCCATATTCCTTCTATTTCTTATGTAATTCTTTTATTGACAATTCTGGTTCTGTTAAGTATACTATAACATCATCTGCAAATAAACTGATTTTATATTCCTTGTCTTTTATTTTTATCCCTTTTATTTTATTTTCTGTTCTTATCAATTCTGCTAGTGGTTCTATAGCTAACGCGAACAATAAGGGTGATAGTGGGCATCCCTGCCTTGTTGATCTGCTTAAATTAAATTGCTTTGATATATATCCATTTACTGTCACTTTCGCCAATGGCCCCTTATATAATGCTTTAATCCAATTAATATACTTCTCTGGTAAACTGAATTTTTGCAATACTTTGAATAAATAATTCCATTCTACTCTGTCAAAGGCCTTCTCTGCGTCTAAAGCAACTGCTACTGTAGGTGCTTTACTCCCTTCTACTGCATGAATTAAGTTAATAAATTTAAAAATATTGTCTGTTGTTCGTCTTTTTTTAATAAATCCAGTTTGGTCTAGATTTACCATTTTAGGTACATAATCGGCTAATCTGTTTGCTAATAGTTTAGCTATTATCTTATAATCTGTGTTAAGTAATGATATTGGTCTATATGATGCTGGTGTGAGTGGATCTTTCCCTGTCTTTGGTTTTATTGTAATTATTGCTGTTTTGCATGAATCTGGTAAGCTTTGTGTTTTGTCAATCTGGTTGATTACTTCCAGCAGGGGAGGAATTAATAAATCTTTAAATGTTTTATAGAATTCTATTGGGAATCTATCCTCTCCTGGAGTTTTATTATTTGGTAGTTTTTTTATTATCTCTTGTATTTCTACTATTTCAAATGGTTCTGTTAATTTATTTTGTTCCTCTATTTGTAATTTTGGTAGTTCAATTTTAGTTAAAAATTCATCTATTTTGTCTTCTTTCCCTTCATTTTCAGTTTGGTATAATTGTTCATAGAATTCTCTGAAGTTTTCATTAATCTCCGTTGGATTATATGTGATTTGTTTGCCTTTTTTCCTTGATGCCAATGCCATTCTCTTAGTTTGTTCTGTCTTAAGCTGCCATGCTAGAATTTTGTGCGTTTTTTCCCCTAGTTCATAATATTTCTGTTTTGTCTTCATTATGTTCTTCTCCACCTTATATGTTTGTAGTGTTTCATATTTTATTTTTTTATCTGCCAATTCTCTTCTTTTAGTTGTGTCTTCCTTCATTGCTAATTCTTTTTCTATATTTACTATTTCCCTTTCCAACTGCTCTGTTTCCTGATTGTAGTCCTCTTCATCTTGGTTACATAACTTATTATTTGCCCTCTGATGAACGCTTTAATTGCGTCCCATAGTATAAACTTATCTTACACTGATTCTGTATTTATTTCAAAGTACATTTTAATTTGTCTTTCAATTAATTCTCTAAAATCCTGCCTTTTAAGTATCATGGAGTTTAATCTCCATCTCCATAGAGTTAGAGGGATGTCCTCTAACTCTATTGTCAATATCAAGGGTGAATGGTCCGATAATATTCTAGCTTTATATTCTGTTTTTCTTACTCTGTCTTGCATACGAGCTGATAACAGGAATAGGTCTATTCTTGAGTATGTTTTATGTCTACCCGAATAATATGAATATTCCTTTTCCTTTGGATGTTGTTTCCTCCATATATCCAAAAGTTGCATTTCTTGCATCGATTTAATTATAAATTTGGTTACTTTGTTCTTTCTGTTAATTTTTTTCCCAGTTTTATCCATATTTGAATCCAAATTAAGGTTGAAATCCCCTCCTATTAATATGTTCCCTTGCGTGTCTGCTATCTTCAAAAAAATATCTTGCATAAATTTTTGATCTTCTTCGTTAGGTGAATATACATTGAGTAAATTCCAAAACTCCGAATATATCTGACATTTTATCATTACATATCTCCCTGCTGGATCTATTATTTCCTCTTCTATTTTAATTGGTACATTTTTACTGATTAATATAGCTACTCTTCTACCTTTTGAATGATATGACGCTGCTGTTACATGTCCTACCCAATCTCTCTTTATTTTCTTATGCTCCATTTCAGTTAAATGTGTTTCTTGCACAAATGCTATATCAATTTTTTCTTTTTTCAGTAAATTTAGCAGTTTCTTCCTTTTGATTTGGTTATGTATTCCGTTAATATTTAAAGTCATATAGTTCAAGGTAGCCATTTCATACTTTGTTTATCTTCCCTTTCCGTTTCCTCATCATCACCTTTCCTTCTTATCCATTTCTGCTTTCTTGTTTTGAACACTTTATAAGACAACATTTCTAATACATCAAACATTTCCCTTATTCTCCTATCTAAAATTTCTTTAACCCCATTCTCCCCTCCCCCTCCTGAGTTGCCTTTTATCCCTTGTTTGGCAACCCCATCTCCCCTCTCCATTTGGATTTGCGGATTCACTCACAAGCGTCAACTGATTTTGCAGTGACCGTAACTCCTCCCCACCCAGCCCCCCCCGGAAAAGTTTTCAATTTTCATATATAACAAAGGTCACTCTTTTAATTCCCTCCTTATTTCCTCTGTTCCCTTTTATTCCCTTATTAATTCTTATCTATACTCTATATATTTTCCTCTAAATACAGATACACTCATGTACACACATACATACATACATACACATCTACATATATACACACACACACACACACACATATATATATATATATACCCATATACACACATACATATAGTTCGTGGTCATTTTTACTCTCATTACATGTCTTCATCTCTCTGCTTGTTTTGTAGTTGTTCTGCAAATTTTCGTGCTTCCGCCGGATCCAAGAATAGTCTGTTTTGTTGCCCTGGAATAACTATTTTAAGTACCGCTGGGTAGTTTAACATAAACTTATATCCTTTTTTCCATAGGATCGTTTTTGCTGTATTGAACTCCTTCCTCTTCTTCAGGAGTTCAAAACTTGTGTCTGGATAGAAAAAATTTTTTTGACCTTTGTATTCCAGTGGCTTTTTGTCTTCTCTTATTTTCTTCATTGCTTTCTCCAATATATTTTCTCTTGTTGTATATCTTAAGAATTTTACTAAAATGGATCTTGGTTTTTGCTGCGGTTGTGGTTTCGGGGCTAATGTTCTATGTGCCCTCTCTATTTCCATTTCTTCCTGTAATTCTGGTCTTCCTAGGACACTGGGGATCCAATCTTTTATAAATTCTCTCATATTCTTGCCTTCTTCATCTTCCTTAAGGCCCACTATCTTTATATTATTTCTTCTATTATAGTTTTCCATTATATCTATTTTCTGAGCTAACAGCTCTTGTGCCTCTAACTTTTTTATTAGATTCTTCTAATTTCTCTTTTAAGTCCTCTACTTCCATTTCTACGATTATTTCTTGTTCTTCCACATTGTCCACTCTTTTTCCTATCTCTGATATGACCATCTCTATTTTATTCATTTTTTCTTCTGCACTCTTAATTCTTTTTATTTCATTAAATTCTTGTAATTCCCATTCTTTTACTGATTCCATATATTCTTTAAAAAAATATATATCCATTGTCCTGCCTTTCCCTTCTTCTTCCATTTCTCTATGTTCTTCTTCCTCAGGGTTGGCCATCTGTTGTTTCCTTGTTTTCTTTTTACTCTCTTTCTTGTTCTCTTTATCTTCTATGTTCTCTTCCTGTTGCTGTGTTGCAGCTGTCACTCTCAGCTGTGGAGATCGACTCCGCAGCTGTTCCCCCCTCCCGACAGTGTGTTTTTATTCATGCGCATCGCGCATGCGCGGTTGCGCACTTTTACTCGGCTCCGTGAGCCATTTTTGTAGTCCCGAGCTCGGGACTTCCACCGACCTTAGGGAGCGGGCTTCTCTCTCCGTGGCGGGCCTCCTCGGACAGGTAAGGCCTTCACCTTCTTCTTCTGACGTTCTTTCTTCTTCTCTTCTTCCCATTGCTTTCGACTTTTCTCTCTTCGCTGCCATTTTCTTCTCACCTTTACTTTTACTTTGTTTTAATTTTTTTCTTGTACCTTTGTGTTTTGTGTGTTTTTTTTTAAACTTTTCCAGAGAGGGCTGGAATTCCCTGACCGGCCACTACTCCATCACGTGACTCCTCCTTCAACTCTGCATCTACTCAATGAAGCTTACAAAGAACACATTGGATGCAGATATAATGATACCCCTTCTGAATAAAAGAAAGGCAATAATCCATCCCAATAGTGGAATGATTGAGATAAATGAAGTGGGTGGTGGCTCTGGTATTTTGTTCCTTATCTTTTTTATTTCAAATTACTTTGAGTTTTTCTGACATTCCTATAAGGGTCTGTGACTTTACCGATAATTGTTTTTTTGTTTTGGTTTATATATTTTTCTTGTGGCATAAGGGTATGGGAGAGAGGGGAGAGGGGGAAAGCAGACTCTGAATGTTTATACTATTGTTGAATGAGAGATTGTATTGTTTGTTTGGATATGTGTGAAAATCAAACATAAATTATTCAAAAAAAAATGAAGCTCTGAAAGAATTGTGTACATTTCAATGAGATCACTTTCCTCTAAAAGTGCAGACACTGCAGGCAGGTCCAGTCTTTTCATACATACAATAAATCCACCACCTACAAATCAAATCTGGTAGCTTTTGCTGCACTTGCCTATTGCAAGTATTGTAAGTATAACCTTCCTTATGCAGGGAGACCTGATCAGAGACTGGAGGAGCCAGGAGAATTGCAAACTCACAGCTCAAACTTGGGTTCAATCCTGACAGCTCATTGATTTAGGTTGAACAGCTGCTGCCCCATCAAAACAGCCATGCAGCGCTCTCAACCCTAAAACAATCAGCTTATTCCAGTTCTGTTTTCTTTCTTTTTGAATATTTTATTTAAATTTTTCTCCATACATGTAGTAGTCAAAAATTAATATAATAATACAAATTGCAAAAAGAAAACAAACTGGAAATGACATACATAATGGCATATATCCCATCCCCAAAACCTCCTCCCACCCTCAAAATAATTAATATAAGGTAGTGTAGCAGCCGCACGCGGAGACATGGACCGGCCTGCAAAATGACCTCTGCGTGACGGAAAGATGTGGAACTCTGGCGGGAAAGCTGGCGAATCCAGTAAGCTTCGCATCAGTGGTAAGGAAACTATTGGAAAGGATACTTAGGGTAGGATTTATGCATAATTGGAATGCATGGTCAGATGAGGGTCAGTCAACTTGGCTTTATGAGGGGCAGGTCATGTCTTACCAATTTGTGCTTTTTTGAGGGTTGAGGAGTGAATGCTGTCAACACAAACTTCAGTAACACTTTGATAATGTCACTCTTGGTAGGGTGATCCAAAAAATACAAAAGCATGTGACCGTTGGTGAGTTAATAGTTTGGATATGGAATTGGCTGACCCATGGGAAGACAGAAGGCAACAGTAGGAGATTGCTATTTGGGCTGGATGCCTGTGACCAGTGGTGTTCCGCAAGGATCGGTGTTGGAACCCCTATTGTCTGTATAAATAAATGACTTGGATGAAATTGTAGGTGGGTGATAAGTTTGAAGATGATACTAAGATTGGTGGAGTTGTGGACAGTGTAGAGGGCTATCAAAGAATATAACAGGATATAAACCCAGTTACAGATATGGTCAGAGAAAGATAGATTAAATTTAATCAAGACAAGTGTGAGGTCTTGGTAGTTTGGGAGGTCACATGCAAGTGGAATCTGTAGAGCCAATAGCAGGGCTCTTAAAAGCATTGATGTGCAAATGGATCCAGGGATCCAAATCTATAGCTCATCAAAAGTGGCCACATTAGTAGTTAATGTGGTAAAGAAGGCATATGGTATGCTTGTCTTCATTGGGTGGGGCATGGAATATAAAAGTGAGGAAGTCATTATGCAGTTATATAAAAATGTCGTCAGGCCGCAATGCTGGTCACCCCATTACCGGAAGGACGTGTTGGAAACAGTACAAGAGGTTCACGAGGATAGGATCTGTTCCTGTGCTGCATTGTGTTCTTTGAGCAGTCCAAACAATAGGACAATGGGATGATCAGTGATAGTGGGCTTGGAATTGGATGGAACACACAGCAGAAATCGAACATTTGCATTAGAAGGCCAATTTGGTCTCAGTTTTAGTGAAGAAAAAAAACCCCATAAAACTTTGCATTTGTTTTCGTGGGAAAGAATAAAAATGATAAAGGAAATAAATTTTAGTTAAAAAAAAAGTGTTGACATGTTATCTTTGCCTTTTGTTCTGAGACTGGAGCAATAAAAAGATTTGACAGTCAAGCTTGGCATAAATTTGTTCGGTGTAAATCATATCGATAACATAACGGCTGTTCTCCTTGATTGGTAAATACACAGGCATGTTGTTTAGCATTGATCTACATTCACATATACATATACCAGTACTTTTGAAGAGTTGAATCACTTACCTAAAAGTTTTTACAAGTCCATTTAGTTCAGGGAATATATCAGATATCGAAAGTTGAAAAGGTCCCAATAAATTGGGTAAGCTAGGAAAGAAAAATAATCTTTGATGATTACTGTGAAATTCTCAATGAAGAATAATTTTACAAGTACATAAACTTTAAATCTATGTTTGGA
Source organism: Narcine bancroftii (assembly GCF_036971445.1). Taxonomy (NCBI): domain Eukaryota; kingdom Metazoa; phylum Chordata; class Chondrichthyes; order Torpediniformes; family Narcinidae; genus Narcine; species Narcine bancroftii. The sequence goes on along the minus strand of NC_091473.1, from coordinate 140,415,631 downwards.
AAATTACAAAGTCTACTCATGTAAATTTATAATCGTTCCCATACAATAAGACTCAATTGACAAATTATATACTAATATTTTCCTTCTGGCAGTAGAATTGAAAAATAAAGTTTTAAGAACAAACTTGCACACATTTGAAAGGCGTGATTTTGGCATTTTCACTTAATTGATAGCATATCAGGGGCAAATTTCTGCCACAACTAGCAGAATTGGGCAACTAATTTAACTTTTTGTATTAAATTTACGTCAAAAATGTTATTTAAGAGCCAGTTTAATCGCAAAAGAACAAACATTTTTAATCAATCAATCTGTGGAAAAATCAGATTTTAAAAAAATCACTGAAATCAAGCTTTTAAAAAATGTTCCTGATGACTACATCTGCAAAAGGTGCATCTAGATGTGACTCCTGGGAGACCATGTTAAGGAACTGGAGTTGCAGCTGGATGAGTTTCGGATCATAAGGGAGGCAGAGGCAATGATAGATAGGAGTTACAGGGAGACAGTCACCTCAAACAGACACGAGTCAGCTAACTGGGTGACTATGAGGGAAGGGAAGGGGGGCGGGGGTGGAGACAGACAGTGCAGAGTACCCCTGTGGCCATTCTCCTCAATAAGTATATTGTTTTGGATACGGGGTTTTGGGGGGATGATGTACCAGGGACAAGTCACAGTGGCCAGGTCTCTGGCATGGGAGCTAGCCCCTCGGCTTAGAAAGGAAGGGGGGGAAAAAAAGAGGAGAACTCTTGTAATTGGGGAGTTGCTGGTTAGGGGAGCAGATAGGAGGTTTGCTGGACAAGATCGGGGCTCCTAGTTGGTATGTTTCCTCCCAGTTGACAAGGTCAGGGATGTCTCTGATCGAGTACACAGCATTCTGGAGGGGGAGGGCGAGCAGCTAGATATCGTGGTCAAGTGGAGACCAATGTCATAGATAGGAGTAATGATGAGGATCTGAAGAAAGAGTATACGGAGTTAGGAAAAAAGTTAAAAATCAGGACCTCAAGGGTAGTAATCTCGGGATTGCTGCCTGTGCCACACACTAGAGTGGGTAGGAATAGGAAATGTGGCAAATCAATGTGTGGCTAAAGAATTGGTGTAAGGGGCAGGGGTTCACATTTGTGGATCATTGGGATCTCTTCTGGGGAAGGTCTTACCTGTAAAAAGGGACGGGCTGCATTTGAACAAGAAGGGGACCCATATCTTGGTGGGCAGGTTTGCTAGAGCAGTTAGGGAGGGGGGTGGGAATCAGAATGAGAATGCAGAGATTAGGGTAGAAAAACACCTGGATTTGAAAAGACAGAGGAATCAGAATATTAAAGTTAATGAAGGGGTGGGGGTGGTAAAAGTAGATGGTAATTAAAGGAGTGTATATGTCTATAATTCAAAGCAAGGAGTATACATTTCAATGCAAGGAGCATAGTAAGAAAGGTGGATGAGTTTAGAGCATGGATTGGCACGTGGAAATATGATATTGTAGCCATCAGTGAAGCTTTGTTGCAGGAAGGGCATGAGGCGCAAAATATTCCAGGATTTTATTTTAGGTGTGATAGAATGGGGGGTGGGGGAATAAAAGGTAGAAGAGACACATTGCTTGTTAGAGAAAACATTACAGCGGTGCTATGGCAGGATAGATTGGAGGACTCATCCAGTGAAGCTTTTGGGTGGTATTGAGGAATGAGAAAGGCATGAAACACTTATAGGAGTGTATTTATAGACCACCTAATGGGCAAATTTGTAAGGAGATAGCATATATGTGTAATAAACATAAAGTGGTGATTATAGGAGATTTTAACTTTCCACCCATTGACTGGGACACCCACACTGTAAAAGGGCTGGATGGGTTGGAGTTTGTCAAATGTGTTCAGAAAATTTTTCAAAATCAATACTTAGAAGAACCAACTGGAGAGGAGGCAGTGTGGATCATCTATTAGGGAATGAAATAGGTCAGAGGTCAGGTGACAGAGATTTGTGTTGGGGAACACTTTGGGTCTAGTGATCATAATACGATTAGTTTTAGGTTAATAATGGAGAAGGATAGGGCTGGGTCTAAGGTTGAGATTCTTGATTGGATAAGGAAAATTTCAAGAAGATGCAAAAGGATTTAGAGGATGTGGATTGGGATAATTTCAGGGAAGGATGGAGCAGATAAATGGAGGATATTCAAAGGGGAAATTTTGAAAGTACAGAGTCAGTATGTCCCTGTGAGGATTAAAGGAAAGATTAGAAAATATAGGGAGCCTTGATTTTCGAAGGATATTGGGAATTTGGTTCAGAGGAAAAGGGATGTGGACAACAGGTATAGACATCAGGAAATAGATGAGGTGTTTGAGGAATATAAGGGATGTTAAAAAAAATCTTAAGAAAGATACTTTGCCAGGCAAGGTAAAAAAAAATTAATAAAAATCTTAAGGGTTTCTACAGTTACATTTAAAGTAAGAGTAGTGAGGGATAAAATTGGGCCCCTTGAGGATCAGAGGGGTAGGCTTTGTGAGAAGTCAGAAGAGATGGGAGAAATTTTAATTTTTTTTTCTTCTGTATTCATTAAGGAAAGGAATATTGAGCCGGGTGAAGTAAGGAAATCTGGTAGTGAGGTCATGAATAATATACAGATTAATGAAGAGGTCATATTTGACTATTTTAAAGAGAATCAAGGTGGATAAATCCCTAGATTCTGACAAGATATTCCCTAGGACCCTGAAGGAGGTTAGTGTACAAATAGTGGGGGCTCTGACAGAAATATTTAAAATGTCACTGGCCACAGGGGAGGTGCCGGAGGATTGGAGGGTAGCTTATGTTGTTCCACTGTTTAAAAAAGAATCCAAAAGTAAACTTGGTAATTATAGGCCTGTAATTATAGGCCTGACGTTGGTGGTGGGTAAATTAATGGAATGTGAACTTAGAGATAGTATATACAATTATTTGGAAAGACAGGGATTGATTAGGAGTAGTCAATACGGTTATATACGTGGTAGATCATGTTTCACAAACCTTATAGAGATTTTCAAGGAGGTTTCTAAGAAGGTTGACAAGGGGAAGGCTGTGGATGTTGTCTATATAGACTTTAGTAAGGCTTTTGACAAGGTTCCGCATAAGAGGTTAGTTAGGAAGGTTCAAGCATTAGCTATTAATGTTGAAGTAGTGAAATGGATTCAACAATGTTTGGATTGGAGATGCCAGAGGGTTGTGGTGGAAATCTATTCAATATCTTTTAAATGACACTGAAGATCATAAATTAAACTGAAAGTAATTTGTGCATACTTTCTTTTCTTTCAGTTATGCTATATTTAAAAAACTCTACAATCGGAACTGTAAGTTTTTAAAAAATACAGGTATACTCCACTTTATGAAGGTAGAGTGTTCCTGAAAAACTGCTTGTAAACCCATTATACTCTTTGCAAAAGTGAACACGGGTTTATTTATATAAGCTTAATAATTCGTAATTCAAGTATTCGTAAAGTGGGGTTTACCTATATACAACAGCAGTAATTTCCGGGAAGACAGCAAAACAAGCTTGAATGCTACAACATTGATAGCTGCTGTCCTCAGCTGAAAAATAGTGAGGGACATCGTGGAGGGGGAAACAACAATTCTACAGAAACAAAGCCTTTGTATAATATTAATCTTTTCATACTTTACTAATAGAGAAAATATTTTTAAATAGATTTTTGAACAAATATAACTTTTTTAATTCACTCATGCAATGTGGATGTCTCTACCAATCATTTCTATATGCTCATAATTAGCATCAATGAGACAAGCTTTTTAAAATCTCGATGTTGTCAATTACTTTCAATTAAGTTCTCTAATTGCCAAGAGGAGAAATTTCAGCACTAGTCAATGGTCCCTTTGGCCAAATCCCTGTCTGCTAGTCCAGTTGTCACTTCCTAGTCCTTTTCACTATGGATCCAGTTGAGAATACCAAACACATGATGCAAGCCTTTGCAACCAGCTGCAGTCAGAAGTGCCCTGCAGTAGTCCATCTTAACCAGGTCTCAGGTTCCCCATTATCATAGATACCTGTCAGTCAATTTAATTCATTGCATTTGATATCAGGAAATGGCTGACTGCATTATATAGAACAAAGACTTTTGGACCAGATAACAGAACTAGGAAACTATGTCATGATGACAGTTTTGATTCACACATGACATGCTTCACAGTGTGGAAGAACAGAAGGATCTTGGGGTTCATATTCATAGATCTCTCAAAGTTGCTGCACAGATTGATAGGGTAGTTAAGAAGGCTTGATATGCTGGCCTTCATTAGACAGAGTTTGAGTTCAAGAGTCATGAGGTAATATTGCAGCTCTAGCAATAAGTCTGGTTAGATCACACTTGAAATATTGTGTTTAATTCTGGTTGTCTCATAACAGAAGCTATGGAGAGGGTGCAGAGGAGATTTAGTAGGATGTTGCCTGGATTGGAGAACATACCTAATGAGGCAAGGTTTTTTTCCTTTGGAGTGTAGATGAAAAGTATCTTAATAGAGGTCTGCCAGATTATGGGAGACACAAATAGGGTGGACAGCCAGCACCTTTTCCCAGTACAAGAATAGCAAACACCAGAGAATATCTGTACAAGGTGAGGGGAGGAAAGTTGAGGGGATATGTCAAGGATAAGTTTTTTTATTAAACACAGTGTGTGCCTGAAATGCATTGCCAGGCCCAGGGGTGGTGGAGGAGGTTGGTACAATTTTGAAGAAATATATAGTTTCAATGCATTTTTAAAAGTTATTAAAATACAACATTCCAGAATCTAGATTCAAAAATTGTGCAGTTGTTACTTACACTTTTTTTAATGCATCTAGAACAATGCGCTTGCGGATCTGGTTCTGTGCTTCAGAGTCTAACAAAGGAAGAACTGGATCCCTCTCTCTATTTTCCTAAGTATCAAATGAAATGCAACTTAGTATCATTTAAGTTATGAATTGTTCTGTCTGGAAATTGGAAAATCTGGTCGGTTTAATAAATTCTCTTTCATATTTAACATCAAGAATTAAATCTAGCCTGGAAAAAAAATGAAATGAAATAAAAATAATCTATAAACTGATAGTTTCATTCTACTTATACTTTCTCCAATGCTGCAGAAGGGAGAACAATGCAATTTAAAAACAGATTTAGAATATCAGATTAATAATAAAATGAAATTAAAATCCAATGCAGGTTACTGGTTAAATTTTTTTTTAAATCTTGTTCACTTAGTACATTTTAGTTCACTTTAGAGAAAATGTTGTATTTAATCTATTTATAAACTGCCAAAATGTTTGGCCTGAGTGTCAGCCTGAAGAAAACTGAGGTCCTCCATCAGCCAGCTTCCCACCATGACTACCAGCCCCCCCATATCTCCATCGGGCACACAAAACTCAAAACGGTCAACCAGTTTACCTATCTCGGCTGTACCATTTCATCAGATGCAAGGATCGACAACGAGATAGACAACAGACTCGCCAAGGCAAATAGCACCTTTGGAAGACTACACAAAAGAGTCTGGAAAAACAACCAACTGAAGAAACACACAAAGATCAGCGTGTACAGAGCCGTTGTCATACCCACACTCCCATTCGGCTCCGAATCATGGGTCCTCTACCGGCATCATCTACGGCTCCTAGAACGCTTCCACCAGCGTTGTCTCCGCTCCATTCTCAACATTCATTGGAGCGACTTCATCCCTAACATCGAAGTACTCGAGATGGCAGAGGCCGACAGCATCGAATCCACGCTGCTGAAGATCCAACTGCGCTGGGTAGGTCACGTCTCCAGAATGGAGGACCATCGCCTTCCCAAGATCGTGTTATATGGCGAGCTCTCCACTGGCCACCGTGACAGAGGTGCTCCAAAGAAGAGGTACAAGGACTGCCTAAAGAAATCTCTTGGTGCCTGCCACATTGACCACCGCCAGTGGGCTGATATCGCCTCAAACCGTGCATCTTAGCGCCTCACAGTTCGGCGGGCAGCAACCTCCTTTGAAGAAGACCGCAGAGCCCACCTCACTGACAAAAGACAAAGGAGGAAAAACCCAGCCCCCAACCCCAACCAACCAATTTTCCCCTGCAACCGTGTCTGCCTGTCCCGCATCGGACTTGTCAGCCACAAACGAGCCTGCAGCTGACGTGGACATTTATCCCCTCCATAAATCTTCGTCCGCGAAGCCAAGCCAAATAAGAAATGAAAGAGTACTGTATATTGTTATGAAATATAACAATATTGTTGGCTGATAAATATGGGAGCACCTCATCTTCTCCATTGAGACAGTTGATTAAAATATCAATCCAACAGCAGTTGACTCTGCCAAGCAGGAATATTTAGTCATAGTTTTGGACAGCATGGAAATTGGCACTTCGATACACTGCATGTATTTATACATGCCTATCAGTACCAATCCATTCATTCCATAGTCCTTTCTAATTTGTCTCTCACAATTGCGTCGGGTAACTTTCCCATCATTTATGTAAGATTTGGCTTCCCCATGCCCGTCTTAAAGAAAAGGTGCAACATTAGCTATCTTCCAGTCACTTTTGGCAAATTAAGTTACAAAACTCTTTGTTAAGAGTTCCAACAATCTCCTTCCCTATTTCCCTTAACATCCTGCAATACACTTGGTAAGGCCCTAAGAATTTATCCATCTGCGCGTTTCAGGATCTTCTCTACCTCTTCTTTCATAATGTTGATATGCTCCAGCAGATTTCACCAGCTTCCATGCCCTTCTCTTGGTAAATACATATGAGAACAAGAACCGCACCTCCTGGGTTTTACAAGAAATTCATATATTTTAAGCTAAGGTACATCTGAGAGAATAAACTTTGGTTGAAATTGATGCTAATATTAAAAAGCTTATGAGAACATAAGAAAATAGCAGCAAGAATAGACTAAATGGCTCCTTAAACTTGCCTCACCATTCAACATCATGATGGTTGATCTACCCTAGGACCCAAACTCCTCCACTTTCCAGGTCCCAGCCTTTCAAAAATGTATGCACTTCCTTTTTTAAAACCTCCTATGATTTTGCCCCTGCAACCCCAGGGTAAAAAATCATCAAGATTAATCTCTTCTATTTTTTTTTAAATTTTTTATTTTTCACACCATAAATCACATTAACCATGGTACACACTTTTTACTTTTCACACATATACAGTGCCATTTTCTCCCCCCCACTCCCTCCTCCCATCCCACCCTCCCTACCTCCCCCCTCCCGTCCATTTAAGGTATACATTCTAGGATACATTAAACCAGTCAGACAATGTTGTCATTCAATAAAAATACACCAGAAATTCTACTGAGTCCATTCTTTTCATTTCCTTTTCCTTCCGTTAACTTAGGTAATGACTGTCCCCGGTAGGTTTTCGCTATTGTATTTAATGTAAGGCTCCCAAATTTGTTTGAATATTTCAATATTATCTCTTAAACTATATGTTATTTTTTCCAATGGAATACATTTATTCATTTCTATATTCCATTGTTGTATTTTCAAATTATCTTCCAATTTCTAGGTTGACATAATACATTTTTTTGCTACGGCTAGAGCTATCTTAACAAATCTTTTTTGTGCATCCTCCAAATCAATTCCAAATTCTTTGTTTTTTATGTTACTTAGGAGGAAGATCTCTGGATTCTTTGGTATATTGTTTTCTGTTATTTTATTTAATATCTGATTTAGATCTTCCCAAAATTTTTTTACTTTCTCACATGTCCAGATTGCATGAATTGTTGTTCCTATTTCTTTTTTACATCGAAAACATCTATCAGATACTGTTGGGTCCCATTTATTTAACTTTTGAGGTGTAATGTATAGCCTGTGTATCCAGTTATATTGTATCATACGTAACCTCGTATTTATTGTATTTCTCATCGTTCCGGAGCATAACTTCTCCCACGTTTCCTTTTTTATCTTTATATTTAAATCTTGTTCCCATTTTTGTTTAGTTTTACCATTTGTTTCCTCATTCTCCTTTTCTTGCAGTTTAATATACATATTTGTTATAAATCTTTTGATTATCATTGTATCTGTAATCACATATTCAAGGTTACTTCCCTCTGGCAAACTCAAGCTGCTTCCTAATTTATCCTTCAAGTAGGATCTCAATTGGTAATATGCCAGCGCTGTATCTTGAGTTATATTGTACTTATCTTTCATTTGTTCAAAGGATAAGAATCTATTTCCTGAAAAACAATTTTCTATTCTTTTAATCCCTTTTTTTCCCCATTCTCTAAAGGAAAGGTTATCTATTGTAAAAGGGAGTAACTTGTTTTGCGTCAATATTAATTTCGGTAATTGATAATTTGTTTTATTTCTTTCTACATGAATCTTCTTCCAAATATTGAGGAGATGATGTAATACTGGAGAACTTCTATGTTGTACCAATTTTTCATCCCATTTATATAATATGTGTTCAGGTATCTTTTCCCCTATTTTATCTAATTCTAATCTTGTCCAATCTGGCTTTTCCCTTGTTTGATAAAAATCTGATAGATATCTTAATTGTGCGGCTCTATAATAATTTTTAAAGTTTGGCAGTTGTAAGCCTCCTTGTTTATACCATTCTGTTAATTTATCTAGTGCTATCCTCAGTTTCCCCCCTCTCCATAAAAATTTCCTTACTATTTTCTTTAACTCCTTGAAGAATTTCTCTGTCAGTTGTATTGGCAATGCCTGAAATAAGTATAATATCCTTGGAAAAATGTTCATTTTAATACAGTTTATCCTTCCTATTAGTGTTAGTGGTAAATCTTTCCAATGCTCTAAATCGTCCTGTAATTTTTTCATTAGTGGATAATAATTGAGTTTATATAGTTGGCCGAGATTTTTGTTTATTTGTACACCTAGGTATCTTATTGCTTGCATTTGCCATCTAAATGGTGATTCCTTCTTAAATTTTGAGAAATCCGCATTATTCATAGGCATTGCTTCACTTTTATTTACGTTTATCTTGTAACCCGACACTTCTCCATATTCCTTCAATTTCTTATATAATTCTTTTATTGATAGTTCTGGTTCTGTTAAGTACACTACAACATCATCCGCAAATAAACTGATTTTATATTCCTTGTCTTTTATTTTTATTCCTTTCATATTATTATCTGTTCTTATCAATTCTGCTAGTGGTTCTATAGCTAACGCAAATAATAAAGGTGATAGTGGGCAGCCCTGCCGTGTTGACCTGCTTAAGGTAAATTGCTTTGATACATGTCCATTTACTGTCACTTTCGCTAACGGTCCCTTATATAATGCTTTAATCCAATTAATATACTTCTCCGGTAAACTGAATTTTTGCAATACTTTGAACAAATAATTCCATTCTACTCTGTCAAAGGCCTTCTCTGCGTCTAAAGCAACTGCTACTGTAGGTGCTTTATTCCCTTCTACTGCATGAATTAAGTTAATAAATTTACAAATATTGTCTGTTGTGTGTCTTTTTTTGATAAATCCAGTTTGGTCTAAATTTACCATTTTCGGTACATGCTCTGCTAATCTGTTTGCTAATAGTTTAGCTATTATCTTATAATCTGTGTTAAGTAAAGATATTGGTCTATATGACGCTGGTGAGAGTGGATCTTTCCCTTGCTTTAGTATTACTGTAATTATTGCTGTTTTACATGAATCTGGTAAGCTTTGTGTTTTATCAATCTGGTTGATTACTTCCAGGAGGGGCGGAATTAATAAGTCTTTAAATGTTTTGTAGAATTCTATTGGGAATCCATCCTCTCCTGGTGTCTTATTATTTGGTAATTTTTTTATTATCTCTTGTATTTCTACTATTCCAAATGGCTCTGTTAATTTATTTTGTTCCTCTATTTGTAGTTTTGGTAGTTCAATTTTAGTCAGAAATTCATCTATTTTCCCTTCGTTTTCAGTTCGGTATAATTGTTCATAGAATTCTCTAAAGTTTTCCTTAATTTCTTTTGGATTATATGTAATTTGTTTGTCTTTTTTCCTTGATGCCAATACCATTTTCTTAGCTTGTTCTGTCTTAAGCTGCCATGCTAGGATTTTGTGCGTTTTTTCACCTAGTTCATAATATTTCTGTTTTGTCTTCATTATATTCTTCTCCACCTTATATGTTTGTAGTGTTTCATATTTTATTTTTTTATCCGCCAATTCTCTTCTTTTAGTTGTATCTTCCTTCATTGCTAATTCTTTTTCTATATTTACTATTTCCCTTTCCAACTGCTCTGTTTCCTGGTTATAGTCCTTCTTCATCTTGGTTACATAACTTATTATTAATGCTTTCATTGCATCCCATAGTATAAACTTATCTTCCACTGATTCCGTATTTATTTCAAAATTCATTTTTATTTGTTTTTCAATAAATTCTCTAAAATCCTGCCTTTTAAGTAACATGGAGTTTAATCTCCATCTATACATTCTTGGAGGGATGTCTTCTAACTTTACTGTTAATATTAAGGGTGAATGGTCCGATAGTATTCTAGCTTTATATTCTGTTTTTCTTACTCTATCTTGCATACGAGCTGATAACAAAAATAGGTCTATTCTTGAGTATGTTTTATGTCTAGCCGAGTAATATGAATATTCCTTTTCCTTTGGGTGTTGTTTCCTCCATATATCCAAAAGTTGCATTTCTTCCATCGATTTAATTATAAATTTGGTTACTTTGTTCTTTCTGTTAATTTTTTTCCCAGTTTTGCCCATATTTGAATCCAAATTCAGGTTGAAGTCCCCTCCTATTAATATGTTCCCTTGCGTATCTGCTACCTTCAAAAAGATATCTTGCATAAACTTTTGATCTTCTTCGTTAGGTGAATATACATTGAGTAGATTCCAAAACTCCGAATATATCTGACATTTTATCATTACATATCTCCCTGCTGGATCTATTATTTCCTCTTCTATTTTAAATGGCACATTTTTACTAATTAACATAGCTACTCCTCTTGCTTTTGAATTATACGATGCTGCTGTTACGTGTCCTACCCAATCTCTCTTTAATTTCTTGTGCTCCAATTCAGTTAAATGTGTTTCTTGCACAAATGCTATATCAATTTTTTCTTTTTCAGTAAATTTAGCAGTTTCTTCCTTTTAATCTGGTTATGTATTTCACTAATATTTAAAGTCATATAGTTCAACGTAGCCATTTTATACTTTGTTTATCTTCCCTTTCCGTTTCTCCATCATTACCTTTCCTTCTTATCCATTTCTGTTTTCTTGTTTTGAACCCTTTATAAGACAACATTCCTAAAACATCAAACATTTTCCTTATTCTCCTATTTAAAACTTCTTTAGCCCCAATCTCCCCTTCCCCTCCTGAGTTGTCCTTTATCCCTTGTCGGACAACCACATCTCCCCTCTCCATTTGGATTTGTGAATTCACTCGCAAGCATCAGCTGATTTTGCAGTGACCGCAACTCCTCCCCACCCAGCCCCCCCCAGAAAAGATTTCACTTTTCATATGTAACAAAGGTCACTCTTTTAGTTCCCTCCTTATTCCCTCTATTCCATTTCCTTCCCTTATTAATTCTTGTCTATACTATCTATATTTTCCTCTAAATACGGATACATTCATGTATGCACATTATACATATACACACATATACCTCTTTACCCACATACATATAAATCGTGGTCATTTTTACTCTTATTACATATCTTCATCTCTCTGGTTGCTTTGTAGTTGTTCTGCAAATTTCCTTGCTTCCTCTGGATCCGAGAATATTTTTTTTCCCCCCATAAGATCGTCTTCCAAGTATTGAACTTCTTTCTCTTCTTCAGGAGTTCAAAACTTATGTGTCTTTTTAGTTCTCAGTCTTTTGTACTCTCGTTACACGTCTTCATCCCTCAGTCTATTTTATAATTGTTCTGCAAATTTTCGTGCTTCCTCTGGATCCGAGAATAGTCTGTTTTGTTGTCCTGGAATAAATATTTTCAATACCGCTGGATGCTTTAATATAAATTTATACCCTTTCTTCCATAAAATCGCCTTTGCTGTATTGAACTCCTTTCTCTTCTTTAGGAGTTCAAAACTTATATCTGGATAAATGAAGATTTTTTGCCCTTTGTACTCCAGTGGCTTGTTGCCCACTCTTACTTTTTCCATTGTCTTCTCCAGTACCTTTTCTCTTGTAGTATATCTTAGGAATTTTACTAAAATAGATCTTGGCCTTTGTTGTGGTTGTGGTTTAAAGGCCAATGCTCTATGTGCCCTTTCTATTTCCATATCTTGCTGTAGTTCTGGACATCCTAGGATCCTGGGGATCCAATCTTTTATAAACTCTCTCATATTCTTGCCTTCTTCATCTTCCTTAAGGCCCACTATCTTTATGTTATTTCTTCTGTTATAATTTTCCATTATATCTATTTTCTGAGCTAACAGTTCTTGTGTCTCTATAACTTTTTTTATTAGATTCCTCTAATTTCTTTTTTAAGTCTTCTACCTCCATTTCTACTGCTGCTTCCCGCTCTTCCATCTTGTCCATTTTCTTTCCCATTTCTGTTAAGGTCATATCTATTTTATTCATTTTCTCTTCTGTATTGTTTATTCTTCTTCTTAAATCATTAAATTCTTGCGCTTGCCATTCTTTAAATGATTCCATGTATTCTTTAATAAGAGAAAGTATATACTTTATCTTGCCTTTCCCTTCTTCTTCTATTTCACTGTACTCTTCCTCTTTTTCTTCTTCCTCTGGGTTGGCCATCTGTTCTTTCTTTGTTGCCCTTTTCTTCTCTTCTTTATTGTTTTCGTTGTCTTCTATGTTCTCCTCTTGCTGCAGGTGTTCTGCAGCTGTCATTGCCGGCTGTGGAGATCGACTCCCCAGCTGGTCACCCCTCCCGTCGGTGTGTTTTTTTGCATGCGCATCGTGCATGCGCGGTTGCGCACTTTTACTCGGCTCAGCGAGCCATTTTTGTAGTCCACTTTTTACCGACCTGAGGGAGCGGGTTTCTCTCTCCACCGCGGGCCTCTTCGAGCAGGTAAGGCCTTTTCCTTCTTCTTCCATTGTCTTCTCTTCCTCTCTTCTTACCGTTGATTTCGATTTTTCTTTTTTCGTCGCCATCTTCTTTCCACCTTTATACTCACTTTTCTTTAATTTTTATTTTTGTGCCTTTGTGTTTTCCTTTGTTTTTCCCGACTTTTCTGGAGAGGGCTGGAGTTCACCGTCCGGCCACTACTCCATCACGTGACTCCCCAAGATTAATCTCTTCTATGAGAAGAAATCCCTTGGCATCTCAGTTTTAAGTAACTATTTGCTTATCCCCCTTGTTCAAGGCTCTCTCCCCAGCAGAAACCTCCCAAAAATCTACTCTGCACCTCAGGATCCTACATATTTTGAGAAGATCACCCCCTATTCTTCTAAACAAAATATATAGATCCAAATGCAATAGTTGTTCATGCAAGGACAAACTTCTAACCTCTGGAACTAGCCTAATGGACTGGCCTCTAACTTTTTTGCTATTCACTAACAAGACCATTCAGATGTATAGGATTTTGAACTGGGTTTCTCAGGTATTGCAAAGAGATGCAAAATCTTTAGAGAAGAATTTTGTTCAAAAATGTTACACAAAATGATAAATTTGACATGCATTCTTGAACTCTAGGTGAATAGATTATTGCCAAAGAAATCAATTAGAAACAACTAATGGAGTTGACTGTGAGTTTACTGTATCTTTTATGAAAGATTTAAACCTGATAGACGTATGGACAGTTACACCCCACGATGTGGGATTACTCATTCTACTCAAAGAATGAGTCCCGTATAAGAATAGATTTGCTCTTAATGCCTGCACAATTGAAAAATAGAGTGGTTGAAAGTAAATACTTAACTAGACTACTCTCTGATCACGCATCTCTGACTTTAATAATAATAATTCCAGAGAAGCAAGAGAATGTATACAGATGGTGTCTTAATCGTACAGACTTCTGTAATTTTATCAGGGAACAAATAGAACTGCTTTGTTAAACTAACAAACCCTCTACTAATGATAGTTTCCTAATCTGGGATACATTAAAGCTTACTTGAGGGGACAGATAATTACATATACAAAAAAATAAAGAAAGAATATATGGCAAAGGTCAATGGCCTGGAGAAAGAAATAACAGCATTGAAAAAAGAATACCAGAGAAAGAGCTCAAAAGAAAAATACAAAACTTTGGTCAACAAAAAATTGAAATATAATACTTTAAAAACATAAAGAATAGGAAAAAAAAACATTTTAAAGTCAAACCAGAAGTACTATGAATTGGGAGATGGAGCACATAAATTTTTGTCATGGCAATTAAAAATGGAGAAGACATCAAGGATAATAAATGCAATTCAAAAAGAGCCAGACCAATTAACATATAATCAGAAAGAAATCAATGATACTTTTAAACAATATTATACAAAGCCATATGAATCAGACTTGAGAGGAGACTCTACTGAAATAGATGAATTTCTCTCAGCGATTGAATTGCCAAAATTGGAAAACAGAGATCAGATGGAATTAGATGCCCCCTTTACTAGAGAAGAGATCGAAAAAACCTTGAATGCATTACAGGCAAATAAGTCACCAGGAGACAATGGTTTCCCACCTGAATTTAAAGATCTTTTGATACATCTCATTATGGAGGTATTGGACTGGGCAGTAGAAACTAAGACTCTTTCTGGAATCCTTCTCAACAGCTATCATTACAGTACTACTGAAAGAAACCAGAGACCCACAGAAACAGTCTTCATATTGATCTAGCTCCTTGTTAAATGCAGATTGCAAAATTTTGGAAAAAGCACTAGCCAATAGACCAGAGGAATATCTACCTAAACTGATAAATTCAGACCAGGTGGGCTTCGTAAAAAATAAGGCAAGCTGCAGATAATCTGAGCAGGCTATTTAATATAATACATTTGGCGAAGTCAAAAGAAAATCCAAGTATAGTTGTATTGTTAGATGCAGAAAAGGCATTTGGCTGATTAGAATGGCCATTCCTATTCAAAGTGATAGAAAAGTTTGGAATGGGCCAAACATTTATTGATTGGATAAAAACTCTACATCATAAGCTACAAGCCAAAATTATAACTAATGGCCAAATGTCGTCAATGTTTCCTTTGAGTAGATCCAGTAGACAGGGGTGCCCACTGTTTCCAGGCCTCTTTGTTTAATGATGATCAAACCATTAGCAGAAATTATAAGGAAAGATCCAGATATAAGGGGATTCAGTTGGCCAAGAAAAGCAAAAAATCAATTTATTTGCAGATGATGTGCTGCTATACTTATCAGAGCTAGCTGAGTCTTTGACCAAACTACAGAACACACGGGAAAAACATGGGAGAGTTTCAAGATATAAAATTAATTAGGAAAAAAGTGAAATTATGCCATTAACAAATTTTGACCATGAAAGATACCAAAAAGGAAATTGGCTTAAATGGAAAATGGTTGGAATTAAATATTTAGGAATAATGGTAGATAATAATCCACCAAATTTAAAGAAACTTAATTATCGCCCCTTGCTTGGATAAAATAGAGGAAGACAAAGATGGAGAGATCTGCCTATTACTTTAATTGGAAGGGTTAAGTGTGTGAAAATGAAAGTGATGCTGAGACTGTAACATCTTTCAATCGTTGCCAATTTCATTGCCTAAAAACTTTTTAAAGATACTTAATGGTCATATAAGACAATTTCTATGGAATAACAAAGTGCCTACTGATGTTAAAAATGATTTTAGGTTCTTTCTGATTTTCTTCAGAAAAATATTGGTGGTAAGAATGTGCAACTTACACAAGTTGTGAATTTATCGTTTTCTTCCCCGTTGCCTTCAGTGTTGTCAGGAAAAACATCCCGCCCTTTATAAAATTCTCTGACCTTCAGATGAAGAAATTTAGACTCATGCTTTAACTGTTCAAAATTTGGTAATGGTCTAATAGTGGCCTCCGACCTTTCCATCTGGAGATTCTTGCTAACGTCTTCATTGGGATCAATGTTTTCGACTACTTCCAGGCTATCCAAGTCATCTTCATCAAGTTGTTCTTTAGCACAAGGTGACTGACATCTCCAAGCGCATTGCTTTCTTTTGTATTTTAAATTTGAACCATAAATGAATTTTAATGTTTCTTCAGTATTCCATTCAATTAATGTTTGTCTGAGTAATTCTAGCACATTATTTTCAATACCTGAAGTAGATCTTCCTGAACTAAAATGGTTGCATTGCTTTGATTTTGCTATTAACTTTATCAGTGATGCTGCACCCTTCTTGCTTAGGCCTTGTGTTGTTACATTACTTGCTTCAAGTTGCTCAATATCTTTTAATCCAGTCAAGGAGGTTGTCTGAGGTACATCTTGTTCTGCTGCAAGAGGCGTTTTTTCTTTTAGATCAAAAATCATCTCATCTGTTCTCGATTTTTGCAACCATTTGGAATTGGATGTCTCAGCATTATTAACATGATATTCCTTCCGTTGTTCTACCACATTTTCTACTTCATGATCCATCCCTGTAGATTTTGGCACTGGTGCTATTTTTGTAGGTTTTGTAGTCATACCTTGTTGCTCTTTTTTAAAATGTTTGTGCCCTGCAGATTTTAAATTATATTTTTCTCCCAAAAGGATAGCTGAAACAAATTCTTGATCAGAACCACTGCTATCACTTTCACTTGAAGAGGAGCTAGATACATGCAGATCATCCATAATGGGAGGGTTATCAATATCCGTAGCCTGGATACTTAAATGTTGAAATCTCACTTCTTCCCCAGCGCTCCCTCTGCAAGATAAGGATACATAGTAGAATGATGTTGATTTCAAGACTACTGTTCCAAAAGCAAATTTCAACACATAATTTAGTCAAAACAATTTTTTAAAATTAATCCCTGTATTTTAGAATCAGAAATGTTCTGGAATGATATCTATTCCAAACTTCATTGCCTAGGTTTGTTTTTACTTATTGATTCATAGGATATATACATCTTGGGCAAAGACATTTACTGACCATCCCTAATTACGTCTAAACTGAAGAGTCACAAGTTTCAAAACCTACCTTTTCTTAGAGCTTTTTCTGATTACCTACTGTTATTTGGAAGCTGAATATAGTTCATTGTTATGGATAGATAGCTGAATTCTGCTAAGAGAAGATTATTTGTTTAAAAGCTGAGCTTTTGCACCTCTGTTTACAAAAAGCAGCTAGATGGTTTCCAAAAATTTATATTTATATTGTGCCATTAATGCGGTGAAATGTCCCATTAAACTTTTCATTCGCCTCAAAACACTGCTGAGATATGTTAATACAATTTAACCTTCAGCACCTAAGGAAATATTAGGACAGTTGCCAAATCTTAGTTGAAGTTAAAGGAACACAATGACTGTTGAAAGAGGGGAGTAAGTAAAAGAATGAAAAGTTTAAGTCAGAAGAATAGGACAAAAGTACAGAAAAGGCGACAAATACAAGCATGGAATGATGTTGAGCTGACACTATTAGTAAAAAGGAAATTGGAGGCACACAATTTGTAAAGAATGGATGAATACATTGGATACAGGCAACTTCTTCATTCAAAAAGGCAGAGAACAGGAAACAAAAGATGACGAGTTTAACATCCGTCTTATGGAAAATGTTAAAAGCTATTATTAAAGATGTTACAACTGGCCATTCACAAATTCAAGGTAAGCAGGCAAATTCAACTTGGTTTTGTGAAAGAAAACCATGTTTGATTCAGAGGAGTTATTTGAAGAAGTAATATATACTGTAGATAAAGAGGCACACCAGTGTATGTACTGCATAGATCTCCAGAAGGCATTTGACAAGGGTATCACAGAAAATTAAAGCTTATGGTACAGAATATAACACACTGTCACAGATAGCTGACTGGAGTGCACAGAAACAGGCCTTTCAGCCCACTATGTATATGCCATTTATTGAACCAATCTACACTAATTCCATTTAACTGCATTAGGTCCTTAATCTTTTGTGATTCAAGTAGTCATATAAATGCTTCTTAAATTTGTGACTAGCATCTGGTTCTGTTCCAGCACTCAAAGATGAAATTCTGAGAATTCCAAAGTGGTCAACTATGTGTGGAGCCTCACAAAATGGGGAAACTGGCATAGTGAATAAGGATGGAAGGGTTGCAAATAGAAGTGCCATGGAACATGTAGAGTTTAAGGAGAAGGAGGTACTTCCTGCCTTGCAATGAATAAAGGTAGACAAATCCCCTGGACCAGATATGATATTCCCCCACACCTTGAGGGAGACAAGTGCTGAAATTGCAGGGCCCCTGACGGATATATTCAAAGTGTCCTTAGTCATGGGGTAGGTGCCAGAGGATTGGAGAGTGGCTCATGTTGTCCTGCTATTTAAGAATGGCTCCAAGCGTAAACTAGGCAATTATAGGCCAGTGAGCCTGACATCAGTAGTAATTAAATTATTTGAAGGATTTCTGAGATATAGAATATATAGTTATTTAGACCGTCATCAGCTGATTAAGGTCAGTCAACATGGATTTGTGGACGGTAGGTCGTCTTTAACAAATCTTGTAAAGTTTTTTGAGGATGTTACCTGGAAAGTTGATGAGGGAAAGGGCATGGATGTTGTCAACATGGGAGGTTGGTTCAGAAGGTTACGACACCTAAGAGGTTGCAAAAGTGGCTTGGTGGAAGAAATTCGAAATTGGCTTGGTGGAAGAAAAAAGAGTGGTGGTAGATGGATCTTTCTCAGACTGGAGGTCTGTGTCGAGTGATGTGCCTCAGGGATCGATGTGGGAACTTTATTGTTTGTTATCTATATAAATGACCTAAAAGATGACGTGGTGAATTGGATCAGCAAGTTTGCTGATGACACAAAGACAGGAGGCGTCGTGGACTGTGAGGAAAATTTTCAAAGCTTGCAGAGGGATCTGGACCAGTTGAGAAATTGGACCAGTAAAGAGCTGATGAAATTTAATGCAGATAAGTGTGAGGTGTTGCACTTTGGAAGAGCGAATCAGGGTAGGATGTACACAGTAAATGCTAGACCATTGAGGAGTGCAGAGGAGTAAAGAGATCTAGGAATACATATACATTGTTTCCTGAAGGTGGAATGTGGACAAGGTTATAAAGAAAGCTTTTGACAGCTTAACTTTTATAAATCAAAGTTGGAATATTATATTGAAGTTATTCAAGTCATTGGTGAGGCCACACTTTGAATATTGTGTACAATTCTGGTCGCCCAGCAGCAGGAAAGTTATCAATAAGATTGAAAGAGTGCAGAGAAGATTTACTAAGATGTTGCTTGGTCTTCAGGAGTTGAGTTACCAGGAAAGATAAAACAAGTTAGGACTATACTCCTTGGAATGAAGAATGAGGAGATAGAGCAGTGGTTCTCAACCTTTTTATTTCCACTCACATATCACTTTAAGTATTCCCTATGTCATAAGTGATCTATGATTAGTAAGGGATTGCTTAAGGTGGAGTGAGAGTAGAAAGAAAAAGTTTGAAAACCACTGTTTTAATCCTACCTAATTGACCTGTTATGTGCACGGTTTCAAAACTCCAAAGGAAATGGGCCAATGACAATTTTTCTCAAGCAAAATATTTCAGTAACAATTGGGTCTAGAGCAGTGATTCTCAACCTTCCCTTCCCACTTCCCTTACTATTCATAGAGCACCTATAGCATAGGGATTACTTAAAATGGGTGGGAAAGAAAAAGGTTGAGAACCATTATGATAGAGGTTTATAAGATTATGAGGGGTATAGACAGAGTAAATGTGAGAGGGATGTTTCCACTTAGATTGGGGGAGGTAAATACGTGAGGTCATTTTTTTTAGGCGAGAAGGCGAGAGGTATAAGGGGAACATTAGGGGAAAGTTTTTCACTCAGAACGTGGTAGGAGTGTGGAATGAGCTGCCATCTGATGTAGTTAATGCAGATTCAATCTTGAGTATTAAAAATAAATTGGATAAATACATGGACAGGAGGGGTCTGGAGGGTCAGTGGTACTAGTTAGTTTTATTGGTCGGTGCAGACCAGAAGGGTTGAATAGCCAGTTTTTCTATGCTGTAACTTTCTATGGTTCTATGGTACAAGAGGAGGGGGAGGAAAGTGTAAATACGTACTGCTTTCTGTCCATTCTCCTCTTCACCACTCCCAAAAAGTAGTTGCACCTATTTGACACTAAAGTCATTTGGAGCATCCAAAAGATTATTTAAACCTTCAACCTACCATTAAACAATTTAACAATATAACAAATGTTGAATACTATCTTAAATAGCTTCAATATAACAGTCTCATGCAATTTTTTGCTCTATTTACAAAATGGAAAATTATCTTTAAATGTATTTATAGACAAATGCGCCACCCCATGGCCCAATGATTTTAAGGCATAGTTGACCAAAATAAAAAATCACATCTCTTATTTGTTTCAAAATTATGGTCCCTTATTGTATCTAATCACCTCTTTCAATCTTCTTTGCATAATGTAATTTTCAGAAATGTTACAGGGAAGTTATTCAAAGTTTTAAGGATTTGTTCATTGATGGATATTTTGCATCATTTGAGCTGCTTTCTGCTAAATTTAAACTGTCACACCTCAATTTTTAGATACTTGCAAATCCAGTATTTTCTTGACTTCCAAGAGAGTCTGAATCAAATTTTGTAGATGAGCATTTCTTTAGTTTTATGCCTTCTCGTAATATCCATTATTTATGAGAAACTGTAATGTTTATAAAAGACTGCACTAGCTAAAATTAAAAATGCTTGGGAACAGGATTTAGATTTGACTAAATCAACTCTTAAGTTGGTTAATAGCTCTTTGTTATGTGCTCGTCATTGTTTATTACAATGTCTAAGGTTAAATTGACTCGCTTTTATTCTGATAGGTGTCCCTGCTGTGACAGGTGTAAGAATGGAGAAGTACTATTAATTCATATATTCTGGACTTGTCCTAGTCTAGAAAAATTCTGGAGAGAGTTTTTCTGCATTTTCTCTAAAATTTATAATATAGATTTAGTACTGAATCCTTTGATGGCTCTCTTCAGTACAATGGGAGGGAATGAATCTTCTTTCTCTCTGGTTCAGAGTGGTTCTATCTCTTTTGCCTCTCCTTTGGCGAGACATGCGATTTTACTTAAATGGAGGGATGCTGCCCCCCCCCCCCCCTTACTCATGATCAATGGTTGCATGACATCATGTCTTGTTTGATTCATTATTCAGTTAATAATTCAGATACACTATATTATTTCAGATGCTGTGGGGGGTCATTTATGACTCACTTCTTGTTTTACAATTTCACCTCAATGTAATTGAATTGTCTGACTTGTGTCTTTTCCAAGTTAATTTTCATTGTTTTCTCTCTTCATTTTTCTTTTAATGCTAATTGTATATAGCATCTGGTAGCACTATAAGGGAGCGGTACTGAGTTTTTTTTGTTTTGTTTCTCCTTTTTTTCCTATTATTTCCTTTTCCTTTAAAAAAAACTATTAAAAGGTAAAGGTTCCATTATTGTCAACAGAATACTACATTTAGAATGTAACATACATGAAATTCTTTAATTTATGTCTAACATAAGGCAGACAGACAGGTGTCACTTTGTCCAGCACCCCTGGACTATGAATTATGGATATGTTTTACAATTTATGTTTGTTTTTGATATACTGATTGTTTTATTAACTATGTGTAACAATTCATATCATATTTACAAGAGGTGGTGTCTTAAGAAAGCAACCTCTATCCTCAAGGACCTCAACCACCCACCCTCTTCACTCTATGGCCATTAGAAAAAAGGTACAGGAGCCTGAAGGTGAACACTCAGCGGCACAACAACTTCTTCCCCTCTGCCATCATAAAACAAAAGACTCCATTGTTTAACACCAACCAACTACAATAGAAGACAGCAGGAAAACCAAGATCATTTCCAAATGTGCAATTGTGCCCACCTACTGATGTCTTCAGACTGTTCTGCAGATAACTATGTTTAGCTGGATTTTTCTGAAGAAATATTAGAGGTGGCTTTTTCACTTAGCGAGTGGTGGCAGAATGGAATAAGCTTCCGAATGAGATAGTTGCGGCAGGGTCCCTTCTGTCATTTAAGAAAAGGTTGGATGTGTACATGGAGGTGAGGGAGTTGGAGGGTTATTGGCAGAGAGCAGGAGGTTTGAGCTAGTGGAGGTGTTCTAGTGAACCAGTGCGGACTCGAAAGGCCAACATGGTCTGTTTACGCTCTGTAAATGGTTATATGGTTATATCATTGCATTGTATTATTACAATAAGCTCTTTATTAAAATCAATAACAATATTTTAAAAAGAAAAAAATCTTGCCCATAAATATGCCATTTCATTTTACATGAAATGTAAATTCATGTTATTTACATATTATTTTGAAAATAAAGGATCAATTACAATTTTTTTCAATATTTTTACAAAAAGACAAGAAATACAGAACCAAACAAACAGAACATGGGTAAATAGCAACTTAATAATAGGGAAGATAAATTAGACCAGTGTTATCACGTGCTTCAATTGCACCTCCATAGCTAATTAAATGATATTTGCTGGCAATTGCTCCAGCTTAACCATCTTTGCAGATGGAAAATGAGATCATGACATCCTGAAACTATTAATACCCAATTAAAAAAAAAATGTACAAAAATAAATTAAAATACTGTACATACCTCTCCTCTTTTAATAACTGACACGGTGGAACTCTACAATACAAAAGAGAATAATTTTTCACATAATAATATATTTCCAGCTCTAGTTTTTCCAGTTTCCCATTTTAGCAACATCCCAGCTTCTTCAGAAGCATCCTTCGGGATTGTCCACATCCATAATTTTCTTAGGATCAAATCTCAATCTCAATTAAAGAAAAAACTCAGAATCTTTTCATTAGCCAATATCTTTTATTGAAAGTCAATACTTAATACATTTATAACTTTTTAAAAAGATCATTTGTATCTTGATTTTTACTATTGTTACATTTCCTTAACAACATACCAAACTGAAATATGGAATAAATACTTCACCTTTCGTGTTCACGTGCCCAAAGTGGATCCTTTGGAATCTGGGCTTCTAAGTATTTGGAGGCCTTGTAACAAAAGTTGCTGCAATAACACTGTAAATATAGTTATATGTCTTGTTATTTAATAGGTTTATACATTTACAGAGAATACATTATTTGCAATTTAAACATCAAGACTTTTAAATTCCACATATTTCAATTTCACCCTTCCTATTACCTCATAAAAACGAACATGAGAAGTGTAATATTCAGTTTGTGCTTCATCCAAGAGTGAACAAGTTCTTGGACAGTAATGGCCAGAGCCAAAACATTTAATCAAAGGAGAAAAACATTCTATAACCAAAATCTTGGCCAACTCATTTGCTTTTCATACTGAAGTCATTCACAACAATCAACCATATCTCAGTTCATCAACAGTTGCAGGCCAGTAAACAGCTTTTGAGAGAGAATGCTGGAACAGAGGATGAAAACAGGATACTTCGAGAACTTAGCAAGTCCAGCAGCATCTGTGGAGATGAAAAGCGTGTCACAAGCATGTTCTGAGACCCCCTATCAGAACAGCTTGAGGTACATGGGTTTAACCATAATTAAAAGGTCAATCATAGAAAAATAATAAAAATGGGAACCGATGTTAGATGGTTGTTTCCCCCAGGACATTAATCTTTACATAAACAGATTATTGGACTGAACTGTGCTGATTGTGGGCAGCAACTTACAGTGGAACAGCTAAACTTCTGTTATTCAAACTGCACTAACCCTCAACCCATGTGGTGTGACATGTGGAATTCTAACCCTGACAGGCCGTTCACTTTGCTGCTGACACCTGGAATATTCTACAACTTCATAGACTATCTGGATTTGTTGGCCAAAGCCAGACACAAAGTTTACATTTTATTATAACTTTGCTTTAATTTAATAGTTTTAAATCATCTGAGGGGGTTTTCATTAAATTGACATTTTAAAATAATTTTTAAAGTTTTGAGATTTTAAAACAAAATAATTTTGAGGTTTCAAAGATTTGTCCCCAGATGTGAGGATATTTTAGAACCAAGGCCCCTACACTATGTTGCCCCAGATATTATCCAAACTCGACCTGAGTACCCCAGCATGTGGAATGGTAGCACAGGTCTTCCACATCTGAGACATGCAAGTAGGGCATAGTGGGACATCAGGCAATGATTTTGGCTGCAGATTTTGGGTCATCATGATCTGACCCAATGTAGAAAAGGAGCTAAAAATGTTGATTTTGTGGAACCTTGTGATAATTTTAAGATTAAAAATCTTACAATATCAAATATATTTCCTGGACCATTTCACAGATTAGCAATTACACGCTGCAGATCTTCAGGCAGAATTTTTCAGTAGAAACTCATTCTCAGCTAAATCAGTAAATCCAAGGATAGCATATAATACTCCAAGGCAAAAATGAAAGGCCCTCCCCAAAGCACCATGGAGTCTGCAAAGCCATTGAGTGTCAAAGTCATCATAAAAACCTAATGTTTATGAATTAACAAAATAAAAATACTATCACAAGTTTTAGAACCATCAATGCTGTTAAAATGTCATAATGGAATTTGACCTAATTTTTCTGAATATAAATCCAGTAGCAATAGAAGATTTATTTACCTGTGTGATATTTGTGCAAACGTTTTATATTTGTAGTCATAAAGTAATAAGGACAACTATTAACCTTTTGACTTTGAAGTTACTGCCAAATTATTAATATATATCGTCACAGAGTCTTACTTCAGCTTGTCCATGCCAAACAATATGGGCTTTTGCTTTAGTTCCATTTGGTCACGTACGGCCCATACCCTTCCAAAACCCTCCCAGTGATGTAGCTATCCAAATGAGTCTTAATGGAAGCTAATGTACTTGTCTCTTGGCAACTCACTCCACATGGCCATCATCCTCTGAGTGAAGAACCTCTAAATCCCATTCCCACTCTAGAAAACACTCTAGTGTCAATATTCACTTTATCTTTGCCCCTCATGATTTTATAGACCTTAATAAAGACCCAACTAAACCACCTTCCCGCCAAGAAAACAGGCCTAGTTTTTCTAGTCTATCATGGTAACTCAATATCCCTAATCTGAGCAGCATCTTTGCAAACCTATTTGTACTCTTTCCAAATGTTTAATATCCTTTCTCCAGCTAGATGACCAAATCTGCATGCAATATTCCAAGTGTGGCCTCATCAATGTCTTGTATAACTTCAACATGACATCCCATCACTTGTTTTCAATGTCCTGTGCGATGAAGGCAACCATTTAAAATGCTCTCTTCATTTCTGTGCCTATGTGCTTGCATGCTTAGGTTCTTCTCCTCCTTAACATTATTTTAAAGCACTGCCATTAACAGAGTAAGTCCTACCCGGATTTAATTTACCCAAATACAACACCTTTCAATTCTCTAATTGAACTGCATATGCCATTCCAAAGCCCAGCTTCCCATCTGATCTAGATCTGTTGCAAACCCAAATGACATTTTTCACTGTTCATTGTTGCATATATTTTCATGTCATCGGCAAACTTATTGACCTTACCAGAAACATCCATGTCCAAACCATTTATGTACATCACAAAAAGGATCTTCGTACCAAACCAAGGCACTCCACTGGTTATGGTCCTCCAGTTTGGGAAACTGCAGCCATTCTCTGACTCCTGTCACTAAGCCATTTTTTTTAAAACCCAATTGGCTGGTTGGCCTCCTATTCTGTGTGTCTTTACCCTCTAACCTATCATGTGGAACCTCATCAAATGCTTCATTAAAAATCTATATAAATAACTAACTATCTGGCATGTCTACTCTCTCACCTCTTCAAAAAAATTCTAACCAATTTGTGAGATACTATTTGTCACATATAAATCCATGCTGGGTCTCCTTAATTTTCCCTTGGCCATCCGAATGTTGATATCCTCTTCAGCAGTTTCCCTACCACTAACATCGGACAAACAGGCCTGTGGTTACCCTGATTATCTTACAGCCCCTTTTAAATAACACCACCATATTTGTCATCCTCTAGTCCTCTGGAACTACTCCCATCTTCAGTGAAGAGTTAAAAATTCCTGTGAAGGCCCCAACAATTTCCTTCCTGCCTTCCCACAATGTTCTAGGATGAACCTGGTCTGGAATCATCTCAATACAATCTAGAACTGCTAACACTTCTTCATTACTGATGCAGACATGTCATAGACCACGGGTGGCCAAACTGCAGCTCACATGTGGTTCTTTGACATATAATGTGCAGCTCGTGGAAGTATGTTGGATGAGACAGGAATCACATGACCTGGTGCTCATGATGGTAGTGTTATCAGTGGAGTAGTTTGCGATCGTATGATTGTGGTGTGTGTGGCTGTGTTGCAGGCAGAGAAATTAGTGGAGTGCAAGGGTAATCCAAGCTGGCTGCCCTCTGGAGCTCCTGATGCCTTGACTGTAGACTCTCACCTAGGCCTCAGCCACCTTCTGGAGCAGTCGATGCCCCCAGCAGTGAAATCTCACCTCATCCGCCTGCCTATTTGAGCTCCTGATGCCCCAACCATGAACCCAGGGCCTCGTCTAGGCCATCATCCCATCTGAGCTCCTGATGCCCCAACTGCTCTCCTGACACGCCGGGTGCCTTCCCATCCACAAGCTTCCAACGTCTTGAACGCGGACTTACCATCTGGTCCCACCCTCCCATCCATGCTCCCAATTCCCCAAAGGTGGACTTATCAACAGAAACAAAATATTTGGTATGTATATGTTTACTTTTTGATAATTGAAAACTCATACAAATTATGGTTGCAGTTTGAGAATAATGTACATGAATACATATTATTATTACATACATGTATTTCTTAATATATCTAATATTTTTGTAACAAAATATGCATGCAAGAGTAAAATGTGTATGTGATACTTTTTCACATCTTGCAGCTCTCAGACATCTGACATTTATCATATATGGCATTTACATTAAGCAAGTTTGGCAACCCCTGCCGTAGACTGTTGTTAGTGTCCTCTCACTCCTGCTTGCCCTGATCCACTGTAAGCATATTCACAAAATATTAATTTAAGATTTTTCCCATCTCATCTGGCTGTATACATAAACACCCCTCTTAAGCCATAAGGGAATCTAATCTTCCCTTCTGGCTCTGTTGTTCTTAATATACTTATAAATTAATTTTAGATTATCCCTTACACCATCTACCAAAGCCACCTCAAAAGCTCTTTTAGCCCTCCTTATTTCCATCTTAACTATGCTCCTATATTCCTTGTACTCCTTGAATTTGACTGCCTGTATCTGATAATATGTTTTTTTCTTTTTGATCTGTGCCTCGACATCTGTTGTTAACCCTGTGATTTTTGCTTTTTATCCTGCTGGGGGCATGTTCGTCCTGGACCTTAAACACCTCATATTTGGCAGTCGTGCATTTATTCTAACATTTGTATGTATCCAGTCAACTGTTGCCGACTCCTGTCTAATCACGTCAAAATTGGCTTTGCCCCAATTTACGATTCCAACTTTTTTCTTTTTAAATTTTATTTATCATTTGTAGCAATACAAAGTATAAATTCAATAATATGGTAACTTAACAAATGACACAAAATGATACAATAAACTTTTAATTTTCTCCCCAACCCCACTTCCCCAAAAGAAAGAGGAAAAAAGAAAAAAACACCTACTTCTACAAATATATTATGAACATATATAATATTCATTGATTATTTTTTATAATTACTGAGAGCGGTTGGCGGATGTGAATGGACTTTTATTCATGAAATCCATATATAGTTCCCGAATTTTATGTTTCCAATTCGATTCCTTAAACTATAAGTAATTTTTTCTAAAGGTGTACAGTTTTGCATTTCAATATGCTATCTATCTATTTTTACCAAATTCAGTTTTCCACGTTACTTCAATAATGTCACTGTGGCTACATTTAAATTTTTGTCTTGATATCGATCCACGATTCCAACTTAAGGACCAGCGTTGTTAAGGAAGAAAATCCACAGATGCTGGGGTCAAATATAAGACACAAATATGCTGGAGAGACTCAGCAGGTCACGCTGCATCGATAGAAAATCAAAGGTAACCAACATATCAGCTCTGAGCCCCTTTGTCAGATAGAGGACCAGTGTTACTCTTTTCCATATCTATCTTAATTCAAATAGAATTGTGGTCACCAGTCCAAAGAGTTCCCATACTGATGCCTTATTAAATGATTATTTCATTGCCCAGCACAAGGAATAATATTGCCCCTTCCCTTGAAGGATCATCCACATATTGCTGAAGAAAATTCTTCTGGACATACTTAAGAGAGTTTACCCCATCCAACCCTAACACTTTGGCAACCTCAATAAGTGTTGGGGAAGTTGAAATCACCTGCAATAACAACTTTGCTATTTTTCAGGCCTCAGCAATCCCTTTACATATTTAATCCTCCAGCACCTACTGGTGACCTAGAGCATACACTCATCAAGGTGTCTACCCTTTTGCAGTTCCTGATTTCCATGCATAATGCCTTATAAAATAGCTTTTTTGGCAACATCCTCTCTACAAATGAAATGTGATAATCTTTGGCAAATATCACAACACACCCATTCTTCCTGCAACTACATAACCCCAGAACACAGAGCTGCCAGTTCTGGTTTTTCTTCAACCACATCTCCATTAATGGCTAAAATACCCCACTGTTCTATACCTATCCATGCCCTAATCCATGCTTTTTTCCCCATCAGGCTTCTTGCGTTAAAATACTGTATTTGACAGCATATAGAACCCATTGGCATAAGACGCACCCCTAAATTTTAGCAGGAAATTTTAGGAAAAAGTTGTTTTAATGTATTTATGGGTACCCGGTAAGTTGGCAACTGGGTTCCTCCTGCAAGGCCTCTTGTAGATCATGGCTGAGAGGCATAAGCAACAGGTCCTCCTGCCTGCCGCATGCTGAGGCTTAGGCCACCACCCCACTCCTTGCAAAAGCCGATTCAGGCACACCAGGCCCCTCAGGCACATGAGGGTGGGAGGAAGAGAAGCCAGTCACCAGGGCAACGGGTAGGGCCCACTGTCACAGGGAGCAGATGATCGATCGCTTACTTTGAGGGGAGTGCTGGGCCTCAGCGTTCAGAGTCCACGCTGAGCCTTTTTTTCGACGACATGGCCCCTCCCCGAGCAAATCGAATGAGGTGTGGGGGGAGAAGGTGGCAGTGAGCGAGTGGTCTGTCAAGATCAGCTCGACCGGCCACTCGATCACTGCCACTTGCCTTTGCACCTCATTCAATTTGTATCCATGCTTGTTGAACAAAGGCTCAGTGAGGAGCTTGATCATTGAGGCCCAGCGCTCCCCTAAAGCAAGCGATCGATCATACCATTGGCATGTACTACAAACATGGCCGTTACACTGCTGGTGAGGGCCACTGTGGTCGGCCTTCTCACGGGGCAAGTGAGCAGCGGCAATGGCTCCGGAAAGCACAGGCCACCCAAGAGAAGGTTGACGTGAAGCTGTGGGCTGCTTCCTGGACAGCTGTAGCACCCCTGCGGGCTTCTTGAAGCTGAGTGAGCAGTTTGAGCGCTTTGTATTTCAGTGCCCAAAATGGCAGAACCAAAATGTCACCTTTGCATATAGGTGGTTTTTAAGGTGATTTTGGGGGAAAAAGAGGAGGGTCCTATATGCTACCAAATACAGTAAATACGTGGAAGTACCCATCCTAATTTGACACTTGTCCTTCACCATCCTGTTCTGCTTCAAAGAATTTCCTTTGCCTTGTTCACTCTTCTCAACCTTTTCAGGACCTCTCTTTCTCTCCATTTTTGATCCCCAACCCTTGCCAGGCCAGTTTGTAGTCTCCTGGGTAAATCTAGCAAATCTCCCCACCAGAATATTGGTCATTCTCCTGTTGAGGTGTAACCCATCTCTCTTGTATAGGTTTTCTCTGCCCCAGAAGAAATCCCAATTATTTAACCGTTTCAGCTAATCTGGATGAAAAGTGCAGTGTGGGAAAGCAGCTGTGAACCCAGAGCAAGATATAAGCTCAACTACCATGTACAATTCACAGCAATTAAAAACAATTATTCTTCTAACAATGAATAATTTAAAAGTTAAATCAAATAAAATCTCTAAGAAAATTCTTGCCTTTCGTTCTGTAATGTCATAAACACGATTTGTTTTTGTGGATATTTTGTACTGCTGCTTAGGTACCTAAAATTATAAAAAAGATATGGTCAAACAGTTGTAGCAAAACCAACAAGTGAATACCTAACAAGTTATATCTTTAACACAAGAAAGATTCATAATATAAAGACCATCATAAAGTTAACTGATGATGACAATTTCTGTTAAAACCCCCAAGGGGGACAAAAAAATTACTGATGTAAATTCTGAAAAGAAATATTACCAGTTGAAACATTTAAAAAAAAACCAAATGTTTCCAAACACACACCCATACACAAACACTGTAGACATGTAAAATTACTACCAAGCTCTTACAATGACCAGTTTATTAATTAGCCTAATTCTACGACAAGTAGTTGAGACTGAATCAAGTAAATATGTTAACCATATAACCATATACAGCACAGAACAGGCCAGTTTGGCCCTACTGGTCCATGCTGGAACAAATCCCCACCCTCCTAGTCCCACTGACCAGCACCTGGTCCATACCCCTCCAATCCTCTCCCCTCCATGTAATTATCCAGTCTTTCCTTAATATAACCATATACAGCACAGAACAGGCCAGTTTGGCCGTACTAGTCCATGCTGGAACAAATCCCCATCCTCCTAGTCCCACTGACCAGCACCTGGTCCATACCCCTCCAATCCTCTCCCCTCCATGTAATTATCCAGTCTTTCCTTAATATAACCATATACAGCACAGAACAGGCCAGTTTGGCCCTACTAGTCCATGCTGGAACAAACCCCCACCCTCCTAGTCCCACTGACCAGCACCTGGTCCATACCCCTCCAATCCTCTCCCCTCCATGTAATTATCCAGTCTTTCCTTAATATAACATATATATGTTGCCACATATAATGTTGATATTCCTAATACTAGTCACATGCTCAAAGAACATACAACTTAAAAGGAATGGTTTTTTTTTTAAAACTCACTTTTGGGACCAGTTCCACTCTGACTGATCTGCCTGTGGCTTCTTCTGTGCTATTCCACTGAGGCCCATGCAAGCTTGAGGAACAGCAACTTTACTTTGACAATTTTTGGAACTATTTATTGAAAGATTTTCTCTATTTGCCTTGAAATGACCAGGTCCAACAGTACTATTTACTTAGTTTTCCTCCTCCACTGACCCTGCCTTCTGTGTTAGACATTTCCAAAGCTTGGAAATAGAATGATAGGTTCTAAGGGTAAATTACTGACTTTAACACTGTTATATAATAACCAACTTATTCCTTTTTCAACAATATTTATTACATTGGAAATCTAAAGGTATAAAAAACTTTGGGGATTGTTTTAAAGAAGGTCAATTTTTATCCTTTAATCAAATGAGGGAAGATTTTGGTATTAATGAGAATTCTTTATTCGGTTCAGCCAATGTGTTTGTTCATAGTTTTGCTATTATCTGATTCTACCTGCATTGAATTCGCCCATCGTTATTGAATGAAGATCTACCGGGAACAATGCCTGAAGAGGGCGCACAAAATCAGTGAACAGGCCAACGTGGCCTGTTTCTGCTCCGTAAATGGTTATATGGGTCTTCCCAGCATTTTACATTTCCTGTTCTCTAACTGCTATCATTAATCTATCAATCAGATAGCTTCATCTGTAGCTTAGCACAACAGCAATTGTCAGTGATTTTCTTTCCCTATTCATCCCTCCCCTACCTTCTCTGCAACTTAAAACTAACTAATTGTCTCTCTATACAAGTTTGACTTGAAACATGATCCTGCCTAGTGCTTCCAGAACCATGATAGTCACTGTCGAAAAGATTGGGTAGGGTATAGAATGTTACCATTATGGAAAAAATTATGTTAATAATATTTAAGGAATATTTAAGGAATGCACAAAGGAGAAAGGAAATATAGTTATGGTAATTGGGGTTAAGGGAAGAAGCTGCAATGAAGCTCAGTTTAGTGCTACAGTAAATGTAAAACATCAGACCAAAGTCTGCTACTCTGAACGTTGGCTTGCTCCATAATTCAATGAAAACATGTCTCATCTAAACCCATAGACTAGCCTTTCTTCCATGTCCTTTAAACCTTGGCTTAAAATTATCAATCCCATTTTTAATATTAAGAACTGTCCTGGTTTTGTTTGATGAAGAGACCTCCAAACTTCCTTTACTAGCAAGTAAAGCAAGGCTCAGTGCAGTTTCCATTTCTCATATGGCAGTAGGAGTGCACCGTCTGGACCTACCTCAGAATGGAAACAATGTAACTATCTGATACTCAATTTGTTGGAAGTCTTCAATCATATTATTCTTCATCAGTTCATGGGGTTTGTTTGTTCACAAATACAACTCCTTGTAGGAATAAAAAAGTGAACAAAATGTGTGCACTCCAGAACCAATACCAAGGTTGTGAGTTGTGTGCAAAAGTGGAATTTTTTCTTTTTTTTGAATATTTTATTTTTGATTTCCAAAGACGTGCAAATACAATAAACAAAATTTTATATTCTCTTTCCACATAATATGATTTACAGAGTCCTTATTTCCGCCTCCTTACACCCTCCCCTCTTATCACTTAAATTATATAAATAACAAAATACAAAAGTACAGACACACAAAAACCACCTAAAAACTGACAAAGATGAAGATCCTCCTCGAAGCTAGAGGACCTCGGATATTAAATAAAAACAGGTAGGGGCAAAAACATGTTGTCTGAGCCACATTCCCTATTTCATACTCTTAATCCTTTACCTGCTGGGACGGATTGTTCCTTTTCTCGTATTGGGGGTAGGGAGAGGGGATGTGAATTATATATATAAAACACAAATCTCCCACCATCATTCATCAATTATTAAGCTCAAGTCTGACTCCCATCTTTCCCTTGACCGATGCAAGCCCGGCTTTGGGCCTTCACTTTAGATCAGCTGTTCCCAACCTTTTACTACATACCACTTTAAGTATTCCCTATGCCATAGGTGCTCTGTAATTAGTAAGGGATTGCTTAAGGTGGTATTTGGATGGAAAGAAAAAGTTTGAAAAGCACTGTTTTAATCGTACCTAATTGACTCGTTATGTGCACAGTTTCATAACTCCAAAGGAAATGGGCCAATAACAATTTTTCTCAAGCAAAATATTTCAGTAACAATTGGGTCTAGAGCAGGGATTCTCAACCTTCCCTTCCCACTCACAGACCACCTTAAGCAATCCTTTACTAATCACAGAGAACCAATAGCAAAGGGATTACTTAAAGTGATAGGTGAGTGGGAAAAAAAAGGTTGAGTACCACTGCTTTACATTATGGAGTATATCCTAGAGATAAATATAAACACAATCCCCTTTCAAATTTGGGTCTCCATGTCACTGCAGTCAGGCAGAGTCATTGTTGGTCCCACTTTGTCCCTTAGGAAAGATCTCAATTGCAGAAAGCAGAATAACTCATATTTAGTCCTTAACTGCTCAAATGACATGAGGTTCCCTTTATAGTGACAATCCTCAATACACCTGATCCCCTTCTGACACTAGGTGTCCAGGATCTTACTGCCCAGAGTCATGGTATTAAATTGTTCTGGGAAGGTTGTTTTAGGAGATAACCCCACCTTCAATCCAATACATTGATTTATTCTCTACCACATCTGGTGGAATATTTCTCCTTAATGTAAAGGAAAATTCAAAAATATGGAGAGTTTTTAAACAAAATAATTGTTGCTTCTCAGTGGAATAAGGGTCAGTAATGAGATTTAAGAAAAGAGACTAGGGAATGGCTATCATCCCTAAAGCATGATCATGTCTGATCTGCCTCAGGCCACAACTCCTCTCTGTGTCAGGTTCCCATTACCCTCAATTCCCCAAACTTACAAAAATGTATCCAACTCCTCTTTAAAAATGTCCAATAATCCAGACTTCAGGAGCCTCAAGGGTAAGGATTTCCAGGGATTCACCACTCTTTATGAGAAGAGTTTCCCAACCACCTCAGTTTCAAACGATAGCCTCTTTATCTTGTAATTATGTCCTGTAGTTCAAGTTTCTCTCTCTGGTGATCATACTAGGCAGATTCTCCCTACCAGATCTTCACTTAATGCTACATCCCATTATTACTCAAGTTCCCCTAGCTTTCAAAAACATTGCCAATTTTACAATTGATCCATGGTCTTCAAGAATTCCAAATACCTAAAATCCCCCACAGAAGTTCTACTATCTAAAATAAAAACACCTTCCTGAATCAATTCAAAAAGAAGCTAAACAGACTTACAATCCCAAGTGCATTTTGACAAACAGGGTAACCACACTGTTTGATGATAGATCGTTCTTCCACAACATCCTGATAATGGGCAGCAGTAATAAACTTTACCTAAATTAGAACAGAAATCAGAAAAAAATTATGAAGGCACAAAAAAAGTCTATAAATACACCTATAAAAGTAATAACATTAGTAATACAACCAAAACCACAAAATTACAAATTATTAATTGGTCTTTACTCCTTAGGAAACCTTAGTCCAAACTATGGAAAAAAAACCATTAAAAGATGAGAGACTCCAGTGAGCCAGCAAATACTGGAACCTGGAGCAAAACCAAACAACCATTGGACAAACTCAATGGGTGGACGCACTGGAAAGTTCAGGTTGAGATCTTGCATCAGACCTGTGAGTGCAGAGGGGAGATAATTAGCATAAAGAAATGAGTTAGAGGAGTGCGGCAGGTAAGTTAAGAAGGTTCATTGAAGTATTTTGGGCGAATGGGCTCGTGGGACAGAAGGTCATGTAACCATATTGTATGTCTAAATTTAAATAGAACATGTAAGCACAGTACAGGCCCTTCGGCCCTCGATGTTGAGCTGACCCATGCATTCCTTAAAAAAATACTAAATCCTTCCTGCCTCGAAACCTATTTTCCTTTGATCAGGTGCCTGTCAGAGTCAAGAGGCCATGTTGCAGCTCTACAAATCTCTCATGAGATCACAATTAGAGTATTGTGTTCAGTTCTGGTCACCTCATTATAGGAAGGATGTGGAAGCTATGGAAAAGGTGCAGAGGGGATTTACCAGGATGTTGCCTGAATTGGAAAACAAGTCATGAGGCAAGGTTAGCAGAGCTGGGACTTTTCTCTTTCGAGCAAAGGATGAGAGGAGACAACAGAGATCTACATAGGAAGGGTGGACAGCCAGCATCTTTTTCCCAGGGCAAGAATAGCAAACACCAGAGAACATATGTATAAAGTGAAGGGAGGGAAGTTTAGGGGTAAGTTATTTTTTTTTACAATGTTGTAGGTTCCTGGAATGTCTTGCCAGGGATAGTGATGGATGCTGAAACATTAGGCCCATTTAAGAGACTCTTAGACAGACACCTGATTAAAGGAAAATAGAGGGTTATGAGGCGGGAAGGGTTTTGTATATTTTTTTGGAAGGAATGCATGGGTTGGGTCAAAATTGCAGGTTGAAGGGCCTGTACTGTGCTGTCGTGTTCTATGTTCTATTTAAATTTAGACATATAGCATGGTAACATGACCTTCCACCCCACAAGCCCATGCCCCCCAAAATACTTCAATAAACCTACGTTTTGAAGGGTGGGAGGAAACTGGAGCCCCCAGAAGAAACCCACGCAGACACGGGGAGAATGTATGAACCCCTTACAGACAGCACCAGATTTGAACTGCCACTGTAAAAGCATTGTGCTAATGTGCTAACTGTGCCATATTCAAATTTGTTTGGCAATTCTAGTGCCGTCCTTCAGATTTGTCTTCCTCTATTTTACCTTTCTCTATTATCAATGGTAGGTGAGGAAGGAGGCAATGGACAAATGGAGCTGTGGACGAGGAGCTCACTTACACAATCCAACAGAAATTCTTCTGTAACATTTATTTCAAGTAGTCGTTCAACAATTTGAAGAGCTTTAGCTTCACATTCCTGTTTCTTCCTCAGAGCTGCTTGCAATGCAGCTTTTCTGTAGATGATACAAGTGGACAAAGGAGAATCATATTAGGACTGGTTGAAGCTTTCTTTGTTCAGGGTAACAATTATTTTCTCTGCAAATAATTTATATGATCCCTCACCAGTGTTTATACATCTTTATCCTTCACTAAGGTAGCCAATTTGCAGGCTTCAAGAAAATTATCTACAACTGGTAGAATGGATGATGAACATACCAGAGATAGACCAAGAATCTTAGGATAACATCACATTGGCTCATAATTATCCTAAATGATGGTCCAATTGATTAAGCTATTGTTGCTTTCAAACTAATGGGGTACTATACGGCTTAGTGCTGGGACTACAGTTATTAACAATATATATCAATGATTTAGATGTGGGAATAGAAAGCAGCATCTCCAAATTTGCAGACGACATGAAGCTGGGTAGCAAGGTTAGCCATGTAGAGGATGCTAGGAGGATGCAGGGTGATTTGGGCAAGTTAGTTGAGTTGGCCAAGGCATGGCAGATGCAATATAATGAGGATAAATGTGGTTATCCACTTTGGAGGAAAGGAGAGAAGATTATTATCTAAATGGTATCCGTTTAGGAAAAAGAGAAATGAAATGAGGCTTGGGTGTCGCTGGTTATCAGTCATTGAAAGTGGGCATGCAGGTACACCAGGCAATGAGGAAAGCGAATGGTATGTTGGCATTCATAGCAAGAGGATTCGAGTACAGGAGTAGAGAAGTTCTACTGCAGCTGTATAGGACCTTGGTGAGACCACACCTAGAGTCTTGTGTGCCGTTTTGGTCTCCTTATCTGAGGAAAGACATCCTTGCCATGAAGGGGGTGCAGAGAAGGTTCATTAGATTGATACCAGAGATGGGAGGACTTGCATATGAAGAGAGGCTGGATCGACTAGGCTTATACTCGCTGGAATTTAGAAGACTGAGGGGGGGGGGGGGGGGAATCTTATAGAAACGTATAAAATTCTTAAGGTTAGATGCAGGAAGGTTGTTCCCTATGTTGGGGAAAACCACAACTAGAGGACACAGTTTAAGGATAAGGGGGATGTCTTTTAGGACTGAGATAATAATCTTTTTTTTCTCTCAGAGAGTGGTGAATCTGTGGAATTCTTTGCCACAGGCAGTAGTTGAAGCCAGTTCCTTATCCATATTTAAGAGGAAGTTGGATTTGCCCTTGTAGCTAAGGGGATCAGTGGGTATGGGGACTGAGTAGATGATCAGCCATTATCATAATGAATGGCGGTGTGAGCTTGAAGGGCCAAATGGCCCTTCACCTATGTTTCTAACAATAACTGCATCTATTATCAAAAGAAGTGTCAAATACGGGGTGTCAGTAGCTAAAGATGCCATCATAGAGGTGTGCAAAGTAAGGCACTCCCCACAGGAAGTGAGGTTGCTGAACAACCAAAGGAACTGTTCACACTAACAATTAGAGACTCATATTTATAAAACAAAATTTATTTATATATACAAATACTTGTCCTGCATATGCATTGTTTGTCTATATGCGTGTTATGTCTGGTTGTATGTTAGAGTATTTTCCACCAAGGACCAGAGAACAGATTCGTCAGGTTGTACTTGTGGAATCAGATGACAATAAACTTGACTTGTATTCACAAGAAGCCAGATACAGGAAATTGAGAAAGAAGGTGAACAGAATGAGATAGAATAACAGCAATGCAGGGAAGAAGATGAAGGATATGCACAGTGAGTGAGACACAGAGCACACAAGGAAAGCAGAGGCTGGGAAGAGAATCAAGGATGGATTTCTGGAGCTATTTGGGAAATAATGGCACGAGATACTAAAGATCAACTACCAGCCTACCCACCACAACTCTGAAATGATCAAATCTATAAATTTCAGACCCAATATGAAGCCCTAACACTGAACATATATAAATATGGAGCAGCCAGCAACACTGCGCTACTGGCTCAATGTGCTTTGCACTATAATTTACTCCCAAATGTAAATATTATTATACAAGAATACCCAGCTTTATGAGAATTCACTTTAACAAAGGCTGTGGGGGAGTCACGTGATGGAGTAGTGGCCTGTCGGGGAACTCCAGCCCTCTCCAGAAAAGTAAAGAAAAGATAGAGAAAAAACAAAGGCACAAACATAGAAACCACAGCAAAGTGAAAGTGAAAGTGTGGAGAAAATGGCAGAGAAGAAAGAAAAACCAAAAACAATGCGAAGAAAAGAAGAAGGAAGGACGTCGGTGGAGGAAGGTGAAGGCCTTACTGGTACAAGGAGGCCCGCCATGGAGAGAGAAGCCCGCTCCCTGAGGTCAGTGGAAACCCGAACTCAGGACTACAAAAATGGCTCAAGGAGCCAAACAAAAGTGCACAAGGATGCACAAGACAAAAATAACACTGACGGGAGGGGGGACCAGCTGAGGAGTAAATCTCCACAGTTGAAACAGACAAATACAACACAACAGCAAGACTCTCAACAGGAAAACATAGAAAATAACGAGAACAAGAAGGAAGAGAATAAAAATAGGAAATCAAAGAAACAACAGATGACCAACCCAGAGGAAGAAGACCAACACCAAGACACTTTTAATAAAAATAAGAAGACCAAAAATACCCAACAAAATAAAATAAACAACCCAACAAGAAAACCAGAAGAGACAGAGGTAAAGGACACAGATCCTGGAGTGGACCCAGAAGAAGAGGAGGGAGAACACAGAGAAATGGAAGATGAAGGGAAGGGCAAGTACATGGATATATATTTTTTTTAAAGAATATATGGAAACAGTAAAGGAATGGCAGTCACAAGAATTCAGTGAAATAAAAAGAATAAAAAGTACAGAAGAAAAAGTGAATAGATTAGAGATGATCATGACAGATATAGGAAAAAGAGTAGACAAGGTGGAAGAACGAGAAACAGCCATAGAAAAGGAGGTAGATGACTTAAAAAAGTAATTGGAAGAATCTGATAAAAAAGTTAAAGAAACACAGGAGCTGTTAGCTCAGAAGATGGATATAATGGAAAATTATAATAGAAGAAACAATATAGTGGGCCTTAAGGAAGATGAAGAAGGCAAAAATATGAAAGAATTTATAAAAGAATGGATCCCCAGGGTCCTAGGAAGGCCAGAAATACAGGAAGGAATGGAAATAGAAAGGGCACACAGAACATTAGCCCCTAAACCACAGCCACAACAAAAACCAAGATCCATTCTAGTAAAATTCCTAAGATATACAACAAGAGAAAATATATTGGAGAAGGCAATGAAAAAAATAAGAGAAGACAAAAACCACTGGAATACAAGGGTCAAACTTTTTTTTTCTATCCAGATATAAGTTTTGAACTCCTGAAGAAGAGGAAGGAGTTCAATGCAGCAAAAACGACCCTAAGAAAAAAAGGTTATAAATTTATGTTAAAATTCCCAGCGGTACTTAAAATAGTTATCCCAGGGCAGCAAAGCAAACTATTCTCGGATCCGGAAGAAGCACGAAAATTTGCAGAACAACTACAAAACAGAGAGATGAAGAGATGTAACAAGAACAAAAATTACAACTATATATATATATATATATAAAAAATAGAGTATAAGAACTAAGAAGGGAAAGAAAGGGAAGAAAGGAAGTAAGGAGGGAATTAAGAGAGTGACCTTTGTTATATATGAAGATTAAAATCTTTTCTGGGGGGGGCTGGGTGGGAAAGAATAACAGTCACTGCGAAATCAGTTGACGCTTGCGAGCGGATTCGCAAATCAAAATGGAGAGGGGAGATGTGGTTGCCCAACAAGGGACAAAGGGCAACTCAGAAAGGGGAGAGACTATTAGGGTTAAAGGAATTTTAGATATGAGAATAGTGGAAATATTTTATGTTTTAGAAATGTCGTCTTATAATGTGTTCAAAAAAAGAAAGCAGAAATGGATAAGAAGGGAAGGTGGTGATGAGGAAACGGAAAAGAAAGATAAACAAAGTATGAAATGACTATGTTGAAGTATATGACTTTAAATATTAATACAATACATAACCAAATCAAAAGGAAGAAACTGTTAAATTTATTGAAAAAATAAAAAATTAATATAGCATTCGTACAAGAAACACATCTAACTGAAGTGGAACACAAGAAATTAAAGAGCGATTGGATAGGACACGTAACAGCAGCATCATATAATTCAAAAGCCAGAGGAGTAGCTATATTAATCAATAAAAATGTACCAATCAAAATAGAAGAGGAAATAATAGATCCAGCAGGGAGATATGTAATGATAAAATGTCAGATATATTCAGAATTTTCTCAATGTATATTCACCTAATGAAGAAGATCAAAAATTTATGCAAGATATCTTTTTGAAGATAGCAGATACGCAAGGGAACATACTAATATGAGGGGATTTTAACCTTAATTTGGACTCAAACATGGATAAAACTGGGAAAAAAACTAACAGAAAGAACAAAATAACCAAATTTATAATTAAATCGATGCAAGAAATGCAACTTTTGGATATATGGAGGAAACAACACCCAAAGGAAAAGGAATATATTATTCGGGTAGACATAAAACATACTCGAGGATAGACCTATTCCTGTTATCAGCCCACATTCAAGGGAGAGTTGGGAAAACGGAATATAAAGCTAGACTATTATCGGACCACTCACCCCTGTTATTGGAATAGAGCTAGAGGACATCCCACCAAGAATATATAGATGGAGATTAAACTCCATGCTACTTAAAAGGCAGGATTTTAGAGAATTAATTGAAAGACAAATTAAAATGTACTTTGAAATAAATACAGAATCAGTGTAAGATAAGTTTATACTATGGGACGCAATGAAAGCATTCATCAGAGGGCAAATAATAAGTTATGTAACTAAGATGAAGAAGGACTACAATCGGGAAACAGAACAGTTGGAAAGGGAAATAACAAATATAGAAAAAGAATTAGCAATAAAGGAAGACACAACTAAAATAAGAGAATTGGCAGATAAAAAAAATAAAATATGAAATACTACAAACATACAAGGTGGATAAGAACATAATGAAGACAAAACAGAAATATTATGAGCTAGGAGAAAAAACGCACAAAATTCTAGCGTAGCAGCTTAAGACAGAACAAACTAAAAGAATGGTATTGGCATTAAGGAAAAAGGACAAACAAATTACATATAATCCAACGGAGATCAATGAAAACTTCATGGAATTCTACGAGCAACTATATCAAACTGAAAACGAAGGCAAAGAAGACAAAATAGATGAATTTCTAACTAAAATTGAACTACCGAAATTACAAACAGAGGAGCAAAATAAATTAATAAAACCATTTGAAATAGAAGAATTACAGGAGATATTAAAAAAAACTACCGAACAATAAAACACCAGGAGAGGATGGATTTCCAATAGAATTCTATAAAATATTTAAAGACTTATTAATTCCTCCCCTCCTGGAAGTAATCAACCAGATTGATAAAACACAAATCATACCAGATTCATGCAAAACAGCAATAATTACAGTAATACCAAAGACAGGGAAAGATCCACTCGCACCAGCGAAATATAGACCAATATCTCTACTTAACACAGATTATAAGATAATAGCGAAACTATTAGCAAACAGATTAGCTGACTATGCACCAAAAATACTAAATCTAGATCAAACTGGATTTATTAAAAAAAGACGAACAACAGACAATATCTGTAAATTTATTAACTTAATTCATGCAGTAGAAGGAAATAAAACTCCAACAGTAGCAGTTGCTTTAGATGCAGAGAAGGCCTTTGACAGAGTAGAATGGAATTATTTATTCAAAGTGCTACAAAAATTCAGCCTACCAGAGAAATATATTAATTGGATTAAAGCATTATATAAGGGACCATTGGCGAAAGTGACAGTAAATGGATATATATCAAAACAATTTAACTTAAGCTGATCAACAAGGCAGGGATGTCCACCATCTCCCTCACTGTTCTCGTTAGCTATAGAACCACTAGCAGAACTGATAAGAACAGAAAATAAAATAAGAGGGATAAAAATAAAAGAGAAGGAATATAAAATCAGTCTATTTGCAGATGACGTTATAATATACTTAACAGAACCAGAAATATCAATAAAAGAATTACATAGGAAATTGAAGGAATATGGAGAAGTATCGGGGTATAAGATCAACGCAAATAAAAGTGAGGCAATGCCAATGAATAATGCGGATTTCACAAAGTTTAAGAAAGAATCGCCATTTAGATGGCAAACACAAACAATGCGATACCTAGGTATACAACTAAATAAAAATCTCGGCCATCTATATAAACTAAATTACCATCCATTAATGAAAAAATTACAAGACGACTTAGAGCATTGGAAAGACTTACCACTAACGCTGATAGGAAGGATAAACTGTATTAAAATGAACATTTTCCCAAGGATACAATACCTATTTCAATCATTACCAATACACCTAACAGAGAAATTCTTCAAGGAGTTAAAGAAAATAATAAGGAAATTCTTATGGAAAGGGGGGAAACCGAGGATAGCACTAGATAAATTAACAGAATGGTACAAACAAGGAGGCTTACAACTACCAAACTTTAAGAATTATTATAGAGCCGCACAATGAAGATACCTATCAGATTTTTATCAAACAAGGGAAAAACCAGATTGGACCAGATTAGAACTAGATAAAATAGGGGAGAAGATACCTGAACATATACTATATAAATGGGATGAAAAATTGGTGCAACGTAGGAATTCACCGGTATTGCATCATCTGTTCAATATTTGGAAGAAGATTCATGTAGAAAGGAATAAAACAAATTACCAACTACCAAAACTAATATTGACGCAAAATCAACTAATCCCTTTCACAATAACCTTTCCTTTAGAGAAAGGGAGAGAAAAGGGATCAAAAGAATAGAAAATTGTTTTTCAGGAAATAAATTATTATCCTTTGAACAAATGATAAATATAATATAACTCACGATACAATGTTTGCATACTACCAACTGAAAATCTACTTGAAGGACAAATTGGGAAACAGTCTGAGGTTACCAGAAGGAAGCAATTTTGAATATGTGATTACAGACATAATGATAATTTAAAAATTTGTAACAAACATGTACATCAAACTGTAAGAAAAGGAGAACGAGGAAACAAACGGTAAACCTAAACAAAAATGGGAACAAGATCTAAACATAAAGATAAATAATGAAACATGGGAGAAGTTATGCTCCGGAACTATGAGAAATACAATAAACACGAGGTTACGCATGATACAATATAACTGGATACACACCTCAAAAGTTAAATAAATGGGACCCAACAGTATCAGACAGATGTTTTCGCTGTAAAAAGGAAACGGGAGCAACAATTCATGCAATTTGGACATGTGAGAAAGTGGAAAAATTTTGGGAAGATCTAAACCAGATATTAAATAAAATCATAAAAAGCAATATACCAAAAAACCCAGAGATCTTCCTCCTAAGTAATATAAGAAACAAAGAATTTGGACTCGATTTGGATGGAGCACAAAAAAGATTTGTTATGATAGCCCTAGCTGTAGCAAAAAATGTATTATGTCAACCTGGAAATTAGAAGACAACTTGAGAATACAACAATGGTATATAGAAATGAATAAATGTATTCCATTAGAAAAAATAACATATAAGTTAAGAAATAACATTACAATATTCGAACAAATATGGGAGCCATACATGAAATACAATAGAGAAATCCTACCATGGACTTCCACCACCTAAAATGACAGGAGAAGATAACGAAAAGAACTGACTCAGTAAAATTTCTTATTTATTTTTATTAAGTGACATTGTTTAACGGGTTTAATGTATCTTATAGATTGAACTTCAAATAAATGGGGAAGGGGGTGAGGGAGGGAGGGAAGGGAGGGGGGAAAAGGGGGAGAAAATGACACTATATATTTAAGAAGAAAAATGTCTGTATGTATCTTGGTCAATATGGTTTATAGTGTGAAAAATAAAAAAAATTATATATAACAAAGAAGGCTGTGTTCGTTTTTATGAAAGGTTTTTTGCTTTTACAAAAAAATGGCTAGCAGGGCAGTCAGTGCATGGCCAAAACTTCCAGAGTCTTCCAGATTCTGGTAAGTGAAACTGCATTGTACATTTTTTTTTACTTCATGTGAGCTGTGTATTTATCATATCATTCCTGCTTTTACTATATATTAGCATTATTTTAGGTTTTGTGTGTTATTTAGTATGATTTGGTGGGTTACATTTTTGGATTTGGGAACAAAAAAATTTTTCCCATAGAAATCAATGGGAATACCTTCACTTTACGCCATTTCAGCGTATAAAAGGTTCCGTAGGAACGCTCTAGCTTTGTAAAGTGGGGTATGCATGCAATTTATTTTCTTCCTTTAATATTTTTTAATCATATGTTATATGTACCTCGAAAACTGCAGCAAGTACTTTCATTTCATTTGCACATATTACTAATGTCTATAACAATAAGCTTTATTGACTCATCTGCACAGGAATTTAAGGTGTTGCTCCCAAGTTATTTTCCTTCTAGATGGCTACACTTGTCCTTCTCTAAAACATCTTAGGGTCTACAGAAGTCACAGAGGGTTTTTTTTTTCTTTAATTGGACTGGGAAGATTTGGATATTTAGCTTCATAGAATTCTACTGTGGGAGAAGTTGTTTGGTTC
Organism: Narcine bancroftii; assembly: GCF_036971445.1. Classification (NCBI taxonomy): domain Eukaryota; kingdom Metazoa; phylum Chordata; class Chondrichthyes; order Torpediniformes; family Narcinidae; genus Narcine; species Narcine bancroftii. The sequence continues at coordinate 140,371,065 of NC_091473.1, read as the reverse complement.
TACTCATTTCTGTTAATTCATTATCCTGCTCTTGCATTCAAGATCCCCAACTCTCTCCTTTATCCCTTGGTCCATCTATCCCACTTTTCCTCACCACATCCTACTCCACTCCAAAAGCCACTCTTGTGTGCCCCTCCTCGCCCCAAAACCCACCCTTGTCCCCCAAACCCACTCTTATCCCTCCTCCTCCTTTCCCCAAACTCACTCTTGCCCCTTCTCCTTTTTCCCCGAAACCTACTCTCACCCCTCCTCCATCTTTCCCAACCCACACGTCCCTCCTCCTCATACCACCAACCCAGTCTCAACCGCTTTCCTTGCCCCCAACCCAGATTCAACCACCCCCTACTCAGCCCCCAAACACACTCTCATCTCCTATACCCACTCTCGACTCCCTATTCGTCTCCCATACACCCTCCTTGTCCACAAAATCACTCTCAACTCCCTCTTCATCCCCCAAACCCACTCTCAACCTGCTCCTCTCCCCTCCATACCCACTCCTCGTCTCACTCCCATACCCACTCTTGAACCCCCTCAAGCTTGTACTCCAAAACCAATGTTGATCCATTTCCTTGCACTCAAAACCCCTCAACACCCCTTCTCATCCCCACTCCTCCTAAATCTTCTTGCTGACCCTCCTCATTTTCCTTCCCTTGACTTGCTCTCGGCCCCCCTGATCTCCTTCCCCCGACTCGCTCTTGGCCCCCCTATTCTTCTTCCCCCAACTCGCTCTCAGCCCCCTTGTTCTACTTCCCCCATCTCGCTCTCAACGCCCTTCCTCCAAACCTACTCTCGGACACCCCTCTTCCCTTCCTTTTGCCTCCTTCCCAAACTCTCACTTTTTCTAGCCTCCTCCGTTCCCACCCCTCTCCTCCTCTGTCTCTACCCCTCCACCACTCCGCCCTTTGCCTCTATCCCCCCCACTCTCCGTCTCCTCTCCCCCCACTCTCCGTCTCCTCTCGCCCCCACTCTCCTCTCGCCCCCACTCTCCTCTCGCCCCCACTCTCCTCTCGCCCCCACTCTCCCTCCTCTCCCCCCCACTCTCCCTCCTCTCCCCCCCACTCTCCCTCCTCTCCCCCCCACTCTCCCTCCTCTCCCCCCCACTCTCCCTCCTCTCCCCCCCACTCTCCCTCCTCTCCCCCCCACTCTCCCTCCTCTCCCCCCCACTCTCCCTCCTCTCCCCCCCACTCTCCCTCCTCTCCCCCCCACTCTCCCTCCTCTCCCCCCCACTCTCCCTCTCCTCTCCCCCCCACTCTCCCTCTCCTCTCCCCCCCACTCCCCCTCTCCTCTCCCCCCCACTCTCCCTCTCCTCTCCCCCCCACTCTCCCTCTCCTCTCCCCCCCACTCTCCCTCTCCTCTCCCCCCCACTCTCCCTCTCCTCTCCCCCCACTCTCCCTCTCCTCTCCCCATGCCCCCCAATCTCCTCTCCCCATGCCCCCCAATCTCCTCACCCCATGCCCCCCATCTCCTCTCCCCATGCCCCCCCATCTCCTCTCCCCATGCCCCCCATCTCCTCTCCCCATGCCCCCCCATCTCCTCTCCCCATGCCCCCCCATCTCCTCTCCCCATGCCCCCCCATCTCCTCTCCCCATGCCCCCCCATCTCCTCTCCCCATGCCCCCCCATCTCCTCTCCCCATGCCCCCCATCTCCTCTCCCCATGCCCCCCCATCTCCTCTCCCCATGCCCCCCCATCTCCTCTCCCCACGCCCCCCATCTCCTCTCCCCACGCCCCCCCATCTCCTCTCCCCATGCCCCCCCATCTCCTCTCCCTACGCCCCCCATCTCCTCTCCCCACGCCCCCCCCATCTCCTCTCCCCACGCCCCCCCCATCTCCTCTCCCCAGGACACGCCCCCCCATCTCCTCTCCCCAGGACCCACGCCCCCCCCATCTCCTCTCCCCAGGACCCACGCCCCCCCCATCTCCTCTCCCCAGGACCCCCCCCCATCTCCTCTCCCCAGGACCCCCCCCATCTCCTCTCCCCAGGACCCCCCCCCCAGTTCTCCTGCTGCATCAACCAGACCAGTCACCCCAATGAAGTATGTCGGTGCCGCAGCGGGCGAGCCTCCTGCTCCATGTTGGCGGGACTCGCCTTGTGCGCGCCTTCTCGCCGCGCCGCGTGCCGAACCCCGGAAAGGCGGACGGCGCGGCGCTCGCGCCCTGCACCCGTCTTCGGTCGCACCTCTGGCGCGCCTCTTCCGCCATGATGGCAGTGCCGACCTTTCACCTACGGCAGCCGACGGAGAGAGCGCACTTCACCCGCAAAACTCCGTTCGTCAAACTTCCCCTCCTTCGGAAGATACTTCACTCCCCATTAATTAATTTAAGTGATTCATAGCGAATTGCATTGGCTTGCAAAGATTGAGGTTGATCCTCATTCCCGCTGAAATTACTGATCATCGGCTCAGTGATCTTGTTGCTTCTTATGCGAAGTTGCTTTAATTCGAAATAATAGTGTGAGAAACAGAAGTGCCTTCACAGAATTTGCTCGAGACAAAAATTGAGAACAAAGAACTTTTATTACTACTACAACAATGCAAAGTTGGGTGCTTCCCCTTACCCTGGGAATACACACACACACTGGGGCTCACCCAACTTTTATACATTTCATTTCAGTGCAGAGATACCTTCCCCCCAACATTCTTCTGCCTCCTGGATTGGTTTAGCATTAGGTAATTCTGCCCACGTGGATTCTAACTTCTTATCAGTTTATGTGTCTTCCTGCAAACTTGTTAGCCAGAGAAGTTCTTCACTCATTAATCAATCCCTAAGACTTGCTAAGGCTATCTACTTGTTATCCTGTTTTGAAGATCCTTAGTTTATTACACTTTTACAACCCTTCCTCTCATTCCAGCATCCCTTCACCCTGATTTAACCCATAATACTTCATCTCTAATGAGCATTGGCTTGACTCCTAACATTCCAGTATCCCTTCACCTTAAGTTAACCCATAATACTTTATTCTTAATTGGCACTTGCTTCCAGTATCTCTGGACTCCTAACATTCCAGTATCCCTCACAATAGTCACTCACTTTAACATCAAGCGCTTTGGGACGTCCCGAGGGTTGCAAATCATCTCAGTGGTGAAAAGTGAAAGATCCCTGTGTCCGAGGCGGTTCACTTCACGCACTCTCCACCCCTGGATCTCTGACGTGCTTTGAGCGGAGGGGAAAACTGCAGATGCCCGGGCAGCTGAAATAAAAGCCCAAAATCCCGATCCGTGCAGGTTCAGGACACACCAGTTGGAGCGTTTCGGGTCAAGTCCACTTTTCTCAGTTTACTTTTGACGCTAATCTTGCCCGCAGGAAACAGAATCTTAGCGCTGTATGTGATGCCATGTACAGTCTGAATATTCCAAGAGTCTCTTCTAACTGTGTCAACTCTTCTACTCAACAGTAGTAATATTTCTCTTTTAATTCAGATTCGTCTGCGAAGTTCAAGCATATTCAATTCTCACCACGGGCCTCATTCGTCTTCCTTCTCTTATCAAATGCAATTAGGTCCCCTGGACAAGTCAGATCCTCTCACCCCATCTAGGAAATTCTTTCTGTTCTCTGCCTCCCTCACCCTTTCTGTAACTTCAATCCTTTTCTAGTTCTGACTGCGGTGATATGTAATTACACCACTAGGTCACCACGGATCTCTTAGTGTACATATTAGTTTATTAAAGCTGTCTTCTACTCGGTTATTGTCAGTACTGTGGTGATATGTAATTACACCACTAGGTCACCACGGGTCATCCCGGTGACCTTGTCTATAAAGCAGACCAGAGCTACAGTCTAGCTTTCCAGGTTTGTCTTGCAGAGAGACAAGACCTCTTAGTGTATATATTAGTTTATTAAAGCTGTCTTCTACTCGGTTATTGTCAGTACTGTGGTGATATGTAATTACACCACTAGGTCACCATGGGTCATCCCAGTGACCTTGTCTATAAAGCAGTCCAGAGCTACAGTCTAGCCTTCCAGGTTTGTCTGCAGAGAGACAAGACCTCTTAGTGTATATATTAGTTTATTAAAGCTGTCTTCTACTCGGTTATTGACAGTACTGTGGTGATATGTAATTACACCACTAGGTCACCACGGGTCATCCCGGTGACCTTGTCTATAAAGCAGACCAGAGCTACAGTCTAGCCTCCCAGGTTCGTCTTGCAGAGAGACAAGACCTCTTAGTGTACATATTAGTTTATTAAAGCTGTCTTCTACTCGGTTATTGTCAGTACTGTGGTGATATGTAATTACACCACTAGGTCACCATGGGTCATCCCAGTGACCTTGTCTATAAAGCAGTCCAGAGCTACAGTCTAGCCTTCCAGGTTTGTCTGCAGAGAGACAAGACCTCTTAGTGTATATATTAGTTTATTAAAGCTGTCTTCTACTCGGTTATTGTCAGTACTGTGGTGATATGTAATTACACCACTAGGTCACCACGGGTCATCCCAGTGACCTTGTACATAAAGCAGTCCAGAGCTACAGTCTAGCCTTCCAGGTTTGTCTTGCAGAGAGACAAGACCTCGTAGTGTATATATTAGTTTATTAAAGCTGTCTTATACTCGCACTGCTGGTGTGTTATTGTCAGTACAATTTAATAAACTAACATGACAGCTACTAGGATGGAAGCTGCTTCTGCTCCAACGCGCATTCCCAACCTGAGGAATGGAATCCGGGGACTACTAGCCTGCACATGCTTCCGAGGACAGAGAGGGCGAGGAACCACTGTACTGGAATCGTGATGGAATGCAGGGAAGACCACAGAAGTACGATAGGGCAGATAAGAAATGGCCAAGAGCCCTGCCTGCCCATGAGTTTGCCGGTACAGGCGCTGCCGACCCTAAACCCCAGTCCGATCAGAAAGGGGCCGCTACAAGTGCGGGTGCAAGGATCTCCACAAGTCGTGCTCCCGATCGCCACGTATGTGCAGAATTCCCACCATTCAGCCTCTCATCTGGTTTCAACAAGTAGAAGCCCAGTTACATTGTCTCCAATGAGACCAGATACTACTACATGGTGGCTGCTCTTGACCAGGAAATGGCGGGCTGAGTAATCGACCCAGAGATTGGCAGGTATGAAATACTCAAGGCCCTGTTGGTCAGCACATTTGGCCTCTTACTGCGAACAGGCTGCGCAGTTGCTACATATAGATGGCCTGGGCGACCGCATCCCATCAGCCCTGATGAGTGACATGCTGGCACCAACGGACAGCCATAAACTGTGTCTACTCTTTGAACAGATCTTTTTGGATCAGACATTGGAGGACATCTGCCTCCTACTAGCAAATGAGGACTTCTCCGACCCGCAAAAGGCTGGCCACGTAAAACATACAATGTACAGGTTATGGTTTCTGCGCCTCCTATCACCAGTTCTGGGTGGGGGGTGGGGGGTAATGTAGAGGCTCACCCACGCGGCAAGCAAATTGGCTCTAGCAGTTGCAGGTGGGTCTGCAGCCAGTGGCATCCACAGGGACTCTCAGTGCAAGGCAAAGCCTCCGACCAGAAGCCAACATCACTTCCGCCCCACAGGGCGTGAGGGTCACTGAGAATTGCCGGCCTTTTAAGTGGGCAATTTTGAATTAGTAAATCAGTTGAACTGAAACTCTACTTGACTCAACATGTTTCTTTCGCTTGCAGTGGCATACAAGCCACAAATACTTTTATTTTTTTCTTGTTTGGGACTAAAGAAACTTGGTTAGTACTATCAAAGGAACAGCAGTGGAAAATTCACCAGACAATAGTAAATTCAAAATAATAGTTTTTATTAAACTATCAATAACATCTAAATTTAACCCCACTAAGCACAAATGTAAATGTGTGTGTATCTGTGTAAAATTAAAGTCCCACTCTGAAAAGTAAATTTTTCAAACTTCAGCATCATTTTAATCTTGCTTGAAGGTCTTAAATTCTCAGTTCAGAAATAATTATAACACGCTTTTAAACATCATATCTTCAGGCCTATTTACTCACAATTATTTTGATGAGATGTCTTGAGAGATATTCTTTCAATAGAAATGACCGTCTTTTGAGCCACTAATGTACCTCCTGTGTAAAGCAGAATACAATTCCCATCTTCCCAGGATCAAATATTCTTTTTACTGAAGATTTTGGAACATGTTTTCCAAAATCTTCCCTCTTTTCAAAGAGATAGTAAATCTGGTTATTTTCTTCCACGATGATTTCACAAACCTAGAAAATGGTTAAACGAAGTGGCCATACAAAAATGAACCCAGTAGAATTCCGTTCTCTTTTCCCAAGAGACAGCAAAATGGTCCTCCTTATTTCAAAAACCACTTATTCTGTGTTCCCCTTTTCCCAGGCTTAACACAAAACAGAGCCTACTCTGGTTACTGTAATTCAACCCCGTCCTTCACAAGATTCCTAACTCTGTGTATTACAGGGTTTGACTTCTGTACTCTCTAAATTGAACTAATCCAAAAATGTCTGAATTCAATAATATATTTCTCTAAATCTTGTGACAGTTACATCATCAATGAGGTCAGTCCCAATTCTTGGAAACCATATGCCTATCAGTTTTAATTCTACCAAAATTCTGTTCCTTATTTAAAACCACTCCATATATATAACAATCTCTGACCTCATCTCTGTTCAAGAGGGTTAAAGTGGTTTTGTTTAAAAAAAGATGGCTTCCTCAGCAGTTCTTATTGAGTACTTAGGTACTTCAGTATTTAATAAAGCAAACATTCCAATGTTCTTGAATAATTAAGAACCACTTCAGATCCACTAGCTCTTCTTTCTAAGATGCTGCGACTCCGAGAAGGAACTCTCTTCTCTGAGTACAATGGTTCTCTGTAAATGTGCTGTAACCTATGTGTGACCCTGTATCAGCCCACAACTAACTAAGAATACATATACAATATTTAACTCTATAATTTACTTTACAAAGACATTTTTATAAGAAATATCACTTAACCTTAACCTAAATATTACTATTAACATAGATCCATAACATGAACTGGAACACTTCATCACTATTGATTATATGCGGCTGTGATCATCATACTTTGGAAAGGATGTCGCATGGCTTTAATTAGGAGAAGTTGAATTTGCTGGGATTGTTCTAACTCAGTGGTTTTCAAACTTTTTGCTTCGACTCACATACCACTTTAAGTAATCCCTATCGGTGCTCTGTGATTAGTAAAGGATTACTTAAGGTGGTATGTGAGTGGAATGAAAAATTTGAAAAGCACTGTTTTAATCGTACCTAACTGACTTGTTATGTGCACATTTTCATAACTCCAAAGGAAATGACAATTTTTCTCAAGTAAAATATTGCAGTAACAATTGGGTCCAGAGCAGTGGTTCTCAACCTTTTTTCCACACTCACATACTACCTTAAGTAATCCCTTACTAATCAAAGAGAACCTATAGCATAGGGATTACTTAAGGTGGTATTTGAGTAGAAGGAAAAGTTTGAATACCATTGTATTCTAACTGGACCAAATAAAATTATGAGGGGCATAGATAGGGTAAGTAGTCATAGTCATGTTCTAAGGATGGAGAAATTTTCATCTTGAGAACATGGGTTTAAACTGAAACAATTACAAATTTAAAAGAGAACTGAGGGTCAGGCTTTTCACACAGAGCATGGGAGGTTAATAAACTGCCAGAGGTAGTAGAACATTGAGTGAAATGGTAGTCAAATTTTTAAAGAAATGGCTACATGTGAAAGTTGACCTGTAGGCTAGAGAAGAGGACAGGATGTAAGAAAATAAATATACTCATTTATAAACCATTTACATAGCATTGAGGAGCATTTGATCAGCTGGTCAATATCTCAACCTGTCAGGAAACAATAAATCTGAATAACCAGTGATAAATGTATCAAAAGTCACTTGTTTACCCAAGCAGGGTGCATATTTATTGTATAAACCCACAACAATTGTAACTCAGTTAAAAATCATCCAATCTGATCCTTCCTATTCAAGTGAATAAACTGCTTGCAATTTTTCTTACTGGACTGCAACATGTTGACTCTGTTTCATACAGTAGTCATGTCAAGTTAAAGATGACTGATGAGATCAATGTGAGAACTGTTATTAGCGAATCGATTGGCTAAATTTTTACCTAAGTTGATACATGTTGATCAAACAGGTTTCATAAAGAATAGATATGCTTCAGATAATATTCTTTGAGTGATTAGTTTGAGTAATAAATATCGACAGTGCCCTGACCATCCGATGGTGATATCTCTTGATGCAGAAAATGCTTTTGATAGAGTTGAGTGGAACTTTTTATTTAAAGTCTTAGAGAAATTTAAGTTTGGTCCTTCTTTTATTGGTTGGATTAAAGCTTTATACAATAAACCAATAGCCAGGGTATTGACAAATGGTCGGATCTCTGAACTTTTTAAATTAACTCATTTAACTCGACAAGTTTGTCCTTTGTCTCCAGCTTTGTTTGCGTTAGCAATTGAACCTTTAGCACAGTTGATACGACAAAATACACAGATACAAGGTGTGAGAGTTTTTGATGAGGAGTATAAAATTAATCTATTTGCTGATGACGTATTGGTGTATTTAACAAACCCAGCTCAGTCACTTTTACATTTGAAGGAATGTTTAACACAAAATGGATCTTTGTCTGGATGTAAAGTTAACTGGAAAAAAGTGAAATTTTACCGATAGGTGAAGGAGATTATTCAGTTTATAAGAATATTATTAATTTGAAGTTGACTGATTGAATTAAATATTTGGGTATAAATGCGGATGTTGATTATCAATCTTTATATAAATTAAATTATGTACCATTAATGAAAAAGATCAAAGCTGATTTGATTAAGTGGAAGGATCTTCCTATAAATTTAATTTGAAGAATAAATACAATTAAAATGAGTATCTTTCCATGTATACAATATTTGTTTCAGTCAATTCTGTGTTTACTTAATAAGAATTTTTTTTGAGATTTAAATAAAATGGTTAGGGAATTTTTATGACAGGGTAAATTTCCGAGAGTAGCTTTGAATAAGTTAACGTGGAAATATGCATTGGGGGATTACGTTTACCACATTTTCAAAATTATTATGAGGCAGCTTCATTTAAATTTATTAGTTCATTAATGGATTTGGAACAGCCCCCTAGTTGGGCTAAAATTGAGATGGCGAATATTTCTGAATTTGAAATATATTAATTTTTGTTTCGGTGGGACTTAAATTTATTACAACTATATAATGTGCCTATACTAAAACATTTAATGAAGTTATGGATGAGGAAAAATAGAACAATAGGTTCTAAGGGTAAATTATTGACTTTAACACTTATACCAACTTATTCCTTTTTCAATGTATAATCAATGTTTATTACATTAGAAATCTAAAGGTATAAAAAACTTGGGGGATTGTTTTAAAGAAGGTAAATTTTTATCCTTTAATCAAATGAGGGAAGATTTTGGTATTAATGAGAATTCTTTATTCGTTTGTTATCAACTTCGATCCCTAGTAAAACAAATATTTGGTAGAGATATGATTTTACCTAAATTGACTAAATTTGAATCTTTTCTTGTGATTGCACCAAAGAAGGGATATATTTCATTAATGTACCAAATATTACAGGAAAGTATGGAAAAAAGGGATGGGATAGATCTAAGATTAAATGGGAAAAGGATATTAACCTTACTTTTTCTGAGGATGACTGATTAGATATCTGTCATGGTAGTGTTACTAGATTGATAAATGTTCGTTATGCAATGCTTAATTACAATTTTTTACATCAATTGTATTTAACACATGAAAAGTTTTTTAAAATATGGTTTTGGTGAATCAGACTCTTGTTTTAGATGTGGTAATTCGGTTGGAACTTTTTTTCATGCTGTTTGGTTATGTGTACATGTACAATCTTTTTGGAAAGCAATTCAATTGTTTTTGGAACATTTGTATAAGATCAAAATACTCCTAGACCTGACAATATTTTTTTTGGGTGAGTTGAAGCCTTTGAAAGATTTGGGATTAGACAAATTTCAGATTGCTTTTGTATATTTAGTTTTATCTGTAGCAAAAAAATGTATAGCAAGTATATGGAAAAATGCTAATGTAATTGATATTAATAAATGAAAACATAATGAGATGAAAACTTGTTTGGTAATGGAAAAAATCATGTGTTTTACATGATAATTATTTTTTTTCTTTATATTCAGAATATTTACATTTAGATTTACCTTGATTAGATTTTAGTAAATATGTTTCAGTTTTTTTTCTCTTTGGCTCTCCTAAAGAGAGCTGGCTGAGATAAAAAAAAAATTTATTGTTCATAATATGTACTTTTTTTTAAACTGTATGTAATAACCTTGTTGAATGAATAAATAAAGTTATTTAAAATTTTTTTTAAAAATGTGAGATCTGTAGACTTTTTCACAGATGCATGAGGAAGTGCCTGATGGGACAGAAGAATGGTTAGTTTGTGAGATGGTGTGATTATTCCATCATTTATGCTGGCTTCTATGTGCTCCTGTGCAATATCTTGAGCACAGTTACCATAGTGGTTATGCAAAGCAGATACAGCGTCAGCGACTTGGGTTTGAATGAGGCAATGTCTGTAAGGAGTTCACCCTGTGCATGTGTGTGTTTCCACTGAGTGCTCTGGTTTCCTCCCACCTTTCAAAACATACAGAGACTGTAGGTTAAATGGGATATTTGGGCATCGGAAGGGCCTGTTACTGTGCTGTATGTGTACTTTTTTTTAAAATCTAAAGAATTCTCAATAACATCCTGAATGACCACCATGGCTTGTTTGGAGTCACTGGGAATATTGGATAATTTTAAAGGTGGTTTTAAAATTATTTTTGAATAATTTCCTCTGTTCACTGGTAATGTCTTCCCCGAATGAATTTGGAATATATAATCTATTTTGGCAGTGTGCCGTTGGATATGCAAAGTAGCCAGTTAATTGTAAGTGAAGCCTGCGAAAGGACTCTGACATCTGTTTGCTTTATTCTTCCACTGGAAATCCAATTAATAGATTGGATGAGATTAGATCCCTTGCATATTTTAAAGAATGTTATGAGTATGACAGACACCGACCGATGAGGTAAGTAAAATTTGGCAGAAATGTTATTTGATAATTGCTAACAGCTGGATATGATTGGGTACAATCTTGTCTATTCGCTTCAGGAAAGAAAAGTATAAAAGTTTGTGTTCCAGTCTTATGGTTTAAAAAAGGTTACATGTGTAACCAGATCATCTATAATCTGAGCTCATTCAATAATGCTTAGGTTTCAGACAAGAGCAAATATAGTTTGCATTGAAATAACTAAATTACGTTGTCTCAAGAAAGTGTACATCCACATGAGCAATAAACTTCTCAGAAATAAAAGGATTATGAGGTCAAATCCAAATAAGATTTATTAATAATTTTCTCTCACACACATGCCCGGCAATTTCTCTCCAATCCTTTTTTGCCACTAACTGACACTATTTCATAATTTATAGTAGGGAATTGACCTATAAATATGAGTTTGGATACAGGAAGAAACCAGAACAACCAAAGGAAATCCTCATACCCATGGACAAACCTCACACAGTCATTACCCAAGGTCAGGATTGAACCCCTGGAACTGAAAGCTAGCAGCATTAACTGCTGCACATGCCCATGTTGCAGCTTAAAATTTTATATTTGTATTCACAAATTATGTAAATGTTCCATAACACCCAATTTACTAAGATGGGAAAAGCAATGAAAATGCAGGTACTAACCTATTTGAAGGTATGCAGCAATGTTTATTTTTCTGAGTAAACTATCAAAATAGTTAAAATCAGAAACTGTAATAATCATTGCCCTCATAACTGCTGTGATGACATTTCAAATAAAATAATTTTTCCTATATAAATTTTGAGATATAGAACGTAGGATATTAGACCCTTTAGCCCATGATGTTGTTCCAACCTTACCCCCCCCCAAAAATAAAAACCAAGCCCTCCCTACTTCATCACCTATTTTTCTTTAATCCATGTCCATGTCTAAGAATCTCTTAAATACCCCTTTGTTCCAACCTCCACCACAACCCCTAGCAATGCATTGCAGGCACCCACAACTCTCTGTTTAAAAAGAAACTCAGCCCTAATGTCTCCCTGAAACTTTCTTCCCTTCCCTTTGTACTCTGAGGAAAAGGTGCTGGCTGTCTATCTTAACTCTGCCTCTCATAATCTTATAGACATCTATTAAGTTACTATTAAGATCTCATGCTTCTTCATTCCAAAGAGAAAAGCCCTTTCTCTGCTAACCTTCCCTCATAAAACATATTTTACAATCCAGACAGCATCCTGGTAAATCTCCTTTGCACCCTCTCCATAGTTTCCACTTCCTTTCTGTAATGAGGTGACCAGAAACAATATTCTAAGTGTGGTCTCACCAGAGATTTCATATATATATTATATATTCATTACCACTACATATCAAAGTATCACATTTGCAGTGCTGCCAGCAATTTTGAATACACCACTATCGCGATGTTGAGTGAGGGATACATTTTGACCAGGACGCTAGATTCCTGAGTGAATACTAATGCAGAAAACATTTAAGACCTCTTCCATCTCTTTTGGCTCCATACAAAGCCGACCACTCTGATCTTCTTTCAAGGAGACCAAATTTTTATATGCTCTTTCCTTCATATTGTCTGCCAAAGCAACCTCATGTCTTCATTTAGCCCTCCTGATTTCTTTAGGTCTTGATTTTTAAAAAAATTTAGACATACAGCATAGTAGCAGGTCCTTTCGGCCCATGAGTCCGGACCACCCAATTACACCAACTAACCTACTACCTTTGGAACACTTTGAAGAGTGAGAGGAAACCAGAGCCCATGGGGAAAACCCACACAGTCACGGGAAGAACATACAAACTCCTTACAGACAGTGGGGGATCGAACCCCCATCCCAATTGCTGATTCTGCAACAGCGTTGTGCTAACCACTACACTGACCGTACCTCCCGTAAAAAGCTTATTGAAGAAAATTTTACATGTTAATCTCTTTTAAGTTTTAGTTCTAATAGTTATTTATTCAATATTCAGCACGTGTCAGATTAACATTCAATTTCTGCATAGTCCTAGACAATGTTTAATAACAACCTTTCAACATTTATTTTCCTGGTTTTTTAAAAAATTAAGTAATATCTATTTCTGGCATTTGCCAGCATACGTAAATTCCTGGCAACTTTGTTATAACTTAGTAGATCTGTCATACATGATCCTGCATTGTTAAACATCAAAATTAAAAAGAAGACCTCAAAACTGTACATAAGAAGCAAAGAAATATCTATTATATGTTACAGGATACAATCTGAAAATGTTCATATCTTTCTTAATCTGTTACAAAGACTAAAGTTTCTTACAAATGGAGAAGTTAAATCAATGGATAATATTTTTAATTAAGTAACAGCTAGTCCTGGCATATGTTTGCATACGTAAATTCCTGGCAACTTTGCTCTAACATAGCAGATCTGTCAGACATGATCCTGCACTGGATTAGGAAAATGCCTGTAGGCTATAAAGCTGTTTACTATCCAGGACCTAACAACTGCTGGAGATCATTGTTAAGTAATAAGAATTAAACTTAGTTTATTCCCAATACCTTATGATTTTCTAAAATGTTTAACTTGTGCACATCTTGTTTGTTCATAAATTTGGGTATATGAAACATTAATTCATTAATAGATATTAAACAGCCTTTACTCCATCGATGAGATCTACAAGAGGTGGTGTTTAATAAAGCAGCCTCTATCAACAAAGACCCCACCTAGGCCATGCCCTCTTCACTCTGCTATCATCAGGAAAAATGTACAGGACCCTAAAAACGAGTACTCAGTGGCACAAGGACAGCTTCTTCCCCGCTGCCATCAGATTCCTGAATAATCAATGAACCAAAGATACTGCCTAACTTAGTAGAGGGAAATAAGGAGAATGTAATTGTTGGATGGAGCTGCCAAGTCCTGATAACCTCATGTACTGGTATAAATAAAAGGAACAAATACCATATTACAGGTGCTCCCCTACTTATGATGGTCCGACTTATGACTTTTCGAAGTTGCAATGGTTTGAAATGATACTTTGTTTCAAATTCCGATCTGTTCACGTGCTTGCGATATGCAACTCTCTCGCGATGCTGACTCATTCACCCTTGCAGTCTCTGTAGCGATCGTGCACTCGACACAAGCCATCATGTCGACTAAACTTCCACGTGCGTCTCCTTGCCATTCAGCAATTAATTTTCAAACATTCTTCATGTCCAGCGTGCTTTCAGCTGTGTTCCTTAATGGTTTTTTTCCCCCCAGAGTGGAATAAAAGTATTCAAAATTTAATTATATACAATGGTAGGTGCAGTATTCTTTTTCTATTCCTCAATTTGCTACCATTGGGAAAAAGGTACAGGAACCCAAAATTCAACGGCACAAGGACAGCTTCTTCCCCGCTGCCATCAGATTCCTGAGTAATTAATAATTTTATGAACCAAAGGCACCATCTTTCTTCTCATGCACTCTTATTATTTCTTTTTATAGTGATGTAGGAAGATGGTAATAAAGTGAATGTACAAGTATGATGCTGCCACAAAACCCTGAATTTCATGACAATAAATTCGGATTCTGACTTACAATGTCTTCAACTCATGATGGGTCTGCCGGAACGCGATCCCATCGTAAGTCGGGAGACATCGGTGAACGCAAGTCGAATTTTGCGGACCATTTCTGAATGTTCAATTTACGGGGTCCATTAGTTCATGGGAAGTACCTCCGTCTTCAGAGGCAACAGGTGCTCCAGTGATGGCCTTTTGCCTGTGCTCCCCCTCCCCTTTTTATTCGGGCCCCTGCCTACATTTTACTCCTCCCTTGACGAAGAGCTCAAGCCCGAAATGCACGTGGGTTGTCCCGCTATCTCTGCCACCTCCAGCACCCGGTTGACCTGCTGCCTTTCTCCCGCTCTGGGTTTGTCCGTGCCTTCCTCGGGACGCTCCGGCATTTTCGCGTCGTTCACGATCCGGGAGCTTCAGGCCGGCGTTACCACGTGACCGACAGGCCTCGCGCGCGCGCGCGCGCCTTCGCGGGGGGCTCGGCGCGTGTGCGGTCGGTGCCCAGGCGTGCGGCGAGGGAGGCTGCGATGGGAAGGTAGGGGAGCGGGACGGAGGCGGAAGCGCGGTCCTTACGGTCGTTTTGGGGGCGGGGGGGCGGCGAACGTGTCTCGCAGATCGAAAGTTCCAACGTGGTTTGCAGCCACCTTTCGAATGAAGGTGCATTGTGGGCAGTGCTTGGCCACAGGACATCTCACTTACTGAATAATGTCAAAGCCATCGTACACCCCCCCTCTTCCCCTCCTCCCCCCCTTTCCCCCTCTCCCCCCCTCCTCTTCCCCCCCCCCTCTTCCCCCCCCTCCTCTTCCCCCCCCCTCCTCTTCCCCCCCCCCCTCTTCCCCCCCCTCCTCTTCCCCCCCCTCCTCTTCCCCCCCCTCCTCTTCCCCCCCCTCCTCTTCCCCCCCTCCTCTTCCCCCCCCTCCTCTTCCCCCCCCTCCTCTTCCCCCCCCTCCTCTTCCCCCCCCTCCTCTTCCCCCCCCTCCTCTTCCCCCCCCTCCTCTTCCCCCCCCTCCTCTTCCCCCCCCTCCTCTTCCCCCCCCTCCTCTTCCCCCCCCTCCTCTTCCCCCCCCTCCTCTTCCCCCCCCTCCTCTTCCCCCCCCTCCTCTTCCCCCCCCTCCTCTTCCCCCCCCTCCTCTTCCCCCCCCTCCTCTTCCCCCCCCTCCTCTTCCCCCCCCTCCTCTTCCCCCCCCTCCTCTTCCCCCCCCTCCTCTTCCCCCCCCTCCTCTTCCCCCCCCTCCTCTTCCCCCCCCTCCTCTTCCCCCCCCTCCTCTTCCCCCCCCTCCTCTTCCCCCCCCTCCTCTTCCCCCCCCTCCTCTTCCCCCCCCTCCTCTTCCCCCCCCTCCTCTTCCCCCCCCTCCTCTTCCCCCCCCTCCTCTCCCTCTTCACCCCCCCCTCTCCCCCCTCCCCCCCACCATGGCGAGGATCTAAAAGAGACTGAATGCTTTCCCCACTACTTTAAACATTCAATTTAAAAAAAAACAAGCTGCAGCTATTGGAAATATGAAATAAACCCCCAATATTCTGGAAATGCTCCGCAGGCAGCAGCAGTGGAAAGAGAATCATTAATATTTCTTATTGGTTTTCATTCAGGATGTCCATCTCAACCCATATTACCCTGTGGTGTGAAGTAAATGATTCTTAAAACCTGCAGGCATGCACTCAAATGAACAAGCAATAAACTGAAATGCCAGAATTGCATTTGTCTCCTGAGCGTTTAGTGATGTGGGTTTTGGAGTACAGGTCAGCTCGAACATTCAGCCATCCGAGGTAGAAGAGCATTGTTTCAGAGTATAAAATTATAATAAAATCAATGAGGACAAAGCAAGGTTACCGTGAGCGTACTGCTGTGGAGTTCATTCAGGAGCCAGATGAAATGAACAGTTTTTGAGCCTGTGTGGAGGGAGAAGGGAAAGTCTGGGATGTCACTGCCTTTCCTCGTCAGTTGGAACTGTAAATGGGGGAGAGGGAAGTTTGCATAATGTTCTGAGCTGCATTTACAGCCTTCTGCAGCTTTTTCTGGTCTGGGGCACAGCCACTGCCATACCACACTTTATACTTTCAACCTGTAGAAGTTGTTGAGGAAAAAGGGAAGGAGGGGGAAAGGCATGGCTGAACTTCCTTAATCTTTGAAGAAAGTAGGTGTTGCTGTGCTTAATTGTCTGTCGTGTCAATGAGGTTTATCTAGGTCAGATCATTGGAAACGTTTACTGCCAAGAATTTGAAGCTATCTCCTCACTCCATCCAGTTCAGCGCCGTTGATGTGAACGGGGTTGCAGGTTTGTAGTCTCTCCTCCCTCTTTATGAATCAGAATTTATTGTCATGAATATGTCACAAAATTTGCATCACAGTGTAAATGTTTTTTCCAAAATAAACACCTTACAAAATAAATAAAAAGTGCAAGAAAATTCATAGTAACATTTTGGACTCAGTCGATTGAAAACAATGCATTTTATTTCTGTATTTTATTGAAAGTAAAATAACAAGGATATTGGTAGCAGGTAATCTTGGAATGGATGCTTTCTGTTAAATAGCGGGTTATTCCTTTTGTTTTGCAATGGCCATCACTTGTCAGAATGAATGGTAAATATCTTTAAAACTAGACTGTCCTGTTAAAAATATTATTATACAGATGTGATGTCACATCTAAAAGTTATAATGTTTTTTATTGTAAATCTGACAGTTCAGGAATTTAAGAGATAATTTTATGGCACAAGTGAAGCTTTTAAGAATTTACATCTCCCCCCCACCCCAAAGCTTCATTGATAGTTTCTCATAGTTGTCTGAGCCACAATATATGGAATAGATCTGATTTTTAAATACCTAACTTGTTTAATTTTAACTGCCGTTGTGATATGGGCTCTCCCATTTGTGAAGATTTCGAGGTGGCTGGGCTTGAAATCTCTGGGTGTCTAATGTGTACATCAGTTTTTAATTTCAATTCATAGATGTGGCTAACTGAACCACGTTAGGCCAATATCAGTCAGTTTGAAAAGAGTGGAATTTTGAAATTAAGCTGTTCTTTATTTGTAACTTGCACCATAATACATGGGAGATAATTAACCATTGTGCCTATGGGGAAGAGACGAGTTTATTGTTAAATACATAAGGATAGATGCGCCAAAATTCTTACTTGCTGCAGCTAAACAGAACTACAATAGTATAAGAAACGCCAACTACAATAATACTGTACAAATTGAATAGCTACAGTATGGCAAGATTGACAAGGATCGAATAAGAGGTTAGTTAGGAAGGTTCAAGCATTAGGTATTAATGTTGAAGTAGTGAAGTGGATTCAACAATGGTTGGATGAGAGATGCCAGGGAGTACTGGTGGAAAATTATTTGTCAAATTGGAGGCCGGTGACGAGTGGAGTGCCTCAGGGAGAGGTACTAGGTCCATTGTTGTTTGTCATATATATTAATGATCAGGATGATGGGGTGGTAAATTGGATTAGTAAGTATGCAGATGATACTAAGATTGGTGGTGTGGACAGAGAAGAAGGTTATCAAAGCTTGCAGTGGGATTATAGGACAGTTAGAAAGGTGGGCTGAAAGGTAAATGAGAGATGCTGCATTTTGGTAGGTTATACACGTTAACTGGTAGACAATTGAGTGCAGTAGAACAAAGGGATTTGGGAATTTTGGTACATAATTCCCTGAAAGTTGAGTCGCATATAGATAGAGTGGTGTAAAAAGCATTTGGAATGTCGGCCTTCATAAATCAGAGCATTGAATACAGGAGTTAAGATGTCATGTTGAAGTTGTATAAAGCATTGGTGATGCCATATTTGGAACATTGTGTGTAGTTTTGGTCGCTGAATTGTAGGAGGGATATAAACAGGAGAGAGAGAGAGTGCAGAGGAGATTTACAAGAATGTTACCTGGGTTTCAGAGTCTTGAGTTACTGGGAAAGGTTGAGTAGGCTAAGACTTTATTCCCTGGAGCGTAGAAGATTGAGGGGTGATTTGATAGAGGTATTTAAATTTTTGAGGTGGACAGATGGAGTCAATGTGGACAAGGTTTTTCCATTGAGAGTAGGGCAGATTAAAACAAGAGGACATGGATTGAGATGGACGGGGAAAAAGTTTAGGGGAAACGTGAGGGGGAATTTCTTCACTCAGAGGGTAGTGGGAGTGTGGAATGAGCTTCTGGCTCATCTGGTAGATGCGGGTTCGATTTTAATATTTAAGGAAAAGTTGGATAGGTATATGGACAAGGGAGGCGTGGAGGGTTATGGACCGGGTTCAGGTCAATAGGACTAGGTCAGAGAAGATGTTCGGCATGGACTAGAAGGACTGAACTGGCCTGTTTTTGTGCTGTAATTGTTATTTAGTAATAATTATAAGCATTAGTGGCAGTTAGTGGAAGGAAAATATAAAGTGACTGTTCAGTGCTGCAGGCAGATTTTTTGATGGCCCCAGAGTAGTTTGCAGTTAGAGTACTATAGTGCAATAGTCTGATAGAAGTTGGAGAAAAATCTGTCTTGAAACTGAAGGAGCTGGGGATCAGGCGTCTGTGCCTTCTACTGAAGGGTAGCAGCGAGAAGAGATTGTGACCAGATTGATGGGGATCTTTTATGATGTTGGAAGGTTTGGGATAATAATTTTAGTTTTCATTGTTTCCCATATAATGAATGAAAGTAAATCGTAAACATATATTAATTAGAACAGTCTTAAAATCCCAATGTGACCAAAATGACCTAACACCAAAAAAACATGAACTCTACAGAGAATGTGAACCACCTATGGGAACTTGCTGTCATTATAAATGTTGAGATCCTGCAACTGACCTCCATATTTTGGTGACATAGCCTTTACACAGGCTTGAAAAGTGCTCTGGAATGTTCTGAAATGGAATGTGAAAGACGCTTCATAAACATTTTGTGTTTTTCATGTTTACAACTGTTCCAAGTAGGTAGAAAGCAGCATCAAAATGGCTCTGGAAGAACTGCAAGGGGTAATCAAGAGATGTGTAAGTACTGGTACATTTAATTATCTATTATATAGTTTATCCATACATGAACAAATGTACAGTAATACTGGTAATCCATGGTTTAGCACTTGGCTAGGCAGATAGTGTTTTCTGCATTCACCTGACAATCACAAAGGTTTTAGTCCATATACTCCCTGGAAATATATCTGGTTCATTGGAAAATTTATTAATACTGTGTGAGATCTAAAAAGTCAAAATCGAGAATGTATAGGGATATTAGTAGGATGACATCCAACAATTTGAAAAATCCACCATTCCAACACCATCAGTCCTCAGCATGCTGTATTATCAGCATTTTACTGTGTAGTGGGAGTACACAGCATCAGTGATCTGCTACATTAGTAAGTGTACTGACGATGTCAGTGTGCCCAAGACCATCATTACTCATTCTAATCAGAAGCCATGGATGACTGCGGAGGTGTGTGTGCTACTGAGGAACCAAGACTGCCTTCAGAGCGAGCGACAAGGGGGCCCTAGCTATTGCAAGAGCCAAGCTGTCTAAGGCCATCAGGGAAGCAAAGCATGCGGTTGCTCAGCACATTCATTGTCACTTCCTGGACATCAAGGACACGACACATGTGGATGGGCATCCAAGATATCGCCAATCGCAAGACTACACTATCTGCCTATACTGGTGATGCCTCCCTCCCAGATGCACTGAACAATGTCTACGCACGTTTTGAGGCAAAGAAACGATGTAGTGGAAAAGAGGGCCACCTCTCCTCCAAATGATCAGGTGCTGTGTCTTACAATGGCTGATGTGAGGAGAATGTTAGGCAAGGTCAACCCATGGAAAGCTGCTGGACTGGATTACATTCCCAGCAGAGTGCACAGGAGCTGTGCGGATCAGCTGGCAGATGTTCTCACCAATATTCTTAACATCTCCTTGAGAAGTGCCATAGTTGGATGTCATCCTATTAATATCCCTATTCAAACCCGCCACCATTGCCCACAAAGAAGTCGTTTGTCCAGCCTCAATGACTCACTTCTGCTATTATGAAGTGCTTGGAGAGGCTTGTCTTGGGGCACATCAATCTCCTGCTGCCCAGTCACTGGAGCCCCTGCTGTTCCCATGTAGATCCAATCACTCTACGGACGATGCCATTGCTACTGCCTTCCATCTAGTCCTCACCCACCTGGAAAATAAGGATGCTGTTTATTAACTTCATTTTGGCATTCGTCACAATCATATCTCAGTACCTGATAGGGAAGTTGAGCCTGCTGGGTCTAAACACGTATCTCTACAATTGGGGAGACGTCAGACAGTCTGGATTGGAAACAGTGCTTCCAAGACCATCACACTGAGCACAGGGGCTCTTCAGGGCTGTGGGTTTAGTCCACTGCTGACTCATGACTACAGCAAAACATGGCTCGAACCACATCATCGCTGACAACATGACTGTGGGGGGGACTTATTAGTAAGAACGAGGAGTCATTGTACGGAGATGAGTCGCTAACAAAATAGTGCAGAGCCAACAACCTGTATCTGAATGTTAATAAAGCAAAAGGGATGGTTGTCAAATTCAGGAGGCCTGGCGGGGAATCACTCTTCACTGACCATTGACAGCTTTTACCATCGAGGTCGTCAAGTTCCTTGGTGTGCACTTGGTGGAGAATCGCTCCTGGTCCCTTAACACCAGCTCCATAGCCGAGAAAGCCCAGCACCGCCTCTACTTCCTGCGAAGGCTGAGGAAAGTTCATCTCCCACCCTCCATCCTCACTACATTCTACAGAGGATGCATTGAGAGCATTCTGAGCAATTGTATCACTGCCTAATCTGGAAGCTGTACCACCTCAGACCATAAAACCCTGCAGAAGATGATGAAATGAGCAGAAAAGATCATTGGGGGCTCTCTTTGTAGCATGAAGGACGTCAACAATACATGAAGCACGCAGAAAGCAATAAACATTGTGAAAGACTTCACACATCCCTCATGTAAGCTGTTCTCACTTCTGCCATCTGGTAGGAAGTACTGTAGCACTCTGCCCTTATGTCCAGACTGGGGAACAGGTGTTTTCCCCCCCCCACCCCACCCAAGCCATCGGGCTGCTGAATTTCCAGAACATAGGTAGATAGTGTACCATGGACTTTGATTGTATATGTCTTAATATTTTAACTTCTCTTTATGTAAATATGCTCTGTGGTCCTGGAGAAATTCTATCTTGTTTTTACTGTACAATGCATGGTATGAATGACAAATAAAGGTGACTTGTCTTGATTTAACTTGAATAATTTTCCATTGGTAATATTTTCAAATTTCAAAAATAGTTCTCATTTTATTGGACTCCAGATCAACCAAGAGCTTTTTAAACTATCAGTAATTGATGTAGAAACTTAACTAAATAGTGATGTCTATTAAAGGTGAGAACTAATTCACGACATGAGTATTTCAGCTTGTGTAATTTTTTTCATTCTGCATAAGTGGTATATAACATTTGAAAGTAAATTACAGGAGGCCTCATCTTTTTTTACTAATGTAATATTTAAATTACTGTTTTCACCACAGAAATAGGAAAAAATCTTGAGATTTTTGTACAGTGGAAGTCTTATTTCAGATTTGCTCTCTGGAAATGAACTGGTTTAACAATTTTGATTAGATACGACCTGAAAGATTTTGTGCATTTCTGAAAACCACTTGTGAAGATTATGTGGAAATGAGTATAAAGTGAATTTACCAGATCAATGCCTGGCATTATTCTGGTATTAGATTGAGGTGAGATTAAATATAACGGTGTCAAATTGGAGTTACGGTACAGGAGGAGACTGTTTCAGCCTATCAGTTACTTAGGATGAACCACATTTTCACAGAGAATGTAGAAAATGCACGCAGACTGATGTCAGGATTGATGTCAGATACCTGGAGCTGTGAGTTGGCAGGTCTACTAGTGTCATTCCTGTGCCACCTATTTTTTAGGATTTAGAATGTTTAGGAGTACATTGGTCCAATTTTCAAAATATTAAAGGGAAATTATAAAGATAGTATTTTCACTAGTTGTATCATCTAGGACTGGTATGGGTCTATTCTGAAAATTAAAGCAAAGCTTTTCAGAACTTAAACTAACACTTTAATGCACAAAGAAGTAGCAATTTTCAACATACTTCTGTAAACTTAAATCAGTGCTGGGCCAGTTAAATTTTTAGTAATTGATAAATCTTTAAGGGAAAAAGGATAAGAGTATGTATGTGGAGTTAGGCTCAACTCTAGTCCTCATGCTCCTTATAGTTACACTGTGGTTGATAATTGTAATACTATATACAGATAATTTATTTGAAATGGCAGTGATTAAAATTGTTTGAAATTATTTCACACTTGACCTGAGAGAGTTATCTTACTTTTAGAAAGGTTTACCTGAAACAGAGTTTATAGATGAAGATCACAGTATATTTCATTTGGCAGCGCGCCAGTGCCTGGAAGAAGGGCACTCAGCTGAACTTCTGAAAATTCTGCAGGATGAACAAAATAAGGTACTACAGTAGTTTGAATATTTTTTATGTAATCTCATTTTCTAGCAAATGATCAACATGGGCATGCATCTTGCTTTGAAATATTAACTCTGGAAATTAATACTTGCAATTCAATGCCCTTTTGTGCAGTTAAAGTAGTTTCAATCAAAAAGATCTGTTAACATTTCGTGACTGATTTTTTAAATTAGAAAAACTTGAGATGCTTTTTATTTCCTGGACAGATATTGTGGTTCAACAATTCAATCATAACTAATGCAATATATTTTTGTGATCTCTGTAATTCTTCAGTATAATAAAAGTTGTGAACTTTGGTCCCAGATGTGAAGAACCATTTTGTTTCTTTGCACAGGCTGGATAGATTTCAAAATCTGTCATTACTTCATCAATAACTGGTTTCTCTGTCAATTTCACCACAGGACCCATTTGACCTTCTGCCAAAATCAACGAAACTCCATCTATTGGTAAACTCTCTGGAATCCCAATAGTAACCATCCCATTAATTATTTCTGACTTCAAAAATATCCTATGCAAATATAGCACCGTTCAACTCAAGTGACTGTGCTGCCCTTGTTCACTGGCACTTATGGTGCCCCCTTCCTTTGCTGAAACCAAACCCTTTGACACAAAGTATTTAAACTCATCCCTAATGTTGTTGGCAGATCTGAAACTTTTTGTTTCCAGGTCCCTTATCTTTTTTGCTGCCTCTTTCTTTTTCTTCAGCTTATAACAATTTGCCATCACATGACCAGGTTTTCTACAATAATGACAAAGGGTCCTGAAGGTTTTCCCCTTTCCTGCTTCCCTTCATTTTTAATTCTCACGTTATTTCCTGATTTATTTTCAAATTTACTTGGATGAACCACATTAACCTCTTAAAAGGTTTTATTGGGTATAAATTTAACCTTGTGGGTCAGAGCATACTCATTGGCTAACTTAGCAGATTCTTGCCATGTTCCTACTTCTCTTTCATTTAAGTAGGAACGCATCTTTTGATTTCTTCAACTAACATCAGTTCCATAAATCTGTTGTAATCATTCTTTATTTCTTTTGATGTGCCATCAGTCAAAGCCCACAGCTTTTTCATAAGCAAAATCCATACAAGATTGATTCATTGATTTCCTCAAAGTCCTTAATTTTTGTCTGATTACAAAACTCCAAATTCTGTGCTGCCGTCTGTAGCACATACAATAAAAGCTTCCCTATTTGGTTAAGATTCAGTTAGTTTCAAATGTGGTAAAATCCAGGAATACAAGCCCCCAATTTTGTCGCGAACTGTGTGTAACGAGCAGCAATAAACAATGAACCAGACAGTGTTTAATTTTCAAACACTAATTTTATTTTACTTTTTGAATATTTTATTTTCAAAAATATACACAATAACATTTTAAATATTCAAAATATTAAACTTTTTATTATAAACACAACAAACAAAGCAAAAACAAAATAGTCTCTTCCTCCCTCACCCCTCCCCCCCCCCCCCCCCCCCACCTAGTCCATACATACAGATCCGTTCACTAACAGAGTTTACATATATTTTAAGTATATAGAGTCTTCTTTGGCTTGGCTTCGCGGACGAAGATTTATGGAGGGGGTAAAAAGTCCACGTCAGCTGCAGGCTCGTTTGTGGCTGACCAGTCCGATGCGGGACAGGCAGACACGATTGCAGCGGTTGCAAGGGAAAATTGGTTGGTTGGGGTTGGGTGTTGGGTTTTTCCTCCTTTGCCTTTTGTCAGTGAGGTGGGCTCTGCGGTCTTCTTCAAAGGAGGCTGCTGCCCGCCAAACTGTGAGGCGCCAAGATGCACGGTTTGAGGCGTTATCAGCCCACTGGCGGTGGTCAATGTGGCAGGCACCAAGAGATTTCTTTAGGCAGTCCTTGTACCTTTTCTTTGGTGCACCTCTGTCACGGTGGCCAGTGGAGAGCTCGCCATATAATACGATCTTGGGAAGGCGATGGTCCTCCATTCTGGAGACGTGACCCATCCAGCGCAGCTGGATCTTCAGCAGCGTGGACTCGATGCTGTCGACCTCTGCCATCTCGAGTACCTCGACGTTAGGGGTGTGAGCGCTCCAATGGATGTTGAGGATGGAGCGGACACAACGCTGGTGGAAGCGTTCTAGGAGCCGTAGGTGGTGCCGGTAGAGGACCCATGATTCGGAGCCGAACAGGAGTGTGGGTATGACAACGGCTCTGTATACGCTTATCTTTGTGAGGTTTTTCAGTTGGTTGTTTTTCCAGACTCTTTTGTGTAGTCTTCCAAAGGCGCTATTTGCCTTGGCGAGTCTGTTGTCTATCTCATTGTCGATCCTTGCATCTGATGAAATGGTGCAGCCGAGATAGGTAAACTGGTTGACCGTTTTGAGTTTTGTGTGCCCGATGGAGATGTGGGGGGGCTGGTAGTCATGGTGGGGAGCTGGCTGATGGAGGACCTCAGTTTTCTTCAGGCTGACTTCCAGGCCAAACATTTTGGCAGTTTCCGCAAAGCAGGACGTCAAGCGCTGAAGAGCTGGCTCTGAATGGGCAACTAAAGCGGCATCATCTGCAAAGAGTAGTTCACGGACAAGTTTCTCTTGTGTCTTGGTGTGAGCTTGCAGGCGCCTCAGATTGAAGAGACTGCCATCCGTGCGGTACCGGATGTAAACAGCGTCTTCATTGTTGGGGTCTTTCATGGCTTGGTTCAGCATCATGCTGAAGAAGATTGAAAAGAGGGTTGGTGCGAGAACACAGCCTTGCTTCACGCCATTGTTAATGGAGAAGGGTTCAGAGAGCTCATTGCTGTATCTGACCCGACCTTGTTGGTTTTCGTGCAGTTGGATAATCATGTTGAGGAACTTTGGGGGACATCCGATGCGCTCTAGTATTTGCCAAAGCCCTTTCCTGCTCACGGTGTCGAAGGCTTTGGTGAGGTCAACAAAGGTGATGTAGAGTCCTTTGTTTTGTTCTCTACACTTTTCTTGGAGCTGTCTGAGGGCAAAGACCATGTCAGTGGTTCCTCTGTTAGCGCGAAAGCCGCACTGTGATTCTGGGAGAATATTCTCAGCGACACTAGGTATTATTCTATTTAGTAGAATCCTAGCGAAGATTTTGCCTGCAATGGAGAGCAACGTGATTCCCCTGTAGTTTGAGCAGTCTGATTTCTCGCCTTTGTTTTTGTACAGGGTGATGATGGTGGCATCACGAAGATCCTGAGGCAGTTTACCTTGGTCCCAACAAAGCTTGAAAAACTCATGCAGTTTGGCATGCAGAGTTTTGCCGCCAGCCTTCCAGACTTCTGGGGGGATTCCATCCATACCTGCTGCTTTACCACTTTTCAGTTGTTCGATTGCCTTATATGTCTCATCCAGGGTGGGAACCTCATCCAGCTCTAGCCTTAGGGGCTGTTGAGGGAGCTGGAGCAGGGCGGAATCTTGGACTGAGCGGTTGGTACTGAAAAGAGATTGGAAGTGTTCTGACCATCGGTTGAGGATGGAGATCTTGTCGCTGAGGAGGACTTTGCCGTCTGAGCTGCGCAGCGGGCTTTGGACTTGGGGTGAGGGGCCGTACACAGCCTTTAGAGCCTCGTAGAAACCCCTGAAGTCGCCAATGTCCGCGCTGAGCTGTGTTCGTTTGGCGAGGCTAGTCCACCACTCATTTTGGATCTCCCGGAGTTTGCGCTGAAGATGGCTGCATGCGCGACGGAGGGCTTGTTTCTTCTCTGGACAGGACGGCTTTGTAAGGTGAGCCTGGTGGGCAGCTCGCTTCTTTGCCAGCAGCTCCTGGATTTCTAGGCTGTTTTTGTCAAACCAGTCCTTGTTTTTCCTGGAGGAGAAGCCCAGTACCTCTTCAGTGGATTGCAGTATGGTAGTCTTCAACTGATCCCAGAGGGTTTCAGGGGACGGGTCCGTGAGGCGGGTTGCAACGTCGAGCTTTGCTTTGAGGTTTGCCTGGAAGTTTCCTCTCACTTCGTTTGACTGCAAGTTTTCCAACATTGAACCTCTTTCTGGGGGCTTTACTGTTCCTGGACTTTGGCTTGGTGAAGGTTGAGCTTGCAGCGAACCAGCCGGTGGTCAGTGTGGCATTCCGCGCTAGGCATGACCCTGGTGTGGAGCACATCTTGTTTGTCACTTTCTCGCACCAGGATGTAGTCCAGGAGGTGCCAGTGTTTGGATCGGGGATGCATCCAGGTGGTCTTAAGGCTGTCCCTCTGCTGAAAAAGGGTGTGTTTGTAATGACAAGCCGCTGTTCTGCGCAGAGCTCCAACAGGAGGCGCCCATTGTCGTTGCACTTGCCGACGCCATGCTTGCCCAGGATTCCTGGCCAGGTTTCTGAGTCTTTGCCGACACGAGCGTTGAAGTCGCCCGGATGACAACCTTGTCGGCTGTAGGGGTACGTTGGATGAGGTTGCGCAGGTCGGTGTAGAACTTGTTCTTTTCTGCTGGTTCCGCCTGGAGGGTTGGAGCATAGACACTGATGAGGGTGATGTGACGCTTGTTTTGAAGTGGGAGTCGCATGGACATGATTTGGTTCCGAGAGGCCTGTCGGAAGGTTTTCGAGTTTGGAGGCAATGAAGCTCTTGACCATGAAGCCTACACCAGATAGGCGTCGTTCATCCGAAGGCTTGCCAGACCAGTAGAGTGTGTAGCCCGCGCCGCGTTCTTGGAAGCTGCCTACATCTGCCAGGCGGACTTCACTTAGAGCGGCTATGTCGATGTCAAGTCTGAGGAGTTCATGTGCAATGAGGGCAGACCGACGTTCAGGTCGATGGCTGTCAGTCTTATCTAGCATGGTTCTGATGTTCCAGCATGCTAGCTTGAGTTTGTGAGCATCTTTTGAGGGGAGGACGTGGAGGGGGAGGACGTGGAGGGGGGAGGACGTGGAGGGGGAGGACGTGGAGGGGGAGGACGTGGAGGGGGAGGACGTGGAGGGGGAGGACGTGGAGGGGGAGGACGTGGAGGGGGAAGGACGTGGAGGGGGAGGACGTTGGAGGGGAGACGTGGAGGGGGAGGACGTGGAGGGGAGAGGACGTGGAGGGGGAGGACGTGGAGGGAGAGGACGTGGAGGGGGGAGGACGTGGAGGGGGAGGACGTGGAGGGGGAGGACGTGGAGGGGGGAGGACGTGGAGGGGAGAGACGTGGAGGGGGAGGACGTGGAGGGGGAGGACGTGGAGGGGGAGGACGTGGAGGGGGAGGACGTGGAGGGGGAGGACGTGGAGGGGGAGGACGTGGAGGGGGAGGACGTGGAGGGGAGGACGTGGAGGGGGAGGACGTGAGGGGGAGGACGTGGAGGGGGAGGACGTGGAGGTGGAGGACGTGGAGGGGGAGGACGTGGAGGGGGAGGACGTGGAGGGGGAGGACGTGGAGGGGGAGGACGTGAGGGGAGGACGTGGAGGGGAGGACGTGGAGGGGGAGGACGTGGAGGGGAGGACGTGAGGTGGAGACGTGGAGGGGGAGGACGTGTGAGGGGGGGAGGACGTGGAGGGGGAGGACGTGGAGGGGGAGGACGTGGAGGGGTGAGGACGTGGAGGGGGAGGACGTGGAGGGGGAGGACGTGGAGGGGGAGGACGTGGAGGGGGAGGACGTGGAGGGGGAGGACGTGGACCTGTCCTCGGGCCCTGCGCAAAGGAGCTTTTAGGTGGAGTGCAGTGCCGCGCAGTACTGGCCCCACCCTTTACACCCATGGTTATATATAGAGTACTGTTGGGGAAACTACATTTTTGTATGTATTTTAGTTTTATAACATTTTTTCTTTTTATTATTGTATGTGGGCTCCTATGTGATCCAGGTATGGCTGCCAGATCTTTACAAAAGTGTCATATTTGTTCTTGTATGTAATCTCTTCCATAGCTATAAGTAGAGGGGAGTTGGACTTCCAAGTGATCACAATACGTTTTTTGGCTACTGCCGGTACTTTTTTTATAAATGAGATTTGCTATTTGTCAATTTGTTGCTTATCTCCATCTCTTCTCTTAAGAATGATCTAAAATGGAGAAAAGAGAAGGTCCCATTGGCCTCTCCATATTTATGTTTTAATTGTTCAAAGGACATGAGTTCCTTCCATGTAACAGGCCTTAGTATATCTTCTGCCTTTGTCATACCATGAATTTAATATTCTATTGCCTATGTTCAAAGGAAATAACACATTTTTACACAATGGTGCTTTTATTCATATCCCTTCTTTTTTCCCTATATATATTAAGTTCTAATCATATGTGCTAAAATGGGGTTATCTGTCTTTTTTTGTGATTTGACACTCCATTTATAGATAAATTCCTTTGCTTCCCCCTCCTCCATTGAGTACATTCCCATTTTTTAAATACTGTCGAAACATTTCACTTTTAAGAGACATTTCCAACGTATAAATTTCCCCTTTAAGAAAACACACACACACATCCCTAGCTCTGATGGTGACGTTGACAATAGTACCCGAAAAGCCATGAATTCTTCCGAAGAAGAAAATGAAACCCTCCCTTTAGCGCCATCTTTTAAAACCACTCCTCTCCTGTCGGCATCTGCCCCCGCCCCCACCCCGCCCCCCGCCCCCCCCCCACCAGTGTTCCCACCTTGCTACTTTCCTTACCACTTTTCTATCTTTTCAGAGCTCTCCATATGAACCACAATGGATTTTCTTCTATCGGTAAAAACAAAGACAGTTCAATACTACTAAATATAAGTAAAAAGATATGTCTTACAGTTAGTCCCATTTTGAAATGGTCTTTTCAGTCCTTTCAGCTGATTACTTCTATCTTTTCATAACTTTCTTAAAAATTCTTCTACTTTATTTTTGAAAATCATTTACTTTCTGAGACATCCAACCTTCAACGTTGCTGGGTAAATCATTGAGTATTTAAAGTTTTTAGATCACAGTTGTCTCTTTACCTCGTCAAATTCCTTTCTTTGTTTGACCAAAGCAGGTCTAAAGTCCTGGAAAAACATTACTTTTGCATTGTCCACCACTAATGGGCCATTATTATTTTTTGAATATTCGTATGCTATTCCCAAAATTGCGTCTCTCTCCCAGTAACTTAAAAGTCTTACCAGGACTGGTCGTGGTTGCTGTTTCCCAGTTCTTCTGGGTCCGAGGGTCCAATTTTCAGCTTTGCATTTAACTTGCTTTATCTCAGCATTTGTGGTGTCCATGTTCCAAAGAAACTCACTGTGACTTTTCCCTATATTCCTTCTTTTAGTCCAATAATTCTTACATTGTTACGTCTGCTGAAATTTTCCATATGATCGATCTTGTCCATCAATCCTTTTTTGTGTCCCATGTTTTTGCTTTTTATTCCAGTGGTTTGTCCATTTTCAAACATCCTATTAGTAAATTTCAATTGGACCACCTCATAATAATTTTGAAAATTTTGGAGTTGCAAACCTCCCAATTTATATTTCCAAGTTCATTTTTGTAAAGATCCTTCCATAAAAAATTCCTCACCAAAGCATTTAAATCCTTAAAAATCTTTTGAGGAAACTTACAAGGAATAGAATGAAATAAATACTGAGTTCGAGGAAAAATGTTATATCCATCGATTCGAATCATGTTTAAGTTTAGACAATCATGGTAAATAATTCATATATGACTATAATTACCATCTACCTTAACACCTAAATACTTAATCTGAACTGACCATTTAAATTTCACAATATGCTTACAAGAATAATCCGTTTCAGCCAATGACATAACCTCACTCTTTTTCCAAGATTTTATAACCTGATATTTCATCATACTGTTCCAATCTGTCATGTAGACACTTCAAAGAATTCTGAAGTTCTGTTTAATATATCAAAACATCATCTGCAAATAAATTAATTTTAAATTCATCAGATTTCACCTTAATACCTTTACTATTACTATCTTGTCTAATCATCTGAGCCAAAGGTTCAATTACTAATGCAGTAGAGCTGGTGACAAAAGACAGCCTTGTCTAGTTGATCTAGTCAACGTAAAAGGTAAAGATAACTGTCCATTTGTCACAACTCTAGCTGTAGGACTTCTATATAAAACCTTAATCCAACCAATAAAAATTGGGCCAAACTTAAATTTCTCTAAAACTTTAAATTAAAAAAAAAACTCACTCTATCAAAGGCCTTTTCTGCATCCAATGAAATAACCATTGGTAGGTTGAATCCCTCCTGAGAAATATTAATCAAAGAAATCAACTTCACAATATTATCTGCCAAATAATGATTTTTAATAAAACCCACCTGATCTAAATGAATTAAATCTGGTAAATATTTAGCCAATATATTAGCTAGAACCTTCATTACAACTTTATAATCAACATTCAGTAACAAAATTGGTCTGTTAAGACCCAGCTTTCAATGGGTCCCTATCTTCTTAAGAATAACTCTAATAGTTGCTTGAGAAAAAGAGTCCAGAAAAGAATGAACCTCTATCGCCTGTTTCAATTCTTCCATCAATAATGGAATTAATAATTCCTGAAATTTTTAATAAAATTCAGAAGTAAAACCATCATCCCCTGGAGACTTCCCATTTGGCATGGATCGAAATGCGTCTATTACTTTTTTAGCAGTAAAATGAGCATCCAAATCTTCAACATCCTTAGCACTCAAAAAAAAGTTAAATCCAGATCAGATTTAAAAAAATTCAACTTTAACTTCATCCTCCACTGCTTCAGAGGTATATAATTTTTCATAAAATTCTCTAAGCACACAATTAATCACCTGAGGTTTATATGTAATCATTTATTGTTCTTGAGTCTTGGTCGGTTTTTAACTGCCAAGCTAAAACTTTATGAGCTCTTTCCCCTAACTTCTCAAACTTAAGTTTGTAAGGAATTATATCATAATTTCATATTAGTTAAATGTATTTTCTTAACCTCCATTGAATTCTGCTGTAAATATTTATATCTCTCTCCTTCACTAATTTAGTTACATCAGCTACATATTGTTTCTTAATTTTAGCTGTAAAACTAATAATTTGTCCCCTCAAATATGCTTTTAAAGCATCCATAAAACAAATTTACTGTTAACTAAATCCATTTTCAAAAACAACGGTATTTGATCTCTTATAAAATTACAGAATTCTACATTTTTCAACAACAAAGAATTAAATCTCAATTGATACGTATTATCAATTTTCTCTGAACCTGAACATGTTACTAATAACAAAGAATGAACAGACAAAATTCTACTCTTCAATACACGACCTTGCAATTGTGCTGATACTAAAAATAAGTCTATTCTAGAATAAGAATCATGTCGAAGACCACCTTACCACACATGATGGAACTCTTCTCCATGGCAACCACGCAAATAAAACTAAAAAATCTCAAAAAAGAAAAAACCCATATACAAAAAACAAAACAAAAAAAGAAAAATATAAAGTGGCCAATGAGTTTGGAAGGGTCAGCAGTCAAACCACCCACCCACCCACCCCCGATCAGAACAAAAAAATAATAGCCAACAAGTCATTTGATCTGCTTCCTCCAGATCTCCATTAACTTGATCATCATCGATAGCAATTTCAGCCAACTGCTGAGATTTCTTCTCTCGCACTCCATTCTTCTTTTCCTTCTGGATTGGTGCAGGCTGTTGAAAAAAAACTTTCCTGACTTTTCATCTGTTTATTATCTGGTAGAGAATTAGCAAATCTTAGAGCTTCAACAGCAATCACTAAAGAACTGTGATTGAAAGTCTCCATAAAAAACCTTATGGACAGTGGGATACCAGAAAGCAAATTTATATCCTTTCTTCCACAAAATGGCTTTGGCAGAATTAAATTCTTTACGTCGTTTAATAGCAACTTGACTCAAATCAGCATAAAAGAAAACTATTATTTTTAACTATCAGGGGACCTTGATTACTTCTCGCATTTTGAACTGCAACTCTTAAAATCAATTCTCTATCTTGATGGCATAAACATCTAATTAGGATAGAGCATGGAGCTTGACCTGGAAGAGGTTTCCTTCTTGTTGCTCTATGAGCTCTATCCAATTCCAAACCATTCAGAAAGTATTCTTTCCCCAAAACTTCAGGAATCTACCTGTAAAAATTGAACTGGATCTGGACCCTCAAAATCTTCCAGAAGACCAATAATCTTAACGTTATTCCTTCGACTTTATTTCTCCAATGCATCAATTTTCTTCAATAAATCATTCCTCTGAATTTCCCAACCAGTAAATGAATCCTCCATCTGATCCATCTTTTCTTTACATTGTTCCACATCATCCTTTCAGTCATGAAAATCTTCTTCAGTCTTCTTAAATTTGTCTTGTACCTTATCCACCAATTTCATACGCTTTGCCACATCCATCTTAATAGATGATATCTCTCCCTTCGTATCAATAAGTTGTTCCTCCATAGATGAAAAACATTGATCCATCTGACTTGCCAAATCCTCGATCTGTTTGGATATATCAATTTGACTTGCTGGGTCTGAATAATGAGGGTCAGATTTAAACCACTGATACCTGTTTTGATGGGCCTACCCTTGTATATTATAGTTTCTTCCTCCTCCGTACCTGGATAAATATCTTTTTCCTCCATTCCCCCTCCGACGTCGCCACCTTCCTCCTCCATTAATGCAGATGGCATTTCAGCCCGACTGCCAGTTCAGATACCCCCTCCCATCAGACCAGCATCACTGGGCTGAGAGAAGTTGGGTCTCCCCGCAGTTCGGGCCAAGTCGGGTCCCCCCCACAGTACAGCGCGCATGTGCGGTTGCTCTTCATAATCTGGAGAAGGACATCTTCAAGCTCCGGCACCATCTCCTGCGACACTGCTTGGAGTCGGCACCGGATTCATAGGTGTCTTACCCAGGGATTGCCGTTGCAGTCTTGGGTGAGCAGGAATAGACTCTGCAGACTTCATTTCAAAAATAGGCCCAAGTTCTTCTGTACTTGATAACTGTTTAGAAGTTATTTTTTTAACTGCTTGTGCTTTTATTTTCTTCATAGTTGCTTTCTATAATATATCAACTGTATATCCAATATTTTCTAAAAAGTTATAAAAACTTTAAAAGTTGGGTTTTTGATAGTTCTACTGGGGGAGGTGTCTTTCCATGTCTTCTCCCTGCACCATCATGCCATGCCCCCTGCCATTCTATTTTATGTTTCTTCTTGCTGCATTTAATATCTTACAGGACTTTGTCATCTGCATGGGCTGGAATCTTGTTGGTCCTGTTGTCAACTGCACTTTGAGAGATGAACAACTGCTAGAGGATGGGGAAATATGCTCGAAAATACTCGACTGTGTGGTGGAGGTATGGTAGCGTAGACAGAGGAATATCTATAAATCAGTTAAAAGTTTTATGCATCTATTGTACATTTTGAGAAAGAAGAATCTTTCCATGCTCAGCACTGATGATGTGATAGATAATATCGTCAATTTTGGGAACTTGCTCTGCATTCATTGGCATTTGTACTTTTGACAGTAACAACATCTAACTTCATAAAGTACTTTTTTTTAAACTACAAAGCACTTTTGGTTGACTTGTAATCTAGGAATTGACATGTACAAATTAAAGTTATTTTTTTAATAAGCTTTAACTTTTTCATAGATCTAGCTATGCACTCATATAAATGTGAATTTCTGTCTTGGAGATAGTGTGGGTGAGGTGGTCTATGATGTTCTATTCAGATTTAGTTTCCAGTTCACTCTTGTAAGGTAGGAGTGATGGCATGTCAGATAACACTGTGTCAATGCACTTATTATGAACATAATAAATATAATATTTTTTGAAAGTGAAAATGCCACTTTATCTCATTTTTGGTCAGATTAGTTTCTTACAAAATGATAGAAATTTGCTTCCTAAAGATGTGCTCCTTTCTTGCAGAAAAGTAACCCAAAGGAACTTTTATTGGGTTTACTTGAACAGATTGAGGAGGCCATTGGAAATAAAATATCTAAAACCATCTTACTTCTCCTGCAGCCACTTCAGACAGGTAATGCTTACTTTACTAAAGGCTAATGCAATAAAACCCGATATCGGGCACCTATGAGGATTAGTAGATGCCGAATAAGTGAGCGTTCCAGTTGCTTGAGATTGTGTTACCTGATTGGCAAATTAACGGTGAGGTGTGCCAAACTTATTTTCTTTTTAAAACAGTTTTATTAATTTGATAAAGAAATATTACATGTATATATTGTTTAGATATTAATTTCATAGTTTTATATAATGCAATACAGAATGAGTCACATGTCATTCTACATTGTCACATAATTCTCAAAAAAAGTGAAATATTATGAGAATTTCACCTTGTATTTTAATATTGAGATAGACATTGTGATTATCTAAATAGTTATAAAAAAACAAAAATAAGGACAAAAGAAAAAAGAAAAAAAAAACCGTACTAATCTAACCCCTCCCACGAAACTCAGTCATCAGCAAATAAATTGTAAAGAATTGAGTATCGGCCGAATAAGTGAATTTTCTGGTTGCTTGAGGTTGCGTGTTGCCTGACTGCCAAAATTTTAAACTTCTGTATTTTTACCTATTTATTTTCCACAATTCTTTTTGCCTGTGGCCTGAATAACAGGGCTTTTACTGTACCTAGTTTACTCAATGTACTTTAAGAGTGTTAATTTATATATTAACTCCTATTTTGAAAATAAAATTTATTTCAGTAGCTTTAGAAATCTGTTGTTTTTAATAGATGTTATAATTACAAATGAAACATACAGTGTGACTGTCAAGAAACTATGATATTAGAAAGTGTATCGGGTCGGTTGAATTTATTTCTTAAAAGTCTAACTTACTTTTATTAGATTTATTCTCTGTGTTGGCCTGAATTTTGCAACCAGCAACAACATTTCCGACCTCCCCACCAATATCAAAGAAAGTTAACCAAAAACATTCAGCAATCCCTTTGTGCCATTCTGTTCCCTCTTCTGACAACATTTGTTGCCAGATCAGATTTTCAGATTTATTGTCAGAGTACCTATATGACATCACATACAACCCTGAGATTCCTTTTTCCTGTGGGCCTGGCAGAATTACCACTAATTGGTAGGGCAAAGAAAATGAACTGCACACAGCATGAACGTGTAAACAATCAAAAGAAGTGTAAACAGATAACGAACATAAACAAACTGTGCAAAACAGGGAGAGCAAAGATAATCAATAAAGTGCACAAGTAAAATTAGTCCCTGATTGAGTTTGTCTGATGAGGGAGGGGGAGCAGCTGTTCCTGAACCTGGTGGTGCGAGTCTTGTGGCTCCTATACCTCTTTCCTGATGGCAGCAGCGAGAACAGAGCGTGTGCTGGGTGCTGTGGGTCTTTGATGATTGCTGCTGCCCTCTGATGGCAGTGTTCCCTGTACTCAGTAGTGGGGAGGGTTTTGCCTGTGAT
Organism: Narcine bancroftii; assembly: GCF_036971445.1. NCBI lineage: Eukaryota > Metazoa > Chordata > Chondrichthyes > Torpediniformes > Narcinidae > Narcine > Narcine bancroftii. Next base: position 140,334,774 of record NC_091473.1, on the reverse strand, counting down.
GTCCACTATCTTTTGGAGGGCTTTACACTCAGAGATTTTGGTGTCCCCATACCAGACCGTGATGCAGCCGGTCACCACACTTTCCACCACACGTCGGTGTTTCTGATGTCATACCAAACCTCTGCAAACTCCTGAAGAATTAGAGGCGCTGACATGCCTTCTTCATGATGCCTAATGATGTGTTGGTCCAGGAAAGATCCTCTGAGATAATGACTCCCAAGAACCTAAATGTGGTTCATTAGTTCAGAGATGCCTGGAATCTGGCAAAAATAATACCATTATCGTTGGTTAGTGAGTTATTATATTGAATTCTCATCATCAGCTAGAATGTAAATAGGAAGGTTCTTAACCTTTTTTTTAAATAATTTTACAGTGTGAAGAATACAAGATTGGAACAGACTAAAGAGTTCATTAATGTGCACAGTAAATGTGTTAATCTACAGCCCAATTATTCAGGAATCCCAGTGACACCTGTGTCACATGGTGATATTTTCCATTCTCTCTTTATTCCTGCTTGGTTCGGTTTCTTGTGCCTCCTTCAAAATCATCAGGCCCCCATTTCCTGTGGTTTTGTTTCCTGGCTTCCTTGAAACTCACTGGTGCCCTGATTCCCTTATTATTTTTGAATTCAGACATCCAGCCCACTTGTCTGCGCTGCCCAATTTACACCCAATTAACCTACACTCCATGGTATGTTTCAAATGGTAGGAGGAAACTGGAGCCCCCAGGGAAAACCCATGCAGACACTGGAAGAACGTGCACACTCATTACAGACAGTGCAGGATTCGAACCTCGTTCCCGATTGCTGGCTCTGTAAAGGCGTGGCACTAACCATGCCGCCCCTATGCCTTTGAAACCTAACGGGATCACTGAAAAATGTATTGTACTACTGGGAACATTAAAAAATGTGAATTAAAATGTGTTGAGATATGAGAACAACATCCTAGCAGTTCATAAAATCTGCCAATCCTGTATCACCCAAATTATGGTTGTACTGGATTAACAGAATTTTATTATGTAATGGTTTGACACTGTGATACCTTTTGCAGCAGGGACTATTTTTGAATTATGTTTGTGGTTTCAGGAAAAAATGCAGTACCTTCAAAACATTAGAACCTGGAAAGAACAAGGAAAGAATGGCTGCAGCATTTGTGTTTATGTATTTAATTAGAAGTACCCGACTGATTTATAATGTTCTCATGATGAATGTTGGCAGTTTCATTACAGTATTCCTGAATTATGAGATCTTAGTGGAGATCTATATTTGTTTTCCTTATGCTAAATTGCATCTATCTTTTTCTAGTTGTAAGGGGGATATTAAACTTGAACTATTTTTTGACTATAATGGTAAACTTCTTTTCACAGTGTTATTAAAAATGAAACACAAAAAGACATATTCAGTAGGATTGTCTCTTTCAACCATTCAAAGCCAACTTTCCAAGTTACCTGTACCTATTGATGACAAGCAACGCAGACAGGATGTACATGAACTTTGCAAGTGTTACATGGCTGTTAGCTCTTTTGTTAAACCATTTGTGGATGAAGTGACTCAAACCGCAAATTCCAAGAGAAGTCCTTCCTGTAATGAGCTAAAGGAGGAACTTCTGAAATTGTAGGTACTTAGTTTTCATTTGAATGATCTATGTTTCAATTGAGCTGTAGTCTGGAAAATTAATGTATGTAGCCTAACTAGTATTTTTGTAATTGGTGTAGCTGTATGAAAAGTTTGGAATACCCACTACTCCCAGCACAGTTGCAGCCATTAACCAAGGAAACTGAAGACAATTCATTAAGAGTCTTTGCTGCTAAAGTTGTAGTAAGTTTAATTTGTTCACTCTCTTTCAACTATAGTCTTGTTGCTCACTTTGCTTCTTTGCATAATTATTTTTATTTTTACCTAAATATTACATAAATGAGAAATGTCACGAACAGTAATTGTGAAAGTAAATATTTGCATTTTATATTCAATTGGATTTTATGTGTACCTTGTGTCAAATTTCTTTAAATCAATTTTGATGTTTATACCCCAAAAAACAAGTTTGCAGTGCTGAGAACTTTGGAGGTGATAGATGACTTAATATTTTGACACAAAGATGAAGAAAAAAAAACCATACAACCAGTATTCCTGGTATACTTGCAAGCAAACACATGATACAGTTTGGAAAATGAGTGAATATTGAATCTCATTGATGTGATCAGACAAATAATGTCTTGAGCCTGATTTGCAAGCAAACTTTTGGAGGTGATTGTGATTGATTTCTGTCTCCAAAGTGGAGATTTCCAGAAATAAATAGACTGCAAGAAAGGGAGAAAAATGTGTTTTGCATTTTTAATCTGACCTAAAATAAGGGAGAAGGATTGAAGGAAGAAAGAAAGGGAAAGGATAACCAATTTTTTTTACAGAAAAATTTCTGAAGATATACCAAAATTAATAAATTATGTAGCATAATTTATATTTTAATTGCATAATGATGTAGAGGAATCAGTTCCTGAAACTTAGACCAAACATTTTCACTTGTCAATTCATGTAGAGAATTTTATTTACATTGAAATGAGTCGCATCATCTCTTGCAGGCTTTCTTGGTGGCAATTGGTGAATCACTTCCTGTGTTGATCGTTCATCAGTTGTTACAGTCCAGAAAGAAACTGCAGGAAGTTGATCCTCTGAAAGAAGATACAAAATACCCGACCAATTCACTGGCAAGCTTGGCATATATTTTATTTGTTCAGCATATTGGTATTGATCGATTTCCAGCTGTCTACAGGTAAGTGAAAATAAGGGTCCATTATTTAGAGCTATATACTTGAGAACCAGTGGAATATTTTGAACTTCAGAATCGTAGTGCCTGTTGTTGATTACAATTTATGGAGTTCTGTCAAAATTAATATAATTGTTGCAATCTTAAGCTCCTCTCTGGAAGAAACTCCAGCTTCGCAATATCATCTGCTTGAAAATTCTCTTCTGTTAACATTTCCTTAGTTGGTCAACTTGTGTGATTCTTCGATAAATATGTGGTGTGATAGATAGTACGGATTCTATCACCAATGTGTATATGTATATATTGTGGTATAAGATGACGGCAGGTCTTCAAGGGCTGGTGCTAGCCAGACCCAGATCATTCTGGACTGGTTGGCCTACATGTGATACGCTCCAGTCTTTTAGTTCATAAAAGCCTTGGTTTAGATCCACAAGCCTTTGATTCTTTTGGCGTGCACTAGAATTTTATTAACTAGAAAGTTTTCAAGGGATGGAGCGTATGCAGCGACAGGAACGCCTCAACATCGACCTGCAGTTGGCTACAGCTTCGAATGACTTTAAGCACTGGGTGAGGTGTTTCAAAGCTTACCTACAGGTCTCTGACCCTGCCGTGGAGGAGGATGACCATCAAGTACTAGTATTGATGTCTATGGTGTTCCTGAGAGTCTATGGGACAATCCAAGATGCAGCCATTTATGCCGCAGCCATGAAGGTGTTGAAAGGATTCTATGAGCGACCGGTAAACAGGGTCTACGCCCGGTACAAACTAGCGACCAGGAGGCAACTGCCCAGTGAGTCCTGTAGAGCTTATAGCCAAGCACTTAGGGCACTGGGCAGAGCTTGTACATGCTCAGACAGAACTGCTGCTGAGACTACCGACGATCTCATTCGGGAAACTTATGTGGCTAGGGTCCAATCGAATGAGGTGAGGCAGTGTCTGCTAGAGCACGGGGAGAAAACCTAGAGGACGTGATCCGGATCACAGATACGCTATGAAGTGAGTAGGATGCTCTCCCTCAATCCTACTACCCCATGGCCCACCGACAGCCTGTCGGCCGCTGCTACACTGCCTTATGCGACCCTGAAGTGCTACTTCTGCGGGAGGGATAAGCACAGCAGGTCCCAGTGTCCGGCGAGGAATGCCAGGTGCCAGAAGTGCCTTAAAAATGTTAACTTTGCTGTAGTCTGTTGCTCCAAAATGGCCACCGTCAAACACAGCGCCTCGTGTGAGGCCCAACCGTCACCCTCCCATTCAAACATCTTTTCTTCAGAGGTCTTGTCCAATGAGAGCGAGGGCTCCATCGCGAGGCAGCACCAGACGTCACGGGGCAGAAGCCGAGCATGGAAGGTGCAGCCCACCCTCGCCGTGATGACGTTGGCCTGCTTGGACCTCCCACATGGAGCAACGACCACCCAGGCCCAAGCCCTGACTTCGATGACCGACGCTGCCAACCAGGTACCCATTGCCACTGCCGATGCTGCCGAGCAGGGACCCACGGCCGCCGAGCAGGGACCCACGGCCGCCGAGCAGGGACCCACGGCCGCCGAGCAGGGACCCACGGCCGCCGAGCAGGGACCCACGGCCGCCGAGCAGGGACCCACGGCCGCCGAGCAGGGACCCACGGCCGCCGAGCAGGGACCCACGGCCGCCGAGCAGGGACCCACGGCCGCCGAGCAGGGACCCACGGCCGCCGAGCAGGGACCCACGGCCGCCGAGCAGGGACCCACGGCCGCCGAGCAGGGACCCACGGCCGCCGAGCAGGGACCCACGGCCGCCGAGCAGGGGCCCACGGCCGCCGAGCAGGGGCCCACGGCCGCCGAGCAGGGGCCCACGGCCGCCGAGCAGGGACCCACGGCCGCCGAGCAGGGACCCACGGCCGCCGAGCAGGGACCCACGGCCGCCGAGCAGGGACCCACGGCCGCCGAGCAGGGACCCACGGCCGCCGAGCAGGGACCCACGGCCGCCGAGCAGGGACCCACGGCCGCCGAGCAGGGACCCACGGCCGCCGAGCAGGGACCCACGGCCGCCGAGCAGGGACCCACGGCCGCCGAGCAGGGTCCCACGGCCGTCGCTACCGACACTGCTGACCTGGTACCCACTGATGCTACTGACCCGATACCCACCACCGGTACCTCCCACGACTGCCTGCCTGACCGCCCCACCACCGCCGACTGCAAGCAGCGACCCCCAGCATTTACTGTTGGCTGGCCGACACCCCTAGCAGGCTGCAGGCAGCAGCCCCAGCTCCACGATGCTGACAGCTCCAGCCTGACTGCTTCTGTGACGTCACCACGCACACGTAGTGCACTTCAGGCCCGACGCTGCGTGACGTCATTACGTAAGACTCCACTGTTCCCAGCACAGGTCGCTGCATCAGTGACCCTGGACCAGGATTGCCTCCATCCCCATACAAAAGCAATGGAACTAATTAAAGTGCATGGACACCATACCAATTGCTTATTTGACTCTGGGTGAACCAAAGGTTTTATCCGTCCAGACCTGGCCCACTGTTGCAGACAGGTCATTCTCCTCACTGACCAGAAGATTTAATTGGCGACCAGATCACACTCGACTGGGGTAAAGGGGTATTGCATGGTGACCCTGAAAGTCCAAGGCATCGCATTTACCGATTTTAAACTATTAGTCCTTCCCCCAACTGTGCACACCCGTATTCCTGGGACTGGATTTTCAGTACCAGTTCCGAACTGTTTCCCTGCACTATGGGGGGCCCCACGCCCCACTCTCTGTCTGTAACTACTCCACTTCGGAGGCCTCCTCCCAGCGACTGCCCACACCACCGGCCCCCATGCCCCAGCGCCCCACTTGTAGCCTCTCCAACCTCCAGGTTGCTCATCCAGCATTCTTCACAAATCTCACCCCTGGCTGGAAACCAGTGGCCACCAAAAGCCGGCAGTATAGTTAAGAAGACAGAAAATTAATCAGAAGTGAGGTGCGCAGACTGCTGGAGGAGGGCATTATCGAACCCAGCTCGTCCCTGGAGGGCCCAAGTGATGGTGGTTAAAAACGGGGAGAAGCCGGAGATGGTGGTTGACTACAGCCAGACAGTCAACCGCTTCACACTTCTGGATGCGTACCCCCTCCCACGGATCATGGATGTGGTGAATCAGATCGCCCAATACTGTGTGTTCTCCACCATTGACTTACGTTCAGCCTATCACCAGCTCCTGATCCACCGAGAAGACCGACTTTTCACGGCCTTTGTAGTGAACGGGCAGCTGTATCAATTCCTCAGGATACCCTTTGGGGTCATGAATGGTGTCGCGGTTTTCCAGCGGGAAATGGACCAGATGGTAGACCAGAATGGGCTAACAGCTACTTTCTTGTATCTGGACAATGTTACAATCTGTGGCCATAACACGCAGGACCATGATGCCAACCTCGAAATTTTTTCAGACTGCGATTCGGCTGAACATAACCTACAATTTCTACAAGTATGTCTTCCAGACCACTTGGCTCGCAATTCTAGGTTGTGTGGTGGAGAACTGGGTGGTAATGCCAGACCCTGACCGCATGCGTCCCCTCGTGGACTTGAACCCACCCCCCACACCCAAAAGGCACTCAGACGCTGTCTGGGTTTCTTTTCGTACTATGCCCAATGGGTTCCAGACTATGCCGACAAGGCACAGCCACACATCAAGATCACCTCCTTCACCGTGTCAACCGAAGCCAAAGCAGTCTTCGACCGCATCAAATTGGACATCGCCGCTGCAACGCTGCATGCCATCGACGAGTCCATTCCATTCCAAGTAGAGAGCGATGCAGCTGCCACTTTGAGCCAGGCTAGCCGGCTGGTAGCCTTCTTCTCCAGGACCCTCCAGGGCCCTGAGAGCCGATACTCCTCTGTCGAGAAGGAGGCCCAGACCATAGTCGAAGCAGTACGTCGTTGGAGACACTACCTCACTGGCAGGCGTTTTACACTGCTGACTGACCAACGCGCAGTCTCGTTCATGTTTAGCAATACCCAGCAAGGTAAGATCAAGAACGACAACATCGCTAGGTGGAGAATCGAACACTCCACCTTCAATTATGACATACTGTACCGGCCTGGTAAACTTAACGACCCGCCAGATGCGCTCTCCAGGGGACTTGAACCAACATACAACTGGACAGGCTGCAGAGACTCCACGAGGAGCTCTGTCATCCAGGGGTCACTAGGTTCGCGCACTTTGTTAAGGCTCACAACCTGCCTTACACGGTCGAGGAGATTCGCTCCATGACCCGAGCCTGCCCGGTGTGCGGTGAGTGTAAGCCCCACTTCTTCGTCCAGAGATCACCCACGTCATCAAAGCCACCCGACCCTTTGAACACCAAAGCGTGGACTTCAAGGGGCCCCTACCATTGACCAACCATAACACCTACATTCTTACAGTGATCGACGAGTATTCTCGCTTCCCGTTCACTCTGCCCTGCTTGGACACGACCGCCTCCTCAGTCGTAGAAGCCTTGCACAGCATCTTCGCCATCTTCTGGTACCCCAGTTACATCCACAGTGACCGGGGGTCCTCGTTTATGAGCGCCGAGCTGCGGCAGTACTTCCACCCATTTTTTTTTTGCATCATTGATTTAGCGAGGGGTGATTTACAATATTGAGTTAACCGAACAACCAACAACACATTTAACTTCTTGCGAGGTTGCATACAAAAGGAGTGTATACTAAGTGGCTGGATTTTTTGGAGCAGTGATATCCAGAGGAATTTTAGGATACCAATTCACTTTCTCTGAAAGTGGAAATGCAAATAGATAGGATGGTTAAAAAAAAGGCAAATGGCATGTTTGCCTTCAGTGTGGAAATTTTTTTTATAGAGAATGTTAGGTCCTGGGGAGGTGGTGCAAGCAGATATAATAGCATCATTTAAGAAGCATTTCAATAGGTAAGTGAGCAGGAAGGGAATGGAGGGATGCAGTCCAAGTGCAGGCAGATGGGATTTGTTTAGATTGGCATCATAGTTGACGTAGACATGGTGGAGTAAAGGGCCTCGTCCGGTACTGTTAAAGAAAGACTGCAGATTCTGGGGTTGTGTGCAATACACAAATATGCTGGGAAAATTCAGCAGGCCACGCAGCATCCATAAGGGTACCAACGTTTCGGGCCTGGACCCTTCATCAAGCATAAGAAAAAACAGGTAGGCACCTGAATAAAAAGATGAGGGTTTCCGATGCTATACTGTTAATGTACTAATTAAGACGCGCTCCCCCCCCCACCAAGATCTTTTTTATATTTTAATCAAGCACCCTCTCTTTTAAACACCATCAGGCACAAGCCTTCCCTGTCTAAGCTTTCCTCATGAGGCCAGGGCCCATTCAAGGTCATTATCTTAGAAGTCTTGTCTGAACAGGTTCCAACACATTGTCATGTTATTTCGTGAAGGATATTAATGATAGACGTTGCTGTCTTATTTCAGTTGATTTCTCATCAATGCCTATATAACTGGGCCATAACCTATATATTTTAGTATTTAATTCCCCAAGCAGTGAACAGCAACATACTCTCATAATTACTTGCTGTATCTGCATATTAGCCTTTTGCAACTCGTGCATTGAGATACCCAGAACGCTTCACACATCTGAAATCCTGTTATTTAGATAAAATGCTGCTTTTTTAAAATTTTTAACGGAACATAGAATATTACAGCACAGTATAGGTTCTTTGTACCATGATGTTGTGCTGACCTATATAATCCTGCTCAACAATCTGAATCTTCCATACCTCTATTTTGCTTGCATCCATGTGCTTGTCTAAGAGTACCAGGCTTAACCACCACCCCTGTCAATGCATTCCGGGAACCCATTACTCTGTGTATATTTAAAAAAAACTTGCCCCTTGCATCTCCCCCTAAACTTTCCTCCATCACCTTTTGCTGCTGGTATTTGCTGCTATTGCCCTGGGAAAAAGGTGATGGCTGTCCACCCTATCCCATATTCTTGTAGGCTTCAATTAAGTCACTACTCATCCTTTGTTCCAAAGAGTAAAGCCCTAGCTTGGTTAACCTTGCCTCATTAGACACATTTTCCAACCCTGGTAAATCTCCTCTCCACCCTCCAAAGCTTCCCCATCCTTCCTGCAATGAGGCACCAGAATTTAACACAATATCCAAGTGAGGACTGACCAGAGTTTTAGAGAGTTGCAACATTACCTCATGACTCTTGAACTCAATCCTCCAACTAATGAAGGCCAGCATACCATAAGCCTTTATTATACTATCAACCTTGAGAGATCTGTGGATTTGGATCCCAAGGTCCCTCTGTCCTTCTACACTGTTAAGAATCCCACCATTAACTATATACTCTACCTTCAATTTTGACCTTTCAAAAAAAGCATCACTTCACACTTACCGGGATTGAACTCCATCTGCTACTTTACCACTCAACTCTGCAACCTGTCCATAACCTACAATGTTGTACATGATCCATAACTCTTCCAACCTTCGTGTCATCTGCTAATATACTGACCCATCCCTCTACTTCTTCATCCATGTCATTCATAAAAATCACAACAATTAGAGGTCCCAGAGCACATCTCTAGAGAAATCCACTTGTCATTTACCTCCAGGCAAAATTGACTCCATCTACTACTGCCCTCTGTTTCTGTGGGCAAACCAATTCTGAAACAACACGGCCAAGGTTCCATGGATCCCATGCCTCATGACTTTCTGAATGAGTCTACCATGGGGGACCTTGTCAAATGCCTGACTAAAATGCATATGCACACATCTACCACCCTACCCTCATCAGTTTCTTTTGTTACTTCCTCAAAACACTCAATTAGGCTCATGAAGCACAATCTGCTCCTCACAGAACCATGCTGACTATCCCCGAGAAAACTATTCTTTAAATGTTTGTGAGTCCTCTTCAATAGTTTGCCCACCACTGAAATAAGACTCACTGCTCTATAACTTCCCAGGATTCTCCCTATTACCCTTTTTAAACAAGAATATTACATTTTCCATTCTTCAATCGTCCAATATTTTCCCCCCCCCCACCCCCCCCCCCCCTGCCCCCGGTAGCCCAGGAAGACAAAATTCATTGCCAATGCCCCAGCAATCTCTTCTCTAGTTTTCTGTAGTAACTTGGGGTATATCTCATCCGATCCTAGGAACCTATCAGTCCAAATGTTTTTAAGAAGATCCAGTTATTCCTCTTTCTTAACCTCAATGTGCTCCAGCACACAAGGTTATTCTATACTGACCTCACATGGACTAAGGTCCCTCTGGTATTCATTTAGGACCTTCTCTTCCTCCGGGCACATGTTGCCTCTTTTATCCTTAAGCGGCCATACCTTAATTCTCATTATACGTTCTTCATGTATGCATAGAATGCCTTTGGATTTTCTTTAATCTTACTTGCCAAGGCCTTCTTGGGTCCCCTTCTAGCTCTTCTAAATTCTTTTTTAAGTTCCTTCCTGCCTACAATTTAATTCTCATTAATCCTTCCTGTCTTTTGCTGCGTAAATCTTGTGCATGCTTCATTCTTCCTCTTAACTAGTTGTCAATAGACAATAACTGCAGGGGTAGGCCATTTGGCCCTTTGAATCAGCGGTGTCATTCACTGTGATCATGGGTGATCATCCACAATTATTACCCTGTTCCAGCCTTCTCCCCATATCCCTATCTTTAAGAGCTCTAACACTTTCTTGAAAGAGAATTGGCTTCCAATGCCTTCTGAGACACCATTCCATCTGTTTTGTCAGCCACATTTCCCTTTATCCTACCATCTTCTAATGAGTTAAACCTATCCAGAACCCCATGCAACTGGTCACTAAACATTCTCCACATTACTTCTGTACTTTTCCCTGAGAACATCTGTTCTCAATTTACTCTCCCCAGTTCAAATCATAATTAACCCTTCCCTAATTATTCACTTCTCCATTTTGTCTACACCTCTGCTTGTCCACAGTTATTGCTAACGTTAGAGAGTTGTGGTCACTTTCACCGAAGTGCTCCCCCACTGAGAAATCTGTCACTTGACTGGGTTCATTATCCAGTACTAGATCCAGAATAGTCTCTCATCTAGTTTGCTTGACCACATACTATGTCAGGAATCCTTGAACACACCTGACAAATTCTTCCCCCATCTTTTCCCCCCTTGCAGAAAAGGAGGTGCCAGACAAAATTTAGGAAGTTGAAATCTCATACAGCAATAACCCTGTTATATCTGCACCATTCAAAAATCTGCCTACTTATTTGCTCCTCAGTATCCCAAGGGCTATTAGGGGGCCTTTAGACTATTCCCAATGGAGTGATCGCTCCCTTCCTGTTTTGACAATCCCTCCACTACTACTCCTGATTAGTAATACTACTGCCCTGCCCCCACTCCTTCACCTCCCTTCTGCCCCCACTCCTTCACCTCCCTTCTGCCCCCACTCCTTCACCTCCCTTCTGCCCCCACTCCTTCACCTCCCTTCTACCCCTTTTAAAGCAACTAAGTCCTGGTACCTGCATCAGTCAAGTCTTTGAAATGGCCATGACATTGTAATTCTATGTACTGATTGATAGAACATAACAGTCCAAAAACAGCTTCTTCAAGTTTAAAACATCCCTAATAGCTCTAGCAAACCTCTCCATCAGGCTATTGGTTCCCTTCCAGTTCAGGTGTAACCCATTCTTTTTATGTGGATCGTATCTTCCCCTGAGAGATCTCAATGATCTAGAAACCTAAAACCCTGCCCCCCTGCACTAATATTCAGCCACATATTCATCTGCCATCTCATCCTTTTTTTGCTCTCACTGACGTGTGGCATTGGCAGCAATTCTGAGATTAGTACCCTTGAGGTCATCAGAACCTCATCCCTTTAACTACCTATGTTGTTGATACAAATATGTCCTGCTAAGGACATATGTCCTTTTTTTCACAATGCCATGGACCTGATCTAAGATTTCCTTGACCCTGGCACCCGTGAGGCAGCAAACTATCCCGGTGTCTTTTTCATGTCCATGGAATCTGCTCTATACCCCTCGAACTATTGAATCCTCAACCACTGCTCTCTCTTCTCCCTCTTTCCCTTCTGAGCTACATGCCCAGGCTCAGTGCTAGATCTGTTCACTGGCTTTGCCCTGGTAGGTTGTCCCTCCATCAGTATCTAAAGCAGGATACTAATTGAGAGGAACAGCCGCAGGGATACCCTGCACTACCTGCCTGCTTGCCTTACCTTTCCATCATCCAAAAGTCCACACCTCCCTGCCTCCTGCAATTTTGGTGTGACTACCTCCCATCTATGAACTCCTCATTCTCCCATACTAGCTGAAGGTCATTGAGCTGCAGGTCCAGTTCCCTAACATAATCAGCAAGAAGCTGCATCTCAATGCATTTCGTGCAGAAGTAGCTATCAGGGAGATGGCATTTCTTGACAAAATAGAAAATGTCATATTTTCTCATCCTCTATTTATTAGATTTTTGTCCATGTACCTAATTAATCTATCTCCCTCTGAAACTTTCAAATATCTTCTTCACAACTTGCTTACTATTTTGTCAGAGAAAATTATAGCACAGAAAAGGCCTTTCAGCCCATGATGTTGAGCTGACCTTCAGTGCCCTCCATAATGTTTGGGACAAAGACACTTTTTTCCCCTTTTATTTGCCCCTATGCTGCACAGTTTTAAATTTGTAATCAAACAATTCACATATAATTAAAGTGCACATTCCAGATTTTATTCAGGGTTATTTGTATACATTTTAGTTTGACCATGAGGAAATTACATCACTTTTTATACATAGTCCCTTCACTTCAGGGCACCATAATGTTTGGGTCATTTGGCTTCACAGGTGTCTGATTCCTCAGGTATGTTTCATTGCTTCATTAGTACAGGAATCACAGAGCTAGACTTGAATATAGCCTTGAATAAAATTTGGAATATGTACTTTAATTACTTGAATTTTTTGATTACAAATTTAAAACTGTGAAACATGGGTAAATAAAGGAAAAAAGTGACTTTGTCCCAAACATTATGGAAGGCACTGTATATAAACCAAATCAACTTACTAAATCTTCTCAATTTTTTTGCATCCATGTGCCTGTCCAAATGTCTCCATTGTACCAGCCTCCACCTCCACACCTGGCAATGCAATCTTGGAACCCACAACTCTCTGGTTTTTAAAAAAAAAACTTGCCTCTGATGTTTCCCTTAAACTTTCCTCCCCTCACCATATTTTAAATGTCTTTATCCAAATAATTTATCAAAATTGAAAAAAAAGTTGAGGCCCCAGGCCCAATCCCTGTAGCAAACAGTGATAGACATACTTAAGCCTGCTTTCTTTTTCCTGTTTGCCAGCCAATTTACTATCCACACCGGTTGTCTCCCATACAATGTTTTTCTGTTCCACAATCATTTTTAATACAAAATCTCAATGGATTCTCATTACTCCAATTAGCCCCATTCTATTCAGTCAGTTCTTGGAGGTGACCACTTAGTCAGTGTCTATAAAGGCAAATTAATTGAGCAAACAGTGAGCTGCTGTAGGAACTCAGTGGGTCAGAAACAATACATGGGTAAAAATGGTCAGACAACATTTTGGGTTGGTGCCCTTTTGCATTAATTGTGGCATGCAGGGCTAATGTTCGTAGTCTACTGTAGGGAGACCGTCCTTGATGTCCAAGGTTTGTTCCACAATAGCCTTGCATAATGTAAAAGAAGAAAATCTAATTAGTCTGCTTTCAGGATAAAGAGTATGCACACAAAGTGTATAAAAGTAATTTAGTTGATTTTACCCTCAAATTCATAAAATTAGTAAAGTAATATAGAGAAGGAAATGTTAATTTTCAGGTGAATGGTTTGGAAAATAGATCATAATGTACCCTTTAATATTTCTTGTTTGTAACATAATATGAATGAAATCTTTACAGCCCTGCATACCTACTACAATTCAATTTGGAGTATATATCTGCTTTAATAAACAGGTAAGTTAACAAGTTTAATTTATCTTCAATCTTATTGTACTAAATCCTAGTATTTGAAGATATGGTTTTTGTGTGGATTTTAATGACCCACAAATGAAAAGAGATGTACATCTTCTTTGACCATCAAAGACCAATTACTCACCCAATGATTTCAAGGAGATAAAAAAACATGTTGAATATTATTTGTTGCATACTTGATTCCTCTGAGTTATTGGAGCTTAACTTGAAGAGGTGAGTACAGCTGTCATCTAATAATTCCCAATTAACTCTATGGGATTGGATCGGAAACTTTCAAAGCCTAGAAAGTAGGGTCACTTGGCCAGAGTGGAGAAAAATCACAGGTCGGCCAAATTTTATTTAGCCCCACTGACTCATCCACATTTATTGAGCAGAAATCGTCGAATAGTGATTTTCCAAAAAAATATTTTGTTCATTCATGTATCCTGGTGACAGTGAGACCCATCCCTAATTGACCTTGATTTGAGGTGCCTCCTGGGTCATCTTGAACACAGAGAGTGGACTGGATAAAGAAAAGTTTTCTCCCCTGAGCTGATGATCCAAATGTTTTTTTTACAATTTGGGAGTTTTGTGGTAAACATTACTTGATAGTAGTAGCTCATGCAGTATCTTGCCTGATTTTGCTTGACTAATTACAGAACAGTAATTGCCCCTCCATAAATCTTCATCCACGAAGCCAAGCCAAAGAAAGAAAAAAAAAGAATTAAAAACGTTTTATCTCAGATTTATTGTCAGAGTACATATATGACATCACATACAACCCTGAGATTCTTTTTCCTTCAGGCAAGGTAGAATTGGTAGTTCAAAATAAACTGTGCACATGTAAACAAATAAAGAAATGTAAACTGTGCAATACAGAGAGGAAGAAAAACAATAAAGTGCAAAATCTAAATAGGTCATAGCAAATCTAAATGGGTCCTATGCATTAAATGGTAGCTATTGAGATGTGCAGAGCAACAAAGGGATTGAGGAGTGATGGTAAATAGTACCCTCAGGGCTGATACTCAGTTAGATGGTGTGGTGACGAAGGCATTTGGAATGTTGGCCTTCATAAATTGGAGTATTGAATTCAAGAGTAGGGAGGTTATGATGAAATTGTACAAAGCATCGGTGAGGCCAAATTTGGAGTACTGTGTACAGTTTTGGTCACCAAATTATAGGAAAGATGTAAACAAAATAGAGAGAGTGCAGAGAAGGTTCACAAAAATGTTGACAGGATTTCAAGGTTTGAGTTGCAGGGAAAGGTTGTGCAGACTGGGGCTTTTTTCTCTGGAGCCTAGAAGATTGAGGGGGGACTTGATAGAGGCGTTTAAGATTTTAAAAGGGACAGACAGAGTAAACGTGGATAGGCTTTTTCAATTAAGAGTGGGGGAGATTCAAACTAGAGGGCATGGTTTAAGATTGAAGGGGGAAAATTATAAGGGGAACGTGAGGGGAAATTTCTTTGTGCAAAGGGTGGTAGGGATGTGGAATGAGCTTCCGGTAGACGTGGTCGAGGCGGGATCATTGGTTACATTTAAGGAAAGACTGGATCGTTACATGGAGAGGAGAGGACTGGAGGGGTATGGACCGGGTGCTGGTCAGTGGGACTAGGAGGGTGGGGATTTGTTACGGCATGGACTAGTAGGGCCGAACTGGCCTGTTCTGTGCTGTAAGTGGTTATATGGTTATATATAAAAGTAAGAGTCCTTAAATGAGTCCCTGATTATGTTTGTGGATGAGGAGTCTGATAGTGGAGGGGGAGCAGCTGTTCCTGAACCTGGTGATGCGAGTCTTGTGGGACCTAGACCTCTTTCCTGATGGCAGCAGCAAAAACAGAGCATGTGCTGGATGATGTGGCAGCTTAATGATTGTTGGTTCTCTCAGATGGCAGTGTTTCCTGTAGATGTTCTTGATGGTGGGGAGGGTATAGCCTGTGATGTCCTGGGCTGCATCCACTATCTTTTCCAGGGCTTTATGTTCAGGGATATTGGTGTCCCCATACCAGACCACGATGCAGCTGGTCAGCACACTTTTCACCACCAGATGTCATATCAAACCTCCACAAACTCCCGAGATACCAAATCTCCACAAACTCCTGAGGAAGTAGAGGCTCTGATGTGCTTTCTTCACAATGTTAATTCCAGGAAAGATCCTCTGAGATAGTGACTCCCGAGAACATAAATTTTGTCACCCTCTCCACCTCTGATCCCCCAATGATCACTGGATCGTACACCTCTGATTTTCCCTTCCTGAAATTATCAATCAGCTCCTAGGTTTTGGTGATATTGAGTGCGAAGTTGTTGATGCACCATTCAGCCAAGTTTTCAATCTCCATCCTGTATGCTAACTCATTGCGTCTTTTTATACATGGTATTCAGTGAATTTGTAAGTGATGTTGTCATATTGAGCCACACAGTCAAGTGTGTAGTGAATAGAGCAAGGGTCTAACAGTGTGCTCTGGTACTGATGGAGATTGTGGCGGAGATGTTCTTACCAATCCTCATTGATTATGGTCTGGAGGTGAAGAAATCTAGGATGCTTAGAGGAAATTGGAAAATATATTTTACAGTGTTGATAAGCTTTGTTCTCAAAGCAAATATTTGAAAGAAGAGAATAAGATTTATCAATTAATATTTAAGCTTCTGTCTTGATGGATTTATTTAGAAATTGATCTTTTTATATAGAAATTAAAGTGAAATTTATACTTTGTAATAAAAAACTTTTTGAATTTTCCCTTCTGTATACATTAACTATTTATTCTAATGACAGGACAGAGGAATCCGTTTTGTCTAAAGGATTGGTAAGTATTTTTATTTACGTATCAGCCAAACATGCACTGTCTATTTGAAACTTGTTGAGTCTGCAGAACTTTCACTGCTAACTTCTGTACTGCTCTATCAAACATAGTTAAGTAATAATCAAATCTATAAGCATCTTCTAATGTGACAATGTATTTCTTTTTGAAAACTGACCACATCTACACTTCAATGCACGCCTCTGAATTAGTTTTCCCTCTTTCAGGAATTATACGAACGTTGCTTATTAACCATAGAAGATAATAATCTTTCCCACAAGCATTTGGAAATCAAAAATATTCTTCAAGTTCCACAGGTAATTTACAATGCATTAATAAAGTGAATATACATGCCACAGCTTTAATTTACATAGCATTTAAACAAAATCTAAGATCTATTATTTTATGTACTTCTGGATAACATTTTTACTAGATAATTTCTCAAATTTCTTTCTGTAGGATTTAGTGAGCGTGATTACACTCTGTCCTTTTGAACATGTGGTATGTATTAATGACACTAATTAAAGATGATAGAATGGTTTATTTGTATGGACCTTTAGACATGAAAATGACAATGTGTTGATCATGGTAGAATTCATTTCTAAATTAGATAAATATAATGAACATAAAAGACAGAATAGAAAGAATTCCTGAAATGCACTCAAGAAACTATTTCTTTGATGTGTTGGAGCATGTTTGAATAAGTTTGCTGAACATTTGATTATAACATAGGTTTAAAATAGCTTCAGAAAGGAGGAAACATTTAAAAATTGTATAACACGAGAGCCAAATTTAAGTAGAGATCTAGCCAATTGGACGAGAATAAAAAAAACCAGTGCCAACTGGTAGTTGAACAAAGATAGAATTTCCAAACACTTATTTTAACCTAAGATAAGAAAAATAAACTGATAAGAAATTGAAGATTAAGAAAGGAAATAAGACAGCAAAAGAAATTAGTGAATATAGTCAAGGCCAACAGAAAAGAATCCCAAAAATATTTTTAAAATACACACACTAAAAGGACAATCAAGATTAGAAAGAGAGAAATTAGGGTCCAGATCATCTTTTAGAGGTTGAAGATGTACCTGATGTACCAAACAAGCAATCCCCTTTCACTAGAGAAGAAAAGAGCTTCTAAAGTAAAGATGGGTACTTTTGGACAGGTTGGATTGACTTAGTACACCTGCCCACTGCATTTCTGAAAATGGAGCAGCCAGCCTATTTTCCAGAAGGTTTAGTTTTTGTACAATTCCCACTTTTGGACAGCAGGTTTTTGAATAAAGACCTCTAGTGATTTTCAAAAGGGGAAAAAGTAAACGCTGAAGCAAATGTACTGAACAATAGGGAAAGGATAGGCGATTGAGACTAAAGAATTGACAGAGGCAACATGGTTTGAATGGTTTCCTTTTTGTGTTACTTCATAATTGTGATTGGCTTTTCAATGTTTTAGCGGAAATGGAGCCTGAAGATATTCCAGCAAAACATTGACAAATTTGATTCAGAGGGAAAATATACATTATTTAAGTGAGTACTGTTTGGAATGGATTGATTTTATATTTAAGATTATGTTTTTAATATCTGCAATTTTTTGCAAGATATTAAAATATATGGAATACAGTTCACATTCTTACCTTGGGATTTATAGAAGCCCACATATCAAACCTGTTAATCATGTTAGTATAAAACCTCTTAGCAAAAATATCATAATATTTCAAACGTAGCCCAAATAGATGTGGTATTTTTTAAAAAGGAAACATTAAAGAAATACAAAATAAATAAAAATCTCCAATAAATTCCCCCACCCACTATAAACTTTAAAAAAAAAAAGAGGGACAAGAAATCCACAATAGGAGTACTTCACTTTCTGATGCTTCTAGTCATATGAATATTTATACAGATCTATAAGTGAGAGGATATGTTCGAGATTCATTTAAATTTTAAAACCAACAGTTTGTAAATATGGGCTTCATATTTCACAAAATGTATGATATTTATCTCTTATGTAATTTTCTCAGTGGAATACAACTCCGAACTTTTGCATGCCATCTATCCATTCCAAGATCCGTATCTGACTTCCAGGTTATAGCAATACATTTTCTGAATATTGCCAAGGCAATTTGAACACATTTTACTTGATAAATATTCAGTTCTAATTTAGGTTTAATCCCTCTAACATCTCCCAGTAAAAATAACATTGGATCCTATGGGAATCTTACTCCAGTTATTTGTTTTAATAAATTACCCAAATCAATCCAAAACAGTTTAATTGTGGAACACTGCCAAGTTGAATGCAAAAAATGTACCAATTTCTTATCCACATCTAAAACATAAATCTGAATAAATATAATTCATATTATGTAACTTTTATGGTGTTAAATATAACTGTTGAATAAAATTATATTGAACAAACCCGATAACTCACATTTATTGTACTTTTCAAACTCTATAAATCTGAATCCATCTACATTCATCTATTTTCTTATTAAAATCTACCTCCCATTATGTCTTGAATTATGAACTCCTTTTCAAGCCTTCTTTTGTAATATATACATCTTTGAAATGAATTTCTTTACATCCCTAGTACTTAATAATAATTCTACTTCTGTCTCCGCTGGTAATACTAAATCTTGACCAAATATTTCACAAAAATCTCTTAATTTGATGATAACAAAATTTTGCATTTTCCAATATCTTAAACTTTTCCTTCATTCTACTAAAAGTAATAAATTTTCAGGCTTCGAAACAATCTTTAAATTTCTTAATGCCACATTTTGTCAAATTAAAAAAAATATATTTTCCATAGAAAATGTGATGTCTATTTTGAAATAAAGGTGTTCCTCCAGACATTAAACCTCTTCCTCCAATCTCTTTATCAATTTTATTCCAAAGTTTAATTAAATGTTTCAGCATGGGTGTTTCTCTATTTGCTGTTAACAATCTTGTGGATCTGTTTCTCCTATTTTATCAAGTTCTATATTTACCCATGCTGGAACATTATTTAACTCATACCTAACATTAATAAATCTCAACTGTGCTGCTTTATAATAATTCATAAAATTGGGGAGCTGTAAATCTCCAAAATCATATTTCTACATCAATTTTTCCCAAAGAAACCCTAGCCATTTTCCTTTTACATAAAAATCTTCTAACACAAACACTAAATTCCTTAAAACTTTTTTGAGGAATTGAAATTGGAATTGATTGAAATAAATACTGCATTTAAGGAAAAACATTCACCTTGAGACAATTTACTCTACCTATCAAAGTAATAAGTAACATATTCTGTTTTTCAAAATACTCTTTAATTTTATTTAATAAAGATAAATAATTTAATTTAAATAAGTTTGTCAAATCTGATTGGACACGAATACCTAAATATTTTATTCCAAGATCTGGTCATCTAGGTTCAATTACTTCCTTACATTTCTGATAATCTCCATTGACTAAAGACATAATTTCACTTTTCTCCCAATTAATTTTATATCCAGATATGTTTCCACATTCTTTTATCCTAATTTTGTTGTTGCAAAGAATTTAAAGGATCTGTAAAATAAATAAAAATATCATCTGCAAATAAATTTATTTCATATTCTTCTTGCTTCACCTTAATACCCACAATCTTTGAATCTTGTCTTATTAATTAAGCTAACGGTTTTATTGCTAATATAAAAAAAGCTGGTGACAATAAGCAACCTTGTCTACTTGATCTTGTTAATTAAAAAGATGTTGAAATCTGTCCATTTGTCACTACTTTTGCAATAGGTTTTTATACATAATTTTAACCCAATCTATAAACATTGAACCCAATTTACAATTTTCTAAAACTTTAAAGAGGAAATCCCATTCGAATCTATCAAATGCCTTTTCAGCATCCAAGTCACTGCCATACTCGGGTCTCCCCTTTTTTGAACCAAATGTATCAACTAAGAAACCTCACTACTTTATGTGCAGATTTCTAACCCTTACCAAATTCAGTTTGATCTATATTTATTAATTTCAGTAAATATTTTGCAAATCTATTTGCTAATATTTTATAATCAACGGGGGGGGGGGGTGGGGTGCATGGTGCCGCAGGATTGGCGTATTGCAAACGTGTTTCCTCTGTTTAAAAAGGGCTCCAGGTGTAGGACCAGCAATTATAGGCCAGTAAGTTTGACATTGGTGGTCGGTAAACTAATGGAAAGTATTCTTAGGGATAATATGTATAAGTATCAAGGGAGGCAGGGACTGATCAGGGACACCCAACATGGGTTTGTGCAGGGAAGGTCATGTTTGACAAATCTTGTTGAATTTTCTGAGGAGGTGACTAGGAAGGTTGATGAGGGTAGAGCAGTAGAAGTAGTCTATCTGGATTTCAGTAAGGCCTTAGATAAGGTTCCACATGGAAGGTTGGTAAGGAAGGTTCAGGTGCTAGGTATTGTTGAGATAGTCAAATGGGTTCAACGGTGTTTAGAAAGTAGATGCCAGAGAGTCATGGTGGATAACTGTCAGAATGGAGGCTGGTGACCTCAGGGATTGGTGTTGGGTCCCTTGTTGTTTGTCATTTATATTAATGATTTGGATAATGGACTGGTAAATTGGGTGAGTAAATATGCGGACAATACAAAAATAAGGGGAGTTGTAGATAGTGAGGAGGGTTTTCAGAGACTGCAGAAGGATTTGGACGGCTTAGAAGAGTGGGCTGAAAGGTGGCAGATGGAGTTTAATACTGATAAGTGTGAAGTGCTTTACTTTGGGAAGAATAATCAAAACAGGGCGTATGCAGTGAAGGGGGGGGCATTGAGGAATGCAAAGGAACAGAGAGATCTTGGAATAATGGTTCATCATTCTTTGAAAGTGGATTCTCATGTAGACAGAGTGGTGAAGAAGGCTTTTGGTTTGCTGGCCTTCATAAATTAAAGCATAGAATTATAGGAGTTAGGAGGTGATGTTGAGACTATTCAAGGCATTGGTGAGGCCAAGTTTGGAATATTGTGTGCAGTTCTGGTCTCCAAAATATAGGAAGGATATCAATAATGTAGAGAGGGTGCAGAGATTACTAAAATGTTGCCTGGATTGCAGTATCTAGAATATGGAGAAAGATTGAGTAGACTGAGTCTTTATTCATTGGAGCGTAGAAGGTTGGGGGGGATTTGATAGAGGTATATAAAATTATGAAGGGAATAGAGTAGATGTGAATAGTGTTACGAGCCCAAAGGACCCCAAAACTCAGCAGCAATAGACACTCACCAAGACAAGTAGTTACTTAAACAAAAGTTGTTTTTAATTATCTTTAAACATGAAAACAGAATGAAACTTTAACTTATCTCTATACTTAACCAACCCAAATTAACCCCCTTCTAATTCTAAGTGCACATGTATGATGTGTGTGTAAATTTAAACAACACAAACAATAAGGTAAGGCTTTTTAAGCATTAAAATAATGTTTAATTATCACCCCAAAAAAATGCTGGCCATCGCCAATCATCGACATGTCCCCACTGAGTCCCCACGTACCGGGAACCCAAGGGTCCTGCTCCTGCCCGGGAACCCAAGGGTCCTGCTCCTGCCCGGGAACCCAAGGGTCCTGCTCCTGCCCGGGAACCTGAGATCCCTATTGTCGCAGGGAGCCTGAGGTCTGCTGCTGCCAGCATCAGGAGCCCATGGTCCATTGTTGCAGGAGCCTGAGGTCCTCAGTCAGTTCGGCTCAGAAATAATTTCGGATAAATAAGATTTTGGAGAATCTGATTTTGGATCATCGGAGTTGTACTGTAGTTACAATATGACTTTGGTATTTTTATACTTAATGTAGGCAAGCATATGTTATGCCTTCCTTATCATCCTTTCTCCTTCTGCGGCCACTTTCAAGGTTTAATGGTCCCAAACTCCCAGATCTGCACATCAAAGCTTCAATAGTCTGGCCATTAATTGCACATGCTACCCTTACATTTGACCTCACAAAGTGCAACATTTCACCCTTGTCCAGATTAAACTTCACCTCCTTTGAAATTGTGAAAAAAGGAAACAAACTAGCTTTTTACTTTCCAAATTGATTACCTTTAATCATGGCTTCAAGAAAGGAAGATGAAATTCGTGAGTTGCTTTGTTCTTCATCTTGATTTAAGGCTGGAAATTTCACGTTACTAGGAACTTTCATGTGTATAGGAATTTCATCCAAGGGGTTAATGAAAAAATGATCACATTTCCAAAGTTAAATGCTCATCTGACACTGCATTAACTAAGTAGTTTATGTAGCCTCTGTGGTACCTCCACACTGCAAGCCTAGACCTTGGCTATTGGATCCCCTGATTGATTTATGAGTGCACTCCACATGATAAGAAGATTTTGTTCTTAATTTTGTCCTGATATCAATAGTCATACAGCGTGAAAACAGCTCCTTTGTCCCAACTTGCCCATCCCAACCAAAATGTCCCACTCACACTAGTTCAACTTGCCTGCATTTGATCCAAATCACTCTAAACCTATCCTATCCATGTATTCATCCAATTTTTCTTTTAATAGTACCTGCCGCAACTACATCCTCAGGCACCCCACTCCATACACAATAAGACCTTCAAGACATGCAAGTATAATTGGTGGAAAGCAGTGTCTATTATGTAACTGAAGCTTGGATGTTGTGTTTTAAGCTTCACATGTTCAATAGTCTCAAATTACTGAACTGAGGAGTTAAACATAGAAGCAGGAGTAGGTCATTTGGCCCTTTGAGCCTGATCCGCCATTCAGTGAGATCATGGCTGATCTTAAAGTTCAGTACCCCGTCCCCACCTTCTCTCCGTAACCCCTAATTCCCTTATACTGAAGAAATATATCTAATTCCCTCTTAAATATATTCAATGAACCTGCCTCTACTGCTCTCTGTGGCAATGAATTCCACAGATTCACCACCCTCTGGGTCAAGAAATTCCTCCTCATCTCGGATCTAAATGGTTTGCCTATTATCCTCGAACCATGGCCCCAGGTTCTGGACTCCCCCCACCATCGGAAACATCCCTTCCGCATCCATTCTGTCCAGTCCTGCCAGAATTTTATAAGTCTCTATGAGACTTATCAATCTTCTAAACTCAGGCGAGTACAATCCCAATTTGCGCAATCTTTCCTCATAAGTTATTCCTGTCATTCCAGGTATCAGCCTGGTGAATCGCCTTTGCACTCCCTCCATTACAAGAACATCCTTCCTCAGTTAAGGCGACCAAAACTGCACAGAATACTCCAGGTGTGGTCTCACCAAGGCTCTGTACAACTGCAGTAAGGTATCCTTATTCCTCAAATCCTCTTGATATGAAGGCCAACATACCATTTGCCTTTTTAACCGCCTGCTGTACCTGCATGTTCGCCTTCAGTGACTGGTGCACAAGAACCCCTAGGTCTCTCTGCACTTCCCCATCTCCCAATCTATTGCCATTCAAATAGTAATCTGCCCTCCGATTTGTATTATCAAAGTGGATAACCTCACATTTATCCACATTGTAGCGCATTTGCTATGTATCTGCCCAGTCCCCCAACTCATCTAAATCACACTGGAGCTTCCTGACCCCCCTCTTCAGTGCACACAACCCCTCCTAGCTTAGTGTCGTCTGCAAATTTGGAGATATTACATCCAATCCCCTCATCTAGATCATTAATGTAAATTGTGAACAGCTGGGGTCCCAGTACAGCTCCTTGTTGCACCCCACTGGTCACCGCCTGCCACTCAGAAAATGAGCCGTTTATCCTAACTCTCTGTCTCCTATCTGCTAGCCAGTTCTCAATCCACATCAATTCCTTGCCCCCAATCCCATGAGCCTTGATTTTGCATCCCAGTCATTTATGTGGAATATTGAATGCCTTTTAGAAATCCAGGTACACCACATCCACTGGCTCTCCCCCATCTATTTTACCTGTCACCATCTCAAAGAATTCCAATAGATTTGTCAAGCATGATTTACCTTTTGTAAATCCATGTTGACTCTGTCCGATCCCTTCTCTGCTAGTCATATGCTCCGCTAGTACATCCTTATTAATGGATTCCATCATTTTGCCCACTACTGATGTCAGGCTCACCGGCCTATAATTCCCCGCTTTTTCTCTACCCCCCTTTTTAAATAGTGGGGTAACATTAGCTACCCTCCGATCCATGGGTACTGATCCTGAGTCTATCGAGTTCTGGAAAATAATTCTTAAAGCATCTGCTATCTGAATGTCCACTTCTTTAAGTACCCTAGGATGTAGATTATCAGGCCCTTGGGATTTATCGGCCTTCAATTTCCCCAAGACCATGTCCTTAGAGATACTGATTTCTTTCAGTTCCTCCCTTGCATTAGTCTCTATGTTTCCCAACATCCTTGGGAGGTTATTTGTATCCTCTCTTGTAAAAACAGAACTAAAGTAAGAATTTAATTGGTCTGCCATTTCCTTATTCCCCATTATATATTCCCCTGATTCCGACTGCAAGGGACCTACTCTGGATTTCACCAATCTTTTCCTCTTGACATATCTATAAAAGCTTTTGCAGTTGGTTTTTTTATGTTTGCCACAAGCTTACTCTCGTAATTTATTTTTGCCCTCTTGATTAATCCCTTTGTCCACCTTTGCTGCATCTTACAGAACCCTTTGTACCAATCATACAGAAAGCTTGTTGCAATGTTATGGAAGATCTTGAACTCTAGGAATATTTTAATATTCTGAGTACATTCTAATGTAATACTGTGAATATTTATTATATAATGGATTTTTAAAATTAAATTTACTTTTTTTGAATATTATTGAATATTTTCCCATATATGTAGTTAGCAACGAATTATACAATAATAAAATTCAAAAAATATACTACCCCTCTCCCACCCTATCCTCTCACCCCCCCACTATTCATCTACCCCAAAAAAAGAAATTATTTAAAAATACAGTAATATAGTAATGTAAAATAAGAAGAAAGGAAAATCGTTAAGAATTGCTCTGAGATGCACGATCAAACACACAGGACGTTAACCAAGCTTCTCATAGTCACTTTGGAGAGGATCAATACAGGGTTCAAGGGAAAGGAAGAAGACTATTACATATTTATACCTAAAATTTGCATATATATAAATTTGTGCCAAATTTGCACAAATATACTAAATTTATTTCTCAAATTATATGTGAAATTAAGTACTTGTAATTAAATTAAGTACTTGTAATTATAAGTCATTATATGTGAAATTAAGACTATTACATATTTATACCTAAAATTTGCATATATATAAATTTGTGCCAAATTTGCACAAATATACTAAATTTATTTCTCAAATTATATGTGAAATTAAGTACTTGTAATTAAATTAAGTACTTGTAATTATAAGTCATTATATGTGAAATTAAGACTATTACATATTTATACCTAAAATTTGCATATATATAAATTTGTGCCAAATTTGCACAAATATACTAAATTTATTTCTCAAATTATATGTGAAATTAAGTACTTGTAATTAAATTAAGTACTTGTAATTATAAGTCATTATATGTGAAATTAAGACTATTACATATTTATACCTAAAATTTGCATATATATAAATTTGTGCCAAATTTGCACAAATATACTAAATTTATTTCTCAAATTATATGTGAAATTAAGTACTTGTAATTAAATTAAGTACTTGTAATTATAAGTCATTATATGTGAAATTAAGACTATTACATATTTATACCTAAAATTTGCATATATATAAATTTGTGCCAAATTTGCACAAATATACTAAATTTATTTCTCAAATTATATGTGAAATTAAGTATACTATTTTTTAATTACAAGTACTTGTTTGGCTGCAGCAAGTGTAAATTTCGATGTGTATATATACATTATACAAAGTACCATTATTCAAAATCGGATTCTCCAAAATCCTAATTTATCTGAAATTTTTCGAGCCAAACTGACCTCACAGGTTGGGAAAAAAATTCAATCGACATGAAATTAGAACGACGATTGTCCTAGTTTCAGATAACTCCCTCCCCTATCTCTTTCCATTTCTTCTTTACCTCTCCCTATTGACTTTTCACTCCAAATCTCCCTCTCAAACTGCATGCCCCTGTCTCCCAGTCACAAACAGTTGGAAGAATCCCTTGTCGCAGCGTCATCAAGAAGAGTAGCCTCCCGGGCAGTTGTGGGACCTTGACCTCAGTGATGTTCCCTCCCCTTCCCTCCCTCCTTTCCCCTTCCTTCCCTCTCTCCCCTCAGCTTCCGCCCTACTGCCTTCCCTCCCTCCCTCAGCATACTGGAGCTCTCGACACCGTCTCTGAACCCTTGCCTCGGCCTAATATCGCAAACTGGACTCCCCCATGTGTGTATGCAGTAGGCCAAAGGGAGGATTTGGAGTCGGGACTCGGGCATTGGGAGCACCGGTGACCGGGGGACAGGTGTCTGCCGACTCACCAGTGAGTGTTCCACTGGCCCAGGGATTAGCAGCAGCAGTGGGGATGTATTGGAGATTGGCAGGGACTTGTTGGGGATCGGTGGCGGCCAGCAATTTTTGGTGAGAATAAACATAATTTTAATGTTTAAAAAGCCTTCCCTTGTTGTTTGTTGTTGTTTAAGCATTGATGCAAGTGATTTGTTGTTGCTACAGGGCTATTTTTTTAAAAAGTGAACAGTTATCTGGTTATCCAACATAGGCCAGGTCCTGACCATTATGGATAATCGGAGTTGTATATGAGAAACATTACAATTATATACTGTATTGTATTATTGTTTCAGTGTGTGTATTAAAAGAATTGTACATGCATTTTTAAAGCTATTCCAGAATGTCTGCTAGGTAATGGAAGAAATAAACATGGAATTAGCGTGGTGTAGCCACTGATGTGGCAGTGAGTAATTCAAAAGGAGAAAGTAATGAGTCTCAGTTGAGAGGAAGTTCAAGCAAGGCTATTTACTTTACAGACTTAACCCTGCATCACATGCCCTGATGATGCCACTGCGTTGTGACATCATGACGTTCGGTAGCCAGTTGCTGGAACTTGTAGTCCCACTACATGGCCCTTTCTCTCCCCCCCCCCCCCCTCAGAACCGGCTCAGAAAGGTCCATTTCATTTGACTTTGGGAGTGGCATAGGCCATACATACTACGTCAATGTATGCAGGTTTTAACCAGTCCACTATGAACATTTGAGGTTGTCCCCCAGTGTCTAAGATGCATGTTGTCCTAGAACTTCATAGCATTTTATATGATCCTTCACAAAGGTGTTTGTAGGGGTGATCCATGTGCGCCTCTTCAGATGAAAACATACTCACAATCTCTGAGTTCCTTGAGAAAGAAGGAAGATTGTGTACCGTGTCTAGAAGCTGGTATGGGAGCTAGTTTTCCTACCTGCTCCTGCAGCTTGCACAATGTCACTCTCGCCTGGTCCACTCGTCTACGAGGAGATGGCACGAACTCTCCAGGGATGACCAGAGGTGCTCCTTAGACCAACCCTGTTGAAGATGGTGCTGTTCTGATATCTAATAGCACCCGCGGAAGTTCATCTGCCCAATCTGGACCCAGTAAGTGCTGCCTTCAGGTCCCTATGGAACTACTCCACCATACCGTTGAGAACTGTGGGTGATAGGCCATGGTATGGTGGAGCTGCATTCCTAGGAGTCTAGAAAAAGCACTCCAGATTGCAAAGGTAAACTGCGGATGAGAGACCAAGGCAGAAAAAAACTCGCACACGACTCGGTTGAAATGTCAACCATGGGAACTGCCTCCAACCTCATCGAAAACCTGTCGATGATAGCGAATAAATATCTGAATCCCCTGGACCCCAGGATTGGGCCGACGATGTCAACTTGTACAGGGTCGAATCTACATTTTGGCAGTTCGAGTGGTTGGAATGGAGCTTTTACGTACCTTTGTGCCTTCGACTTCTGGCAGTCCATGCATGTCCTCATTCAGTGAGTGACGTCTTTCTTCAGGCCATGCCAGATGTATTTACCAAATACTAGGTGGACTGTTGTTCTAATGGAGGGATGTGATAGGCTGTGAATGGCATCAAAAATGTGGTGCCTCCACGAGGCGGAAATGATGGGGCGTGGTTGTCCTGTCAAGTCATTGCAAAGTAGCATATTGTCCTGAGGTCCAAAAGCCTGGTCCTGCAGCTGCAGGTTTGTAATGGCCATCTTGTAGTCAGGTATCTCTGGTCTTGCCGTTGAGCCTCTGCCAGGGTGAAATAGTCAGTGCCTTGGGAAAGTGCGCATACTTGTTGAAAAGCAGCACAGGAGAGAACAATAGCCACAACATTCCTTTTTCTAGAAGTGTGCTCTATCTTTGAAGAGAACTCTGAAATGTAGGATAAGTAACGCTGCTGATGGGCTGACCAAGGGTCTGAAGCTTTACCGAAAACAAAAGTTAGTGGCTTATGGTCTGTAAAGACCATAAAGTCTCTGCCATCGAGGAAGTACCGAAAGTGCCTGACCGCCAAGTAAAGCACCAGCAGTTCCTTATCGAAGGTGCTGTATTTGGTCTCTGCGTGGCGAAGGAGTTGGCTGAAGAATGCTAGTGGCTTCCATTGTTCGTTCACTTATGGTTCCAGCACTCCTCCTATGGCCACGTCAGACGTGGCGGTTGGCGTGTCCATCTGTGGGTGACTCAGCATGGTTGCCCATGCTAGTGCATCTTTAGTCTCCCAAAAGGCATTCGTAGTTGTCTCTGTCCAGCAAAGTTCTTTTTTATTCTGAGATATTAGGCCGAAAAGGGGCTTCATGACGTGCAGCAGCAGGAACGAAATGGAGGTAAAAATTTACCATCCCAAGGAACTCTTGGAGACCCTTGAGTGTTGATGGTTTTGGGAATCTCGATTTGGCCTCCACTTTAGCAGGTAGCGGAACCACACCCTTGCTTGTGTCCTAGGAATTTGATGGTCAACTGTCCAAACTGGCACTTTGCTGGATTTACCATGAGCACGAACTCTCGCAAGCTGCCAAAGAGTAAATGCAGGTGTTTTGAATGTTCTTCTTGGCTGTGGCTGGTGACAGGAATGTCATCTAAGTAGATAAAAATGAAGTCCATGCTTTTGCCTCTCTGTGTGCATCAGGTGCCAAAAAGTTCAAGCAGCATTTTTCAGCTCTAAGGGCATCCACAAAAATTCAAATAAGCCAAACAGCATTACAATTGCTGCCTTAGGCACGTCTTCTGGGTTAACAGTTAACCACGAACCAACTCTATTTTTGAGAAAATCCTGGCCCCACAAAGATTTGCTATGAAGTCTTGTATGTGGGGCACAGGGTAACAGTCTGCTGTTGTTGCATCGTTTAGGCGCCTGTAATCACCGCAGGGTCTCCAGCCTCTCGTGATTTGGGGACCATATGCAGCAATTATGCCCATGGGCTATTTGATCTGTGTATATTACCTAACTCCTCCATTTTAGCAAACTCCTGCTTCGCAAGGCTCAACTTTTCAGATGGCAGTTGACGGGCTCTGGGTCAAAATATGGTGTCTTACACCATGTTTTGCAGTAGCAGTGGAGAACTGGGGAGTGACCACATCAGCAAAGTCTTCGAGGATTCTGCCGAATTTGTTTTTCCTACATTCGAGGGCGTGCAAGTGGAGGGCAGGTAACCTTGAATCTCCGAGGAGTAAGATTTGGAAAGTCGTCCTGTCCTCCATTAGAAATTGGCCATGGAGGAAGTCTGCTCCCAGCAACGGCTGGGACACAGCAGCAAGAGTGACCCTCCATATAAACTTGCTGCCATTGAATTTCACAGCCACTGTTCTTTTTCTGTATGTACAGATAGTGCAGCTATTTACAGCTGTGAGGTCAGGACCAGCTTCTCTGGTATGAGTGTAGAACCCTGAAGGAAGAAGGACGGTCACCTCCGAACCAAGGTCCATAAGGAATTTTTGCTCCGAGAGCCCATCCCAGACATAAAGCAGGCTGTTTCGGGGGCTAGCCATTATTGACGCTGGCCTGGGTGTTTCCCGAGAAACCATAAAGAGTATGGCATTTGTGGGCACCTACACCCTAACATTGGTTATAGAAGCACTAGCTGCTCTTCTCTGAGTCGCATCTGTCTGGTGGAGACAGTGTTCTCATCGTTGGGGCTCGAAGGTTTGGTGCCTTGGAGCATGATGCAGTATTTATTTTAATGTGCTTCACCCCTTGCTGTTTCGCGTGCCACAGGATGTCCGTCTGCACATCTACTGCTTGAGGGTTTGCTGAAATCCTCGTTGGATAACATGAGGCGGATACCTACTCCCAAATGCTCTAGAAATAGCTGTTCAAAAGCAAGCACGGCTTGTGCCATCCGCCAATGCCAATGTGTCACCCATAAGGTCTGAAGGGGCGTTGTCTCCCAAGCCGTCAATGTTGAGTGAGCCCGTATATACGCAGGAGGAGTGCTTACAGCGTCTCATTCTTGCTGTGTGGTGGTGGTTCCCGATGGAAATCTACCACGGTGCTTCCTGGTCCAAGGTGCTCACTACATGGTAATACTTGGCGGTGTCCACCTATTTTTCTGATGTGGAATTGTGCCTCTGCCTGTCCAGAAGACAGGGAGTTTTAGGGATACTGCTGCGCTGTCCATCACTGATCCAAAATTTCATTTTGGGCATGTTGGAGTCACCAATTGTAGCCACTGATGTTGCAGTGGGTAATTCGAGAGGCAAGAGTAGGGAATCTTAGTTGAGAGGAAGTTCAAACAAAATTGTTTACAGATGTGCACAACCTTTTTAAATCCCCACTTCACGTGCCCGGATGACGTCACTGTGTCGTGACATTCGGCAGCTGGTTCGCTGGAACTTGTAGTGCCACTACAATGGTATACAAAAAATGTGAGAACCTCAACAGGTCATCCAGTATTCATGGAAAGCAAAAGGTGGTTGGCATTTTAGGCTAGCTTCTTTTGACTGGAACTATTAATTAGTTTTTCTATTGATAGTTTTTATTTTTTTTTAGATGTTTATTGAAGACAACCCATCATGCTGGAGTACAAGGTTACATCATACAAAACATTAAAAATCAGATTGATCTGGCATTGAAGGTAAGAATGTTCTTGATCTTGGGCATATAATCTGTCTAAGTATTGGTTTATACCAATGTTGATACTTTTAAAAGATTGAAAAATGCTTCCACTGTTTTGCAGGTATCATTTGCCATTCCCATTTTGAGATGGAAGCAAAACTATGTAGAGCAAGTATAAGGCAATACATGTTTTTTTTACACTGAGGACTGAAAAACGTTTCGTCAGGTTATACTTTACAATCACGTGACAATAAATTTGACTTAAATGAAATACTTAACTATTTCTTTTACCATATTCAATGTTGAATTTACATCTGGGTTGAGCAGACTCCAGTCCAGGGCCTCATAATCTTGGGGGCCTTGACCTCCTGCCAAAAAATAATTGAAAATTTACCATTAATTTTAGTTCATTTGAAACAATAAAATCAGGGGCGTACCTAGGGCAAAATAATGTGCGAGCACAAAGCCAAAATTCAGGAACACATTGATGGGAGTGCTGAACACACTTGGTCTTGATTTTACTATCTAGGGCCATTTGCTTAGTAACATTAAACACATATGTATAACAGTTGCTCAAGTTTTCTCGCAGGATTTTCCCGCCTAGCCGATTCTCAACTTGCGGGAGTTCTGAGCATTTGCTGCATAGAAACCGATAAACTGAAACTTACAGATTTTAATGGCATAATTGATATTTGCATCCAAGAAAGCTTGAAACTGTTCTGACTTTGTACATAGCGTAATGTTCAAACATAGCTATGAATGTTCTGTATTGACCCTACTTTTGTAAGCTTATTAAAGTTATAAATTTATAAACAATCTTTTTATCAATGCTAAAATTTTTGCAATCTTCTAGAAAAGAAGAGAACGAGGTTTTGTTTCTCATGATCAGATGCCGTTCAGTTTGGGCCTCCCAAGGTCTCTTAGCCCAGGCCCTCCAGTTGCGTTAATCTGGCACTGACTGTATTTTTCATTTCTTACATTCTTTTTTCTTGAGTATGGGTGATCCTACAAGATCAGAACTTACCGCTTATTTCCAATTGCCCTTGAGGAGATGGTGTGGAGCTAGTTTTTTGATCCGCTGCAACCCTTCTATTATAGGTATTCCTGCAGTATTGTTGGATAAGTTACTTCCAGACTTTATGAAGGAAAGGCATTTTCAAATCAGCATGGTGTATGACAGCAGATGCTGTTGTTGTGATGTTTAGTCAATGCATATTCCTGTTTTTATGGGAAAAAAAAGTCCCATTTGATTTGTGTGTCTTAATATCTAGCTTTTTAACTGCACATTCCAATTGATGCAAAACATTTTTTCATTCAGTGAGATAGATATTCAACATAATTGTAACAAAATCACACATTATTCTGGGATTTGCACATGGTTACAGGACCTCCGGAAGTAGCCAATATTGTACTGCTTTATCTTAATGGCAACTACTGTTTAAGCTCAGTGGTGTCAAGAGGGTATCAATACTTTTTCAACCATTTTGTCAAATCAACTTTATTGTCATCTCATTGTACAAGCATAACCTGGCAAAACAGCTTTCTCTGGACCTCAGTGCAAAACAAACATACAACCAGACATAACTTGAATACATAGGATCAATTTTTAATCAATACAAGTAAATAAATATTGTTTCATGAATAAGAGAGTGTCGGTTGGTTAGCGCGACCAGTTCCTTTGGTCGTTCAGCGTTCTCGCTGCCCAAGTGAGGAAGCTGTTCCTCAGTGTTGGCTCTGAGACTCCTGAATCTCTCTCTCAACGGGAGCAGCTGAAAGATGGTGTGTGCAGATAGTGGAAGGGC
Source organism: Narcine bancroftii (assembly GCF_036971445.1). Taxonomy (NCBI): domain Eukaryota; kingdom Metazoa; phylum Chordata; class Chondrichthyes; order Torpediniformes; family Narcinidae; genus Narcine; species Narcine bancroftii. The sequence goes on along the minus strand of NC_091473.1, from coordinate 140,301,565 downwards.
CCCTCAGTGATTTTGCGCACCTTCTTCAGACAAGGCAGATCCCGTCAATGTGAGGGAGGGAGACCCCAGTGATTCTCTCTGCCACTCTCATCGTCCTGTGGATTGATCTCTGATTTGCCAGTGCCTACAGGAGATTTCCAAGCCCTTGTTTCAACTTTTCAGTTTGAGGGGTTTGCTTTTTTTTAGTAAATCTAAACCTTTTTTTGTTAACAGGCCAATAATGGAGATGTGTGGTTTTCAGGCCCATATCTGATCCCTCTTCTTCATTTAGTGCTTTCGCTTCCTGAAGGAGCTGAAACAGACTTACTTCAAAACACAGACCGGTAAGTTTTACTACATTTGATTTAGTATTGTGTTCTGCCAGGTCTCAGGGACCATGTGCCAATATTTATGGCCGTGCATTGTGGTCAGCTTCCGAAATTCAGTTCCCTTAACTTCAGTGAAACCAAATTTTGAAAATCAAGTCTAAGGCTTAACTGGCCACTAGTTTGTAGGTTCATGGCAATTCAGGGCCACGCTTTCTTCTTTGTACATCAAATTATTATTCGGGACTCAGTGACAGGAAACTCCCTTTCACAGATATTAGGTGTTTGAGTTTAAGAAAAGGCATATATTTAACAAATTAAAGTGCCGATAATATTGGAAGTCAGAATTTCAGGGCATACATATATTGTACAATGCATGTGACATTAAACTCTTTATCAGTCAATTTATCATTCTAAGAAAGCTCTCCGAGTAAAGCTAAATGCTGATTGATTTGTATATTTCTAGGAGCAGGTCACAAAATGATAAAAGCAGGATAGAAATAATAACACCTTTTCATAGTGTTAAATATAAAGAAGTACATGACAGCTAATGCGATTACAATGCAATTTTATTAGCTTTGCAAAGTGGGTGCTCTGTTGCATGTAACCTACAACAGGGTCTTTCTGCAAGAAAATTCATATGCAGATGGGCACAAGCCTTTTTGATATAGTTTAGCTTCTCATTCTCCAGCCTGTTTGCCACTATTCACATGACCTGTAATCTGCAGACTTCAGCAAAACATCTAGTATGAGTTTCAAGAACAGCATAGCCTTTGTTCTCACATCCTGCAGCTGGACTACAAAAAGAAAACGATTTGTTTAACACTCTAATATTTTCCCATAAAAAAATATTCTTTTTAAGCCTTTTCTTGCTGTTGAAATTTATACAAAGGAAACAAGCAAATCGATACAATCTGTGCTCTAATCTATCATTCCCTCCTTTTATCATTCCATGATAACTTATTTGGTCATTAGAATAGTTTGGTATTTAAACATAATTGGATCATACAAAAGAGTTGCAAGATCAACACAACTAATAAAATAGCCAGGACACACAGACTCTGAATGAATGTCATCCACTATCCTTTGAAAGGCTGCCAAGATGGTCTGGGGTTGGGGGGGGGGGGTGGTTGTAATTATGGAACTTTTCCCCTGTTTTTTGAACATCATGAGCTCTTCTTCCCCATCCCATGGCCTTGCTGAAGGGTCTTCCCATGGTCTTCCCATGGTCTTCCCATGGTCTTCCCATGGTCTTCCCATGGTCTTCCCATGGTCTTCCCATGGTCTTCCCATGGTCTTCCCATGGTCTTCCCATGGTCTTCCCATGGTCTTCCCATGGTCTTCCCATGGTCTTCCCATGGTCTTCCCATGGTCTTCCCATGGTCTTCCCATGGTCTTCCCATGGTCTTCCCATGGTCTTCCCATGGTCTTCCCATGGTCTTCCCATGGTCTTCCCATGGTCTTCCCATGGTCTTCCCATGGTCTTCCCATGGTCTTCCCATGGTCTTCCCATGGTCTTCCCATGGTCTTCCCATGGTCTTCCCATGGTCTTCCCATGGTCTTCCCATGGTCTTCCCATGGTCTTCCCATGGTCTTCCCATGGTCTTCCCATGGTCTTCCCATGGTCTTCCCATGGTCTTCCCATGGTCTTCCCATGGTCTTCCCATGGTCTTCCCATGGTCTTCCCATGGTCTTCCCATGGTCTTCCCATGGTCTTCCCATGGTCTTCCCATGGTCTCGTGCCCCAGCACCGATTGCTGAGGCACACCACAAGTCACAGGTCTCCAGTCTCAGAAGCTACTCCCTGGCTTCTCCCATCCAGCCATTGTTGAATCCAGTTCACTATTTTGCCATGAGTACTAAGCGTCTGAACCTTCCTGACTAACCTCCCATGTGGGACCTTATCAAAGGCCTTACTAAAGTCCACGTAGATAACATGCACAGCTTTTCATTTGTCATTTATTTATTTTAGAGTGTAGAAGATTGAGGGGGGACTTAATCGAGGTGTTTAAGATTTTAAAAGGGACAGACAGAGTAAACGTGGATAGGCTTTTTCAATTAAGAGTGGGGGAGATTCAAACTAGAGGGCATGGTTTAAGATTGAAGGGGGAAAATTATAAGGGGAACATGAGGGGAAATTTCTTTACGCAGAGGGTGGTGGGGATGTGGAATGAGCTTCCGGCAGATGTGGTCGAGGCGGGATCATTGGTTACATTTAAGGAAAGACTGGATCGTTACATGGATAGGAGGGGACTAGAGGGGTATGGACCGGGTGCTGGTCAGTGGGACTAGGAGGGTGGGGATTTGCTACGGCATGGACTAGTAGGGCCGAACTGGCCTGTTCTGTGCTGTTAGTGGTGATATGGTTTATATGGGTTCATTTCCTTCTGTGGTTTGCCAAATGGGTGATATTTTCAGTGGCATCGAGGATGTAGGTGCAGCCTAGACGTTCCTGCCTTTACTGCTGAACATGTACCACCTTTTTCTGCCAACAGCAGTTAAAGAGCCATTAGATTCTGCAGAGTCATGGTTCATATAGCCACTTCCTCCGCAGTGAGTTCATAAATCTGGCTCTATGTATTTCTTCCTTGCAATAGTGATGGCAAGCTTCTCTAGGGCACTGGCCATATTGATCAGTTCCCGAGTGGCTTTAGTTATAGCATAATTGGGAAAGACAATCTCAAAGATGGCTCTTTTTACTTTATCTTGAACAAAAGGATGGTTGGTGATATCCTCAAAACACCCTATCGCTGGAGCAAGGTAAGTTAAATAATAACACTATTGCCAATAGTATGGCAGCTTTTTGTTCATTTAAGGTTGCTTCCCCCATAAAATAGCCAAATTGATTACTTATTTTGGTACAATGGCACATTCCTGACCTATTTTCAATTCCCCAAACAGGTTCCCCCGATAGTGTACCCATTCAGTTTAAATAGAGGGGATGTCTTGGACAGATCATAGTAAGGCTTATACAAATATTTAACAGGTTAGCATTCAGGAATTTTTATAATGCTCAAAGTCTAAATAGAGTGGCATTTCCAGGCCTGATTTGACTGATTAAATGGTATTGCTATTATGGGGACTTCCTGACCACTATAGGTTGGCGATTGGTACAGACCCAAAAATGCAAGACATTCATAGGTAAGTGTTGTCATGCCATTCTCATTTAGACCTTAAGGATCATGAACCTGCCTCGAGATTGAATTCCACACATTCTTTTACCTTGTGTACCACCAACAAGACAGTCAGAAAAATAACAAGAGGACCCAAAAAGATAATGAACATTTGCTTCAGCTATTAATTTGTATTGCCCTTTAATCCCTTTGTTCATGGCAGAGTCGTGTTATTCCTCTGTGGAACCAATCCTTTTGCACTCTGTGAGATGAATCCAATGAGGCTGTCCTTTACTGTGGTCGGAGTTATTAGTAGCACTTGGAAGGGCCCCTTCCACTGTGGTTCCAGCTTCTTCTTTCCCCAGTTCTGTCCCTCTTCTCTCTCTTCCGATTCCTTGCAATAGGTATGATGTACCTGCAAATGTAAAACCTGAATTATTTTAGTTAGTTCTTTGACATACTGAATTAATTCTCCCAGGGGCAGCAAATCACATGGTGCGATTTTCTTGGACTATGTTCCCCAAGGTGTTTGTGGGGGTCCCCTATAGATTATCTCTATAGGTGACCTGCATTTCAAATAATGGCCAGTGTAGTACTTTTAGCAAATTTAGTCTCTATTAATTTAGCGAGTTTACTTTTTAACATTCCATTGGCCTGTTTCATAATTCCTGCTGCCTGTGGATGATGGGAGCATTGGAATTGTTGCCGAATATCCAATTGATTAGACTGTTCTTCATTTATTTTAGCCACAAAATGAGGATCATTGTTTGAACTTATTGTCTTGGGCAGACCGAACCAGGGTATAATTTCCCAAAATACTTTATGGGATGGAATAACATAGCCAAAGGAGTACAGTGCATTGAGGAGGAAAGGCGTATCCTGTGCATTTGCCTCATTGACTAACAGCTCCCGCTCGTGGGTTGGGAAATTATGTTCTACTGGACCTGGCTGATCCTCTGAGACATCTCCCTCTCGGGGATTCTCAGTCCCTTCCACTGGCTTGGCCTTTCTCCTTACCCAGGGCAGTGTTTTCACTGATTCTTCAATGGCAAGAATTGGTCGGGACTCCGGTGCTGACTCAACAGTTTCCACTGCCTGGGAAATGGGGGTCACAACAGCTGGAATATCCTGATAGTGCGTCAGGTTTAATAGTGCTGTGGGTTGGGACGAACAGAGTGGCTAGTCCAGACATACCCAGATCATACGGGCCCAAAATCTTTTTATCATGTTTAACCATGGTTTTCTCCTGTTTCTATCATCGACCCATTCACATTCAGCTTTCAGGGTTTCCCATCAGAGGTACATACCATTATCCCTTTCTTACATACATCGTCCCTCCCAACACACCAGTATTTTAGCATTCCACTGCTTTTCCCCTCTTAGACCCACAAATTTATCAATTTCTTCCATTTTGATCCCACATCTTTTCTCCACAACAATTGCACTGCCTTTTCACATTGTTCAACCTCCCCCTGTTGGCCAATGTTCTTCACTCAAACGTTTGGTTAATGCATAACATACAGTACAACTCCAAATATCCAAACTGGTCAGACCCGGCCTATTTCAAATAAACAATATTTTCAGATAACTGATTATTTTTTAAGAAAACAGGCCAGTGGCAACAGCAAATCACTTGTAACAACCCTTAAACAAAAAAAAAACAAACAAGGGAAGGCTTTTAAAGCATGAAATAATGTTTAATTCTCACCCAAAAAAAAACCCCAGCTTGAACAAAATAAGTCCAACACCAAAAACTCAAAATCCTACTCCAGTTTTTCCATAATTCCAAAATTTTTTCAACCTGTGACGTCAGTTTGGCTCCAAAAATCTTTTGGATAATGGAGGATTTCTGATTGTTTTGGATGTGTTGTCATTAATATAACAACAAAAAGTAGCATGGAGTGATGCTGAGTTGATTTATTTTAAGAATTTATATATTTTTATTTCTCATCTATGAATATTGATAGTTATTCTTCTATTTGAAACCAGCTAGTACCTGTCCTCAGCTATCCTTAACAAGTTGGTTCTTCTTCTCATGATTTATGATCCTCTAAAAACGGGCTTGTCATGGACCAACCAAGTTTTCTTGTTAATAAATTGCTCAAAAACCAGTGTTAGAATGATTGGAATAATAAATATAAATATTTCACTTATTCAAACAGCTGAAAACACTTTAGGCCTACATAAGACTCCCCTTGGCAGTCAGCCTACAGGCACACACCAGAGCTCCTGAAGCTGACTATGAACCTCCCTTCGTGCACACTGGACTCCAAGGGGGACAGGGGAAGTTCAGAGTTGGGCAGAGGGGAGGGTTCAGAGTCGGGCATCGGTACCGTCGGAGTTGGTATCTCTGGATCCAGTGATCATAATTATGGAGAAGGATAGGACTGGGCTCTCAGGCTGAGATTTTAAATTGGAGAAAGGCCAATTTTAAGGAAATGAGAAAGGACCTAGAATGCGTGGATTAGGATAAGTTGTTTTCCAGAAAGAATGTGCAAGGAAAGTGGAGGACCTTGAAAGGTGAAATGTTGAGAGTGCAGAATCTGTAGGTTCCTGTCAGGATCAAAGGCAAGGTTAGAACATATAGGGTACCTTGGTCTTTGAGGGATGTTGGGGATCTGGTTCAGAAGAAGAGAGATGTAAAATAGGAAAAGTCAACATGGAGCAAATGAGGTTCTTGAGGAGTATAAAAAATGCATGCAAAACCTTCAGAAAGAAATCAGGAAGGCTAAAAGAAGACATGAGGTTGCTTTGGCAGATAATGTGAAGGAAAATCCTTAGGGTTCCTACAAGTATATTAAGAGCAAAAGGATAGTAAGGGGAAAAAAATTGGTCCCCTTGAAGAGCAGAGTGGTCGGCTTTGTATGGAGCCAAAAGAGATGGGAGAGATCTTAAGTACTTTTCATCAGTAGTCACTCAGAAAACAAGCACAGAGTCATGGGAAATAAGGAAAACAAGCTGTGAGGTCATGGAACCAATACAGATTGAAGAGGAGGAAATGCTTGCTGTCTTAATGCAAATAAAGGTGGATAAATCCCCAGGGCCTGACAAGATATTCTTCAGGCCTTGAGGGAAGCTAGTGCAGAAATTGCAGGGGCTTGGATAGAAATATTTATTGGAGAGTACCTCACATTGTTCCATTGTTTAAAAAAAGGCTCCAAAAGTAACCTTGGGAATTAGAGGCCAGTGAGCCTGATGTCAGTAATAGATAAATTATTGAAAGATGTTCTAAGAGATTGGATATTCAATTATTTGGATAGCCAGGGACTGATTAGGGATAATCAACATGTCTTTGTGCTTCGTAGGTGGTGTTTAACCAATCATAGAGTTTTTCGAGGAGGTTACCAGGGAGGTCGATGAAGAAAAGGCTATGGATGTTGTTTACATGGAGTTTAGTAGGGCACTTAACAAGGTCCCGTATGGAAGATTAGGACTGTTTAGACACTAGCTATTCATGGTGAAATAGTGAAATGGATTTGACAATGGCTGGATGGGAAAAGCCAGAGTAGTAGTGGATGATTGCTTCTCAGATTGGAGGTCTGTGACTAGTGTTGTGCCTCAGGTATCAGTACTGGGTGCTTTGTTGTTTGTCATCTATATCAATGCTCTGGATGATAATGTGGTAAATTGGATCAGTAGGTTTGCAGATAACCCTAAGATTGAAGGCGTTGTGTACAGCGAAGAAGGTCTTGATAGCTTGCAATGGGATCTGGACCAGCTGGAAAAATGGCAGATGGAATTTAATGCAGACAAGTGTAAGGTGTTGCATTTTGGAAGGACAAAGCAAGAAAGGACATACACGGTAAATGGAAGGACAGAGGAGTGTGGTAGAACAGAAGGATCTGGGAATACAGATACATAATTCTCTAAAAGTGACATCCACAAGGTGGATAGGGTTGTAAAGAGAGCTTTTGGCATATTGGCCTTCATAAATCAAAGTTTTAAGTACAGGACTTGGGATGTTATGTTAAAATTGTATAAGACATTAGTGAGGACAAATTTGGTATATTGTGTGCAGTTTTGGTCACCTCACTACAGGAAAGATATAACTAAGATAGAGTGCAGAGAAGATTTGCTAGGATGTTGCCAGGACTTCAGGAACTGATTTACAGGCAAAGGTTAAGCAGGTGAGGACTTTATTCCCTGAAGCCTAGAAGAATTGGTGGGGTGGGGGGGGGGGGTAAAGATATGATATTTAAAATTATGAGGGACATAGACAGTGAATGTAGGATAGGCTTTTCCACTGAAGGTAGTTGAGATACAAACCAGAGGACATGGGTTAAGGATGAAAGGGGAAAACTTTAGGGGGAACATGAAGGGGATCTTCTTCACACAGAGTGGAGGGAGTGTGGAACGAGCTTCCAGCTAAATTGGTAAATGTGGGCTCAATTTTAACATTTAAGAAGAATTTGGACAGGTACATGGATGGGAGAGGTATGGAGGGCTATGGGCTGGGTGCTGGTAAGTGGGAATAGGCAGAGAAATGGTGCGGCACAGACAAAGAAGGGGCAAAGGTCCTGCTTTATGTGCTGCAGTGTTCTATGGTTCTTCCCACATTTCAATTGTGCTTTTCAGTTTAGTTCCTAACACTTAAGGATAAACATGTCTCTTTTGGATAAGTAATAGCATATTTGTACACAAACACATTTCTGATTATGAGCAGAAAATATTTATCCTCCCATTATCAAAAAATTATATTGATAAAGAAGCAAATCCTCGATTGCTAAGATTATTAAGCCTGCAACTGACAATTTGTTTTTCTTGGTATTAGGATCATGGAATCTCTGAATCTTCTCAGGTATCTTGTGATCAGAGATAGTGAGTGGGAGAGTCAAGTAAGTATTTGGTAAAGAAAAAGGTCTGAAATTATCATGTCAATATCAGAAACGATAGTTTTAATGCAAAGTGTCTCTGATCAAAGACCTGATATATTGTGTTCAGGGGACTGCAGTACTTTGCAGAGTGGAGCTTTATAATTTTCTTGCTCAGTTTGCAATCCAGAAGTAATCAAATTGATAGGCTGGCCATAAGGAAAGTGAGGGATGGATCAGAGGTCCATGAATGGGTGAAAAGATCAGGGCTAATGATTGGTATTACTTTGGAGGGAAAGGATAAAGGTCAGTCACTAATTGCAAATGCAAGTAGAAGTTGCAGCTGGAAGAAAGGAGGTGCGTGTGGTGAGAAATAAGTGGATTGTTCTGACCACATGGATGTATTTTGCATACTTTATATTGATGTCATATTTAAAAATGTTAAATTTTAATTAGCCTCCCAAATGGAAGTATTATTCAAAAGATTTATTTTCCTCTCCATGACAACTCTTGCACTCACACACTTGTAAAAACAAGGTCATGTGGGGCATCCTCATATTTCTGACCTGACCCTTGCCAGCTAATTGAGGTGAATAATGAGTCTAATCTGTAAATTTAACAAATCAAACTGCATGTGTCTATAGGAGGCAAGATGAACTGTAGCAAAATAATATATTGTGCAAGAACTGGCCTTCACTGCTGTTCAATTAGATAAAGCCTTATGGGTTAACCTCAACTCAATTAACCCACCTTAGTATTACATGTTATCATAAAGATTATTTAATTCAATACAACTGTCATTCACAGGGCTCTAGGAAACTGGTCACACAATTGGAAAGAAGGTGCCACTTCACCAGTCTAGTACTTTTGTGGGTGAATGCCACATAGGTGTAGCCAACACCTTTCATCCAGATCATTGGGATTTGGTCTTGACTGTGACATGGGTGGAAGTAATGCCAACACTTTCACATACAGTACAATCCCTTCGGCAGAACAGTGTAAACCTACCTCACACCCATATGTCTATCTAATAATCTTCTGAAAGTCCCATTGTACCAGCCTCCACTACTTCTAGGATCTAGGATATCAAATTCACATTTATATAAGAACAGAATTTATAATTTGCCTATAACTTTTGAGAATTCCTGAAGTTTTTCCATTTTAAATCTTTTACAGACTGGATTATGGACCGATACTTTCTGGATTGAAAGTTTTCTGACGCCATTGCGAACTGGTTTGAATATGTCTAGGGCTCATTATGAGGCAGAGATCAGAAATAAAAGAGAGAATCGGAAAATTATAGGTCTGTTTTATTTCAGCTCTTGCACACACTGACATTGATGGTATTGCTGTAACAAATGTGAATGTCTGCAATGAATTAGAAATCATACACATCTCAACTGTCCTCTGACACTCCAAGTCCAAACATCACAGTGAAACACATTGACCAGGTTTTTTTTTGGAATATTTTATTTTTGATTTTCAAAGATTCATAAATTCAGACAATATACTTTCTTATAACACTTATGTAACATACTGAGTCTGTTTTCCCCTCCCCCCAGTGCAATAAAGAACAAAATTATATAAATTATACATATACAAAGAAAACAAAATAAATAACATTGGAGTCAATGACCCTTGCAAAAAACTAAAAAAAAAACCCAGGTACTTAAATAAATAGGGCTAAGGATCTGAAAAAAACAAATGGCACCACATCCCACTTCTTTGATCCCAATTGTTTCCCTGCTGGGACGTGCTACTTCATTTCCTTTATTCCAAAGGAGTGATAATTCTGTCTGTATACCTATGAGTTTCAAATAGGGTTGCCACACACACATTGACAAGCTTAACCTAAAAAAAATCCTCTGCTTCCCTAATGAAACAATGAGCAAAATTTTGTCTTTTCTAACAAATTACTAGTTGACAACAATACAAGAAACTTGAAAATAATTGTATATTGTTACGAGCCTAGAGGACCCCTAAAACCAGGAGCAATAGACATTCACCAAGCCAAGTGGCTACTTAAACAAAAGTTGCTTTTAATTATCTTTAAACATGAAAACAGAATCAAACTTTAACTTATCACTATTGACGTAACTAACCTAACTTAACCCCTTCCAATTCTAAGCACACGTATATGTAATGTGTGTGTAAGTTCTGAAAGGTTCACAGTTCAATCTCACTTTTCATTCCTCCAAGTTCACTGGTCACAGGCAATTCTTGTACTGTGCACAGAATTTAACATTTATAAAGTTCACCAGGCTTTGGTGTTTGAAAGGTAAATGGTTACCGCTCAGGAAGGTTCTTGTTGGTTTTCAGAGAGAGATTTGTTCTATGATGGACACCCAGCCATTTCATTGTCTTTCTGAAGAAACTTTCCCCCTCAGGGTTCTCCAGATGATAACATCTTTCTTTCAGGTCACCACAGGGTTCCTTCTTGTTTCACTTGTTCCAAGTGAAACATTAGACAGCCAGTCCTCTCCTCTTGCATGAACAAGGGCTTTGACAAGGTTGAACTAAGAACACACAACCTGTCTTCCAAATGGGGGTTTCCATAAGCTTGCCCGCTTGTCCTGTTCCAGTCCCAGCTGCTGTTGCTGGCTATAACACTGTAGAAGTGATCTCGATCTCCCTCTCTCTCTCTGAGAGAAAGCCTGTTTGACTCTCTCTGCTTGCAAAACCATACAACCCTCTTAGAACAGCAAGTTCCCCTCCAGACAATATGTAGCTCCAACAAGCTCTTTCATCTGTTTCCATTTTGTCAACAACTATCCGTTAGTGAAGTCTCTTAGGCACTCTCCAAAGCTTTTGCAAAGATTCTGATGCCCTGACCTGTCTAGCATGAGCAGAGTTCCAGTATTTTAAATAAGATCTGTTTTAAAGTGTTTGCACGTGATCTACACGAACAAACCCTGCCCCAATTTATCTCCCAAAAATATACACCACTTTTCCAGTAAACATTGCTGCAGGGCAGCAAAAGGCAACTTAATCTATTTCACCTTTATCATTTCAGATGCCCCACAACATGAAACAAAGTGTCCCTTGACTGTTGGTGGGAAAACATTACCAAAAATGACTAATGCTCTGCAGGTGGAGGTAAGCATCTAATTTCTTTAGTTTTTTAAAGACCTTGTATTCAGTGGCGTATCTAGGGAAATAGCACTGAAATTGGGCTCCCCCTGTTGAAACTTACTTCAATCCTCCACCCCGCAACCATCCCTTGCCGCTGCTACACAATCCACTTCGCCTTCCCTACCCGCCCTCACCACTGTTGAACCCTAAAATAGTCATATCCAATTTTGTGTTGGATAAACTGAGATATTGGAAAATAATCTACACCTTTTTTAAAAAAAAATGTAATTTCAATTAAAAAAAACTCTCTGCCCACTTCAAAGGCCAACATTCGCTGAATAAAAACAGTGAGCGGGATTCCCCGGGCTGGAGCCGAGTGGCCAAAGTTAAAGGTATTGAGTGGCTGTCACTGTCCCCATGGGCACCCTCTCTTATTTTCATTGGGAAAGGTGACTCTTGGCGCCGAGCACCCAGTGGGAGAGAAGCAGAGAGATGCCAAAGCCCATGCACAAACTCATCCTTCAGCTCACATCCTCAGACGGGATGGTTCAGAGTTGGGAGCTCTGGTGAGGGCCAAGGGGAGGGTTTGGAGTTGCCCTGTTCTGAACCATTCCCTTGGTAGATGGTCTACAGGCGCACACCTGAGCTCCCGACTCCGAAACTGCCTCTTGGCATTCATCCTCCAGGTGCACACCTGAGCTCCAGATGCCCGACTCCGAACCCTCCCCTCAGCTTACACCAGAGCTCCCGATTCTGAACCCTCTTGGCGGTTATAGTAAAAGTATTAATGCCAATTATTCCCTCACTAGTCTGAAAACTGTTTGAAATAAATCAGACAAAGGGGTATTGGAGTCAAGTTTGGGGTGAATAATTTCCAAGCGTGCCACAAATTGTCAACTTTCAGCTGCCCGCATGCTGCATGCACCATGCACAGAGTTACATCATCGATAAAGGAGGATTGGTGCTGGAGGCCGCGCCCCTCAATGAATGCTCAGTGCTTCGTTTAATAGGAAGCCCACAGCAGAATCTGTGCAGGTTTCAGTGGGTGAGTGAGGACACTGACAGTGAAGGGGACGCTGAGGCACAGACGGGTCAAGGGAACTGACATTGAGCGGCAGAGGGTGTCAACGTCTACAGTGCATGCAATATGCACTCCTGCTCCTAAATAGCACATACGAGTTTGTTTTTAAACTCTTACGAGGATTGGTGGTTGAGGACAGTGGCGCCCAGGGCTTGTATTGCTTTTTATGTCTATTAAATTCATTTTGTTACATTACCCATTAACTCTCATCATTTCAGGTTCTACAGTCAGCTATCTACACATTTGATGTAATGGAAAGTGTACAAGCGCGAATAGAAGAGTTGATGGAGCCAAAAATGAAAGCTAGAGCTGAGGATAAAAATGTGGCCAATGGAGCTTTTTAAGAATCAAAAGAGAAAATAAAACCATGTAATATAATCTTTGATCTTTTACTCCAAACAACTGAACTTGCTGGAGGGATTCACTGTATGCTATTATTTAATTTGTTCAAATCTGTCTCCGATTTCAAATATTTTTATAATATTTAGTAGATGTACTGAACTCATGCCATCTGGAGAAAAATGTTGTATCATGTTAATATAAATCAGATTTTGTGTATTATTGCATTGGTTTCTAAAGGCTCAGCTTTTTGATCATTCATATAATACAGTGACACAAGGTCTGCAGATTAGAACCATTGTACTGATTACCTAAGTTTTTGTATACATTGAAAATTAATGGTTCTATGGTTTCCTGAGTGTGGAAAAGGGATCTACAAACTTTTATCGACAATGTCCCGCTCATAATTCTTACTGTATCAATTCTGAGTAGAAGCCAAACAATTTAAATTTGAGGGGAATAAAGTTATTTTGCACCTTGAAAACCAAAACTAAATTAAAACTTCCATCTAGCTTCTACTTTCAAATCTGGCAATAAATCAAGTTCATCCCCAAAACCTGTTTCTTTACCTTTGACCAATTGTCAGTAATGACCATAAAAACAAGGAAGTCCTGACCCACTGTCAAGATTTAGCAGCTAATGTTCATTTGCTGCCTTGTGCTTGTCATCCCAAAGGATCATTTCCTCTGCATCATTTTTGTTTTTAAAAAAACTTTAACTATACAGCATGAAAATTAGGCCATTTCAGCCCTTGAGCCTGTGTTGCAATTAAACCTAATTAACCTACAACCCCTGGTATATTATTATTGAATGTTCCATTCTTTCCTCTATCTTGTATATTGATCCTCCTTGTTTCACTCAGCAGTTCACCATCCACAGTCATTTTGGGGATAAAAGTGCACCAACCTTTTGAATGAAAAAAAATGACTCATCTCCAAAATAAAGCCAGACCCTTGAAATTGTGACATCTGGTTCACAGAAAAAACACTTTCTGCATCTTCTCTGCCAAGCCACGCAATAAATTTTGTTAGCCACAGTCTCCCACCATCCTTCAGCCTTGCTACTATTCTTGATGTTTTGATAGTCACAGCTGAACCATTGTAATTTTCGCATAATATTTGTTTGCCATTCATTTTCATTTACAGATGTCTTTACCTTTGTCTTGGTGATAGAAGTGACTTCTACTTTGGAGCTTTCCAAAACTACCTTATCTAACAAAGATGAACAGTACCAGCTTGCTTCTTGAACCTAACACATTGACTACATCCTACAGAAAGTGGTCATTGTCCCCTCTCGACTGGGAAAATGCATTTGCTGCGCCACCCACCGTAAGGTTTTTCGTGTTATCACGTTCATTTCCAATATTGTTACTTTGAATACTTCAATAGGCAGATCAACAACCAGTCTCTTCACATTTTCCATTTCATAATTCTTGGTGCAAGATCTTGACATGATCTTGGTGCAAGATTGGTGATCTTCTTTGTATGTTATGAAAACCTTACAGAGATGCAAAAGCTTCAGATGCTGGAATCTTGAGGAGATAAAGATTTGATAGAGGAACTCGGCAGGTCAGACAGCATCCATGGATAGAAATGGTCACATCGGGTGTCGTCACATGATGAGCCAGGACGGGGGGGATCTGGCTCCTCTGAGAAAAAGTTAATAAAAGATCCGAATCAAATTATCTACTTTTAAAAAGTAATAAGCAAGAAGAGGGAACTACCCTGGAATATGAAAAAATGCCACCCAAAAAGGACAGAAGAATGAAGATGGAAAAGAATTACAGTTGGAATTTTTTTTTAAAAAGGGCCTTCCTTGCAGATGAGACTGGAGGCTGGAGTGGGCCTGGCTCTTTGTTCAAAACAAGCTCCCCGATCTGCCACACAGCAGGCTGTGGTGTCCCTGCTATTGCAGGGACGCCCGGACGATCTGGCAGAAAGAAGATCACAAATGGACATGCGCGAACTTCAGCAGAAGGGAACCCTGGCTGAATGGCTCACAAAATCAGTGAGCAAGGACCCGACATCAACTGGGAGAGTGGCATCATTACAGATTATTAAGGAATCTGAAAGTTAAATGGAAGAAGAAAGACAAGAATTGGAAGAGGATATTATACAGGGAAAGAACAGGTAAATCTGGAAGAGCTGTTGGAAGAGGAAGGGGTTAGGTTGAAACATCAGCTACAGCTATTAGAGATCCTTTAGCGATTATAATGGATGAATTAAAGTTGGTGAGGAAAGATTAAATGGTCTGAGGTTAAAATAGAAATCAAAATGGACAGGAAGATAGACAAAGTAATATGGACTGATTAAAGAAGTTCAAATACAATATAATGTAATAGATGAAAAAGTTAAAGTACTGGGACAGGAGAAATGACATTTTCAAGATAGACTGGATGACCTCTGAAGCATTTGAACATGTTAAAGAGAAAAATGAAGAAATACTTGCAAAAGTGGGCTCTGGAAAATTCTAGCTGCAGATGTTAAAATAATCAGCATTAAAGAATGAAATATGTTTATGCAGGGATGGATTTCTCAGATTTTTGGGCATGAACGTTGAGATTGGGCATCGAGATTGACGAGCCGAACCACCTCCGGAACAGAATCTAAGACCTATGATAGTCAAAATGTCTTTGATATGAAGTATATGGAAAAGTTCTGTTGAAGTTAGCAGTGACAATGAGCCAAAGAGAGAAAAGCACCGTTGGAAATAGAAGGCAGTCAAATCTTTGTCTCCTGATATCTAGTTTGGAATTGTTGAAAAAACATAAAAGTTTTAATCCAATTAAGAACATTCTGTGGAAGAAAGGTTATACTCTTACATTAAGTTATCCAGCTACTTTGAAGATATTTTTACAAGGTCAACAAAGTCAGACTTTCTGGAATCCAGATTATGTGCGAGAATTTGTGGAAAAATTACCAGATTCATATCAAGAAGAAGTTGGCAAGAATGGTACTTGAACTGAAAGTTATATGATGGGGTTAGTTATTGATCATTAGTTTGATTTTCTTTTATAGATGGACTTAACTTCTCGGGGGAGCCGAGTGATGGAGAAACTGATTGCTACTGGGTCACCGGCATTAATGTGTTTTTGTTTCACATCCTGGACAATAGAGGGGGTAGCAGTGTTGAGAGAATATTTGACAGTGCTTTTGGGGGGGGGGGGGGTCTTTGTTCCTTTTCTACCTACTATATTTATGCATGATAAATGTTAATGAAATTTGACTTAAATTTAGGATTATGGATTTGGTGAGAAGTCAGGAATTGACATATAATTTATTATTAAAGGTCCTTTTGTGGAATAGTGTACAAGATAATAATGGATAGTAATTTAAAATTTATTAGTTTTAATGTGAATGGGCTACATCACCCTATAAAAAGAAAGTGAGTTTTAACATACCATAAAAAATTTAAAAGTAGATATTGCTTTTATACAGGAAACCCATCTGACTGAAGAAGAACACCAGAAATTAAAGGAGTGTTGAATGTTCCTTCACATTTTAATACCAAGATTCGCTATTCTGATACATAAAAAAATTACCTATTTTGATTAAAAAAAATATCATTCTAGACCCATTTGGTAGGTTTGTGCTAATTAATTGTCAAATTCTTTTCAGAAAAATGGACACTGATGAATAGCTGTGCCCCTAATTTTGACGATCATAAATTTATACAAGAGACTTCTTCACTTTGGCAAGGCAAATGATAATATTTTGGTGGGGGAGGGGGGGGGGTGAAGGGATTTTAACTTCTGTTTAGACCTCTTGCTGGACAAGTCAACAAGAACAGTGGGAAACTCAAAAGCAGCAAAATTAACACGTAAATGAAGGATTTTAATCTGATAGGTGTCTGGAGAGAAATATCCGAGGGAGAGAGATCATTCATTTTACTCTAATTGCCATGGCTCGTATTCTAGAATAGATAGGTTCTTAATGTCAACTAAACTACATGGTACAGAAAATCCAATATACACTAGGCCTATTTCAGATCACTCCCCATTGTATATGGTGCTAAATTTAGAGGTTAAAATGACAATAACTTATCGATGGAGATTTAATAACATGCTATTGAAATGAGAAGAATTTTCTCAATTTATTAGAGATCAAATAAAAGTTTTTAATATTTAATGATAGTTCAATTGATAATAAATTTGGGACACTCTTAAGGCTTATGTGGTCAAATAATGAGTTTTTCCTCTAAAATTAAAAAAGAACATACGATCCAAGTTGATAATTTGGAAAAAGATTCTAATCTTGGAGAAAGAATTAAATAAATGACTGTTGGAAGATAGGAAGATAATTTTACGGAATAAGAAGTTACAGTCATCGAATATTAAAAATTGCTTTTAAATAGTAAAAGGATATTATTTAAT
The DNA here is from genome assembly GCF_036971445.1 of Narcine bancroftii. NCBI lineage: Eukaryota > Metazoa > Chordata > Chondrichthyes > Torpediniformes > Narcinidae > Narcine > Narcine bancroftii. Next base: position 140,284,472 of record NC_091473.1, on the reverse strand, counting down.
TGGGAGAATCAGCAAACAAAATCCTGGCTTGGCAATTGAAAAAAGAATGAAAATCTAGAGTCATTACAGCTATTTGGCCTGATAAAAATCCATAATTCTCAAGACATAAATGACCCTTTTAAACAATTTTACACTAAATTATATAAATCAGAATCAAAGAATGATGAAGATAGAATTGATCAATTTCTAATCTAGTTAAATTACTTCATCTGGATCAAGAGGAAAAGAAGATTTTGGGAACACAGTTCTCAGTTGCAGAAGTTGCAAAAGTAATAACTTCATTAGAGAATAATATGTCTTTACTTCCGAAGGAATTTAAAGATGTATCAATCCCAGTTTTTTTTTAAGATATTACTACAGCAAGACCAGACAGAAACTTTACCAGATTCCTTTAAAAATGCTATTATAATAGCATTATAATAATATTAAAATGCTTCGCTCTGCCGAGGCTGGGGCCACCGCCTCCCCCTTGCTTCTTCCTGGACAGGGGCCACCGCCTCCTTCTTTCTGCCTGGACCGGGGCCTCCGCCTGCTTCGCTCTGCCGAGGCCGGGGCCGCTGCCTCCCCCTCACTTTTGCCTGGATCGGGGCTGCCGCCACCTACCTTCTACTCGGACTGGGGTCGGGGCCGCTGCCGCCTTCCCTGTGCCCGGACCGGGGCCACCACCTCCTTTCTGCCCGGACTGGGGCCTCCGCCTGCTTCACTCTGCCGAGGCTGGGGCCACCACCTCCCCCTCGCTTTTTACATTTTACACCCCAGTTACACAGCAGTAAGAAAGGGTGTGACTCGGTCAACCACGTCAGAATCCAACCGGGTCCCTGACCTACCTCAGAGGTAGTTAGAGAACCCAATTAAACTTACCTAGGCCTTGTCCACAGGTGATTTGCGACCAGGTATGGTCCGACCTAGGAGGGGAGGCAGGCCCCTCCAGCCCGGGTAAGAAACCTGCATAGGAGAAGGCCACTCCGATATAAAACCTACGACCCAAGGACCTCGCTGCCACGTCCCAGCTTGCTTGACCACGGCACACGAACCATGAGTGTAAGGGGTGGGGCCAGTACTGCGCACAATGCACTCCACCCTAAAGCTCCTTTGCGCAGGCCCGAGGACATGTCCACGTCCTCCCCCTCCATGTCCTCCCCCTCCATGTCCTCCCCCTCAAAAGATACAAACTCAAGCTAGCATGCTGCAACATCAGAACCATGCTAGACAAGGCTGATAGCCACCGACCTGAATGTCGGTCTGCCCTCATCGCACATGAACTCCTCAGACTTGACATTGACATACCTGCTCTCAGTGAAGTCTGCCTTGCAGATGTAGGCAGCCTCCAAGAATGCGGCGTGGGCTACACACTCTACTGGTCTGGCAAACCTATGAATGAATGACGCCTATCTGGTGTAGGCTTCATGGCCAAGAACTCCATTGCCTCCAAACTCGAAAACCTCCTGACAGGCCACTCGGACCAGATCATGTCCATGCGACCCTCATCAGTGTCTATGCTCCAACCCTCCAGGTGGAACCAGCAGAAAAGGACAAGTTCTACACTGATCTGCGCAACCTCATTCAACGCACCCTTCCAGCCGACAAGGTGGTCATCCTTGGCGACTTCAACGCTCGTGTCGGCAAAGACTCAGAAACCTGGTCAGGAATCCTGGGCAAGCATGGTGTCGGCAAGTGCAACGACAATGGGCACCTCCTGTTGGAGCTCTGCGCAGAACAGCGGCTTGTCATTACAAACACCCTTTTTCAGCAGAGGGACAGCCTGAAGACTACCTGGATGCATCCCCGATCCAAACACTGGCACCTCCTGGACTACGTCCTGGTGCGAGAAAGAGACAAACGAGATGTGCTCCACACCAGGGTCATGCCCAGCGTGGAATGCCACACTGGTTCGCTGCAAGCTCAACCTTCACCAAGCCAAAGTCCAGGAACAGTAAAGCCCCCAGAAAGAGGTTCAATGTTGGAAACTTGCAGTCAAACGAAGTGAGAGGAAACTTCCAGACAAACCTCAAAGCAAAGCTGGAGGATGCAATCTGCCTCACAGAATCGTCCCCTGAAACGCTCTGGGATCAGCTGAAGACTGCCATACTGCATTCCACTGAAGAGGTACTGGGCTTCTCCTCCAGGAAAAACAAGGACTGGTTCGACGAAAACAACCAGGAAATCCAGGAGCTGCTGGCAAAGAAGTGAGCTGCCCACCAGGCTCACCTTGCAAAGCTGTCCTGGCCAGAGAAGAAACGAGCCTTCCGTCGCGCATGTAGCCATCTTCAGCGCAAACTCCGGGAGATCCAAAATGAGTGGTGGACTAGCCTCGCCAATGAACCCAGCTCAGCGCGGACATTGGCGACTTCAGGGGTTTTTACGAGGCTCTAAAGGCTGTGTAAGGCCCCTCACCCCAAGTCCAAAGCCCTCTGCACAGCTCAGATGGCAAAATCCTCCTCAGCGACAAGATCTCCATCCTCAACTGATGGTCAGAACACTTCCAATCTCTTTTCAGTGCCAACCGCTCAGTCAAAGAATCCACCCTGCTCCAGCTCCCTCAACAGCTCTTAAGGCTAGAGCTGGATGAGGTCCTCAACTGGGAAGAGACACATAAGGCAATTGAACAACTGAAAAGTGGCAAAGCAGCAGGTATGGATGGAATCCCCCCACAGGTCTGGAAGGGTGGCGGCAAAACTCTGCATGCCAAACTGCATGAGTTTTTCAAGTTCTGCTGGGACCAAGGAAAGCTGCCTCAGGACCTTCGTGATGCCATCATCATCACCCTGTACAAAAACAAAGGTGAAAAATCAGACTGCTCAAACTACAGGGGAATCACGCTGCTCTCCATTGCAAGCAAAATCTTTGCTAGGATTCTCCTAAATAGAATAATACCTAGTGTCGCCGAAAATGTTCTCCCAGAATCACAGTGCGGCTTTCACACAAACAGAGGAACTACTGACATGGTCTTTGCCCTCAGACAGCTCCAAGAAAAGTGCAGAGAACAAAACAAAGGACTCTACATCATCTTTGTTGACCTCACCAAAGCCTTCGACACCATGAATAGTAAAGGGCTTTGGCAAATACTAGAGTGCCTCGGATGCCCCCCAAAGTTCCTCAACATGGTTATCCAACAGCACAAAAACCAACAAGGTCGGGTCAGATACAGCAATGAGCTCTCTGAACCCTTCTCCATTAATAATGGCGTGAATCAAGGCTGCGTTCTCGCACCAACCCTCTTTTCAATCTTCTTCAGCATGATGCTGAACCAAGCCATGAAAGACCTCAACAATGAAGACGCTGTTTACATCCGGTACCGCACAGATGGCAGTCTCTTCAATCTGAGGCGCCTGCAAGCTCACACCAAGACACAAGAGCAACTTGTCCGTGAACTACTCTTTGCAGATGATGCCGCTTTAGTTGCCCATTCAGAGCCAGCTCTTCAGCGCTTGATGTCCTGTTTTGCGGAAACTGCCAAAATGTTTGGCCTGGAAGTCAGCCTGAAGTAAACTGAGGTCCTCCATCAGCCAGCTCCCCACCATGACTACCAGCCCCCCCACATCTCCATCGGGCACACAAAACTCAAAATGGTCAACCAGTTTACCTATCTCGGCTGCACCATTTCATCGGATGCAAGGATCGACAACGAGATAGACAGCAGACTCGCCAAGGCAAATAGCGCCTTTGGAAGACTACACAAAAGTGTCTGGAAAAACAACCAACTGAAAAACCTCACAAAGATTAGCGTATACAGAGCCGTTGTCATACCCACACTCCTGTTCGGCTCCGAATCATGGGTCTTCTATCGGCATCACCTACGGTCTCCTAGAACGCTTCCACCAGCATTGTCTCCGCTCCATCCTCAACATTCATTGCAGCGACTTCATCTCCAACATCGAAGTACTTGAGATGGCAGAGGCCGACAGCATCGAATCCACGCTGCTGAAGATCCAACTGCGCTGGGTAGGTCATGTCTCCAGAATGGAGGACCATCGCCTTCCCAAGATCGTGTTATATGGTGAGCTCTCCACTGGCCACCGAGACAGAGGTGCACCAAAGAAGAGGTACAAGGACTACCTAAAGAAATCTCTTGGTGCCTGCCACATTGACCTCCGCCAGTGGGCTGATATCTCCTCAAACCGTGCATCTTGGTGCCTCACAGTTCGGCGGGCAGCAACCTCCTTTGAAGAAGACCGCAGAGCCCACCTCATTGACAAAAGACAAAGGAGGAAAAGCCCAACACCCAACCCCAACCAACCAATTTTCGCCTGCAACCGTGTCTGCCTGTCCCGCATCGGACTTGTCAGCCACAAACGAGCCTGCAGCTGACGTGGACATTACCCCTCCATAAATCTTCGTCTGTGAAGCCAAGCCAAAGAAGAATAGTAATTTTAAAAAAGGGTAAATATCCATTAATAACATAATCTTACATTCCTATCTCTTTATTAAGTGCAAATTACAAAATTTTAGCTAAATTATTAGTGAATAGATTGGAAAATTTCTTACCAAGATTGATTCATAGAGTACTGAAAATTGGCAGATAATGTGACTAGATTGATTAGTTTGATCCACTTAGTTAAAAAAAAAAGGGCAATCCAAGTATTGCAGTGGCTCTTGATGCGGAAAAAAACTTTTGACAGGGTTGAGTGGAGTTTTCTTTTTAAAACACTTGAGAAATTTGGGGGATGTCCAACATTTATAAAAATGGATAAAAGTACTGTATGTTGACCCAAAGGCAATGATAATGACGAATGGGGTTATATCTGATTTTATTTATTTGATAAGATCAACTAGACAAAGCCTGCCTTCTTTATATTAGTAATAGAATCTTTAGCAGGACTAATTCGGTCTGATCCAAATATTAAAGGCATTAAAACGGGCTTAGATGAACACAAATTAAGTCTATTTGCAGATGATGTGATTGTATATTTAACTGATCCGGAAGAATCATTTGGCTAATTTATAAATAAGACTAGATCAATATGGTAGAATATCGGGATACAAAGTAAACTGGGACAAGAGCGAAGTGATGCCATTGACATTTGGAGATTATTCTGGATGCAAAAAAATACTAAATTTAAATGGCCTGAGGAAGGAATCAAATATTTAGGGGTAAAAATTAATCCATTCTTAGATCAATTATGGACCATTATTTAAAAAAAAATTGAAGATAATCTAAAACAATGGATGGAATTACTATTAGTTTGATAGGCAGGGTGAATTGTAGCAAAATGAACATCTTTGCTAGAATTCAATACTTATTTCAATCCCTCCCTATTATTCCTTTCTTTTTAAGAACTTAAATAAAATCATCAGAAAGTTTTTGTGGAAAGGTAAGGTGTCCAGGATTTCCATTGAAAAGCTTACTTGTAGATATGAACGAGGTGGCTTGCAATGACCTAATTTTAATTATTGCTACACAATTAAGATTTCTCTTTTTTTTAAGAGGGAGGAAAAGATGCTTGGGTAAATGCCAAACTATAAAATACATGAACAAAATTCTGAAGAAATATATGAATGGCTTATTGATAGGGGAATCAGATACACCAATACTATGACATTTGATGGGAATATGGCATAAAGTGCATAAATTAATAGGAGTGAAAGGATATGGTTTAGCTAATATGCCAATAGTACAAAACAGATTGATACCCTTTACAATGAATAATAAAAAATTTATAGAATGTTCTAAGAAAGATATAAGGGTTATTAAAGATTGTTTTCAGGATGGGCAATTAGTATCGTTTGACCAATTAAAAACTAGATATGGATGATCAAATAACAATTTTTGGATATTTTCAGTTGAAGGCTTTCTTACGAGATTATTCTATATTCATTACCTCCTAAAGATGAGATTGAAAATATAGTCATCGTTCAATACTTGAAACATTTTATATCCATTATGTACTTGTTAACATTAGAAGAAACTAATATGAAAGATTTATTTAAATCGAAAGATAGATGGGAAATTGATTTAGACCAGACTATTGCTGATAAAAAATGGACCAAGATATGTTTTGATAATATGCAAGGCAATGTTAACCTTTGATATAGAATGGTTCAGTAATAATTTCCAGCATCAGTTATAGATGTTTCTGGCGTAAGCAAGATGTTGGTACCTTTATACATTCAACATGGTTCTGTTCAAAATTAAATTTCTTTTGGACTAATTTAATGAATTTGTTTGCAACAGATAATAGGGATCACATTTCTGTGAGATCCTATGTTTGTTCTACTTGGTGATTTTGCAAGGATTGACCCGAATGTTCATCTGGAGTAGTTTCAGTGGGACCTTTTGGAAAATTGCACTAGTAGTATCTAAAAAATTTATTGCAACTATGTGGAAGTTGGAAGCAAATTTAACTATGGCTCGACGGCATACTGAAATGGGAAGCTGCATACCTTTAGAAAGTTGCTTACAATCTATGAAATAAATAGTCACTTTTTGAAAAATTGGTTTCCTTGTTTGCAAAAGATTGGGGTGATTATGAATTATTTTATGAACTGACTGTCACATTTGTGGCCCGAAATGTGAAGTTAATAAAACATTAAACACAAGTTTTATCAGGTAAACTTCTCAGTGGCTTTATTCTCCCGTTTCCTTTGTTCTCCTGCTTGTGTTCTTATCTCTCTCTCATACCACGTGACTTCCGGTACATCTCATACATATTCATTATCATGACATCCCTCCTTTAATCAGAAATAAACTTTACCTTCACTTACCAATATCCCTCGGAAACATACAAACATCGTAACTAATGGTAATACTATAACTCAACTACATAAAGTTTACTTCCTACAGCATTCATACATGCACTTGATGATATAAGATTAAAATACTGTCCCAAAGTTCTTATTAAAACTATGGCACAAAGTCTTCGTATCGTTTGGGCGCTTTCCGGTTTCGTTTCGGCCTGCCTGCGATATTGTCGTCGCTTCTCGGTTGTTCACTCTCGGCGTCGGAAATACTGCTCGCCACGGCTTCGAGTGTTTCTGGCGCTCTAGTCACTTCATCAGGAGTGCTGGTAACTGCCTCTGGAACATCATCAGGTATCTCAGTTTCAGCATCTTGTATTGGCCATTCAACCTCTTCGCTCGATGTATCTCTGGACTGGTATCTTTTTACACCTGATACATTTCTCTTATACAGGACTCCAGTCGGAGACTTGACTGTCAGCATACTGCCACTTCTGGATACGACAGTATAGGGTTGATGGTAATAAGGTGTGTCTAGCTTACCACCAGTTTCATGCCTCACTAGAACATTATCTCCTGGCATGATGTCTGAGTACTTGGCTCCACATTTCGAATCTGTGTACAGCTTTGCTGCACCTTTCTTTTCAGCATCGTGGACAGCGGATCTGCAATGTTTGCTTTCCCTACAATGTGGATTACTTTATATTTGTAGGGTTGTAGTCTGAGTACCCATCTCTCTATTCTGGCACATGGTTTGGATCTAGGTGCATAGATCACCTCTAATGGCTTATGATCTGTGATGAGTTCAAATTCAATGCCGTATAAATATGCATGGAACCTCTCACAGGCCCATACAAGTCCGAGTGCTTCTTTCTCTGTCTGAGAGTATCTTCTTTCCACATCTGATAACGATCTGCTGGCATAGGCAATGATTCTTGGTCCTCCATCATGCATCTGGACCAACACGGCTCCTAAACCAACTGGGCTGGCATCCGCTATGACTTTGGTTGATGTCGCCGGATCATAATATCCAAGAGTTTTTGCATCTGTCAGGCTTTGCTTCAGCGCTGTGAACGCTTTCTTCTGCTCAGATCCAAAATGAAATGGTACATCTTTCCTGGTTAGTTTCCTTAGTGGTTCTGCCACTGTAGCGAAATTAGGAATGAACTTTGCACAAAAATTGACTAATCCCAGGAAACTCCTCATCTCTGTTGCGTTCTGAGGTGCACGTGCCTCTGCAATAGCTTTCACCTTGGCCTCTGCAGGGTTTAGTCCTTTCCGTGTAAGTCTGTGTCCCATGAAGTCCATTTCTGACACACCGAACTGGCACTTGTTTCCATTCACGGTAAGGCCTGCCTCCTGTAGTCTAGATAGTACACGCCTCAACCGTTTGTCATGCTCTTCCTTCGTTGGTGCATGGACTATGATGTCGTCAGAAATGTTGGCAACTCCAGGAATGCCTTGAATCACTCAATGGATTTCATACTGGTAGATCTCCGAAGCTGCATTAATTCCAAATGATAGTCTCTTGTAACGATACAATCCACAGTGAGTCACAAATGTTGTCACATCTCGGGAACCTGGATCCAGCTCTAATTGATAATAGCCCCATTTCAGATCAATTTTTGAGAATATCTTGCTGGTAGTTAGTTCTTGAAGTACTTCCTCCACTGTTGGTATAGGGTGTCGTTCTCTAATTATAGCTTCATTGGCCATTCTCATGTCAACACATAGTCTTATGTCACCCTTTGGTTTGGGCACAATCACTACGGGACTGACCCATTGTGTCGAATGTTCCACCAGTTCAATAATGTCTTGTTCGATCAATTCTTTAATTTTGGCTTCGACTTTCAAACGAAGTCCAAACGGAGTTCGGCGCATTGGTTGTGCCTTGGGTTTGACCGTTTCATCTACCACTAGCTTCAATTGTCGACCTTTCAGCTTTCCTACTCCTTGGAAGACTGCGGGGAATTCTTGCTTCATATCCTTGTATGACTGAATTGAATTGACACAAGCTCCAATATGAAGTATTGCCAGGTCTTGCGCTGTGCTTCTACTCAGCAATGGTTCTCCCCTCTCTTCTATGACCATAAACTCTGCTTCGGTGTACTTATCTCCAGCTTCAACAGTTGCAGTAAAACATCCAATGGTCTGCAATGGCTTGGTTGCTGTGTATGGATACAGTTTCTTGGAACACTTCTTTGAGGTACAGATAATCTTTTTCCTTTTCAACTTCTCCCATAAATGTCGATCAATCACATTACTGTTGCTGCCTGAGTCTACAATGACCTGAACTGTCACTCCACCAATGATCACTGGGACTTTCTCATGACGTACTTCATTCAACGTAAATTGGTAACAACTCTGTTCCTCCTGGGTATCATCATCGTCACCGTCTATCTGGCGAATGGTATCTTTCTTTCCAGGATACTTTCCTTTCCCCCAGGCTTTGCCTTTGGAAGTTGTACTCTTCCTCTTCTGGTCTGCATTGGACTTGCTTTTGCACTTCTTTGCAAAGTGGTCCTTACCTCCACACTTTCTGCAAACTTTGCCTTTGGCCGGGCAATATGGGTCTTTTCCAAAGTGACCTCGGTTTCCACATCGATAACACTCCACGTCCTGTGTCGACGTATATCTTGGCTGATTATGGCGATGTGAGAGCCTCTTAATTTGCTGGCTTGAGTTGTCTTTCAGGGTCATGGTATGAAATTGCCCTTCAACAGCCTCTAATGCAGCAGCAATGGTTAAAGCATCGGTGAGTTCCAACTCACTCCCTCTTTCCAGTAGACGTCTTCTGAGTTCATCTGATCTACAGTGCTGTACGACTTGATCCAATAATTGGTTGTCCAAATCAGCTGGCATGTAATTGCATCCAACAGCTAGCTGGCGTAGTCTCGTCACGTACTGAGCAATTGTCTGGCCATCTTCTTGTCTCGTTCTCCGAAACAAATGGCGTTGAAATGTAGCATTCGGTGTCACTACATAGTGTGCATTTAATGCATCTACCGCTTTCTTCCAGTATTCAAAAGTGTCTTAAATGTTTCCCGAACTGAGGGTCCTGCAGTGAAAAGAAGTAACGCCCTTCTCTGCGCTTTTTGTTCAACTGTACCGGTATCTAGAAATAGGCCACGACTGTCGGCGTAGGATTCAAATTCTTCCAGCCATGCCTTCCACTTCACACTTACAGTGCTTGCATCTCCCGTTGGGTCAAAATAAGCAATTGCACTATGTGTTAGAAAGTCACTGTTTGCACCAGCCATGAGGAAATATTCCAGCCCCAAAAGTACTGAGACAAGAGAAAATTCTTATCACCTTGAAGTTGTCTGTAAACCTCTGTAATCTTGTTTAGTCTTTAATTTTCTTCAAGCTTCTTTCATCCTTGTTGCCAATGTCACATTTGTGGCTCGAAATGTGAAGTTAATAAAACATTAAACACAAGTTTATCAGGTAAACTTCTTCGTGTCTTTTTATTCTCCGGTTTCCTTTGTTCTCCTGCTTGTGCTCTTATCTCTCTCTCCTACCTCGTGACTTCCGGTACATCTCATACATATTCATTATCATGACACTGACCTCACCTTCACCTTGCAGTATTATATATTATTTTTAGTATTGTTATGAATGAACAATTAGTTTTTTTTTAATATATAACAGGATTTCTTTTGACTAAAATCAGTAGTTTTATAGTAGAATATATTTGTTCCATAATTTTAGCAATGTGAGTAACATTTACTATTTTATAGACCTGTGAATTTTGTTTATATAATAGTAGTTTAAAAAAAAATTTTGTTAATGTATTATCTACATTTTCTTAATCTTTCTCTTCTTAAACTCTTTTTTTCTTTGTGGGGGGTTTCTATTTTCTGTGGTAGGGGATAAGATATCCATCATTTTTTTTTCTTTTTGAATATATACAATGGAATATATGTGTTGATAAATAAAAGTTCCTTTAAAAAAGAAATGGTCACATCATGATGGATTGATAAAGAATCTAAACCAGAAACATTGATTGACCATTTCTATCCATAAATATATTCTGACCTCCAGTAAATCTTTCAGGTTATGAAAACCTCATTGGGTTCTGTGGGTAAATAAAATCATCTAATTGCTAGATTTTTTAAATAAAAAGGGCTAATATATTCCAACTGGTAATTACGAATCAATGTCAAATATTGCAACAAATTTTATTTCCAACGATCTTAACTAAATATGTTAGTTACAAGCATTATGAAACAATTTCAACTTCACTGGAGAAAGCTCCAACCAATTTTATAAAGCACGAAGCACTGACATCAATAAACATTATGCATCATTTAATTGTCGCTTGCGTAGCATCTCCCAGACAGGACTACGTTCAATAATCTGAGCTCGACTCATGGCGATGCGATCACGAACACTATCCACATGTGGTTTACACGTGACCTTCATCAGGAAAAAAAGACACACCATTGACATGTTTGAAATAGAAATGCTAATCCAATTTTAAGTGTAGGACTTCACTGCTGAAGATGGTCTCATTGGTAAATTCACTGAAGCAGTTATAAGAATTAAATTTAGCCGCACCGCCAAATTAGTAACCAGATAACCACAACCATCCTGAGCAAAAGTTCCTTGAAGTAACTGCCTCAAGTTGAAGCATTAATAGAACAAGCCTTTGATGTTAGAAGTAAACTTACTTTGGCTATAGTGAGCATACTCCTGACTACGTCAGCAGCATTGTGCGAAGGGATGATTTTCAGATTACTACCGAGAAATCTGCAAAATAAAAACTGATAAAATGCCACATATTTGTACTAGCCAAGAGAAGCAAAGGATATGCAATACAAAGTTAGGTTACCTGCAGAAATAGATCAGTTTTCAAAATAATTTTTGAAGTTATTTGAGGGAAATGTCTTTCATACATTAACGCAGTGTTAATTTGCCTCACTTGATGGTGCTGGATTGCCCACATTTTCACTGACTTTTGCCTCCTGATCTGGAAGTGTATATGTCTTAGTTGACGAAGCTCTTTTCACCCACTCAAACACATTTAAGAGTTCTCATCCTATGAGAAGATGAACATTAGCCTGTTGAACTTTGAAAAGTTTTTGGTGGCATTGTGAGATCATTCACCATTTACTGATCAATTAGTTAATGACCATCTTGTTTGGTGGAACAATGTCACGAATTTAAAGTAATCTCACGTCATTCTCCCCACCCCTAGACATCTTCCTTCCCAGGAAACGTCCACTATATTTTGCTCTTTGCATTTTAACAACCTGGGTTATAGGCAAAAAATCTGATGGCATAGATACATGCAAAATTCCAAAAGTCGTGTGCTAAACTTAACAAATTTCAGACCAAGTGCTTGTCAGTTACACACACACACAGACACATACAAAAAAAAAGTTCCCTTTTGGTTTTACACTGAAAGCATTCTTTTGTCCTCTCATCAGACTTGTGTGTACCACAAAGAAACTAGATTTTTTTCTAGCACATTCCCCCTTATTTCCTATGCCTAAACATAGCAAATAAGCACTGATTAACACCCAGGAGATGCACTGTCTCAACATTACTGCTCATATATTCTATTTCTTGATATAAATGCCATCATTACATTTGCCTTCTTCACCACCAACTCAACCTTCAAGTTTACCTTCAGGCTCTCCTGCACGAGGACTCCCTTTGCGTCTGGGAGTTTTCAATTTTCTCCCCATTGGAAAAAGTCTGCCCATTTATTTTTCTGCGCAAGTCCATGACTTTTTGACATGACATTTCATTTGCCATTTCTCTGCCCATTCTCCTAATTGGTCTAAGTACTTATGCAGCCTTCCTTAACACTACTTGTTTCTTCACCTACCTTCACAGAGTATCATCTGCAAACTTAGCCACAAAGCCATTGAGCCCATAATCCAAATATTCACTATAACAACATAAAAAGAAGCGGCCCCAATATCAACCCCTGTGGAACAACACCTGCAACTGACAGCCAACCAGAATATGATCCTTAGTAATTGCATAGAACAGTTTTTATTGAGGATTTCACTAGAGTTTTGAATATGCAAATAGTAAAATTCCTAAATAACAGATTGCCAAATTAAGTACCTTAGCTGAATTTTAAATAGTACATCCCATTCCTTCTGACCAAACAGGCCTGCAGCCAAAAGCAGGAAACTGTTCCGATGAATGCGGACAAACTGTTCAATGCGCTCCATCAGCATCGTTTCTGCAGATCTATCACAGAAATCTTGAACATCCATTATAATAAATGCAATGCCTGTGAAAATGAGAAATAGCCATCTAAAATGACAAAACGTCAGTATTTCCAAAATGTGGGGGGGGGGAGAAATGGTCAATCATGAAACTTTCCTTTAGTTAAAAAAAAAGGAAGCATTCAAGTTCACATTATTTGCTTATTTTTCTTTGTACATAAGCAATTTCAACCGAGCCATAAAAATCCAGAAATGATCATTGGATTTGGAGGTGAGAAGGACAGGAACGAAGATTTCAGTTGAAGGCAGCCAAGGCCCATCGTGCAAGCAGTCCTTCAGCTGGAAAGGGTATGGAGCAAAATCTAGTTCTGACCTATTGAGTGTTAGAATTCAGGCCAACAAAAAGTATTTTGAAGTAACAGCTCCCCCATTTTGTTCTTTTGAATACAAATTTTTAAACAATAAAATACATTGAAGCCCAGATTAGGGAAGTGCCAGAAACCAATCCATAATCCCATTTTCACCACTTTTTTTGCTAGCAGCCAAAGGCAGAATAATTTAAAAAAAATGAAACTGCAATAATTATGCTGTTAATGTTTGGCTACATCAATTCCTATGATTGCCACAAATATTTACACTTAATTACCAAGCTGGTCTTTTGTCATTGAAGTGACAACCAGTAACGCGTATTTAAATTGCCTTTTTTTTGTGAACTAGGAGTGAAATTCCATTTAAAAAAAAACAATTCCTGTTAAGTTTGCAGGTCAAGTTTGCTGCTCTGAACATATCTTTTGCTTCCCCCCCCACCCCCACCAGAATAGAGGCTCTTGAATGCCCTTAGTGACATCAGTTGAAGAAAGAATGCAAAAAAGCACAAGATTCTCAAGGAGCATTTCCTAGAGCATTCTCACCTTCTATTACCCTGACGATTTAAAAAAAAATCAACCACTGTGCAATCATTGGGATTTGACCGAAATTTAGCAGATAGATGCTGGCAGACGTCGCCTGTTTCAAAAAAACCTCCAAAAGCCAAGTGTACTGATGACTGAAGGCCATTGCTGCCCTGAATCTTTTTCCCTGGACGCCTTCCAAGTTAGCAGATGGACTATTAACAATCTTTTTCAGTCATCAATTCACAGAGAGTGAACCGTGTGTTGTTTCCAAAAGTAAACAATATTAATTCTGTGCAAGGGACAGTAGAAAAAAATGATCGTAAAACGCATGTAATCATTACAGAAAGCTATTCGGATATATTCTCAGTGTACACACATCACATACAACCTTGAGATTTTTTTTCCTGTTGTCTAGGCAGAATAGCCACTTAATGGTAGTGCAGAAAAGCTGTACTCAAAGTACAATGTAAACAAATAAAGAAATGTAAACAAACTGATTGTGGAATGCAGAGCAAAAAAAGTTCAAAAGAACCCTTAAATGAGTCTCTAGTTGAGTTTGTTGTTGAGGAGTCTGATGGTGGAGGGGTAGCATCTGTTCCTGAACCTAATGGTGGGAGTCTTGTGGCACCTGTACCTCTTTCCTGATGGCAGCAGTGAGAAGAGAGCATGTGGATCCTTGATGATTCCTGCTGCCCCATGATGGCAGCATTCCCTGCAAATATTCTCGATGGTGGAGAAGGTCTTGTCTGTGATGTCCTGGGCTATGTCAAGTACCTTTTGCAGGGATTTCCGGTTAAGGGCATTGGTGTCTCCATGCCAAACTGTGATGCAGCCGGTCAGCACACTTTCCACTACGTATCTGTAGAAATTCACCAGGGTTTCTGATGTCATACCATCAAGTCCGTGCTGAGATGTCAAAGAGCAAATCCATTCCCATGGTCTTTTTCCATAGCTCTGTAAATTGATTATCAACTAATTTTTTGCCGATTTAATCTTGAACTTCTCAATTTGAACATCATCAACATTTTATACAACTCTCAAGGCTCCTTTCAAACCATTCTACAAGGAGAACACCAACAAGTTTACCAGTCTATTATTTCTATGCAGCAATAGAAATTCATCAAGACAAATGGTTACTTAAACAAAAGTAGTTTTTAATTTTCTTTAAACATAAAAACAGGATCAAACATGTGCATGTGTAGGTAATGTGCACAAGTTCAGAAAAATTCTTTGATTCACAGTCCTATCTCACTTCTCCAAGTTCACCAATATCGGGCAATTCTTATTCTGTGCACAGAATTTAACATTTATGTATTTTCACTCAGAGCCAGCTCTTCAGCGCTTGATGTCCTGTTTTGCGGAAACTGCCAAAATGTTTGGCCTGGAAGTCAGCCTGAAGAAAACTGAGGTCCTCCATCAGCCAGCTCCCCACCATGACTACCAGCCCCCCCACATCTCCATCGGGTACACAAAACTCAAAACGGTCAACCAGTTTACCTATCTCGGCTGCACCATTTCATCGGATGCAAGGATCGACAACGAGATAGACAACAGACTCGCCAAGGCAAATAGCGCCTTTGGAAGACTACACAAAAGAGTCTGGAAAAACAACCAACTGAAAAACCTCACAAAGATTAGCGTATATAGAGCCGTTGTCATACCCACACTCCTGTTCGGCTCCGAATTATGGGTCCTCTACCGGCATCACCTACGGCTCCTAGAACGCTTCCACCAGCGTTGTCTCCGCTCCATCCTCAACATTCATTGGAGCGACTTCATCCCTAACATCGAAGTACTCGAGATGGCAGAGGCCGATAGCGTCGAGTCCACGCTGCTGAAGATCCAACTGCGCTGGGTAGGTCACGTCTCCAGAATGGAGGACCATCGCCTTCCCAAGATCGTGTTATATGGCGAGCTCTCCACTGGCCACCGTGACAGAGGTGCACCAAAGAAGAGGTACAAGGACTGCCTAAAGAAATCTCTTGGTGCCTGCCACATTGACCACCGCCAGTGGGCTGATAACGCCTCAAACCGTGCATCTTGGCGCCTCACAGTTTGGCGGGCAGCAACCTCCTTTGAAGAAGACCGCAGAGCCCACCTCACTGACAAAAGGCAAAGGAGGAAAAACCCAACACCCAACCCCAACCAACCAATTTTCCCTTGCAACCGCTGCAATCGTGTCTGCCTGTCCCGCATCGGACTTGTCAGCCACAAACGAGCCTGCAGCTGACGTGGACATTTACCCCTCCATAAATTTTCGTCTGCGAAGCCAAGCCAAAGAAGAGAAAGAGTATTTAAAAGTAATGGGTTACCACTCAGGAAGTTTCTCATTGGTTTCAGAGAGAGATTTTTTGCTTGCTGGATGCATACAAACTGATTCCCTCCGATCAGCCAATTCAGTGTCTTGCCAAAGAAACTTTCCCCATCAGGGTTTTCCAAATGCCACCACAGAGTTCTTTTTTTGCCCCCCTTATATTGAAGAACAGAACACTTTTACATTTAACCACACATGTGTACCAATTTAGGGAATTTCTCTTTTCTAACCATGTTTAAGTCATTAATGTGTATCAGAAATAGTGGTTTCAGCACTCATCTTGAGAGAACACAAGAGGGAGGTAGATAGTTATTTCGCACAACTTTGTTTTCAGTAGAAAAACTGATTTCCACATCATGCAGGTTTTGGATATCATGCAATGTTTCTGATTGTATCAAATCCTTTCATTGCCTTAAAATTAAATGATTTCTAGAGAAAAGAGTCTAAAGTATATTACATTTTTCCTGGTGTTTTGACCTCGTTCCACAAATATTCTTAGAAATATTTTTTATGCACTTTGTAGTGTTCCAATATTCAATTGGAAATGTGAAGACCAAGATTATTCACAGTAATCCCACAGTACAATTGAAACAAAGGTCAACAGATATTCAGGATCACTCTTTATTTTTCATCACCAATACTTTTTGTAGAAATTGCGTTGTATGCCTTATGGCCTTCAATCGTTACTTTTTCTAATATCTATCTACACCTCAGGATAACTGCTCTGTAATCCCTTTCAGAATCTGATCTAAGCTCTGTTAAAGCTCATTTTTCTTCCTAAGAAAATCTGTGTTGAAAATTACCCAACTTTTTTTATTCATTCAAAACCTGGGCAAGTTTCTGTTCATCCCAAAATGCCCTTTGGTAGCTTGTTCGTCCATTTCAGAGCCCATTAAAAGCCAACCCAAATTGGTGAGATTGGATCACATAGTGGTTGCTTATTGTTAAAATGCTCTCTCTCTGAAGGGCGATGTAGAATCAGATCTCATGACAATCTAGCATTTTACAGTCACCATTACTGCTAATACCTTCTTATTCCACATTGAATTACTTAAATTTAAACACAACTCCAATGGTGGAACTCAAACTCTCACACTGTTTGAATGAGATCAGTCATAACAATGGCATCATACTCATAATTCAACAAATTTAAAATAGCATTTTCGTGCTTTCTTCAGTATAAACTAAATGGTGCCATGGACACATTTTTGAACATCAGATACGGTCAAAGATTAAGTTTTGATTCAGGTATTCGACATTCCTTTTAAAGTATATGAATGCAAATAGGAAAAATAGTGGTAAAGGCATCATTCGTGTAAAGAAAGAACGTGATAAATGCATTTTATACTAAGGCTACTGAATATTCGTACCAGAAATTGGGAAAATTATTGATCCAGTTACCACAGAGTCAGAGAATCGAATTCTTTGGTGCTGATTTGTCAAAGACAGAATAGCTTCGTGATGCTATGAAAAAGAGGGGGAAAAATACATGTCTACAAGTCAAAACCAAAACAGTTTCTTCACTGAAATAATGACTGAATAGGAATGTGTATTTAAAAGTTTGCTGTTACAGGACTGAAATAGGTCGCGCATTCATCATGACCCCTTTGGACTCGGGAACTAGCGCACAGCCTCGGTCTCCCTACTTTCCAGGTCTGGTTCACACTGTCCGGAGTTTATGAGAGGGTTGAAAGTGGCCGGCCTCCAAGGGGTCCTGGTTTTGATAGAACGGATGTCAGAAACGTGTCTGGAGCAGACTGGGATTCACCGGCCGAGGGTGGTACTGGCGGCTTCCCATATAACCCTGGTTTCCCGCCTCAAGCCAGAGCCCGTGCGAAGACCCGGCCCATGGTCATAAGCTAATTTGTCCTCCCTCCAGTTTTACCCGCGCGACACCGTCGGCGAGAGACGATGCTGGAATATGGATTTAATGGACTCATTCCTGATGCCCCCCCCCCCCCCCCCACCCACCACCACCACTCCTGGTCTCCACAGATGACCTCCTGAGTCCTTCCAATCCCTCCAGCAGCTCCAACATTGACTTCTGCTGCAAGATACAAGATGGACCTCCATCCAACTCGGGGAACGCCCCCTGCGCCAAGGGCGGGCTGGAAGGAACGGGACCCCCCCCCCGCCCCCGCCCCGCCCCCGCCCCCGCCCCCGCCCCGCCCCCGCCCCGAAACCCCAACCCGCCCGCCGGGCTCCACCTGGAGGCTCGAGCTGGCAACCGCAGCGCCCCCCGTCGCCATGACGTCACCACGCTACAGGCCCCGCCCCCTCGCGGCGGCGACGTCACACCGCGGGGAGCCGCGATGCCGCAGCCAGCGTACCACGTCCTCGAGTTGCGAACGTTCCTGGACGCGTGGCGGGTTTTCGGACTCAGTCCGGACAGCAGCACTTCCTCGTTCCCAGCTTAAACGGATGAAGGAAGAACGTGCAAAGCTCAAATCGAAGTAAAAGTGATCTGCTGAGTTCCTCCAGCAAAACTGTGCTTTTAATGCAACATCCAGAGGAAGGAACAGTGGGCAACGAGTCGATACCACAGCAACTTGAGCATGGGCGACTGAACAGCCATCGACACTGCACGGCATCCAGTCAGTCAAAGATCCAAGAGGGTTGTGCAGTAAACAACAGCAATGGCGTTGGTAGAGGTGGAAGGACTTTTGGTGCCTAAAATATCATGCCCCCTGGGTAAATAAGTGCAGTCACAGATTTGTTAGTTAAATTCAAACACTGATAGATCAACAGGACTATTTCAGAAACTAGCATCTTGGACTAAACCGAAGATATGATTCAATATCTTATATTGGTTATATGCGGAGCATCAACCCAATTGCTAGACGATCTCAGTCGGCGAGGGAGCACCTGTAGAGGCCAAGGGATGGTTGACCTATCAGGTCGGCCTTGCACTGAGACTCAGTATCCTATGATTAAAGCCCAGCAAAGTAATCAAGGTGAATCAACAAAGAGGAAATGATCCTGCACTTTGTACAACCTGACCCCATATGGTTGGGCAACTCTTCATTAGATCCAGGGACTGTGCTAATCTGATGCTTCGGTTATCCTATCTATGTTTGAGCCTTGCATTCATTTCACATCACTCTCTCGGTTCCACATAAGGGAGGATGTTCTCCAAAATTACACTGCCATCAGTTGAGCTATGGTGGTAAAGTGCCAGGTTCAGCTAATTTCCAACAAGCTTTCTGCAATTTAACTCTGTGCCTCAGATTCCAATCCAAGTTTAATACTGTAATACATGTTCCAGATTAAGGAGTATAATCACTATTTGTGTAATCAAGTCAGATATTCTGATGTAAATTTATAGAGAAACAAATAAAACAATATTCTGCATAAGATTTAGTAAGTAAATCTTCTCCAAGTAATTCTCACCTGTTAGGAAGAGGGTGCAAATTAATGTTCATACGTCTTGAATGAGATCAAAGACCAGCTTTGGGGAATAGAAAAATTATTGAAATAGCTCGTATTTCTCCAAAAAATTGCAACTTAGTGATGGTTTCTCTTTTGAACAACTAACAAATGTAAATATATTGCAATGTTTCTTTAATTAAAACATAGGGAACGAGTTTCCTATTTGGGAAATTCAGCTTTGATACAAATATAACACAACCACATTTAGATGGTATTTATTTCATCTGTTACCTTATTTCCCCAAATTAATCTGTTTAGTTCCAGGTTTTGTTAAAATTATTGTGAAAATGAAACACAATAGCTGCACAAAAACTATTCCCTCAGATGGAAACTATCCTTTCCATCAGTAGGTTCAGCATGAATGACAATGAAACAAAGATGCATTAAAATTATATTATGCTATTTTTAAATAAGAAATATATAAAAATAGAAATACTAATTTACACCATGGGATCTGAAAAATAATCAACATAATCCTGAAAATACATATTCAATTTATTCATATACTATAACTACAATCTGAGGTGCACTTGTTCTCCTAGTTCAGTAAGTAGTTATGAATTGGCTCATCCTTTAACCTCTCTTTCTGAGGCAGTTTTGTGCTGCTGTACAATATTCCATCATCAGTGAGTAGTGTGAGAGGGATTACTTGAACTGAATACACTGTTCTATCCCATTACTATTGCAGCAAACACTGGTCCATTTATTAACATATCAGATATCATACTGTGACAGAATTGTGCTATTATTAATCTTCAAGTTAAAATTATATACATTTCTTAAAAGGAACTTTGTGGGTTGGACACAGGGACACATACTCCTTACACACAGAAACCATTTCGAGAGATGAAGTGTTTTGAATTGATTGTTCAGTTGAAACTGTATAAACATCCATAAAAGTCAGGTGATTCTTCTTTGAAACTAAAGACAATGGTTTTTGCTGGGAGATGGGATCTGTTCAAACAAGCTGGCTTTTACTTCAAAGATGTGAAGTAAAAGTAAAGCCATCTGCTTGTGACCTGAGCAGACAAATCAAAACCATAAACTTATACTTTTGGATGAGATGAGACTTTAAACAGAACCAGGAGTGATGTCATGTCATTATACCCTCAAGAAGGCATCTTTAATAGTATACCAGTCATCAACTGAAGGGAGAAATGTTGTCAAAAATTTTGTCTGTCAAAAGAGGGCAATTCTACTTATCCATTTTTAAACAGTCACTTCATGTAACCCTTGCCTGGTTGTGAAATCAACATGTAAAATAAGTTCCGTAACCTCCAAGAGAGGGAAATCATTTGTATGGAGAAGTAATTCTCAGAAAAAAAAACTCGACAAGAAGTTGGGAGTATTTGAGAACAACAGTTAAGATTTTGATTTTCAACACAAAAGATTTCTGAGACTGAACTTTAAAAATTGACTTTTCACAATCGTGCCTAAACTGTAATTGTTTGGGACCTGCCATATGCACACACACACACACACACACACATACATACACATAAGTTAGAGTTAAGAAGTGTTATGTTACTAATAGTTAATAAAAATTATTGTTTTTAAAATACCATTGTCTTGGTGAATTTCTATTGCTGCTGGTCTATGTCATAACACATAAAAAAGTCAACAAACAGGTACCATATTTGCATTCTCACTTGGAAAATGAGTGATGCATTGCATTTAAAAAATTTAATCCAAAAATTTTAATCAAATTATAAAACTGACTTTTCTTTGTTGAGGAATTTTGAAACCATAAGTCCCATTTCCACCCTCCATGGTGAAAGAAAGTATTTCACTACAAGTTCAGTTTTAAGTGTTAGACATTGAAAACATCAAAACTGCATGAAGACAGTTGAAGTCTTTATTCTAATAAAAATTGACATTTAGTTTTTTTTTAAAAAAAGTTCAAGACCAGGTTTTAAGTGTTAATAGATTTTCCTTTATTGTCTTCCTCCACTTTCACGCTTGATTCTACACATCAACCCACCTTTGAGTGTGTCGAAGGTGGCTATCTCAACCAGAACATGTTTGCATACATTGAATACAATTGGGAAAATGTTTCCATAATCAGGTACGACTTGCATAGAGGAAAATGTATAAAAAAATTACACATGAACATCCACCATTTTCTGGTCAAATAATTTTATCTGTCACCATCTTTCATTGGTCTATTAGTGACAGAGTCGATTTCAAGGGCATCTAGTTTTCTTACCCATACAATACTCCTGGGCTATAATTTTGTCAGTTCCTGTTTGAAGGGAGGCAGAAGATTTTGAAATGATGAAAGGTTATTCCCAGAAACAACAATTGTTTCCCTCTGCATATACAGCCTGAGCTGCTGGCAGTATTTGTTTTCATTTCAGATTTATTGTGTCAGCAGGATTTTACTCTTAAGAGTTCCAAATGTAAACAACATACAATGTGTACAGCTCAGGAAAGATGATTTTAACAGCCCATCTAAATACTAGTTAAAGCTTAGCTCCGACATAAGGGCTGATTCTCTTAAATTCCAGTTTTGTCAGTCGAGTTTTCTGTTAATGTGACAATGGTCAAAATAATCATGGCCAAATTACATCAACTATAAATTTGTATTATTTAAGAAAAATATTTTTTGTTTTTCCATCAGAACTCTTTAGAGGTTTTCTGAAATTAATTTGCTGGGAGTTGGTTCATTCATTTGAGAATTTAGCATGTCAGTTCACCATCTCAATTATCAGGATGGACAGGGAAATCCATTTTATATTATAAAAAGGTTTATGTCTAGTTTTCGACATAAACCAATAACTTCTAACACAATTTTTCCATTCAGAAAATATTTATAATTAGTGATTATCTTATTACACACAAAATGTTGACTAAGGGTTTCCCTCTATGGTAATTGTAAACAACTTTATTTTGCCAGTTTATTATTTTATTGGTGTATCCAGCAGTGATAATACCTGGTTAAGTTTTATTAAAAAGAGGATCTTGTTACAAAACAAAAAATCATATTTGCAGCTCTTTGTACACAGTTCAGAGGTAAAGCTAGTGATGAGTTTCCAGTTCTACAATTGTCCATTCTCCATGTGGAGATACCAGTTCTTCTGGGGAGAAACTAGCCACTGTAATGCTAGCTGCTGAGTTCTCCGAAGGAGATAACAATTCAGTCCATTTACACAATGCCTCTTTTTCAACTGCAACTTTACCTGGCACATTAGAAGCATCTTTAGAAAGAAAAAGTGTTTGGTTGATGAGATACTGGGCTAGGTTGACATTTTCAGGCAGACAGGTGACAATGCCATAATTTGGGTCCTGATCTTCAATCAGTTGTTTAAGTAGCATCCAGTCTTTTTCTGCAAAGTGTTCACTTTCGTTCCAATGCAAATGGCTCCCTTTGAGTTCAGAGTTGTTCCATTCCATATCTTCTATTATTTCCATCTCATATATGGGAGAAAGGGTTTTTGAAGGATGATAATCATTTATGTAGTTTTGTAATCGGTCAGGGTCAGCTAAGTCTCCTGAAACAATTCATAATACTAAATATTGTAAAAATTCTGAAGCATGCAGATACTTAAATTGGGGCTGTTGTAGTCTACCTTGGAATAGCCAACCAAAAGAACGTCTACATTAGGAATAAATTAACTGTAATGTGGCCTTAATGGTGATGACAGAATACAAATTAATCCATACAGTACAAAAAGTGAAAATTATCAAAATATTAATGTAATCCACTTCATCCTGAAATGCACCAGCATTGAAATTATACCGACTGGAAAATACAAATGTTTAGTGCCACCTACTCAATTTACCTCATTTCAAAGAGGTATTCACTTGTGCAAAAGTGATGGGTTAATGTCTCTGCGAAACAGAGAAAAAAATGAGAAAGTCATTCACCATGCCACAATTTTGAAGCCTTTGATTCAGAAAAGGTAATAGACAAGGAGATATTTATTTCTAGCCAGCAGTCATACATCGTATTTCTTACATGACTCAGCTAAATGATCAAATTGTAATTCACTGCATTCAAGTTCATTTAGGGCTTCAGTGACATCATGTAAATTTCAGTTCCTGCAGACTGCTCATTAATGTTCTATGCAAGAACTTTTGTTCTGTATACAATTGCACTTCCCAATATACAAATTTAAAAAAAAATGCTGTCAGGAAAATCTGATGCAGTTTATTAGGTTAGTCAACCAGTTAAAAGATCAGTCATTCACCAAGCCAAATATCCAGCAAGAATCTTAAATATCATTGCTCAGTAAACCAGTCATCAATGAGACTATTTAAATACATTTGGCTTGATATAACCTATGAAGAATACAAGCATAAATAATTTGAATTACATTTTTGGACGAAACACGTACAGTATCCACAATACATGATGTTGTTGGACAGTTCCCTCAAGTCCAATTAATTTGATTTACAGAACAGTTTACATGTATAACTATTAATATTTTAGTGCAAATGTAGTTTGGATTCTCGCAATGGGCAAAGTAACATCTCGTGTCTTGAGACTACATCACTTAAATTAAAGATTAAAAAGACATTTGTTTACAAATTGGTCTTTGCAATGAGTCTAAATGTAATTACTTTGGCATTCTTCCCATTCTAACTAACTGTGTTAGTTTAACCTTGCATGCCTGCATTCATGGATTCAACGTGCATAGATCTCCATGAAGCTTCACTTAATCTGACTGAACACATTCGTTTATGCTACACAAGTCTATCAAATTCATGGCTTTGTTTAAATAATCTTGAATGTTGTCTACAGAAACTGACCAGAAGGTTCGAGAGTGCAGCTTCTTTCCTTTTAACAAGCCATTGTCATTATACAAGTAACTGAGGTCCTACATTCATGCTAACAATGGGGAAAATGTACAGTGTTCACACTTAACAAATCTAGAGATAGTTCCACAGTTCTGTACGTTGCAAATTCAACCCCACCCCTCTATTGCATTTTGTCATTTTATTTTTAAAAATCCCACAGTTCTGCAAATTAAATGGATGTGGTCTTAGTTTCATTCATTCACATAGGATGTAATTTGGCCAAGAAGCCAAGTACCATCTTCACACCATGTGGTATCAAAAGTTAATTATGGTATACATTACCTGTTGGCAAAGTATTACTAGCTTGTTCACTGGATGTTGAAGGGTACCCTTGCACAGGTCCCTTTCCTATGTTTGCCAAGTGATCAATTGCATTAATGTTATCTGTGGCAAAGTTCTTGCTGTGTTCTGAAGACGCATGCTCTTTTTGGGAGAGCTGCAAATGACAGGGTCTTTCCTGAGGTGTACCATCATTGCTACCATCACCACTGCCAGCCCCAAAAGTTGGCTGCATATTATCTTTTGCAGGCAACCCATTGTCCTCATGCCGCCTCTCTGGAGCGCTGACTCCCACCAAGTCTTTTTCTGCAAACTTGATTCTTCCCTCAGCAAGCAAATTAGCAGCAGGGTGGTGAGCTGCAGGTGTAATAATACACTCTTCTTCCTCTTGCTGTAATTCTGTTAAAACAGCTTGAAAAGTTGCATTGTTAGCCACTGTCATGGCTTCACCTGCAGGTGGTGATGGACTGGGAATTTTCAACTGCCTTTTCGACTGCCTTGGAAAGTCATAGTTCAAAAAATCGTCCTCAATTTCCAGTGAATATCGGGAATAGTAGGTTGTCCCATGGTGTTGACCACCACCCTCGTGGGAACCACCGTTAAATACATCAGAGGGAGTAAGGGAATCCAAGGAACAGGCAGGAGTTTCAGCATCTCCCTCATCAGAACCAAGCTCCTCACACTCATCCACAGAGAGCAGGACAGATCTCTTAAAATTAGCAACCAAGGGAAAGTTTGTAACCTCTGCCTCATTTTCAGTAACATCCTCAAAAGCCAGGTTGTCTATACCCTGGAAGTGGAAAGTGCTTTGCTCAGGAGGGGGAGCAGCAGAAACAGGGGGAGGGAACATTTTCTCTGCATTCTCAATTTCAGACTTTTCTCCCTTGGTAACTATACACAAAGGCAAGCGATCGGAGGCTGCTTCTAATTTATTGTTGACTGGTACGACGTGTTCCTCGTTGCTCTTCTCCGTTGTTTTATTCCCTTGTTGTGGGATTTTGAAACTGTGATCGCTTACTGACTCTCTTGCACCAATTTGACTGTGGGCCTCTACACCTTTTACTTCAACTTTTACTCCACTGTCGTACTCCTTAAGTTCTTCAGGTGTACTCGTGTCACTGCTACTTCTGCCAAGAAAGTCGTGACAAACCACAGTACTGCACTTGGAAATGCCCCTCTCATTTGATCCATCATCGTCTTGGGAACCTCCAGCATCGTAGTCCTCAGAGTTGGGCTTGATATCATCAGATGATGTTGTTGCACTTCCAGTATCTGTGTCCGGACTTTGTTTTCGGAAAGAATTGACTGACACTGGATAGACATCTGCACCCAAGTTCCAAGATTCCTCGAGCTGAGTTTCCAAATCCTCTTGATTTTCTGTAGCTCTTGGTAAATTTATTTCTTTGGGCAAGTGTGATTGAACGTGCATTTCACTGTGTTTTAAGTCCTGTTCTGAACCTTCATTCGGTTGGTCAACTGCAATACAATGGTCTGCAGCTTGAGAATTTTCTCTCTGAAGATGGCCTTTCTCGGAGTTCTCAGATTCTTGAAAGATTTTCAGATTGGTTGCAGAATCACTTGGGGACTCCTGATTTGCAAACACTGAGGATGGATGCTGGCTGACCCCTTGATTGGTCTTCACAGAGGATTGACTATCGTCTTCAGAGAGTTTTAATGGTGCTTTGCCTTCATTAACAACCTCTTCATTCACAACTAGCTCCAACATGGTTGCCTTTTCAGGAAGTTCATATTGATTATTCAAGATTTGAAGAGATTCTAAATTCTGTTCTTCTGCTGACCTACAATCCTTTGATGGTGTAACCCTTGTAGTTGGGCTAGGTTCTAACTGATTATTTACTTTCATTTGATCAGGTTCTGCGTGAACAGTTTCACTTTTGGCATGAGCCACACTTTTCACATGTCGCTGTAGAGAATTTGTAGCAGCCTTATCCTGACAACTGGAGGTGGACCTTTTCAATCCTGATCCAGTTTTATTTGTAGCAGTAAGCAACTTGGTGGGTGGTCTTCTTACATTAGGTAATGATGCACTTCTCTCTTTCAAGACAGCCATGTTATTTGAATTAATGGGTGTCCTAGGGGTAGTAGTGCCACTCTTTACATTTGTTTTAACTGCCGTGGGAGTAGCTGCTTTTACAGCTTTAGATTTTGTAAACATTTCATTGGAAACAGTTATTTTTTCATTGTTTGGAACCTTGTTAGGTAGCTTTGTTTCTAAAGCAGGGCTCATTTTTCCTGGACCCACCTTTGGATCTAAGATTACAAGAGAAAAGTTAAAATTGCAAACACATTTTATACACACTTTTTGTCAATATTACTACAGCCACAAAAGAGAATAAGGCTAAAAAATGCTCTAGAAAAGTGGCCAACAAATTTGGATTTAAAATAACATTATACATAAATAGTCATCTTTTAAAATTTGCTATTTATTTTTCATACGAACAGATTCCAGCTTCCTTGTAAATGCATCCATATTAGATGCTCAACTGTTCCATGTGATAACAAGTTCCACATTCTAACCATTCTCTGAGTAAAGCTTCCTTTGGGTTATTACCACCATTAAATTTGACCCCTCAGCCATCATCATGCCTAGTAAGAGTCTTTATTAGTAAGGCTTGGGGGAGGGAGGTTAAATAGGACAGCACCATGGTTAGTGAACTTTACATAATTGAAGACTTCAATACAGATTTTTTTCAAATTACTTCACATATTGCACTTTTGCCTTTTAAACTCTATATTCTTAATACAGGTGTATTAGTCAGGCATTGTATCAGTCAACCGGAAAATTCGCACGTCTGCAATCCCTGTAGGTGACGAATAATGGGGATTATTTTAAAAAATTATGATTTCAGTCCGTGGCCCCCTTTAAATGCGCTGTGGCCCCCGTTGAGAATGGCTGGTTTAGAACTCATCTTCCAACCCACCAGATTCCATATTCAACTGAGCATTATTTCATTTCCATCATCTTCAATTAGGTGCCACAATAACACATCACACAGTATTCTATTTCCTCAGTCACTAGTTTGCTCACTTTATATCAGACATTGCATATAAAAATCGATGTGGGGTATTAATTATACCTTTAGTTTTGACTGCTTTCACTGATCCTGCCTTTGCTCTTGGCTGAGCAGATGGGTCGCTGCTACTATTCCAGGTTCTCTTCAGTTGAGCTTGTGACACCACTTTGTCTCTATTTTGTGCCCTCTGTTTGTTGGGCACACTAGCAAAGAGCCACACAATTAAAAAAAAAATCATTTTACTTTTAGTCTCTGAAACTTAACAACATTGAAATGCAGCAGTCCGTTTTATTTGCATCACATGCAGGATCCTGTTAACTATTCCTTTGTAGTTCAGCTGACCTGACCCCGTGCATTCTGGAGTTTTGGGGAATGTGAAGTGGGCTCAGTTAAAGTTGGTACAACACTATTACTGCACCAGTGACCCACTGTCTGTACGTTCTCCTCATGACCTGCGTGGGTTTCCTCCCACCTTTCAAAATGTATAGGATTGGAAGGTTAATTTGGTGCAATGGTTTCATGGGTTGGAAGGTCCTTCTGTTTCATTAAAATTACATTTTAAAAATTGAATGCTATTTCAATTTTCTTCTAAGGAAATGCATAAATCCAGCAGAGGGCACCAAATCTACATTAAATCAGATTCCTGTTTAAAGACTGTTCCTCATTGTGTTCAATAACTGCGGTCTTGACCAATGCAGTGAGTTCATTTGTTCAACCAGATGGTGCTAGCATTACATTTTAATCTAGAGATATTAGTTTGATAGCAGTTAATTCACAGTAGTCAGTTCAAACCAAGAGGTGCAGTAATTCCTGAGTGGAAATCTCCTTCATGTGTCGAATTCAAGTGAACCTGGATTAATGCAGTACATCAACAAGCCCTTTAGCCCACAACATTTGGCTGATTTGAGCTGGTTGTGGTAGGCAGTACTGAATGGAATTTCTAGAATTAGTTGCACGGTTGGCCTAGCAGTTAGCACAATGCCTTTACGGCGCCAACGCACTGATAACTTTAATTTTAACAAGGACATTTCGAATAGCAGCAACTCTTAATACATTCAAACTAGCTTGTACATGATGAAGGGGGTGGGGAAGAGAGGAAAGAGGGAGTTACATTTTATAACAATCTCCAACTCACCTAGTAGAAATGGGTTTGCTGGCTTTAATTGAAGCAGATGTTTTTGTTGGTTTAGTGACAGTTGCTGGCCTGTTAACTGTGAAAATAGTTATGGGAGAAATAATAAAAACAGACAGGTTACTTTTTAATGTAATCACACCTCATTACTTCTACAGCACAAAGCAGAAGAGTAGTCTATTGAAATGGAGAACAGTGATGGGAGGTAAATACACTGGAGGGGAGAATCTCACACTAGTAACCCAGCTGGTCTGCCATCTGCATCTCTAAAAGAATCAAATGTTTAAAATTGCAACTTATCAATTGCTTTGATCCATAAAGTAACTGAAATGGATTTAGAATGCCCTTGGAGTCCTTACTGGAGAAATTAAATTAGAAGTCCAGTTCTTATTTAAACTTCAATTTAGATATTGGAGATCCTGGAATCTGGAGCAAAAGAATCTGCTGAAGGAAGTCAGCAAATCGAAAGCATCAGTGGAGAAAAAGAATGGTTAACATCTCAGGTCCTTCATTGGAGTCTTGATGAAGGGTTCCAACTCAAAATATTGACCATTCTTTTTCTCCCACTGATGCAGTGGGGACCAAACATCCACCCGCATTCCACTCCCCATTTTTTTTTTTAAAAAGAAAAACTTGAGGATGGGGTTGGCCAGGCCAACTTTGATTGCCTCATAGACTGGGGGAGGTGGATCCCTTTGTACCTGTACACAGTGTTTGTTTGAGGCAGGTATGATATCAATATTCAACAAAGAAAATGGAGAGATATATGGATAGGATGGATTTAGAGCAGTGTTTTTTGGTTTAAGGCCCTGTTACAGAGTTCTGTGTTGTGTATTGGCTTATGTGTTGTGTGGTTTTATGTTAAAAAGTGACAGTTTGCCTGAGAGAGCCAAGGTGAAGGTGGACTGCTGAGAGAGTAGGAGATGGACTGAGCATGTGCAGAAAATGATCTAAAAATTTCTGGATTTGGACGATAAACCACCACTGGGGGTGCTGTGGAATGGAGGGAGGCCCAGAGCATGAGTCATGGTCTGGAGGACAGTTTAGAATGTTGGGATTTCAAAAAGGAGGAATATTCTGAAGGCAGCCAGAAGGTTCCGGACCAAGTCAATGGTTCCTCTCTCTGCAAGCAACACAAGACACCTTCGAATTTTGTGCTCTCTCTCTCTCTCTCTCTCTCTCTCACACAAAGATCTTCTGGCTTCAGTTTACCAAACAAATTGAATTTTGTTTATGATCTTTGCTTTAGTTGAGATCGAAGTTTTGTGAGTCTTGTGTGGTTTGTGTTTGTTTTGTGTCTAAGTTTTTCTGTGGGCTGGTTGGAAATATAACTTAAGACTTTAATTACATATGTTATATTTAGGCAGTGGAATTTATTAGTTTTACACTGTTATAGAAATTTGCATAGTAACCAGTGGGCATTGTTATAATGGGGGGGGGTTTAATTAAAGTTTGAAGGTGAATTTTTTGTTAATAAAGTAATTGTTCATCTTTACCCCTGTGTGATATACCTTCTTTGTGGTTGCTGGTTTGATCTTGTAACAGCCCATCTGGCTTCTGACCTAACTTGTCATGTCCCTCTAGTGGCAATGATTGAGCAATATTTTCAAGTCACAGGTAGTTTTGTGCGAAACATCTTTATCTAATTTAAATTATTTTATTTAGCATTTTTAAAGATTCACATGGAGACACGATGTGGCCCACCAGTAGGCCACTGGTTTAGAGGAACCTAGGCCAAATGCAGGCAGGTGGGACTGGTGCAGGTGGAATATTTTGATCAGCATGGGCAAGTTGGGCTGAAGAGCGTTTCCATGCTGTAGGACTCCACAAGTCATTGGTTTAGGACTGCAGATGTGACGCAGTTTGTGAATGAAGACATCCCCCTAAAACATAGCAGACTCATGGAAGGAGGAAAGACACAGAAAGTGTTAACATTTAATTGGAGAAACAACAAACTTGCAGTTACCTTTCTGACTAACAGGTTTCTTTGCAAACTCCTGTGTTACATTTTCAGTGGAATTGCTGACAGCTGCTATTTTCTTGCCACAGCCGTTCATTTCATGTGTGGCACTGCCCTCCTCCACTTCACGGGTATGTCCGACAGTGTCCACAGAGGGGCTTTGGCGTGAATGTTCCAGCTTGCCCTTATTCCCATTTTTTTCAGCCTGTGGTTGAGTGGCTTTCTTGAAAGGTTTTCCTGACTTCTGTTGGATACCAGATGAACTCGGGACTACTTTAGGCCGAGCTCCTGCATTTGATTTTCCATCGCGACCACGGGTCTCTTCACTGGATGTAGCAGAAGCTGCTGGACTTGACAAGCTGACAGAATATCCTTTTCCTTTGCCATCAACACTCTCACTTCTTGTCCGGACTTCCAGTCTGGATTTTGCAAGAGTATTTGTTTTTGTTGACGTGCTCTTCTCATCGCCTTTCCCACTTTTTTCACTTGGTTTTTTAACATTCTTTTCCTTAGTTTCCTCCTTCCTTGAGACATTGACGTATGTTCGCCCATTTGATTTCTGCACTGATGCTCCCAATCCTTCAGATTTCATTTTTGAAGCACTGGATACAAGACCTTTGGATACACTAGTATTCGACCTCAGCTTCTCCCTTTTGTAGCCTTGCCCCTTCGTGTCAGGTGTGGCAGAATTCAGCACAGGATTTTCTTTTTGCTGTGACCAGATGCAAATTTAATGCACAAGTTATTTTTAGAGTCAAGCACACACTATTACATTAATCCTGGATTTGCTTTTGCAATGAAAAGCACTGATATATTAAATTAGGTATAGTTCTGGAATTTTATCCTCAAATATATACACACAAACTTGTTGAGTAAAACACAACAGTATAATCCTTGCTGGCTCTATTGCGGATGGGGGCAGTGAGAATCCTTACCTGGAAGCTCGTCAAGGTTGGTCTTTTTGCAAGTTTTCTATCATCACCTTTGTCCAAAGCAGCTGAAAGCATGAACACACAAAAACTTAAAATGCAGAAGCCTCTGGAGCCTGCTCTGGCATTTAATTACGTTCAAACTCAACTTTGCACTTGCAAGTTTATTTCCCCAGCTGGTCTCCACATCCCTCGATTCCTCAAGTGTCCAAAAATCTATCGATTTCACTCCTGAATGAGCACCAACAGCCCCCGAGGGTAGAAAATCCGAAAGATTTACAATCCTCCAAGTCAAGAAATTTCCCCTCATCTCAGTCCATTTGTTAGTTATACTGAAAATGCCAGCAAAATTCATTTGCTTGTCATAAAACTTGGCTTGACTAACATAATAGTGGAAACGGGCAGAATATATTGGATCAAAAGATTAAATATCTAAAATGACAACATTTTCCAAAAATAAAAGTCAAACAGAAGTGAATTTTATTTCGTTCAAATCTAATACTTTCAGGAATTTCGAAAAACAAAATGTTATCCTCTTGTGTACAATGGGTTGGCACTGGTAACATAACATTCAGACTTTCAGGCCTCCAAAGTGAATACAACTATTTGGACATATGGTGAAGCAGTAAAAAGGCTCTCTTTCAACTATTTGCTTTTACTTTGCAAATGCAGAGGAAATCTTTAACATTTAATCTTGATGATGGCTGCATCAATGGAGGGAAAATTGAAGGAGCCTCACATTCTTCTCAGATGGAATTATTTGAAGACAGAGAGCAACACAATGTGTCTACCACATAACCTCTCGGAGTGCCTTGGTCTGGGCTGCCAACTTCCTCATGGCAATGGTCTGGCATCCATCCGTTGAATGTGGCAACACTATTAAAACTTAGTGTAAATGTAACAATCTGAGATAGTCCTTGTGGGAAGCGTGAAGGGTTGTTGATTTAAATTTAAAACATTCAGCACAGTTACAGGCCTTTTCAGCCCACGAACCCTTGCTGCCCTAATACACCTAAATGACCTATAACCCCGGGTACATTTCGAACAATGGGAGGAAACCAGAGCCCCCGGGAGAAAAACCATGCAGATATGGGGAGAACGTACAAACACCTTACAGAGCGCAAGATTCAAACCCCGGTCCAGTCCTGATCGCTGACGCTGTAAAGGCATTGCGATAATTACTATGCCAACGGCGATTATGTTGATTTATGATGGTCCATGGTCTATGAACCCACATCTCACTAGGTCGATTGTGGAATATATGACAAGCCTTTTATTAGGTCTGATTACTTAACAATATTAACCATCACTGGTATGGATTAAGGAAATAGCTAACCAGTAGCAAGCAGCGTATAACGATCAGGTTGGCCACCTGCAACCAATTGGTTGGCAATTTATAATTTAAAACAAAAGGTACAAGTATATCCAGCTTTACAAAAGTAAACCATTCCTCTGAAACCTTTTGCAAGCCAAAATGGTGTAAAGCGGAGACCCATTCACTACTATTGAAGGCTATTTTCGTACAAGCAGAATCCCATTCATATTTCTTTTGGAGATTGAATGCAGGTTTCTTCGTAAAAAGCAAGTATTCGTAAAGCGAGGTATTCCTGTACTATGGCTAAATTAGCCGACAATATACCAGTAGGTCGAAAAGCAAGCTGTGAAAAGAATGCAGACAATATGCAGAGACGTTGTGAACAAACTGGCAAATAAATAGAATGGAGGAAAATATGAAATGGCTCTTCTTGGAAGGAAGAATGATATTATTTAAGTAGAGGGAAACTAAGAGCTGCAGCACACAAATCTGTGGATCCTCAAACACAAAACAACAATGTTACTAAGGATGGAGAGCTTAAGTTTCAAGGAGAGACTACAGAGCCTGGGTCTCCTCTGCCTCAAGTGAAGGAGGGTGAGTGGTGACCTTATAGAGGTTTACAAAATCTTGAGGAGCATCGGGAAGTTAAATACCATACAATGCCAGGATATAGGAGAACGTATATAGACGACCTGGAATTTCCATTTAAAATTGAGGTTTTGAGTGACACCCTTTGGATAAGATGATCGCCCCGCCCCCCCAACCACCACCACCAAAATCTGGCACTTGCTGCTGACCAGTGAATGCTGTTAAAAAGCAAATCAACAATATTTTAAAATACCAAATGACCCTGTAAAAAGTTTTAATTTTATTAGCATATTTAAAAATAAACCACGGTCGGCTCCTGTAACAGGTCATTTAAAGGCAGCAGAGAGCTGGCGGCAGCTGAACTTGGCGGACGGACCCCACAGAGGAGTGCTGACATATCGTTCATAACTACATAGGACATGTGCATGATTGCATCAGAGCTAGTGGGAAGATGGCAGTGGTGTTGAGATTTAGCTGTCAAATTAGACCTGGCATACAAGACGACCCTGATTTTGAGGTGATGTTTTTACGTCTAGAGGATCATCCTATATGCCGGTCATCTCTTTTCCATAGTGGAGAAAACTAAAATTAGGAGCCATAGGTTTTAAGGTGAGAGGGAAAGATTTAAAAAGGACCTTGCCAAGGCAGGTGCAATTGTAACACTCAAAAGAGATCTAGTCAGGTACCTGGATTGTAACAGTTTAGAGGGAGCAGGGCCAAACTCAGGCAAATGGGATTAGCTCAGGCAGACAACTTGGAGAGCATGGACTAGATGGGCTAGTAGCTTGTTTCCCTGCTCCAAAGCTATAACGCAATTCATCGCATAACAAAATAGTGGAGGAAGAGACAATGTTCTGTATCATCTTGGAATTTCTTTGATGCTACATAATGCTCAGAGAGTTGAAAGACAAAAGATCTGGTTTTGTGCACAAAAAACTGCAGAAGCATAATCCAAAACAAACACTGGAATCGCTAAGCAGTTCAGGCAACATCTTTGGTCATCATTTCAGGCTGTCCAGGTTTATAGTTGATGCATTCAATCTTTTAGAAAATAGAAAATTGGTTTATTCTGGAAAGGATTTAGCTCCTCAGTTTATAATGGTGCGGATTTAAAGTCAAGAACTCCAAGACCTATCCAAATTATGTGGTTCGACTTACCATTTTTAATTAAACAAATACACTAACCTTCAGCAGGACCCAGTTCAACACCAGTTACCACAGATCAGACTGAGTAATGTACTTAGCGTTTCAAATCGATCATGTCTCTGAGGAAAAGTAATCTACTTGTTCCACTCCTTTCTTCTCTTCCCATAGTCCAGAAAATTCTTTCCTTTTTGATAATCACCCAACTCCACTCTAGGAGACAAATGAATACACCTTCACTACTGTCCTTGCCAAACCTGAAGCATCAATGTGTATCTTTTGGAAAAAAGCCAGGAAACCACTGAAAGTTTCAGTCCTCATTTGTTCAATGTTGAAAATCAGGTTCCTAATGATATCAAAGTCTTCACGTCAACTTTGCAATCAGTACGCTCAAGATCAGCCCATAATGAATACAGATCAAGATATTATGAGTCCACAATTACTCAAACTATTATCAAAGTTTATCTGGATCTACTATTAAGAAATGCCCAATTTATTGAAAACGTATGATTGAGAGAAATGAGAACAGGAATAGCCTGTCACAGCCAACAAACGTGCTCTGATTCGTCAAAATCATCGGTGATCTTCCATCTCTGTGCCCTTTCCCAATGCTGTCCCCAAGCCCAGTACAAAAACTCAACTTCCACCGCTCGCCAAAGGTGAAGAATTCCATAGGTTCACCATCCGCTGTAAGAGGAAGTATTTTTCTCAAACTCTCTCACTGTTCACTCCACATCTCTGAAGGGACTCCCTTTTGCTTCTCTTGGTTTAATAATGGTGCTGGATTGGTTGGTGATGCTTTGTTTGCCTTAGCAGAGAAAAAGCAAGGAATTTTGTATATTTTGAATAGAATCTTTTTACACCCTTCATTACTGATTTTTAAAAAAAAAATCACTGACATTAGACAGCTAGACTACTGTTTTCTCTCCTCTCCTCTTTTTATACATAAAGGGAAAAGTAAGAATCAAGAACCACATAAGCAATTACAGAATCTACAGGACCTCAGAAGATGAGAACCAGACAATCCACCATTTCTGATGCCATCTCTTTCTGGGATATAGATCATGAGATCTTAGGGTTTTATCAGTCTTTAAGCTCATCTATTTTTCCAATACCGTACCATCTTTAAAGTGATACTTTGTTCCTTCCGCTCCTCTTTCACCAGACCTTTGATTCCTCAACATGTCAAGAAAAGAGTCGTATGTAGTTTCCCTGGAAGACACTGTGTATCAAAGTCATTGCTAAATCGGATTGTGCCCCTTCTGTAGCTTCGGCAGGATTTCAGGATTCCTGAAGGACATAGAGAATCACTTACTGTGCGCAATTTTTCACTGTATTTTCATCCCTGCCTTTAAAATATTGTAAAAGGCTCCACACGACTCGAAAAGCAGAACAGGCCCTGCATGTCGACAAACACAACAAATTGCGCAAGTGCTTTCACACTTTATCCCTCATTCCCTGCCTGACCTCATTTCTGCCTAAGTGCCTCAAATATTGCAACCTGCTGCATCTACTTCCAGCACCACCTGTCAGCACATTTCAGGCACCAAGTACCCTGCTAAGAAACTTGCCATAAATCTTCTTTAAAACATTCCTCCTCTCACTGTAAAGCTCTCTGCTATTTGACCAAAGTTTTTTTTACTGCTGTAACATGACTACCCGACTTTTAGACTCAAGGCCCCTACCAATGAAGTACACCATTTGTCTTTTTACCACCCTATTGACACTTTCAGGGAGCTATGAACTTGCACCCAAGATCCTTCTGCACATTAGAGCTCATAAAGGTCCTGCCGTTTACATTCCCCTACATTTGCCAAGCTTAACACCTCGGAGTGTCCAAGCTCCAATTCTCTGACCAATTTTTTCACTCAGAGGTTGATCGATCTCTAGAAAAAGCTGCTAAAGGAAACTGTAGAAGGGGGTACAATTAGGGCACCCATGAGAAATTTGCACAGATCCATGGCTAGGAAAGGGTTTAGAAGGATATGGATCAAATACAGGCACATGAAAGGAGGCCAAAATGACAACTTGGTTGGCATCAACAAATTGTGTTGAAGGCTCTATACTTCCAACTGATCTATATCATGCTGCATCCTTTCACAACCTCCCTCACGATCCATAATTCTATCAATTGTTGTGTCATCTGCAAACTTGCTGTTCAGCTAAGCCATATTTTCAACCAAATCGTTTACATATGGGACCCTGCTGAACACTGCTGGTCACAGGCCTCCAGCCAGAATAACATACCTTTACCACTATTCTGTCTTCCAAGGCCAAGCCATCTTTGAATCCAATCTATAAAGTCACCACATGTCCCATGTTTTGTGATCTTCTGAATCAGCCCAATGTGAGAGGACCTCATCAAAGAGCTTTACTAATATCCACTGTCCTCCCCTCAATAATTATCTTCATTACTACAAAACTAAAAAAATCTCATCCAAGTTTAAGATGGGATCTTCCTGCACACAGCCATGCTGTTATGCCCGATAAGTCTATAGTGTACTTTTCTTTATGTTGAACTTTGACTTCTAGAGGCAAGTCGATCCTATCCCCCAAGAATCTTTTCCATAATATCTGTTGCAAGGCCCACTGGTCTTTATTTTCCTGGTTTGTCCCTACTGCCCTTCATAAACAAAGGAAGGACAATGGCTATTCTCCAGTTCTCTGGGATTTCATCTGTGGGAATCAGCACTGTGTATTGCCCATACTGATGTCTCATCAAAAATGGTTCAGTGACTGATGTTCACTCCAGCAGGGCATGGTACCCACCTGTTTCAAGCAGGCATCAAATTACATCAGTGCCGAAGAGTGTAGTAACCTGCCTTAATGACTATCGACCAGTAGCACTTACATCAACAGTGATGAAGTGTTTTGAAAGGCTGGTGTTGAAAAACATCAGCTCCTGTCTGAGCGCTGATATGGATACATTCCACATCGTCTATCATATCAACAGGTCTACGGTGGATGCCATCTCATTGGCTCAACACAAAGCCCTTGAACACCTGGACAGCAAAGGTGCATTCATCAGGATGCTCTTTATCAACTACAGTTCAGCATTTAACACCATCATCCACTCAAATCTGATCAGCAAACTCCAAGACCTGGGACTCAACATCCCATTGCATAAATGGATCAGGGATTTCCTCACCTTCAGACTACAATCAGTGAAGATTGGCAAGGACATCTCCTCCACAATTTCCATCAGTACCGGAGCACCAAGGGCTGTGTTCTTAGCCCCCTGCTCTACTCGCTTTACATCTATGTCTGAGTGGCTCAATATGACAAAAACATTCTCTACAAATTTGCCAATGAAACCACGGTCGTGGGTAAGATTAAAAAAAAAGGTAATGAGTCAGCATACAGGATGGAGATTGAAAACTTGGCTGAATGGTGCAACAATAACAACCTTGCACTCAGAAAACTAAGGCGCTTCAGGAAAGAAAAGCCAGAGGTGTACAATCTAATAATCATTGGGGAGCAGAGATGGAGAGGGTGAGCAAATTTTAAGTTCTTGGGAGTCATCATCTCGGAGGATCTTTCCTGGAGCCCACACACTCAAGGCATCGTTAAGAATGCACATCAGCGCCTCTCCTTCGTTGAGGTTTGATTCAATACCAGAAACCCAGGCAAATTTCTACAGATGTGTGGTGGAAAGTGTACTGTTCAGGTGCATCATGGTTTGGAATGGGGACAACGATACTCGTACGTGTAAAGACCTGGAAAAGGTAGTGGAGACAGCCAAGGACATCACAGGAAAAACCCTCCCCACTATTGAGAACATCTATGGGAACTTTGCTGTCGGAGTGTAGCAGCAATCATCAAGGATCCACACCACCTAGTACATGCCCTGTTCTCACTGCTGCCATCAGGAAAGAGGTATCACTGCCACAAGACTCACATCACCAAGTTCAGGAACAGCTGCTACTTCTCTTTCTCAGACTCCTCAACAACAAACTCAGTCGGGGACTCTTACTTGTGTACTTTATTAATTTTTAAAAAAATTCTCTCTATTGCAGTTTGTTTATATTTGTTATCGGTTTACAGTTCTTTATTTAGTTTACATGTATATGCTGTGTAGTTTTTTTTGTACCACCAATAAGTGGTAATTCTGCCTCACCCGCAGAAAAAGAATCTCAGGGTGGTATGTGATGTCATGTATGTTCTCTGACAATAAATCTGAAATCTCAATGACTATAAGTGATTTAGAAATTCCGCAGGCATGAAAGGAACACAAATACAGTACAAGTCTTTTTCCAACCAACACTACTGACTGACAGCTCTTTGTACATGCAATTCTTTCCTTCGCCACTACGCGGTGGAAATGATATTAACATGTATCAAACCATTTACGCCTCAATTTCCCAAAATTCGGTAGCTGTAAGCCCTCTTGTTTGTAGCATTCTGTTAATTTATCTAGTGCTATTCCTCAGTTTCCCCCCTTTCCGTAAGAATTTCTTTATTATTTTCTTTAGCTCCTTGAAGAATTTCTCTGTAATGATTGAAATAGGTATTGTATGCTTGGGAAGATGTTCATTTTAATATAGTTTACCCTTCCTATCAGTGTTAGTGGTAAGTCTTTCCAGTGCTCTAAGTCGTCTTGTAATTTTTTCATTAATGGCTGATAATTTAGTTTGTATAGATGGCAGAGATTATTATCTAGTTGTATACCTAGGTATCGAATTGCTTGTGTTTGCCATCTAAATGGTGATTCTTTCTTAAACTTTGTGAAATCTGCATTATTCATTGGCATTGCTTCACTTTTATTTGCGTTGATCCTGTACCCCGATACTTTTCCATATTCCTTCAATTTCTTATGTAATTCTTTTATTGATATTTCTGGTTCTGTTAAGTATACTATGATGTCATCTGCAAATAGACTTGTTTTATATTCCTTCTCTTTTATTTTTATCTCTTTTATTTTATTTTCTGTTCTTATTAGTTCTGCCAGTGGTTCTATAGCTAACGTGAACAGTGAGGGAGATAGTGGACATCCCTGCCTTGTTGATCTGCTTAATTTAATTGGTTTGATATATATCCATTTATTGTCACTTTTGCCAATGGTCCCTTATATAATACTTTAATCCAATTAATATATTTCTCTGGTCGGTTGAATTTCTGTAGTACTTTGAATAAATAATTCCATTCTACTCTGTCAAAGGCTTTCTCTGTGTATAAAGCAACCGCCACTGTTGGTGTCTTGTTTCCTTGTACTGCATGGATTAAGTTAATGAACTTACAGATATTGTCCGTTGTTCGTCTTTTTTTAATAAATCCAGTTTGATCTAGTTTTACTATTTTTGGTACACAGTCGGCCAATCTGTTTGCTAATAGTTTAGCTGTTATCTTATAATCTGTGTTAAGTAGAGATATTATTATAGAGCAGCACAATTAAGATACCTATCAGATTTTTATCAAACAAGGGAAAAACCAGATTGGAACAGATTAGAGCTAGATAAAGTAGGGGAGAAGGTACCTGAACATATACTATATCAGTGGGATGAAAAATTGGTGCAACATGTTGAGCACCATCTGCTCAACATTTGGAAGAAGATTCATGTAGAAAGGAATAAAATAAATTATCAACTACCAAAATTAATATTGACACAAAATCAACTAATCCCTTTCACAATAGATAACCTTTCCTTTAGAGAATGGGAGAGAAAAGGGATCAAAAGAATAGAAAATTGTTTTTCAGGAAATAAATTATTATCTTTTGAACAAATGAAAGACAAATATGGTATAACTCACGGTACAATGTTTACATACCACCAACTGAAAACCTACTTGAAGGACAAATTGGGAAACAGTCTGAGGTTACCCGAAAGAAGCAATTTTGAATATGTGATTACAGACACAATGATAATTAAAAAATTTATAACATGTACATCAAACTGCAAGAAAAGGAGAACAAGGAAACAAGCTGTAAACCTAAACAAAAATGGGAACAAGATCTAAACATAAAGATGGGAACAAGATCTAAACATAAAGATAAAGAATGAAACATGGGAAAAGCTATGCTCCGGAACTATGAGAAATACAATAAGCATGATACAATATAATTGGTTACACAGGCTATACATCACACCCCAAAAGTTAAATAAATGGGACCCAACAGTATCAGACAGATATTTTCGCTGTAAGGAGGAAACGGGAACAACAATACATGCAATATGGACATGTGAGAAAGTGGAAAAATTTTGGGAAGATCTAAACCAGGTATTAAATAAAATCACAAAAAGCAACTTACCAAAAAACCCAGAGATCTTTCTTCTAAGTAATATAAGAAATAAAGAACTTGGACTCGATTTGGATGGAGCACAAAAATCATTTATTATGATAGCCCTAGCTGTAGCAAAAAAAATGTATTATGTCAACCTGGAAATCAGAAGGTAGCCTGAGATATCAGCAATGGTACATAGAAATGAATAAATGTATTCCATTGGAAAAAATAACATAATTTAAGAAATAACATCACAGTATTCGAACAAATATGGGAACCATAAATGGAACACAATAGAGAAATCCTATCATGGACCTCCACCCCCTAAAATGACAGAAGGAGA
Organism: Narcine bancroftii; assembly: GCF_036971445.1. NCBI lineage: Eukaryota > Metazoa > Chordata > Chondrichthyes > Torpediniformes > Narcinidae > Narcine > Narcine bancroftii. The sequence continues at coordinate 140,243,229 of NC_091473.1, read as the reverse complement.
AGACAACGAAATGAACTGACCCAGTATGTAAAAGTAGAAGACACAAATTTGTTGTTTATTTTTATTATGTGACGACGGTGTTTAACGGGTTTAATGTATCATATAGATTGAACGTTGAATGAATGGGGGGGGGGTGAGGGAGGGAGGGAAGGAAGGGAGGGGGGAAAAAGGGGAGAAAATTACTGTGTATATTCAAGAGAAAAATGTCTGTATGTATTTTGGTCAGTATGGTTCATAGTGTGAAAAATAAAAAAAAAACTTTAAAAATGACATGAGTTCAGCTTCATTGCCCCCACTGCAATATCAAGATGGCTCAAACAGTGCAGCGTCAGCCCCTGAAGTGTTATACATGACCTCCAAGGATTTGGACTCCGCTAATTTGGCATTATATCACTGACTTTATTGTGACTCATTCATTGCAATGAATGAGTCAGGGACCTTCCAGCCCTTCCAAATTCCTCTCAGTAAGCTGTCACTCAACCAACATTCCAAATGACAAATGAAAACCTCCTATGCTTGTTCTACTCTATAGTAAATAGCTTTGATCACAAATGAAATCCTTTGCCACCAAAACACTGATGCAAACCCAGCATTTTGTAAAGTCTGGGTGATTAGGTTACATTGTGTACACCAGGAGCAGAAGTAATAAACTCATACTTCGTTCAGGGCAACTTCATCACCTTCTTGTTAATTCACTACCATGAATATTCACACCATCAAGCCAACAGAACTATTCCAACTGCACCTTCCACATCAAGACCACTTCGTTCAAGAACAACAGGCTCATGAACCAAGGACAAAAGTCACGGTTATTCTAGTCTTTCATAAATTTCCCTCAACATTCACAAGAGATAGATAGTGATTTTGGAAGCATGCACCTAAAACTGTTGTACCATGAATCATTCCATCTTAAAGTTCTGATCCCTTTCATAAAACACGGTGTGACCAAGTATATCATATGTTCGGTTTTTAAAAATTGAAAATGTAAAACCTGGGAGCAATATAGACAATAAAGAGATCAAAAATAAAACTGGAAAAAGAATCCCAAAGCACCCAATAATTACTGTACTTGCTTAACAAGACAAAAAAAAGTGTTCAAGTAAAGCACACATGTCAGACTCTGGCCCGCAGGCCAAATTTGGCCCGCGATATAATTATATTTGGCCCTCAAGATCATTTCAAAAATGTATTAGAGGTGGCCCGCCCTGCAGCGAGAGCCGATGCTGTTTTTTGGTAATGTCACCCCCACCATCCTCCCCCTTCATTGCACATCCTTCCCCATTGTAACACGAGAAATTGTAACACGAGAAGTCTGTCGATGTCATCAGCCGGCAAGCCAGTTGGAAGGCTCCCCGCACAACCAGTCACTTCTCCCACCTGTCGAGCGGTGCAGCAGATGGGCGAGCGCCTGTGATTTCCTGTCGGCGCGACGGGCATGTCAGGCTGCACACGGCCCCCGGGCAGCGCGAGCCCCGCGCGACTGGCACTGGACGGCCCTTCCACAGCGCGAGCGCACTTCTCCCGGTCGCCACGGCCTTCAGCGCTTGCACTCGCGCGGACCCCAGGGACGGCTGGTTTGGCCCTGCACGTGAAGAGAGAGATGGTGGCTGTCCGCAAAGGCTGATTGGCAGCGCGCTGGGCCTGAGTGGGTGGGTAAGCAGGGGTGGGGAGAGGGTGTAGGTGAGGAGTAATGGGCAGGGGAAGTTATGGTGGTGCGAGGGGAAGTTAGAGGGAGGGATGAGTAGAAGGAGGGGTGGATAGGGAAGAGGTAAAAGGGGAGGAGCAGGGCGAGTAGGGGAGGGGTGATTAGAGGGTGAGAGACGGGTAGAGGGAGGAACAGGTTGAGGGGAGAGGCAGTAGAGGGGCGTGTATAGGATGGGGTGGGTAGAGGCAGAGCGAGTGGAGTGAGGGGTGAGTAGAGGTTGGGTAAAGGACTGGTCAGGTAGAGGGATGGTGGGTCAAGGGTGAATAGAGGCCTAGAGCCTGAGGAGTGAGCAGGAAATGCTGAGTCCTGATGCAGGCCAAAATGGACACAGCTGACTACATCTCCACAGGGACCAAATATGTTTCCCTCAGGTCAAGCAAAGGGTGAACTTGAGCTACCTACTCCTGACCTGTAACATTATCCTCCTAAAGTTATATCCTAAAGTTTAACATTACACATGTTGAAAGAAGAGAAAACACGCAGATGTTGTTGAAAATTTTCAATAAATATTTAGTTCGGCCCTCGACTTAGTCCAAGTTTTTAATTTTGGCCCTCCGTGAATTTGAGTTTGACACCCCTGAAATAAAGCAACAGGATTGGTGTTCAAACTTGCAATGCCTTTTTTGGGAGGGATTAGAATATCTTAAACATACTCAAAACTTGTTTTTTTTTTAAAAAAAAGAGACCAAAACCGCAGTTTCACTGCCCTTAAACAAATGTTAGTAATCCACTCATTTTCTTGACAATTCCATTATAATAATTGAACTTGTAAAGTCATTTTTAAAATGATTTGCTTGAAAAATAAATTCATTTAATTCACTAAATTAGTAGAAAGGAAGATCAAAAGTGGAAAATTACACCACTTTCTACAATGATGGATTGCCCTTCGTTCCTTCGGAGCATCAAAATTTTAACCCATGTTGATATTTTGGATTCTTTTAAAGACTTAATTACTTAACAACAGTTCATTTAAAGCGAGGAGCAAGTTAATACAAAACAAGAAGTGATTGATGAAAATTGGATAGTGGCAAAAAAGCAATGATGTTGGACAGGGTGCTCTGCAATTGTGTCCCTCCCTTCTTTTCTCCCACCACGTTGCACCAAGTAATTGATTTTAACGTTGACAGGGAGCAACAGAGCTTGGCTGGAGCGATGGGGAGTTGGTCTCATACTGGGTTTTATCAAACAAGTTTATTTTCCACTATAATATTGCCATTCAAGATAAATATCTCACCAAGATGCAACTACTTTAACCAATGGAATCGACCTGGAGGTTTTATCGCTATGCAGGACCCAAATGACTAAAAATGCCATAAGGAGTTACAAGTAAAAATACAATGCTGGAGAAACTCAGCAGTTCTAACAGTCTATTTCAGAAAAGCAAAGATGCAGATACAAAACCGCTTCGGGTCCGACAAAATGCAAGCAGGCACCTGAACAAAATGGTGGGTGGGGGACGGGCAGGAGAAGAGCACAGGGCCACAGGGAGGGAGGGCACACCAGCAAACAGTGGGGGGTGATGGCTCTGTGAATGGAGAGGGAAGGGGGTGGAGAGCTGGAGGAAAGGCAAAGGGAAAAGTGAGGGAGGGAGCATGGGAAAATAGGTGAGCAGAAACCAGAGAAATTGCTGTTAATGCCATCCGGTTAGAGAGATGAAAATTAGGTGTTGCTCCTCCAATGGCCCGAACATAGCTCAGGATATAATGTAAACCAACCTTCCCTCTATTGACTGTTTGCACTTCCCATTATTTTGGGAAAGCTGTCAACATATTAAAGGACCCATCCCATCCATTCCTTCCTCTCTCTCCCTTCCATTGAGGGATGACAAGTTTGAAAATATGCATCACCAGATTGAAGATGTTTCTTTTCCACTGCAATCAGATTCTTGAATGGATTTTTCATTAGTACAAGATAATCTCTTGATCTTGCAAACCCTCATCTCAAAATGTTCATTTCTTTAACTGTTCTTCTCTGTAACACTACATCCTACATTTTTTGTTTGCACTCTGTGATACTTATGGTTGGGTTGACCTGCCTGGATAACATACAAAGTTTTTCACTGCATCTGTGTACCTGTGGCAATAAGTCAATTGAGCACAAGTTTTGAACTTTTTCTAAATGAGGTTCTACGAGCTTCAGAATTGCCGAAATAGATATAAATTAAATGAATTGATTAAAGTAAATTTACATCCAATTAAATTTAATCCAAGACCACAAGGTGCCAAATAAATACAAATCAACAAGTACAGGAAACATTTAAAATGACGAACACCTTGCTGGATAAAAATGTTAATTACTTAATTAAGTAATTAATTGTTGTAGTTGTCTCTGGAACAGGTGCAAGGTTTTATACATGTCAGCTTCTGGAGGAACATGACTGTGATCTCAGGTAGAAACACCATTCTTTAAAGAAGGAAAACAAGAAAATCTGTAGATGCTGGGGTCTAGTGCTAAAACTAGAAGTACTAAAACGTTTTGTGTACTGCACTTGTGTCGGGAGGTTATGTGCTCCCATTTGGCAAGGCCTGGAGCTTAAGAGTCAGGGAACTTTTAGAAACTTAAATTTTGTGCTTATTGTAGCTAATCTGCAGTAAGCGAAACATTTCTAATTGAATGCTATCTGTGCAAATGCAAGGCCAAGGTTAACTCTGGATTCCATCAACAGGAAGCCATAATTACTTTACATCATTTCCAATCCCTTTCCTCAATAAATTTTGATAATGCTAACTTTTAATGCACTAATGCAAAATAAAATGGTCCCTTTAATACTGATGCAAGCTGATGGTCTTTTCAAAAATGCATAAATATTGCAATTTCAGCCCAGGCTGCTTCAAAGCCTCACACCCACAACTATTTAATTCACAACTGCGTAACATAAAAACAAAGAACAATATTCACCACACCAAGTAATTTAAGCTTCATCCTACAAATGCTGGTATCCATCAAACAAAACATATTGCTGAACAATTGGCAAATACTTGTCCAGATCCTTATTTAAACTTCAACTTGCTTTGTAATATGAAATGGAAGAAAATGTCAAAGCATGGAGTACAAAAGTCAAGTACACCACAGCAGCTCGGACACTATAACATTACGTGCTTTATGTTCAACCTTGAGAATTATGATCATAAATTAAACTGGTTCAGAAATTCAACAAAATACAAAGAGAAACTACAAAAAGAGAAAGCAGAGAACACCAGCCCCACTTTTCCACAATGCAATTTCACATCATTGTTTGAATTGAATGGCCAAGAAAATGATCAGTTAAACCACCTCAGCTCACTAATACCTATACTTCAGCAATAATCTGCTGGCTGGAAGGTTGTCTATTTTGAAGAATCAGTGTACATAACACATTTACACTTGTTCCTATAAACAATGACGACAAAACAGATTATTCACAAAAGCAATTTTGTAGGTGACAAACCTCCACTGGGAGCTATTCACACCCTCCCAACCCCCATCCTGTCATTTGAACATCACGAACCTGCTTCTATTTGCTCCTTGTCTTGAGGTTTCATCAGCTTCCAGCCTTCCGTATGACGGACAGCATAGAAGGACTGAACCAGAAACGTCCAGAGCTTGTCAAAGAGGGCCTGGATCTCAACTGCAAAACCCTGTGCAAGGGGACGAATCAGAGGCGGATGAACCGTGTTACTATGGTAACCATATTTCTTACTCCACTCAGATTCTGCTTACTCCTTCGGCTAATCAAATGATGTCACTTGGTCTGCCCGGACAATCGTCTGGGGTATGGTTTTTAAAAATAAAAAGGCTCAGTTTGGTGCTTACAGATCAACAGAGCAGTCTTGGACACAGACACTTTGCTTGCCTGAGTGGTTAACAAACCGCCAATGCTATTTTCTGCTGGCACAAGGTCAAATTCACTGAAGACACGTGAAGTGATCGATTAGTGTTGCAGATTCACTACTGGTGGAAAAAACAGCTGTGCATGAACCACTGCATCAGCTAATTAGCCTTCCCACTCTATAGGGGAGGGGAGGGGAGCTGACAATTGTAGAAAGTATTAGAATTACATTAGTAAAAATGTCAAGAGCAGCAAAAGCTGCCATTTCAAGACTGAACAGCTAACAAATGTTTAGGTATCAATAAAAAACTGATAAGATTTTTACTTGTTAATGGCCAAATTTTTAGGTGTTCTAATAATTATTCAAAACACTGCCTTTCTAACATCATAGACTTACCACCTCTTCATAAGCCACTTGGCCCTTCAACAGATCCATGGCCACAAACAGCAAGCACACTTCTGATACTGTGATATTTTGTTCAATATCTGCAAAGATTCTTTCAACCAAGTATGGAGTTCTGCTCATTATCTGCGCCTGGAAAATTGAGATACTATTTTAGACTGCATTTGCGGGGTGATAACAAGTCTGATTAACTCAGCAAAAGAATGTTAGGTTATAGATGAGATAAAATTCTACACACTACACTTGTAGACAGTTCAGCACAAAAGAATAGTGAAATACAAATGCTCTCAATTCCTCCACTAGTATTTTACTTGCCCCTCAAGTTCTTCAAACCAAAGGCAACCTGTTTTGTAAATTGCATTAGCATTCAGCACAATTCTGATAAGATGGATTATGGAGAGAAACTAGAAAGCCATTAAAACAGATCTGCTTCTGCACAGTCACACTGTTAAAATGGTCCAACAATAGGGAAAATTAGGCACAGAATTGAAGCAATATTGTATTTGCATTCAGAAGCCCACAAAATTCACCTCAAGATTAGAAAGCATTTCCCAGTATCATGCAGTTGTCGTGTTATTAATCAAATGCAGCTTCAGTACAAATATTTTAACATGTAGGATTTTGAGTCATAAACCAAGACTAAAAATGTGATGCATTTTTATCAACACCAGGTTCAAATTAAATTAAAATTTTTGACCTCTCACAAGTCAAAAATGTTTCAATTATTTAGAAATCCAACACACAAAAGTGCTGGAGAAACTCAGCAGCTAATGTAGTATCTATAGGAAATAAAGGGTAACCAATGTTATGAGCAAATATCAGGCAGGTGCTTGAATAAAAGGGGGGTGGGGGAGGAGGAGAGGAGGGGGGGAGGGGGGGAGGGAGAAAGGGGCAAGAGGCAGGAGTACAGTTAGAGGACATATGTGGGAGAATGGAAGAGAAAAAAGCTGAGAAATGACAGGGGGAAGAGGAGAGCTCTGAATGGAGAGGGAAGGGGCAGGGTGCTGGAGGGAAGGGGGCAGAGAATAGTAAGAGAGATACTTGGGGAGGTTTAATGGAAACTGAAGGTCAATGTTAAGGCCATCTGGTTGGAGTGTGCCCAGTATGAGTATTTAAGGTGTTGTTCCTCCAATTTAGTCTTCATGCTGTAAAATGGCAGCTACAGACTCCAAACGTGATCAAAAGCTTAGAAGCGAGCCTCACTCTCTTCTTATACCTGCACTAATGAAGCAATTAAACATACCCGAGTACTCAAACACCTGTAAAGTCAAATTACTGAACATTATGGTGCCCTGAAATGAGGGAACTATGTATAAAAAGTGCTATAATTTCTACATGGTTAAACCAAAATGTACTCAAATAACCATGAATAAAGTCTGGAATGTGCACTTTAATTACATGTGAATTGTTTGATTACAAATTTAAAACTATGGAGCACAGGGGCAAATAAAGGAAAAAATGTCTTTGTCCCAAATTTTAAGGAGGGTGCTGAATGTATAGATGCTCTGTGTATATCTATTGATTGCAATATTATGTTTGTAAGTGTGCATGCACTGTTTTTTACTGTGGATCAGGGAATGCTGTTTAGTCAGGTTGAACTGATAAAATCAGATGATAAATAAATTTGAACTTGAACAAATGAAATGTGGCTTCACTTGGAAGGAGTGTTTAATGCCCTGACTGGTAGTGAGGGAGGGGGCTATGGGCACAAGTATAGCATTTCATGCGGCCACAAGGATAGGTGCGGGGGGGTGGGGAATGAGCGGGCAAGGGATGAACAGGCAAGGGAAAGCGGAGACGGGACAAGTTGGTAGGATCCCATTGTAGGTGGCAGAAATTGTTGGATGGGGAGCCTGGTGGGGTGGTAGGTTAAGACAAAGGTTCCTGGCTACTTGAATCCACCGCCACCTGGAACCTTGTGTTTTCCAATGAAAAAAAATCCCATTGTTCTCATCAACCACCACACCAGCCTCCGCATCCAACGTATTATCCTTTGAAATTTTCGCCATCTCCATTCTGAAAGCTACCCCCTCCTTCTATCACCTCAGCTTTTTTTTCTCTTTTACCCTTCACCCATATCTTTTCTATTAGTCTTTACTCTTCTTCCTATTCCTTCCTCTGCCCACCTTTTTCTTCAGGTACCTGCCTGCCTTTTGCTTGATGAAGGGCTCAAGCCTGAAATGTTTGCTTCCAAAAGATGCTGCATTGACCTGCTCAATTTCCCTAACACTTTTTGTATTGTACTACAATCACAGCATTGCAGATTTTCCTGTTTCACTCACATTTTTGCAACCTTTTCCTATATATCTGTATTATCCACTCCCAACAGACAGCAGAAAGACTTCCTTCCAAACCTTATCTTCTGAATGCATCACTACGAGTAGGAACAACTTGAAATGCTTAGTATATCATTTGGTGAAATGCTTACTTTCTGTTTATTACTTCTATCAAGTGCAGTGGGAAAATATTGACAATCCCTTGTATGAAGAACCCAGGGAACGAAATCACATCTGTTTATACCATGCTATTGAATTCCAGGCTTAAAAATATCAAAATGCACAGCTGGGCACTTCAGGAATCGGTTTTGCCTATCACTGCTTTCTCTTTTAATTTCCCTCTTTTTTTTAAACAAAAATGTAAAGGTAGGTTCTAGCTTGTAGCTCAGTTACTGGCAGGGACACATCTAGGGAAAATAGCGCCAATGGCAAGCATGGAAATTGCGCCCCCGCATTAAAACCTACTTCAACCCTTCAGCCCACAGCCATCCCTCTCTGCTGCCACACCATCCACTTCACCTTCCCTACCTGTCCTCGCCACTATAGAACCCTAAAATAGTCATATCCAATGTTGTGTTGGATATACTGAGATATTGGAAAATAAGCTACATCTTAAAAACACAACAGTCGTTTCAATTTAAAAAAAATCCCTCTGCCTACTTCAAAGGCCAGCATTCGCTGAATGAAAACAGCTAGTGGCATTCCCCAGACTGGAGTGGCCAAAGTTAAAAGTGTTGAGTGGTTGTCGCTGTCCTTGCAGATTCCCTCTCTTACCTTCAGTGGAAAGGTGACTCTTGGAGCTAAGCACCTGATTGGAGAGAAGCAGGAAGATGCCGAGGCCCACGCTCAAACTCATCCTTCAGCACAAACCCTCCTCAGCCCTGGCTCCAACAGTGGACAGGGGAGGGCTTGGAGTCTGGCATCAGGAGCTCCGGTGTAGACCGAGGGGAAGGCTCGGAGTCAGGTGTTGGGAGCTCTGGACACTGGAGCTCCAGACGCCCAACTCTGAACCCTCCTCTTGGCGGTTATAGTAAAAATACTAATGCCAATTATTCTCTTGCTGGTCTGAAAAGTATTCTGTTTGAAATAAATCAGACAAGGGCGGGTTGGGGGAGTCGGGCTTGGGGCTGTGCGGGGTTGAATATTTTCCAGACTTTGCCAGCAGTGGCACCCCCCCCCCCTTTCAAGGGGCACCCAGGGCACATGCCCTGGCTGCCAACAGCCTAGATACACCTATGGTGGCTGGCTATATCAGCAAGTGCATTGAGGATGACTCCAAGATCTAATGCTTCAAAACCAGGGCTAACCAGAACCATGGTTGGATGTAGAGGTCCAGGCACTTCTCCGAGCTTGTGACACTGCCTTCAGGCCAGGATGGCACGAGAAACAGCCAGGCTGAACTCCCTCTTGCAATGCAGAAGACTAAGTGAAGGTATGCACAGAAGATCCACAGACAGCTGTTGAAACACTGGCGACATGAGGCAAGTGATCAAGATTATAACAGATCACAGTCAACTTTACAAGTTAAGGACAATGATGCCTCCCTTCCAGACAGACCGAACATCAGCTATACATAGTTTGCTGAGAAGACAGAATGACGGCAAAGAAAGCTCCACATTGCCTTGATGAACAGGTTCCTTGCATAGATGCAACCGAGGGGAAGAGAATCTTATCCAAGGTGAACCCACACAAGGTGGCGGGACCAGACAACATACCTGTTTGAATACTGAAGGACTGAGCAGACCAATTGATGGAGGTCTTCACGGACATCTTCAACACCTCACTGCAGCAGTCCATCGTTCCCACAGGGTTCAAGACAGCCACCATCATCCCAGTACCCAAGAGAACAACAGTAACAGGCCATAATGACTACTACCCTTTGGCAATGACCTCCACCAATGTGAAATACTTCGAGCGTCTGGTGATGGAATGCATCAAAGAGATACTGGATCATATCAATTCGCTTATGGAACAAACCATTCCATAGACAATGTTTAGCCCTGTCCCTTCACTCTATCCTGACCCACCTGGAGCTTCAGCTCGGTGTTTAATGCGATCATTTCCCAGAGGCTGGTGGAGAAGCTGTCCTCACTGGGACTCAACTCCCCTCTTTAGGTAATTGCATTTTGGACATCCTAACGGAAAGGCCACAGTTTGTCGGGGTTGATAGAAGGTGCCCCTCAGGGTTGTGTGCTCAGCCCACTCCTTTTCACACTACTGACACATGATTGCATTGCCAGATCCATCTCCAGCGGTGTCATCAAGGTTGCAGATGACACTGCAGAGAAGTGGAGAATCTCACAATATGATGTGATTGTAGCAACACGAGTCTCAATGTGGACAGGCAGTGAGAATGCTGAGTGACCAAAGGAACTCCTCACACTAACCATATGAGATGCTCATATTTACAAAACAATATTTATTTATTTGTATACATGAATACTTGTCTTGCATATGTATTGTTTGTCTGTGTGTGTGTGTGTGTTATGTCTGGTCATGTGTCTGCATGTTTTGCACAGAGGACTGGAGAACCCCGTTTTGTCAGGTTGTACTTATGCAATTAGATAACAATAAACTTGACTTGCTTGCTATTTTCATACATTTCTGCCAATTGTAAAGTGTAGCTGCTTTTGTAAGTTGAGCAGTTTGTCAGCAGGAGTCCTAAATCCATCTGTTTGCTGCCAAAACATGTAAATGCAATCTTTCACACAAAACCAGAGTGAAGAAGATCAGATGCTGTAAAATTTTACATCCTGTGCAAATCAAATATTTGAACTTGGTTCCCATGACCTCTGTTAATAAATACATGCATTAAAAAAAAAATTCAACCGTGAAGCATGAATGGGGGCAGCAAGGGCAAAGATGTACATTACCACAGACTTCTCAGGACTGTAGACAGCAAAAGAAATTTCATTGCGCAAATGTACTATTTGCTTCCTCGGAATCACAAACCAAGGTTTACCCCATTTCGATCGGTCTGCATGTAGCGAACCAGAGAATAAGCAAAGCTTTGTCACTATTGATTGGCTGGTACAATGCAGTGAGTAGTGCAGTAGTGAGTAGCTCCAGTGACCTAGTTTCAATTCAGTGCAGCTCTTCTTGTCTGTTCATGGGCTTATTCCAGGTGCTCTGGTTTCCTTCCACATCCCAAAGACGTGCAGGTTGGTAGGTTAATTTGCTACTGTATATTGACCCTCATCTTTTCAGGGGGAGAATGTGAAGGAAATTGATGGGAATGCGAAGAACAAGCATAGGATTAGTGCAAATGGATTCTTCATGATCAACACAGACTAATGGGCCAAAGGGCCTTTTTCCTGATATCTTGCATCAAAACAAATTCCACCATTAAGATGTCAAGCAAATTCAACATCATTCACCTTTTCTGATAAATGAGTATAGATTTCTCTTCCTAGTGGGCTTATAGCTTGCCCTCCTTCCAGTATTAAAATAGGCAAAGTAAACATCGTTCATTAGTAGTCACATAGAAATACAGCTTAAACACAAACTCACGACTGAGTGCCAAATTGTTAATCATCTTCCCATTTCTCTGGTCCCCAATGTATACAATTTAAAAGCATCAAATTAACCATTAAATCATGGAACCATAAAACACTACAGCACAGAAAACAGGCCATAGAGTCCTTCTAGTCTGTGCCAAAACATCATTCTACTAGTCCCACTGACCCGCACTCATTCCAGAACCCTCCAGACCACTCCCATCCTTGCACTTATCCAATTTATTCTTAAAATTTAAGAGTGAGCCCTCAGATGACAGCTCATTCCCCACTCCATGAGTGAAGAAGTTCCCCCTAAACCTTTACCCTAAAGCCACGTCCTCTCGTATTTATCTCTCCTAGTCTGTGGAAAGAGCCTACTCGCATTTGCTCTGTCTATACTCCTCATAATTTTGTAAACCTCTATCAAATCTCCCCTCATTCTATGCTGCAGGAGTAAAGTTCCAACCTGTTTAATCAACTCCTGAAGACCCGGCAACATCCTAGCAAATCTTCTCTGCACTCTTTCAGCCTTACTGATCTCTTCCTGTAGTTAGGCCACCAGAACTGCATACAATACCCCAAATATGGCCTCACCAATGCCTTGTACAACCTCACCATAACATCCCAACTCCTATTTTCCTTACTTTGATTTATGAAGGCCAAGATGCCAAAAGCTTTCTTTGGAGCCCTGTCGACCTGTGACACCAATGTCAGGGAATTTTTTGCATTCCTCTGATCTTTACTGAATCTATATTCCAAGAATCTCATGTGCGTCCAGAAGCAAACATAGAGTCTGAGGTTGTTGGAAAATTAAGTTCGGGAGGAAATCAGCGGGTCATGCAGCATCCATGGAAAGAAATAGATAGTCAATGTTTCAAAGGGTTTCGACTCCTCAACCAGTAAAAGGCCTTAAATGAGTCAATTAGGGATTCATTTAGGGACTCTTACTTCTGGACTTTAATGATTTTTAATTTGTTTTCATCTTGTGTATTGCACAGTTTGTCTACATTTTTTTGTTTACATGGGGTCATTGTGTACAGCTTTTTTGCATTATCAGTAAGTGATAATTCTGCCTCACCCACAGGAAAAAGGAATCTCAGGGTTGAATGTGATGTCATGTATGTACTCTGACAATAAATCTGAGTTCCTTCAGCACTCTGTATTGTCATGTATGGTCAGACCCCATGTTTCAAAAACAGAATAGAATCACTTTTCATCTGAATGGATAGTTTTAGAATTTTTTAGATAGTTTTAATTTAACCCTAAGTCTAGGTCAACAAATTTCCACATTTTATAGAAAATTTCTATGGGTTAGATTTAAGATTCATTCCAGAGATTGAAGAATATAATCTTAGTTGAGACTGTAGCCCAATATACCTCCCACCTTTGAAGATATTAGATGGAGGTTTTGCTATTTCTAGTGAGCAAACAATTAGAAGAACAGGGGTATCATGTTAAATGATGAAAATTATCTCAATTAAATAGGGATTAAAGCAGATGGTCTCAATAATTTTGGTCACTGTTTGTGGGCTTTGCTGTGCACTTTTCCCAAAATTGTAACTACAGGTACATTTTGATAAAAGTAGTGCCAAGGAGTTGCTAAGTCATGAAACTTGCTGTATAAAAGCTAGGTATATCCAAATTTAAATTGTTGAATTGTTTGTTATTGTCAAGTTTATGGAGATAGTGATAGTTTTTCATGTTATCCAGGCGTGTCAACCTGTTCTTGAGTACAACAGATATAGTAAATATAAAAGTGCAGAGCCTAGTATTCTAGAGGAAGGTTCAGATAGAAAGAGTAGAAGGGCAGCATATTTTGACAAATGAGGGGGGGTTCATTCAACAGTTTGATAACAGCAAAGAAGGGAAGTATCCTGGTGTCTGGTTGTGCAATAATTTGGGGAGCAAGAAGAGGAGGGGGTGGGTAGGGAGAGATCACACCTTGACTTAACTGTGCAGCTCTGGATGCGTGAAGGAAAAGTTCAGTTCCAAAATGTTTCGGCAATCCAGTGCTTCCTATGAAAAAGAATTTTGCTGTGCACAATAAGACAATAGATCTTACCTTCAACAGAAGGAGGAGGCTTTCATTTTTGACCATCTCAAGGAAATTCGGCACAATGAACTTGATGCATTCATCTTGCAGGTCTTTTGTCAAGGCGACAGCTTGCTCTGCCCATTTCACTTCAGGAAGGTTCCAGAGTAGACGGTCACTTTCCAGCAATACTGAAACTACATTCTCCATATTCTGCAGCAGGCAACAAAGGCCTCAGTTAAATGGAAGAACTCCTAATCAAAGTGGGCCAAAAGTTTTAAAAGAATTTCTTCGGACTCTATTTTGACATTTAAGAAAAATCTAGACAGGTACACGGATGGGAAGACTATGGAGGGTAATGATCTGAGTGCAGGTCGATGGGACTAAGGAGAATAATTGTTTGGCACAGGCTGGATGGGCCAAAATGCCTGCTTCTGTGCTCTATGGTTCGGTAAACAAACTGTGGACTTTATAGAATTTCTGTATTTAATGAACCCTTGGTCTTCAAATTTAGTTCTTCAAAAATATAACAGAGGCATCAGTAAGAACAAATCAAATAGCATCAAAATATTAATTAGGAATTTCATGTATGGTACTTTTTTTAAAAAAAAGGGAGATATTCTTGAGGATAACAAAATGATGATGGACCAGAGAGGTCAAAAAAGAAAGGAGTAAACCTCATCTCCATTTGGTCCATGATGTCCCTCAGATTCATTCACATTCCATTTCCATTCCCAATTCTATCCTAGATGCCCATCAACTCCCTCAATGTTCCCGTGACACTGTGTGTCGTGTTGCAACTCGTAATCAGCAGGTCACTGGTATGTGGGAGGAAGCTGATGCACCCAAGAAAGCCCATATGGTAACAGAGAAAAGGAGTCAGGAAGGTCAAAATTTCTAAATCTTTTTAATCTGTAGATTTAAGCCCTTGAGGAAGGTAAACTAGGATGAGATGTTTCAAGAGACTACACAGGTAATTGTTGTTTATCATCAGGTTTGAAATAGCTATGCAAAAACAAAGCAAGACACCAAAGTGGAGCGGTATGGACAAAAAAAAAACAGTAAAGGAGCAACAAGGAACCTTTTAATGATTCTTCACATACAAATCACATTAAATCAGATAGGAACAAAAGGTTACAGCTCTACAAAAATAAAGATTTATGATGTTAGGTTTATAAATGGTAAAAAACTCGAAAAAATACGAAGAGGACAGAGGACCAAAGAGAATAACCATGCAAAGATTAGTGGGGTCAGATAAGTGAAAATAAGATTTACTATCAATGTGTAAAAAGGAAGAATGGGTCTGATTAGGGATTAAAAAGAAATATAAATTTTTAGGGAGACAATGGGCTTGACTGAGGCAATGAATGAATATTCACATTGGTTTGCAGTAAAGTAGGTGAAGATAATGTGTCCTTGCATGGGGAGGGTGGACACAGTTGCTGGATAAATACAAGAAGCTAAATCCAGAAGCATCATAAGGTTAAGAAATGACCAGACCCATATGGGATAGTGAAAGAAACTGGAGAATACAGACATTTTAAAATTCATCATCATCCCTTCTTCCTCGTCTTATCAGATTCCATAATCTATCCGTGCCCCACTTATCATTTGCCAGCTCTTCCCCCCACCTTTACCTCTGCATACTGGCTATCTCCCCTTTACTCTTTCAATCCAAGTGAAGGAAGTCAACCCAAAACAGATATCTACTTTCCTCCACAGATGCTTCAATGACCAGCTCAGTTCCTCCAGTAGTTTGTTTTTTGCTCTAGATTCCAGCACTTGCAGTCTTAAAATCTATAGGCAATAAGGATTAAATTTGCAACCCATGAAGAGAGCATCCACAAAGGTTAATAGGAATAAGACTGAATGCACAAAGCAACTCAGCCCCATGCCAGTGGTGGAAAACCACTGTAATCATGGTCAAAGGCTAATTTGATTCCCTCATGCTTAGCGAAAAATATAAATTTATTATGGGTAATAAACTCATTTCTCACTGATTGAGTTTTTTGACATTCAGATGGCAGAAGTATATGGCATCACAGAGAACTAGGGCAAGGTGGCTATGTAGTTAGCCAAGGGACAAGAGAGAGTAAGTGGATGCTTTTCTTCCTGATTGAATGCAATGTACAATAGCTGTTCCAGGGATTACTCATAAGGCTTCTATCTTTCTGAATGCACATAAAATGATTTGGATATAGTGAGTACAGCATTGGCATTTGCAACGGTACAGGACTTGGCAGCAATAGTACAGATTGTGAAAGAGCATGAAGGATGGACAGATTACAGCAGAAACACCTTAATTTGGATGTTTCCTCTTGATGGAAAGCATAAAGCAAAGGGTGATAAATTCATAAATTAAGGAACGATGAGAGGGAAACATTTTCACTTCAAAAGGTTGTGACTCTTTGGAGTTCTGAATGCAGAATACTTGAGTGTTAAGTGCAGAGATCATGTTTAGACAAAGGCAAACAAGAAGTACAAGAATAGGGCAGGAAAGTGTGCAAGGGGGAGGATAAACCATGATCCGAGTGCAGAGAGGAGGGACTGGATAGCCTGTATGTTGCAGACATTTTTTAAAAATTCAGTAATACAAACTGACAAAAGTAGACAGAATTGTACATCTTGAAAAGAGCCATGGGACCACAGTGCTCATTTTCATTGCTTCTTTGGAAGTGGCAGAAAAAAAAACAGAAAGATATATTGGTCTTAGAAAAGCATAAAACACAGAAATGTCATGTTTAGCCTTTTGAAATCATTGATTAGGTCTTAGCTATAATATTGTGCATTTGAAGAGACGCATTTCTTTTTTTTTTCTTTGGCTTGGCTTCGTGGATGAAGATTTATGGAGGGGGTAAAAGTCCACGTCTGCTGCAGGCTCGTTTGTGGCTGACAAGTCCGATGCTGGACAGGCAGACACGGTTGCAGCAGCTGCAGGGGAAAATTGGTGGGTTGGGGTTGGGTGTTGGGTTTTTCCTCCTTTGCCTTTTGTCAGTGAGGTGGGCTCTGCGGTCTTCTTCAAAGGAGGTTGCTGCCCGCCAAACTGTGAGGCGCCAAGATGCACGGTTTGAGGCGATATCAGCCCACTGGCGGTGGCCAATGTGGCGGGCACCAAGAGATTTCTTTAGGCAGTCCTTGTACCTTTTCTTTGGTGCACCTCTGTCACGGTGGCCAGTGGAGAGCTCGCCATATAACACGATCTTGGGAAGGCGATGGTCCTCCATTCTGGAGATGTGACCCACCCAGCGCAGCTGGATCTTCAGCAGCGTGGACTCGATGCTGTCGACCACTGCCATCTCGAGTACTTCGACGTTAGGGATGAAAGCGCTCCAATGGATGTTGAGGATGGAGCGGAGACAACGCTGGTGGAAGCGTTCTAGGAGCCATAGGTGATGCCGGTAGAGGACCCATGATTCGGAGCCGAACAGGAGTGTGGGTATGACAACGGCTCTGTATACGCTTATCTTTGTGAGGTTTTTCAGTTGGTTGTTTTTCCAGACTCTTTTGTGTAGTCTTCCAAAGGTGCTATTTGCCTTGGCGAGTCTGTTGTCTATCTCGTTGTCGATCCTTGCATCTGATGAAATGGTGCAGCCGAGATAGGTAAACTGGTTGACCGTTTTGAGTTTTGTGTGCCCGATGGAGATGTGGGAGGGCTGGTAGTCATGGTGGGGAGCTGGCTGATGGAGGTCCTCAGTTTTCTTCAGGCTGACTTCCAGGCCAAACATTTTGGCAGTTTCCGCAAAGCAGGACGTCAAGCGCTGAAGAGCTGGCTCTGAATGGGCAACTAAAGCGGCATCGTCTGCAAAGAGTAGTTCACACGCATTAAAGTACTGGAGAAAGAGTGACACAAACAATGGGAGGCCAGTTCTGCAGAGAAACTGCAATTATTTTCTCTAAAGCAGAGGGATTAAGCAGGTATCCTACAAATTCCAAGTTATGTGCTTATTACTGCAAGAAATGGTTCCTGCCTACAGAGGATGTTCCACAAGCTGGAGGCTTCCAATATTTTCTTATCGTTTCCTCTCACGAGTGGATCAATAACTGGGAATCACAGAGACAAAACAACCAGCCCAACAATCAGCGGGAAGTGAGAAGACCTCAGCTCTGAAACATTCTACTCGAAAGGGTGGTGGAGTAAGATTCCATTCCAACTTTCAACAGGATGTTAGAGATGGTTAAAAAGGATGTGTTTGCACGGATATGGTTTTAAAAAAAGCTGGGGAGGAGAGTTAATCCCAGTAACTCTTTCAAAAGTCTCCAAGGTTGAAGGGCCACCTTCAACACTACATGAAGATGATACTCAGCAACAACAGGTCAACTTGGTCCTTACCTCCTCCCACCCAGATTTTCTCACTCATTACAATTCATTTTTTTTAATTATTTTTTATTTTTCACACTGTGAACCATATCAACCAAAATATATACAAAACTTTCTCAATATACACAGTGGCATTTTCTCCTTTTTTGTCCCCCCTCCCCTCTTCCCTCCAAAACCAATAAATATTCAACATGTAGAAACATAGAAGATAGGAGCAGGAGTAGGTCATTTGACCTGCTCCGCCATTCAACGAGATCATGGCTGATCTTAAAGTTCAGTACCCTGTCCCCTCTCCGTAACCCCTAATTCCCTTATACTGAAGAAATATATCTAATTCCCTCTTAAATATATTCAATGAACCTGCCTCTACTGCTCTCTGTGGCAATGAATTCCACAGATTCACCACCCTCTGGGTAAAGAAATTCCTCCTCATCTCGGTCCTAAATGGTTTGCCTGTTATCCTCGAACCATGGCCCCGGGTTCTGGACTCCCCCACCATTGGAAACATCCCTTCCGCATCTATTCTGTCCAGTCCTGCCAGAATTTTATATGTCTCTATGAGATCCCCTCTCAATCTTCTAAACTCCAGCGAGTACAACCCCAAATTGCGCAATTTTTCCTCACAAGTTATTCCTGCCATTTCAGCCTGGTGAATCGCCTCTGCACTCCCTCCATTGCAAGAACATCCTTCCTTAGATAAGGTGACCAAAACTGCACACAATACTCCAGGTAGGGTCTCACCAAGGCCCTGTACAGCTGCAGTAAGGTATCCTTATTCCTATACTCAAACCCTCTTGATATGAAGGCCAACATACCATTTGCCTTTTTAACCGGCTCCTGTACCTGCATGCTTGCCTTCAGAGACTGGTGTACAAGTACCCCTAGGTCTCTCTGCACTTCCCCATCTCCCAATCTATTTGCCATTCAAATAGTAATCTGCCCTCCAGTTTGTATCACCAAAGTGGATAATCTCACATTTATCCACATTGTAGTGCATTTGCCATGTATCTGTCCAGTCCCCCAATTTATCCAAATCACACTGGAGCTTCCTGAACCCCTCTTCAGTGCACACAACCCCTCCTAGCTTATTGTCATCTGCAAATTTGGAGATATTACATCCAATCCCCTCATCTAGATCATTAATGTAAATTGTGAACAGCTGGGGTTCCTGTGGCACCCCACTGGTCACCACCTGCCACTCAGAAAATGAGCCGTTTATCCCAACTCTCTGTCTTCTATCTGCCAGCCAGTTCCCTCAATCCACATCAATACCTTCCCCCAATCCCATGAGCCTTGATTTTGCATGCCAGTCGTTTATGTGGGACCTTATCGAAGGCCTTTTGGAAATTCAGGTACACCACATCCACTGGCTCTCCCCCATCTATTTTACCTGTCACCATCTCAAAGAATTCCAATAGATTTGTCAAGCACAATTTACCTTTTGTAAATCCATGTTGACTCTGTCCGATCCCTTCTCTGCTAGTCATATGCTCTGCTAGTACATCCTTAATAATGGATTCCATCATTTTGCCCACTTCTAATGTAAGGATCACTGGCCTATAATTCCCCGCTTTTTCTCTACCCCCCTTTTTAAATAGTGGGGTAACATTAGCTACCCTCCAATCCATGGGTACCGATCCTGAGTCTATCGAGTTCTGGAAAATAATTCTTAAAGCATCTGCTATCTGAATGGCCACTTCCTTAAGTACCCTAGGATGTAGATGATCAGGCCCTTGGGATTTAGCTGCTTTTAATCCCATCAATTTCCCCAAGACCATGTCCTTAGAGATACTGATTTCTTTCAGTTCCTCCCTTGCATTAGTCTCTATGTTTCCCAACATCCTTGGGAGGTTATTTGTATCCTCTCTTGTGAAAACAGAACTAAAGTAAGAATTTAATTGGTCTTCCATTTCCTTATTCCCCATTATATATTCCCCTGATTCTGATTGCAAGGGACCTACTCTGGATTTCACCAATCTTTTCCTCTTGACATATTTATAAAAGCTTTTGCAGTTGGCTTTTATGTTTGCCGCAAGCTTACTTTCGTAATTTATTTTTGCTCTCTTGATTAATCCCTTTGTCCACCTTTGCTGCATCTTGAACTGTTCCCACTCTTCGGATTTGGTACTTTTTTTGGCCAATTGATATGCTCTCTCTTTGGACCCAATGCTGTCTCTAATTTCCCTTGTTATCCACAGTTGAGTCACCTTTTTTGGTTTATTTTTATGCCAAACCATTTATGCCAAACGATTTCTGAAATTCTTCCATTACATTACAATATAATAAAGCCATAAAACAATGTCTTCACACAACGAAAAATAAACAAGAAAAATACATCATCTGTTTTTACACACTGAATCAAATCGTTTTGTCTTCTTATCATTTTAGGGGGTGGAGGTCTGAGGCAAGCTCTCTCTGTTATGTTCCATGTATGGTTCCCAAATTTGTTCAAATAATGTGACTTTATTTTTTGAATTACATGTTATTTTTTTCCAATGGAATACATTTATTCATTTCCATGTACCATTGCTGTATTCTCAAGCTCTCTTCCATTTTCCAAGTTACCATTATACACTTTTTTGCTACTGCTAAGGCTATCATAATGAATCTTTTTTGCGCTTTATCCAATTTGAGGCCTAATTCATTACTTCTTATGTTACTTAAAAGAAAGATCTCTGGATTTTTTTGGTATGTTATTTTTTGTGATTTTTTTAAATATCTGATTTAGATGTTCCCAAAACGTATTCACTTTCGTACATGCCCAAATTGTATGTATTGTTCCCATTTCCTTCTTACAGCAAAAACATCTGATAACGTTGGATCCCATTCTTTTAATTTTTGAGGAGTGATATATAACTTGTGTAACCAATTATACTGTATCATGCGTGACCTTGTGTTTATTGTTAACCAAAATGGCTACACCTCTAGTTTTTGAATTATATGATGCTGCCGCTACGTATACTACCCAGTCTCTCTTTAATCTGTTATGTTCCACTTTGGTTAGATGCATTTCCTGCACAAATGCTATATCTCTTTTTTTTCCTCCAGTAAATTTAATAGCCTCTTCCTTTTAATTTGGTTATGTATTCCATTAATGTTTATAGTCATATAGTTCAACGTGGGCATCATACATCTTGTTTACACCTCTTTTCTGCTTCCTCACCACCTCCATCCCCCCTTTTCCCCCATTTTCATCTCTCAGTTTTCCCTTTTTAAACTCAATGTATGACAACACATTTAAATAAAATACTCCAACAATTCCTACACCCAATATTACCTTAATCCCAAATGTCTCCCTCTCTGAGTTGCCCCTTATCCCTTGCTGGGCAACCACAACTTCCCTTTCCATTTGGGTTGCAATCTTGCTCTCAAGTGTCAATTGATTTCACAGTGACAGCTATTCTCTCCCCCCTTAACCCCCCCCCACAAAACTTTAAAAAAAACACATATAACAAAACTCTCCTTTTTTTCCCACCTTTACTTCCTTCCTTCCCCTCTCTTTTCCCTCTTTAGTTCTTTACATATACATTATTTTTACATCTTTATATATACTTTATCACCTTTCTTCATTCTTATTACATCTCTTCAACTCCCCTTCTATCCTGCAAATGCTCTGCAAATTCTTGTGCTTCCTCCGGATCTGAGAACAGTCTGTTTTACTCACCGGGTATAAATATTTTAAGTACGGCTGGATGTCTTAACATAAATTTATAATCTTTTTTCCATAGAATCAATTTTCCTGTACTAAACTCTTTTCTCTTCTTTAAGAGTTCAAAATTTATGTTTGGGTAAAAAAATATTTTTTGACCCTTGTATTCCAATGGTTTATTATCTTCTCTAACTTTATTCCTTGCCCGCTCCAATATATTTTCTCTTGTACATCTCAAAATTTTACTAAGATGGATCTTGGTTTTTGATGTGTCTGCGGTTTTGGAGCTAGTGCTCTGTGTGCCCTTTCTATTTCTATTTCTTCCTGAATTTCTGTCATTCCCAGGACTTTCGGGATCCATTCTTTTATAAATTCCTTCATGTCTGTGCCTTCTTCACCCTCCTTCAGGCCCACTATTTTTATGTTGTTTCGCCTACTATAATTTTCCAACAAATCAATTTTCTGAGATAACAACTCTTGTGTCTCTAATTTTTTTTGTCACTTTCTACCAATTTTCCTCTTAAGTCATTTACTTCCATTTCTACAGCCGTTTCTCGTTCTTCCACATTTTCTACTCTTTTCCCTATTTCTGTTCTAAACTTTGCATTTTATCTTCTGTTCTTTTCATTGCACTAAATTCTAATGACAACAATTCTTTTAATGCTCTCATTTGTTCTTGAAAAGAAAGCTTTATCTATATTCTGTCCATCTGTTTTACCTTCTATTTCTCTGTGAAGATTTTGGTCTTCTTCCTCTGTGTCTGTACCTGTGTTTGTGTCTTCTCTTCTTTGTATCTGTGTCTCTTCTGATTCTCTTGATGAGTTGCTTGTTTCACTTTGTCGGGCCTCTTCTTGTTGATCCTCCCCTCCTGGTCTGCTCATCTGTTGGGCCTCCTGCTGCTGCTCCTCTTGCCGTTCACCCCATGGACTTTCTGTCTCGCCTGGTTCCTCACTCCCTCTCCTGCCACCTTCCTCATCTTCCAGCTGAGAGCCCTGGTGTCGGGTGTCCCTCAGCTGGTCGCGCCGTGGTTGCCTGCTCCTCGGCTGAGCCCCCCTCCTGTCGGTGTTTCCTTTTACCT
The DNA here is from genome assembly GCF_036971445.1 of Narcine bancroftii. Lineage (NCBI taxonomy): Eukaryota > Metazoa > Chordata > Chondrichthyes > Torpediniformes > Narcinidae > Narcine > Narcine bancroftii. The sequence continues at coordinate 140,220,463 of NC_091473.1, read as the reverse complement.
TTGATTGCACACTGCGCATGCACGTGACTCCTCGCGCATGCACAGTTGCGCACTTTTGTTTGGCTCAGAGAGCCATTTTTTCAGCCCACTGGTCGGGGGGTCGCGACTCTGCGGGGCTGGCACCAACCTCTGAGATCGGGCGCTCTTCGCCACCATGGCTCCCTGTTCCTTCGTGCAAGTAAGGCCTTCTTCTTTCTTTTCCGGTGACTTTTCTTCTTTTTTCCCCCGTTGTTTTTACTATTTCCTTCTTGGGTGCCATTTTCTTTCTCTTCTCTACAACTTTATCTTCTATTTCTTATACTTTATATTTGTTAAGCTTTGTCTTTTCTTGACATTTTTTTTCTTTTTTTCTGGAGAGGGCTGGTTTTACCCTACCGGCCACTACCCCATCACGTGACTCCATTACAACCCATTCTTCACAGCAAATACCCTCCTTCCTTCCATCCATTGCACACCCAGCCTGAAACAAACTTCCAGAGACCAGTTACTCAGTGTCTGAATAGTCAGAGTACGGTAACAAGGTCAGGTAATACATCTTCACAACATTTCCCTATATGTTATGCTATTCTGACATGAGATTTCTAACACTGGGAAATCAATGAACAACTGTAAATTGACTTATATCTTAGGAAACCAAATGGATTTAAGCACTTGCCATGCAACCAGGTTAATTGATCTTTACTTTTGTATTTATTGACCCTCTGTATGGTCAGTAAATCCTCTATCATATTACATCCAAGATGACTGTTGACCAAGTAAGACCGGAAAATGAACTTTACCTGGCAGTCTTTGAGCAGTTGGTTTCTTGAATCTATCTTTAGAACTTATTTACATTCTTATTACAATCACCAAGTATGTCCATTTAGAGATCTTTCTGTGCAATACAGCAATTACTTCGGTCAAAATCTTTTCTTCAATGACATCTCCACAGAAATAAAAACTTCCAGCCTATTGAATTTCTTGTAAATAAAAACAGATAATTCTGAAAATATCAGCCTGTAATGCATCATTGCAGGGAGAGATGGAGACTTAACTTTTCAGATCAATGACATTTCATTACTTTCCAGTGAAACCTGCTCAATGCAATGTCCACGATGGACCCACACCCACAACATTCCTAATTATAAATGGAAATTCAGAAGGATTAACACGGAAAAAAAAAAATCACAAACTTTACAATGAATCCAGCTTCCCATAACTAGTCTTTTGTGTCAAGATCTATAAGAATCACAAAGCAGTCTTCTTTTGGGATTGCAGAGTGGAATCCTACTCAGCAATGAGCTCCAACAAAATTCATCCATTCTACATTATTATTTCTAGGAACTAGTGTAGTCTCTTTTCCTTTAAATATTTTTTTTAAAAGTGACATCTATGATGGACAGATCCTCCCTGGAGTATGCTTGGAACACAAGTCTGGAATCTTGTATCACATCTTTATGGTTAGAAATACTTTTGTGTTCCAAATCAGTGTGACTGCAGCTCACTGATCACCAGCTAGCCTTGTGGTGATAAAAATTAATTTAGTCATAGATTTAAAACAATTACATCTGTACCTAATAAAATACTTTTCTACATGCTCCACAATTACTAGCTTTATGGATTCCCACTCAAGATTCAGAAATCATGGCATGGATGTGGTAGGAGGTCTTTTCTTTGGCTTGGCTTGGCGGACGAAGATTTATGGAGGGGGTAAATGTCCACGTCAGCTGCAGGCTCGATTGTGGCTGACAAGTCCGATGCGGGACAGGTAGACTCGGTTGCAGGGGAAAATTGGTTGGTTGGGGTTGGGTGTTGGGTTTTTCCTCCTTTGTCTTTTGTCAGTGAGGCGGGCTCTGCGGTCTTCTTCGAAGGAGGTTGCTGCCCGCCGAACTGTGAGGCGCCAAGATGCACGGTTTGAGGAGATATCAGCCCACTGGCGGTGGTCAATGGGGCAGGCATCAAGAGATTTCTTTAGGCAGTCCTTGTACCTCTTCTTTGGTGCACCTCTGTCACGGTGGCCAGTGGAGAGCTTGCAATATAACACGATCTTGGGAAGGCGATGGTCCTCCATTCTGGAGACGTGACCCACCCAGCGCAGCTGGATCTTCAGCATCGTGGACTCGATGCTGTCGGCCTCTGCCATCTCGAGTACTTCGATGTTAGGGATGAAGTCGCTCCAATGATTGTTGAGGATGGAGCGGAGACAACGCTGGTGGAAGCGTTCTAGGAGCCATAGGTGATGCCGGTAGAGGACCCATGATTCGGAGCCGAACAGGAGTGTGGGTATGACAACGGCTCTGTATACGCTTATCTTTGTGAGGTAGATTCTCATTAAATGACTAATGCTTATGGGAGCAGCGAAGATGGTCCCCTGTGGTGAACATTCAGAGCAATTAAAAGGTCACCAAGGGATGAGCCTAAGCAGCACACTTCTGTTTTAAGGTCCAACAAAAAAACTCCACTCAACAGCACAGATGCTCAAACTGATCATACAATGCTCAAAGAAGCTGAAAAGCAAAAACAGCCACTGGTAGAAATGTGAAATAAAAGAAAATGAAGAGACACTCAGCAAATCAGGCAATATCTATGGATAGAAGATGTTAATGTCTGACTTGAATTAACATCAACTGTTTCCCTCTTCACAGATGCAGTGTGATTGCTGAGGATTTCCTGTATTGTTTTTATCTGGTAGAAGTTGTTCTTATGAACAGCATGTGGTCTCTTTTTCCTTCTAACTTCAAAGTCATTATCATATAGTATCCTGGTTCATTCATTTAGTTTTGCAGTTCAAAAGTTCAGCCATTCCATCCTGCACAAAGACTGAACAGAAGGTGTTCAATCAGAAATTCTATTACAATAAGGAACAGTCTGAATATACTTCATACAAATCCGCTATATTGTTTTGGAAGGGCTTGGAATATTTTCCATACTTGATTGCCAAAAAAAGTACCAAAAGAATAACCACTAAGACAGTTTGTGGTTTAGTACAAAGATATCCAATTCTGGACATGTGGAATATGTGGACTCCCTGTAAGATGAGGCAATGGGTACGCTGGAAGGAAATGGGAGAGAGAAAGAACAAATTCAAATGGATCGGCAAGGGATCGAGGTGAAGGTACGAATGCTAGATAAGCAGAGATGCCTCGTTGGGCTGCACACCTTACAGCCACGTGTCCCATTGAGGAATAGTTGCAAAAAGAGTGATGACATTTATGAGAAATGGAGATGAATTACCACCTGCACAGATGGGGTGAAGTGAAATCATTGTGGATGCATTACTTTCCCCACCTGCCCATCTCCACCATTTTTTGAAACGGTTCTCAGAGCTGCAGTACTCTTCTGTTTCTGCAGTGAAGGAATGGCCCCCATCCCATTGTCTCCACCAAAATTACTGGGAAAACAATCCAATGGAAGCACTAATCAGTCAAACATGTCAGCAGGTGCAAGGAGCGGAAACAGCACATGACACTCTTTCAATTTAAGACCAATAAACTGAAGGTGAGCTGGGCAAGCTGAAATCAGTCCTCCTGGAGATGACCTTACAAGTAGGAGAACATTATTAGATTTAAAAAGAGTAATTTTGTTTATGGCCACGAGAAACATTTTTCATTCCTGCTCTTCTGACTTTTCTCAGTTCTCATGAGAGGTTATCAACCAAAGCATTTCCAGCAGTTTTTACAATTTGGATTTCTAGCATCTTACGCAATTTGTTTTTGAGTCTTTTTCAACAGTGAGAGCCCACGTCTGAACAGTCTCTTATGTACAGCAAAAAACAGAACTCCTGATTTTAAAAAAAAGTCAGTTTCTGACAAAAAGAGAGTATTAGCTAGTTATACTGCTTAAAACAGATAAAGGGTGGGAGGGAGAGGGGTAAATGATTTAAAGGGAATCCCTTCCAACCCAGAAGTGAAACATTAACATGGTCTGAGAGAGTGGTGGTAACAGAAACCCCTTTCACACTTGCATCCCAGTCAATTAGCCGTTCAATATCGCGGGATAGGAATGGGGGTTTGGCCTTTCACATTAGACCACTCCTAACTGCGACACTGAACACTTTCACATTTGCAAGGATTTATCCCCGGCATTTGTCTGTTCTACCTTTAATAGGAAGTGCCCATTTCACACTTGCCTGATCTCAACGCCAGTGTCTGGCAATTCCATCAGACGCTGGCATTGAGCAGATTTTGCTTTCACACTTACCACTCTAAAGGGTGATTGGTGTTTGATTCCTGATGTCACTGGCAAGGGTGAAAGGGGCTAGAAACGTTAAGAGCTTGAATTGCAATGATCTGAGTTGGTTATGGGTGGGTTACAGGATCACAGCACATTTACAGAGAACCATTGTATTAAGAAGCCCCTTTCACACTTGCAAGTGGTCCCAGGAATTAACAGCCAATTAACCTCAACCTAAAAAAGGTCTAGTATGGAATGAAAATAGTCTCAATGCCTGTGTGAGGTGACAGAGTATTTGGAGGTGGCTTGGGAGGAATTGTTCGAGCAGGCTGCACACACACATTTTAAAACACAGGACTTTTGCAGAATGCTTTTTGCAGAAAGCAACACGTGATCTTTGCAGGAAGGGGAGAACAGTTTCGCTCTCGGAGAGGGAGGGTGTGAAACAGAGAGGCGAGACACAGAAATCCATTCCAGAGGGACAGAGCTGGCAAACTTTGGAAGGCTGCCTGGTCAAAGGAGAAGACTGGCAGTCTGAAAGGTGACCTGAAAGAAAGAGGATCATCTGGAGAACCCTGAAGGGGGCAAGTTTCGTCAGCAAGACTGATTGAGAAGGAATCAGTTGCGGATGTCCTGGAAAAGGAATCTCTCTCTGAAAACCAGAAAGAACCCTCCTGAGTGGTCACCATTTGCCTGTTAAGCACCAAAGACGGGTGAACTTTGTTAATGCTCACTTCTGTGCACAGTACAAGAATTGCCTGCAACCAGTGAGATTGGGCTGTGATCCAAATAACTTTTCTAATCTTAAATCTACATGACACACACCTGTGCTTCGTATTAGAGAGGGGATTAAGTAGTTAGGCAGGTTAAGTAAGTAGGTTGCTTAGTATTAGAGAGGGAATTAAGTAGTTAGGCAGGTTAAGTAAGTAGGTTAAGTAATAAGTTAAAGTTTAATTCTGTTTTCTTGTTCAAATATAATTAAAAACTGCTTTTGTTTAAGTAAATCTGTGACGTAGTGCTTATCTATTACTGCTGGGTTTTGGGGTCCTCTGGAATCCGTAACAGAAATGGCGCAAGTTTTTGCATGAGTGAAGGAACGCAAGAAAGACAAAATTAAAATGAAGGTATAACTCTGCAGTGGGAAAGTTGCAGAGAGAGAGAGAGAGAGAGAGAGAGAGAGAGAGAGAGAGAGAGAGAGAGAAGTGCTAGCAATAGTGGACAAATTATAAACAGCATGGGAACATTGGTAGTGCTATCACGCACAATTTATAAAGTCCTTGAGAATAAGCAATGGTGGACCTGCCCTCCCAGAATTCTGTGTAGCAGAGAAATTCCTCCATGAGTGCTCCATGCATGCAACCATGCATACAGCCTTTTCTCTGCCACACAGAATTCTGGGAGGGCAGGTCCACCGTCACATTTTTCCCCATGGTCTTTATAGATTGTGCGCGAAAAGAAGGTCGCCTTATTTGTGCACAGAAGGTGGTTACTTCTGTTTAAGAAATAATTCACCGTGAAGATCACAGTTCTGCAACCCTAGTAAGATGGGGAAAACTTGTAAGAAGAAATATCTCTTTGAAAGACAACTCATCAAAAGACACGAGTTTGAAAGAAATCAGGTGCTTGATGTTCACTTTATAATTAGTTTTGAGCCACAATTTAAAAAGATGCTCAAGTTCAATAAGAAGTTTGCAAGTGGACTTTAAAATTGACTTTCCATACTCAAGTTTAAACTAAAATAGTTTGCACACACACACACACACACACACACACACACACACACACACACACACACACACACACACACACACACACACACACACACACACACACGAAAAGTTATGTTATTAATAGTTTAATAAAGCTAGTATTTTGAATTTACCATTGGTGAATCGCTGTTCCTTTGTCAGCACTAATAAAGTTTGTAGTTCGTAACAGAATGAACACCTGAATGAATAGTCTGGGCATAGAAGTGCTGGAAGATGAAATGGAAACAGATGGAATCCTGGTGGTCAGCAGGAAACCGATGGACTGAATAGCCCATTTCCATGCTGCACAAATTTGAAAATCAACGCGGGTCACTCATAATTATGTGGGTTTCGGGTAACCGGGCAGATATCCTCTATCAAACATCTCACCTCCCTTATGGATGGGAATGATGGTTTACTTTAAGCAGCTTTTAAAATTATACTCATTAAGATAAAAATAAAATGTTTGCTGTGACTTACTAACGAATGGACCACAGAGGCATAACAAGCTTTCTGTAGTTCTGCTGGAAGACAAGAAAACTCTTTTCCAGACCAACATTTCACAAAATATTTGGTAATCCATCTGCAAAAAATATTAATATGAATTTTGGAACAGATTCATTTTTAAAAAAGGTTCCAGCAGGAATGTACAGTTTCACACTGCAGTATAAATCATCTTACCTCATGCAAGAGTTGTAAAGCGCATCAATTCCGACAGAATGAGATATTTGTAGACATTCCACAATTGACTGCTGCATGCCAATAACAGGCTGTAAATTCATCAAAAGTAAAAGCAAATGAAAAGGGGCAAATTGAGAGCATTTCATGAACATACATTGTTTAATCTCTTTTCATTTACATTCCAAACAAAGACACCATAATTCAATTCTACTTCTGCTGTAATTAAGCTGTGATTACATTCAATTTCTTTTGGGGAAAAATATTATTTCAAGGTCTGTTGTATCCTTGGCAATAACATTTCAATCCTCAGCTGATGCAAAAAGAAACCTCAACTGTGTGAAGCAGAAACCTACCTCTGATATCTCCCCTCGACAGACATCCTCTGGTTTTGGCCATTGCCACCCCAGGAAAAAAGGTGCTGGCTGTCCACCTTGTCGATAGGAACATAGGAAGTAGGAACAGGAGTAGGCCCAAAATGGCCCATCGAGCCTGCTCCGCCATTCAATACAATCATGGCTGATCTAATTTATGACCTAACCCTCTCCACCTACCTGCCTTCTCCCCATATCCCCTAATTCCTCTATCATGTAAAAATTTATCTAACCGAATTTTAAATATGTTTAATGAGGCAGCCTCAACCACTTCCCTGGTTAGAGAATTCCAAGCATTCACTACTCTCTGGGAAAAACTATTTTTCCTCATCTCTGTCCTAAATCTACTCCCCCGAATCTTGAGACTGTGTCCTCTCGTTTTAGTTTCCCCGGCCAGCTCAAAAAACCTTCCTACATCCATCCTATCCATAGCCTTCATAATCCTATATGTTTCTATTAAGATCTCCTGAACTCGAGCGAATACAATCCTAGACGATTTAATCTTTCATCATAAGTCAACCCCTTCATCCCAGGGATCAACCTAGTAAACCTCCTCTGGACCGTCTCCAAAGCCAGTATATCCTTCCTCAAATCTGGAGATGCCTCTCAATCTTAAACAGCATTGTATATCAACTTCATTTGGGCATTCAACACAATCATACCTCAGTACCTGATAAGGAAGCTGAGCCTGCAGGGTCAAAACACCTCCCTCTGCAATTGGATTCTTGATTTCCTGTTGGGGAGACCTCAAGCAGTCTGGATCGGTAACAGCATTTCCAAGATCATCACACAGAGCACTGGGTCCCCCAGGGCTGCATGCTTAGTTCACTCTATTGAACTGTTAACTGTGCAGCTAAACACAGCTCCAACCACATCATCAAGTTTACTGATGACATGATCATGGAGGGATTTATCAGTTAGAACAAGGAGTCAGCATACAGAGAGATGAGGTACAGTTGCGAACAGACTGGTGCAGAGCAAACAACCTGCATCTGAACATTAATAAAACAAAAGAGATGGCTGTTGACTTCAGGAGGGCGCAGGGGAAATCATGCTCTGCTGACCATTGACCGTTCAGGTCGTTATGAGTATCAAGTTCCTTGGAGGGTACTTGATGGAGAATCACACCTGGTCCCTTAACATCAGCTCCACAGCCAAGAACGCCCAGCAGCGCCTCTCCTTCCTGCGAAGGCTGAGGAAAGTTCATCTCCCACCCTCCATCCTCACTACATTCTACAGAGGATATATTGAGAGCATCCTGTGCAACTGCATCTCTGCCTGGTTTGGAAGCTGTACCACCTCATACTGAAAGATCCTGGAGGATAGTGAAGTCAGCGGAAAAGATCATTGGGAGCTCTCTTCCTATCGTGAAGGACATCTACAACAATTGATGCAGGCTATAGGCAATAAATATTGTGAGGGACTCCACACACCCCTCGTGAAAATTGTTTTCCCTTCTGTCATCTGGTAGGAGGTACTATAGCAGACAGGTCATTACATCCAGATTGGACCACAATTTTTTTCCACCAAGCCATCAGGCTTCTGAATTCCCAGAACATATGTGGATAGTGTACTGTGGACTTTTACTGAATACACCTGAATATTTTAATGTGTTTAACTTCTAGTCTAACTTCTACTTATGTCAATTCACTCCATGGTCCTGGAGAAACACCATCTCGTCTTTACTGTGCCACTTGATTTCCAAATTGCCTCTCATCTTCTATCACTCCAAAGAGAAAAATCCAAGTTTGGTCAACCTTTTTTTTTCCATAAAGACAGGTTCTCCAATCTAGCGCTCTGCATCTTCTCCAAAGCTTCCACATCCTTCCAATAATGAGGTGACCAAAACTGAACAATACTCGAACCAGAGTTTCATAGAGATGCAAAATGTTACAAAGGCAGGATGAGAACCCTTTCTTCATCATCAGTCAGATTTCAGTCAAGACCTTAGTAAATTAGCTCTCCCAGAGAATTAATGCCCTTCTTTTCTGTGTATGTATCCTGCCGATGACAAGAAGAAACACACACAACCATTTCATCTTCATTAGGAACAAGTTCAAATTTATTGTCAGAGTAAAGATTCTATTTTCTGTGGGCCAGACAGAATTTCTATTTATTGGCAGTGCAAAAAACTGTACTCAAGAAGAGAAAAGTAAACATAAATGTAAACAAACTACCTGTGCAATAGAGAAAATAAATAATCAGCAATATTTGAGTCTGTTGCTCAGGAGTTTGATGGATGAGGGAGAGCAGCTACCCCTGAACCAGGAGATACAAATCTTATGGCACCTGTACTTCTTCTCTGATGGCAGCAATGAGAACAGAGCATGCCCTGGGTGGTGTGGATCCTTGATGATTGCTGCTGCTCTCCGACAGATTTTCTCAATGGTGGAGAGTTTTGCCTGTGATATCCTGGGCTGTGTCCTCTACCTTTTGCAGGCCTTTCTGCTCAGAGGTAGCGGTGACCTCATACCAGGCAGTGATGCAGCTGTAGAGGTTTGTCAAGGTCTTCAATGTCACACTGAACCTACACAAACACCGTAGAAAGTGGAAGTTGACTTCACTTCAAAACTGAGGTGGCTTCCATTTCATCAAGCAGTTGCTTCAGTGTCTGGCCAGACCGTGGCTGCTGGATAGCCTGGCAACCATGGTAACACAGAGCCTACAACTGCTCCTCAGTCACAAGCTGGCTTTGAACAGCCAGCAGCTGCTGTAAAGATATTGACGAGAGCAGTGGCACAACCACTGCAGCCCAAGGTGCAATGTGTGAGGGGACCTTCAAAAAAAATGTGCCATTTTTGGAACACAAAGCCATCAGATCAAAGCACTGGATCAGCTATCTGGTCATCAGCAGACAAAACAATCTCAGTGGAGCATTTCAGAGACTGAGAGTTTTATTTGGAACCTAAATACCCACAAAGACAGCAATTTGAAGATAAAAAAAAATTTACAACTATTCAGCTTTATTTTTTGTATATGCTGTACGTAGACTTGGGAGAGAAACCAAATGGTTCTTGAAATATATTCAAAAATTCCACTGGTTCCTTTTTGCCTGTGGAATGGTTCGCCAATGGAGAACACTTGGGAAAATTTAATTTAAAGCATCTTCAGTATTATTCCCCAATTCCACTGAAATCTTGAGAGGGAAATCATCTGGTTCGAACAAGGCAAGTGATAATCATGATGTTCGTGCTGGGTGTGGACAAGGAATGAGCAGAGACCTAGTTCAGTGCTCCTCCATGGGGCCCTATTGTCTGGCTGCCTTGCCTGACAGCTCCACGTCTGTAGAACAGGCCTGTTGTTTTAAAAAAAAAACTGAAAACCCTTGGAACCCACAAGCAAGATGGCAACATCCATGCAAAGCAGAGCAGACCACGAGTGTTGCAGGCTCTGGGGAAGCAGCAGACTGCCACAGGCACCACAGCGGAAGAAAGCCACCTCACTGAGAAGGCGAGTGAGTGAAGACCCAATAGGGAAGGGGTCCACAGAGTGGATAAGTGCGGGGTTTGGCAGTCAAAGGCCCCGCTGCAGCAATGGGAATGTTGGTGGCCAGCTTCTGGGAACCAAGGATCAGGACCAGGATTCATGAGGGTGCTGACGATGGCAGAGCTCCCCAAGGGTTTCGGGAACAGACAGCTTCCGAATCAGGGGCCAAGGAGGGCAACTTGGATGTTCCGAGTTCAGGTTCATGTCCTGAGGTTAGCGGAGCACAGGAGAGGAGCTGGCGGGATCCACAGACACTGGGTGCCTCAAAATTGTCTTCTTTTTCTCACTTTAATAGTGGGATTGCTCTGCTTTAACTTTTTCTGTGCCTTAAATTCAGACCCTAGAATCTTAGCATAAACAAAAATGCTGGAGGAACTCAGCAGGTCACACAGCATCCCGACAAGGTCAAGATATATAACCAACGTTTCAGGCCTGAGTGAGGGGAGTGGTGAAGTAGAGACAGTTGATGTCCTGGAAATATAACAGTCTAGAGCAGATAGAAAGCAGAATGAGGTACCTAGGTGGATGAAGAAAGTTTACAGTGGGAGAAGGGGTCTTCAATGGGATGGAGAATCCTGATGCAAGTACGCACGGAGACGGAGCTGATGGAAGAAGAGTTCAGCATCATGGCGTGCATGGAACTTGTTGGAGTGTGTGTGAAGGAGAGGCCTCTACTGAGGACAGAATGATCCACCATTGAAAGAGGAAGGTTGAAGGTTGAAGGGTGGGAGCCAGAAGGGTAAAAGATGCCAAGGGGAGGTGGATCAAGAGGAGGTTGGAAAAATCCAAGGGAAGGAGGGTGAGAGTTCACGACAGAGGCTCAGTCATGTAGGCTGTGGGGAGCAGGGTCAGAGTTCATGAAGGAGAGGCTGCCCTTTTATTCAGATACCTGTCCGCTTTTTGTTCATACCTTGATGAAGGGCTCAGGCCCAAAATGTTAGTTATATGTTTACCTCATATGGATGCTGTGTGACCTGTGCACAGGTAATTCCTCCAGCAATCACAGTATCTGCAGACTTTCATGTTTCAGTCCTAAAATCTTTGCTGTTGTTTCAGACTGAGGCTGCGACAGAGTTGAACGTTTGCACACAGTTAGGTTGTTAAATCTTGTTGGTTGTCCGTATTGTTGCATTAAATTATATCCAACGCCTTACTGCAATGCTTCTCAACCTTTTCACACCACCTAAGTATGCCTTCTATTACCATGGACTACCTGTAACAAACCGTCACTGGGAGTGGACTGGTGAGCTTGAACCCCTTCCCAAATTACCAATGGGATTTTTGTTTTGTTACTGTGGGAAAATCAGAGAATTTTTGTTATCAACAATACAACATTTTTCCCCCATACTACTTGTTTATTCTATGAGTGATGCTCATTTTTACTGTGGACTGTTTATCATAAATCACCAGTTGTTTGCAAATCACAGATCAAGAAACACGATTCTACAGAAATCTACCCTGCCTAGATATGATCTAATCTGCTTATCCCAATCTAAAATGTAAAATTTTGATGAGAGTTTATTGTCATAGATTGCAGGAAATGCATGGGAGGCCATCAGAAGCATTGCTGGAGAAGAAAGAAGCATGGAAAACGGGCTGGTATTGTGTTTGGACCCTTGCTCCCGACAACCTTACTCTCAAATGTAATATTGCTGGAGAAGAAAATGGATTATCCAAGGCTGCATCTGAACCAGAGATAACTGCAGCATTTATATCAACTAGAATTGGTGCACAACTGTCTCCGTTGTAAAGATTTTCTGCTCAGCAGAGATAGGTTGCAGTTGTTCAAACAAAATAGAATTACCATGCCTTTATTATATGGGGATCCAACTTCTGCTTTTGATCATCCTGTCACACCATCTGCTAATGAATGGTCTGTGCACCAATCTAAAATGTTCAAATCCTTTTCCATTCTTTAATTCTGCCCAAGAATTCTCCACTGTCTGCTTACAGAATACATCCTCACTTTTTAGCTATCTTTTATCTCCCCCCACAGACTGAATTGCCATGGCAACACCTCTCCTCCCCACCACTCTCAGTTCATCCATCATTCCCAAAGTGCATCATTCCCAACTTCAGTCTTGTTTCTATCCAACCTATAGTCCAAAATCCTCCAAGTTTAAAGATGACTTTTTTTTTCCATTACTTTTGCATCTGTTCATTAGATTTCAGTGATTTCTGCAATCAAATTCCTTTGCTCCTGCGTAGCATAGTCTCACCCAATATTAAAAAGGAATCTAATTTATCATCCAAAACAGATGACATCACATTCTTCCACATTGAACTCCATTTGCAAGTGTCCTGGCAGCAGACTTGATCTGTGTCCCTTGGTATTTCCATGATTCTGTCTGCAAAATTTACGGTGCCCAATGATGCTGCCTTGGACATGGAAGTCTATTCCTGGATCCAAGTCACCAGTAAATATGATGAAATGTTGAGGCTCCCCAACAGATCACAAGGGAACATTAATTCTCATAACCTGCCAACTGGAGTACAGATCTGATCAGTCTATGACATCCTTGGTCAGGAATTACCAAAGCAGGTTTTGATATTTGCCTTCACTAAGCAGAGGGCAGAGTAACAGTTTGAACAGAAGCTTCAGTATCTCCTTAATCCACATCTTTTGTCAACGGTATCAACTTTTGACCAGAAACTTCAGTGGTCCAAAGAGTGCTATCCTACCAGCTTTGATTAAAAAATACAAAGAAACTCACCAGGTCCAGTTATCTGCTAGGTCAAGTCATGGTTTGGTTTCAGAAATATTTCAGTGTCTACAATTAATGGATCATAAATGGAGTTGGGTATCAAGCATACCAAGGTCTCTTCACAGAAGAACTCAAAGCTGTGCTGACCAAACCCAGATGCCAAGGCTATAGTTAAGTGTTCCATGACTTAATCAAATGCTAGAACAGCTTGGAGAAATAGCTGGACCATTTTTCTTGTGTCGTCAAATACACTTTGATAATGCTAAAAATGATATGGATCTGCAGATCTCAATTATACATGCTTGACAAAGAGCAAAAAAAATGTAGTTCATTAATGGCAAGGGGCAACAACAGTTAACCAGCAAGACCATGGGCACTAGACAAATGAACTCACTGATGGGAATCCAAGATGCAAAGTCAGTAAAAACAACAATGAATCACGAAAAATGAATTAAAATTTGTGAAGTAGTTCATTAAGATATAGCAATTTCTAAAGTTAAGGAATGGAGCCGGGGCAAACATCAAATGCATATTTAATGGGGACCAGATAGAGTATAAACACCCTTTCTTGATTTTCTAATGCATTCTGGTTAATCTGCTTCGGCATCACCATCAAATTTTGCATTTGCTACCTACTGGCAATATTGACACACCTGGGATTTATTACATATCCCCAGTAGCCCTCACTTTGGTGATGACAAGCCATTTTCTTGAACTGCTGCAATTTGCACCAAAGTACCCTGCTTGGAATCAGGCCAAAAGGTCAACTGAGCCTGCGTCAAACATCCAGCCACCGCTTTTTCACCAATCCCATGTTAATCCATTTTATCCTCCCCATAATTCCCCTCATCCGCCCCCACGTCCCAAATTCCATCACTCTGATGCACAAGTGAAATTTACACTTGGCAAATAAACCTATCAATTCTCACACCTTTACGAGGAAGAGTGGAAACCAGAACACCTGCAAGAAACTCTGGCAGTTGGTAGAATGTGCAAACTCTACACTAGGTCTGCTTTGTTCATGAATGAGTGAGTCAGACACCAGACTGAGTCGAAATCAAGGTTCTTTGTTCTTTATTACCGGATTGTAACACTTGCAACTAACAGTGTTAGTTGGAGAAGGCGTATTCTGCTGTTATCAGCAAGTGGTGTTTTTTTTTATACCTCAGGATACGTACTTAGTAAATTATCATACCATTACATTGTCCAATGAATTAGCTGTTGCTACCCTTCTCTGTTAGCCTGCTGCACATCATTCTTGTTAGTGCAAAGCTTATCTTGAGTGGTCAAGGTCACATCTGCATTCTGTTACTCCTTAGTACTGGGTGACTCCTTCTCCGGTCCCATCTCATGATGTTTTTACCTTACAGCAGTCAGGAGTAAACCCTATCACTGGAGCCTTTGGAGAACAATTTTACTAACTGCACAACCTCAATGGTGCCATTGGCAGTGACATTTACTCTTCAGGAACAAAAATGCAACAATTCTAGTACTGGGATACAGACTCAAGATTCAGGGGAGTAGTTTTAAGATGTAGATGAGGAAAAACTGTTTTTCCCAGAGAGGAGTGAATCTGTGGAATTCTCTACCCAGGGAAGTGGTTGAGGCTACTTCATTAAATATATTTAAGGATCAGTTAGATAAGATTTTTGCAACAAAAAGGAATGAAGGGATATGGGGAAAAGGCAGGTGGATGGAGTTGAGTCAATTATCAGATTAGCCATGATCTTATGGAATGGCAGAGCAGGCTCCTATTTCTTGTGTTTTTATGTAGTTAATTAAAACACCACAAAAAAATGATCCTCATGGCAAAGATAATTTCCAAAGTTAGAATTTTTCCAAAATCAATGGAATTAAGAAAATTAAAGATGACCATCTCTAAGAATGTTCGAACTTCTGCGCAACGTCCATTGTATGTGTTTTTATTACCTTGTGAAAAAACTTGCAATAATCCTTCTTCAAAACATGCAAAACAACTTCCTTCAGCCCTTCTAAGTTGTACATATCTGCTAACAAAAGGACGGAACTGAAGAAAAAGAAAGTTTTGGGTTAGTGCCAAGATCTACTCGATTTGCTTTTGGGTGCTTTCCTCATTGCAGAAGCTCTACCTTTAATTAGCAACTTGGAGAATCACAGATATACCCAGCACACATCTCCAGCAGTATGCCAAAGACTCGTTTCTGAAAGTAACACATTATTAACCTTAAGTAAAACAGGAAAGTCTGCAGTCACCGTGGTTGAAGTAAAAAGTACTTTAGTTCACTGTTTGACCAGTTGAGGTTCTCCAGCATTGTGTTTTTACATTAATAACCGTGATTGAAAAGCAAAAACATCTAACGTCAAAAGGACTGTACAATTGAATGCCAGAACATCAAGTTCACAGAAATTGTGAATGGAATTACTGGTATTTCCAGAAGTACTATTAGTAAAGCTGCAAAGGTTCAAGTAATCAAAGAAAAACAAAGAGTCTCCTTGCCTTCAATAACATTAGTCACTGAAAATCAAACTGGTTTTGAGCAGTACTTATCAAAAATTGGCAATTCAGCTGATCAAAATTGACAGTTCAGCTGATCTTTCTTACCCACTGAGAAAGAAAGTCAGCCTGAGAATAAAAGCTGATCAAAAAATATTTTTGTGTTAAAATATTTTAAAATCCCTAATTTATTTTCATATCCCAGAAGTAATTAATTGTTAGTTTAGAAATCAGACATGATTGATTTTGGGGTACCAACAAGAATTTTTTGATCAATTTGTTAAATGGGCCTCAAGATTAGAATGTCTAACTTACAAGTGTATAACAGAACTGTTGAACACACAAGTTGGAGCCCTTTGGATGATTCATCACACTGCAATTCCATCTGCTCTTCTTCCTCTGTGATTCTTCATCCTTTTTTAGTTAGCTAAATTCTTTACCTCATGCTCTAAAAGCAAAAGTTCCAAAAACTTATAAAGCCACACAGTAAATGCTGGAGGGTCTCGGTCTTACAGTGTCCATAGGAGGAAAAAGCATATTTACCAACAATTTGGGCCTGAACCCTTTAAGGTATAAGCAAAAAAAAAAAATCAGACAGTCACATACCTTAAAGAAGGCTCAGGCCCGAAATGTCAGTAATATATGAATGTTGGTTTCTCCAACATTTATTGTGTGTTTTTACTACAACCACATCATTTGCAGACTTCCATGTTTCACCCCAAAATTTACAATTGCTACCATCACTACTAGTTTCTAAATTCCAATTTCATGCCAAAACACTCTTGATAGTTTATAATTCTCATTATACAAACCATGAGCAGCCTTTCAATTACATTTACCACTTGCCTTGAATTCTCCAATATAATCCCAATTGCCTGCAAATTCAAATTCTTAGATTATCTGTTCGAAAATAAGATTTATTTTAAAAATTGAAAAGAGATGAACAGAGATACTTTTATTAGTGGGATGAATAAAATTTCACAGTACAATCTCCCAAGTATTGTTCTGCAAAGATGCACTTAAAATGCCTCTACTTCCATGATCACATTTAATTAGCTAATAAAATACACTTACCATGGGAAAGTTCCTTTTGGCAAGTCTAAAAGGGCCCCATATATGAAGTTCATCATGATGTCCATTTCCAGATGGCTCACTCTGTAAATAATATTTTTATAAATCACTAAAAAAAGACTACTAGAACAGTGAAGACAATTTACCAAAATAATCAAACTGGTAATTAAATGGACACTTGGTCAACCACATATTTCATACCATTGATGATGACAAATTTCACCTTCCTACAAGTTTCAGATTTCTAACGAAGATAAATACAATTAGAAAGCTTCCAATGTCTTCAAAATTAAAAAAAAAAATTCTCATTCGTCCCCTTCTGAACAAAATCTACTGGGTAGCCACTTGCTCTTTAGGCAATCAGTGCAACTCTAATCTTTTAATTGAAATTCAGTGTTTGTGTACCTCTCTTCTTTAGACACCCTGAGATGCTTCCTTTGTTCCACAGGTTTGTCAATGCATCACTAGGCACTTTCAGGTGGCCAAATTCCCCGCTTGTAAAGCCACATATTATGGCAATATGTGGCTGTCAGGAGGCCACTTGAATCTGCAGGAGGCGCCTGCGCGGCGAACTTTGTAACCCTCCTCCGAAAGGGATAATCGCCGCAGCACAGTGGTCCCTCCAGCCATCTGAATGCAGCTGCCTGAAAGCGGCTGCTAAGGGAATGACAGTCAGCTGGCAGTGCCTGACATCTCCCCTCCCAGCTGCCCCCCGGCGCGGGACATCAGGGCAGGGACAGCTGGCGTGGGACGTCCCCACACTGATACCCTACGCCAGCTGTCCCAACTCTGACAGCCAGCCATCCCAAATCTGACAGCCCGAAGGGACAGGAGCCAGAGTGCACTCAGAGGTGCATCCCATGCAGCTGTCCCTTCAGGTGGCCAGCGCTGCACTTTTAGCGCTCCCACCTGAACGACAATTCAAAGGGCTGCTTCCTCTACTTCAGGCGCATTGTTAGCAGAGAATGCACCTGATGAAGCCTACTGCATGCTACAGGAATGGCTCACCCAAAACTACAAAAGAAAACTGCAGAAGGTTGAAAACATGGCTCATGCCACCACACATACCCAAGCATCGACTCCATCTACATCTCCTCTAAGCTACACCAGTATGGACAGAATTCATTCCTTGAAGACATTAATAAACCAATAATGTTTCTTGCTACAATCTGGTAGTTTCACAATTAGTATTATTGGGAATAGATTTGCAGATTTATTTAACTGAATCTTCATTTCTTAATTGTCATGGTTGGATACAAACTCATCCCTGAATCAACAGTCCACAACTCTGGCTGCTGGTGGAATCTACCATGGCCCCAAGTGTCCTTTCAAACAACAAATACCCACAAATGCCTACAATTACTACAAAGGTGGCTGAATAAATAAAATGTTTATCTTTTTATCATTTAATAAATGTGTGACATGTTATGCAATGAATTGTTAATCATTCATTAATTGAGGTTATATTCCCGGGAATTTAGAAGTTGAGAGATAACTTGATTAAAGTTTTCAAGGTATTAAAAGATGGAGTGATCTGATAGACACTGGCTCTAAAAATGAGAACCCAGTCCCCTGGCGTGCAATTAGGAAAAAAAATTATTACAGAGTTGGGAACAAACGTTTAACTTTCTACAAATGGCAATTAGTGCAAAATAAATCTCCAATCCTAGAGAGACATTTGTTAAACAAAGAACATCTACAAAAAGGCACAAAAATTTGTACATGAAGTTCAGTTTGTGATTAGGTGAATACACCTGCATGATACTATCCAGTTTTATTCAAATATATTCCTAGACATCTTTAAAATAATATTAAACCACTTCTGTGATTTTGTTTTACTCAAAGCACAATGGAAGTGCAGCACTAACTATACTATAATGAATGTATATCAATATTTTATTTTCTTGGTGTCTCATCTCTGACAGTTCTTTGACCATTTACCATTTGTAAAGTTTAATACCAAAATGCATTTCAAATCACCAGATAACATTTGCATACTTATTATTTCATGTTTCTGGAATGTTTTTTCATTAAATCCTCAAAAATTACAGAAAAGAATAAAATACAGTAGGAGCAAAGAAGTCATGTACATGCACCAAGCATTCAACACAGCTAGATATTGAAAGTAATTTACATTTTTATGCAGGGTTAGTTGAACAGTACAGCAGTTGGCCCTTCAGCCCATCATATCCATACCAACTTTTTTGTGTATCAATACAAATAATAACAAATTTATCATACACAATGTATAAAGTACATAGGGAGTGAAAATCTTATTTGCTGTAACCAAAGAGCTACTTGTAAAGAAAAACCATGACAGTAATTAAATTAAAGGAGACAATAAATACACAAGATAGATTGGTAATAAATATTTACAGTACTTCTAGTGCTGCGACAGATTATGTTATATTTTATATTATATATAGATATGTTTTTGGAAGATAGATTGTTAGGTTACAAACACCAAAACAGATCTCATTTTAAAATGCAAGAGTTATGCATAAGGTGGTACCTACAAGTTTGCAGACAATAGACTCCTGTTCTGGGAGATTTTCACAAGGAGGTGCAAATGGAAGGGTCCATCTCAGGAAAATGATAAGGTATCTCATGAATTGATTTTGGGAGTCAGCAAGCTGTTTTGGTGGAGTGTGCTGTTTTAGGAAGGTCATGTGGTTTTGCAAGCAGAGAGAGAGTTAAACAGGTATTTCTCAAAGTGTGACAGACAGAGAGAGAGAGAGAGAGAGACACACACACACACACAGACAGACAAACTACTGATCTTCTGCAGTGGGTTTTGGAAGCTTGTTTGAAACCCCATTTTGAAGACGGGTTGAGAGTTTTTAGTTCAGCCTGGTCAAAGCACTTGTGATCCAAACAAGAGGAGATGGCTGGCTGTATAATGTTTTGCCTGAGATAAGGGAAACAGAAAAGGAACTCTGGAAAACCCTGATGGGGAAAGTTTCTTCAGCAAGACACTGAAGTGTCTGATCTGAAGGAATCAGTTTGTGTGTGCCCAAGAGCAACAAATCTCTCTCTGAAAACCAACAAGAACCTTCCTGAGCAGGAACCATTTACCTTTCAAGCACTAAAGCCTGGTGAAGATACATAAATGTTAAATTCTGTGCACAGCATAAGAATTGCCTGAAACCGGTGAACTTGGAGGAGTGATAACTTTTCTGAACCTACACACACATTACATTTTAGAATTAGAAGGGAATCAAGTTAGGTTAAGTTAATAGTAATAAAAGTTAAAGTTTGATCCTGTTGTTATGTTTGAAGAAAATTAAAAACAACTTTTGATTAAGTAACCATTTGTCTTGGTGAATTTCTATTGCTACTGGGTTTTGGGGTCCTCTGGGCCCAGAACAGTGCAAAATAAAAGTGACTTGAAATACTGCAGGCACTCCTTTTATGCTGTTGGGGCAGTCAATAATCAATGTACCAAGGCAGAGGTGGAATGGTGATTTTTTTTTTAAGGTGCCAGAGCTCACCAAAAACAGCGACATGGAGGTGCCAGAGTGGCGCTCCTCTGAACTGTGGCAGCATTGTACCCTGTTGAAAGGTCTGCTAGCTGTTGAAACTATTCTTGAACCCAAAATGCTGGTTTTCAGGGTTCTGTACCTTCTGCCAGATGATAGCAGAGACCAAGGTGATGGGGTTCCTTTATGATATAGCCTGCCTTCTTGAGGCAGTGGCTCAGGTGCTTGCAATGGATGTGAGGTCAGCGCCTGTATTATAGTTTGGTATCTGTATTTGACTTGACTATTTAGGTGCATGTCTAAGCGGCTTCTAAATGTACATTGTATCCCACTATATCATCACCTCTGGCAGTGACATGTCAGCCACTGTGCAGAAAAAAATTTCCCTCCAAGAACCAGGAACATTCCAAATTAAAAAGGGGATGGGTATGTCAGGAGGTAGCATCCTCCTTCAATTCCAGAGCCAGAGAAGGCAATCCTGATAGGAAAAAATGTTTCAGTAATGGTCCAAGGAATGCTCATCAACTCAGCAGGGAAGTTTGTGATGATGCATTGTCAAATATACTCAGAATCCCGGACACATGAATATATATGCCCCGAATTTTGATGATTAAAAATTTATACAAGATATATTTTTGAAAGTATCTGAAGGGGGTGAGAATATATTGATTTGAAGGGATTTCATCATGGAAAGTCAGCCAAGAAGGTAATGAGGGTCATGGCAGCAAAGTCCACCTTGGCCTTCATGAAAGATCTGAATCTTACAGACACTTGGAGAAGGCTGATACCAAAAGAACGGTATTTCTCCTTTTACTCAAGGGAACACAATTCCTACACTAGAATTGATTTTTTTCCCAGCATCAGCCCAGGTAGAAAGCAGGATAGTGGAGTCCCGAGTACATGGCCCGGCTGCTGTCAGACCATTCACCCCTGACCTTGTCCATCATAATGCCAGATAAGCAGACTACATCATACAGATGGTGCTTAAATCCATTGCTGTTGGGAAAACTGGAATTTTGTAGCTTTGTCAGAACTCAGAAATGTTCTGCGAGATAATCTTCCCCTCCACTGATAACAATTTTTTGATTTGGAACACATTGAAATTGGATATATTAAAGGGATAAAAAGGGGATACATGAGGAAAATTAATAATTTGGAACAGGACATAGCTCAATTAGAAAAAAGATTATCAAAGGTCAGGATCTGAGAAAAAAATAGGGATTAGACAATAAAAAGCTCAAATACGTTAGAGACATACAAAATAGAGAAGCTGATCTTTTGGCTGAGGCAATGGTATCGAGCTTGGGGAAAGGGCAGAAGGACAATTAATGCAATTCAAACAGGGGAAGGCAAGATTTCATACAAGCCAAAAGAAATGAATTATATATTTACTAAGTTCTATATAGAAATCAGAATCGGGTGGGGGGGGGGGGGGGGGGTGGGGAAGAGACCCTGCCAAAATAGATGATTTCTTGCTTTCATTGGAATTACCAAATTTGGATCAGGAGGATCAAGAGGAGTTAGACACTTCTTTCTCTAAAGAGAAGATTGAACACACCGAGTACTCTGCAGGCAGGTAAATTGCTGGGAGAGGATGGTAACCATGTCGAATTTTATAGAAAATTTGAAGACTTTTTAATGCTCCTCCTTACAAAGGTGGTGGATCAGGCAGTGGAGACATATACCCTCCCAGAGTCTTTTACAACAGCAATCATTTCAGTGATCCCAAAGAAAGACAGGGACCCATTGACACCTTCCTCCTATAGGCCTACATCATTATTGAATGTAGATTATAAAATTATAGCAAAAACATTGGCCAATAGGTTAGCAAAACATCTGCCGAAATTAACAAACCCAGATCAGGCGAGATTTGTTCAAAAGAGGCAATCAACAGATAATGTTCTGGGCCCAGAGGACCCCAAAACCCGGCAGCAATAGAAATTCACCAAGACAAATGGTTACTTAAACAAAAGTAATTTTTAATATTCTTTAAACATAAAAACAGGATCAAACTTTAACTTATCACTATTAACTTAACCCCCTTCTAATTCTAAGCACACGTATATGCAATGCATGTATAAGTTCAGAAAAGTTATTTAATTCATTGTCCAATCTCACTTCTCATTCCTTCAAGTTCACTGGTTGCAGGCAATTCTTATACTGTGCACAGAATTTAACATTTATGCATTTTGCCAAGCTTTAGTGGTTTAAAGCTAAATGGGTACTGCTCAGGAAGGTTCTTGTCAGTTTTCAGAGAGAGAACTTTATTGCTCGTTGGATACCCATAACTGATTCCTTCTGATCATCCACTTCAGTGTCTTGCCAAAGAAACTTGCCCTATCAGGGGTTTTTCAGATAACCTCTTTCTTTCAGGTCATCACAGAGTTCCTTTTTGTTTCTCTTATTTCAAGTGAAACATTATCCAGCCAGTCCTCTCCTCTTATATGGATCCCAAGGGCTCTGACCAGGCTGAACAAAGAGCTCACAACCCGTCTTCAAAATGGTGTTCTTCCACAAGCTTGCCAGCTTGTCATGTTCCAGTCCCAGCCACTGCTGCTAAACTGTAGAACTGAATTCTCTCTTGCATAGAGAAAAGCCTGTTTGATTCTCTCTTCTTGCAAAACCACAGGACCCTATTAGAACAACAAACTGAACTCAGACTGCAGCACCAGACCCTATCTTCTAAGTTCATTCATCTCTTGCTTTCCAAAACAATAATCCATTACTCTTCAGCATGTCCAATTAACACCTACGTGTGAAATCTCCATAGGGATTCTTCAAAGTTTTTCCAAAGGCACTCAGAGCCTGGACTGCCTGACTTGAGCAGAACTCTGGCATTTTAAATGAGATCTGTTTTGAAATGTTTGCATTTGTGTGTGACTTAACTAAAAACCCCACATCTTCCAAAAGCTTATCTATATACAATATAACATACAACATAATCTGTCACAGTAGCCAGATTGCTTAATAATACACCTGGCACAGTCAGGGGAGGACCTAGGAGTGGCTGTATACCTGGATGTGGAGAAGCCCTTTGATAGATTGGAGTGGGATTATTTAAGGCACTGGAGAAATTTGGACTGGGTCAAACATTTATCAATTGGGTAAGGATATTGTATTATAAACCCTAGGCTAAAACCATCATAAACAGGCAGGTTTCTCCAGTGTTCCCGCTGAGTAGATCTAGTAGGCAGGGCTGCCCACCGTCTCCAACTCTGTTCATACTAGCTATTGAACCACTGGCAGAAACCACTTGGTGGGATCCAGACATAAAGGGGTTTAAGGTAGGCCAGATGGAACACAAAATCAACCTGTTTGCTGACAAGGTGCGAACTCAGTGGTTATAAACTTTTTTCTTTCCACTTACATGCCATTTTAAGTATTCCCTATGCCATAGGTACTCTGTGATTAGTAAGGGATTGCTTAAGGTGGTATCTGGGTGGAAAGAAAAAGTTAGAAAACCACTGTTTTAATTGCACCTAATTCACTTGTTTTGTGTACAGTTTCATCTTTGGCTTGGCTTCGCGGACGAAGATTTATGGAGGGGGTAAATGTCCACGTCAGCTGCAGGCTCGTTTGTGGCTGACAAGTCCGATGCGGGACAGTTTCATAACTCCAAAGGAAATGACCCAATGACAATTTTTCTCAAGCAAATTATTTCAGTAACAATTGGGTCTTGAGCAGTGATTCTCAATCTTCCCTTCCCACTGACACACAACCTTAAGTAATCCCTTACTAATCACAGAGCACCAATGGCATAGGAAATACTTAAAGTGGTATGTGAATGGAAATAAAAAAAGATTGAGAATCACTGGTCCAGAGTCTCCATGGAAAAGCAGACATGGGAATATAAATTGAGGGTCTTAAAACTGCCAGATTAAAAAAAAAATTACTGGGTATTCCAGGCAAGGTTTGTTGCCTCATATTTTGAGGGACAAAATCTCCCATCTTGGGCACAAATCGGGTTATATGTGGTAGGAGAAAAGATAGCAGGAGAATTTATATACAAATGGGATGTCAATCAGTTTCAAAAAAACAGAACAAAACATTATAAAGTGTGTGCCAGACGTGGCACAGAAAACTCCAATGTATTGGATTGAAGGTGGGATCATCTCCCAAAACATCCTTGACCCAGAACAATTTAATACCCATGACTCTGGGCAATAAGATCCTGGACACCTGGTGCCAGAAGAGGATCAGGTGTATCGAGGATTGTTACTTTCAAGAACAGCTCATGTCATTTGAGCAATTGAGGACTAAATAGGAGTTATTGAATAGAACATTCTTCTGCTTTCTGCAATTAAGATCTTTCCTGAGGGATGACTGTAGTGACATGGAGACTAATTCAAAAGGGGAATAAATTTATTTCTAGGATGTATTCCATAATCCAAACTGAAAGCCCGAAGCCGGGCTTGCATTGGTCAAAGGAAAGATGGGAGTCGGACTTAGGATTAACAACTGATGAACAATGGTGGGAAGATTTGTGTTTGAATAGCCTGTCAGGAATTGTTAATGCCAGGCACATGCTGGTGCAATATAATTTCTTGCATCAGTTATATTTCTTGCACACCAATAAAATTACATAACTCAAAGGCAGAAAGCTCGGAAATGTGCTTTAGGTGCAGTGTGGAGGTAGGAACCTTTGTCCACTCCACCTGGCTATGTACAAGAGAGATCCTTCTGGGTAGACCTGGAGGACACTCTAAAAAAAATTACAAAGGTGGATTTTCCATAGGATCCAGAGTTGTACCTTCTAGGGGACATTGGAGAAGTACAGTTTAGACAGACTAAACATCAAATTCAGTTTGTGAATGTCACCTTGTCAGTAGCCAAGAAGTGTATAGCAGTTACGTGGAAGTCTGACTCCCAGCCAAATATCACATAGTGGACTGTAGTTGTTATATGGTTATATGTATGTGGAATACGGAAATACAGTGTTGCATTTCCCTGGAGAAAATCACCTACAATTACAATTATGGAAGAGATATGGCACATTCGTTGAAGTTTGGTAACTGCATCTGAGGCACTAATTTACACCCCTCTCCACTTCCCTTACTCCCCCCCCCCAACCACAAATAAGGAAAAAAACAATCCATCCCAGCAGGTAAAGGATTAAGAGTATGAAATGAGAATGTGGCCCAGATGACGTATTTTTGCTCCAAAATGTTTTTAATTTAATATCAGAGGTCCTCTAGCTTCGAGGAGGATTATTTTCTTTGTAGGTGGTTTTAGTATGTCTGTAGACAACAGACTCGCCAAGGCAAATAGCGCCTTTGGAAGACTACACAAAAGAGTCTGGAAAAACAACCAACTGAAAAACCTCACAAAGATAAGCGTATACAGAGCCGTTGTCATACCCACACTCCTGTTCGGCTCCGAATCATGGGTCCTCTACCGGCACCACCTACGGCTCCTAGAACGCTTCCACCAGCGTTGTCTCCGCTCCATCCTCAACATCCATTGGAGCGCTTACATCCCTAACGTCGAAGTACTCGAGATGGCAGAGGTCGACAGCATCGAGTCCACGCTGCTGAAGATCCAGCTGCGCTGGATGGGTCACGTCTCCAGAATGGAGGACCATCGCCTTCCCAAGATCGTGTTATATGGCGAGCTCTCCACTGGCCACCGTGACAGAGGTGCACCAAAGAAAAGGTAGAAGGACTGCCTAAAGAAATCTCTTGGTGCCTGCCACATTGACCACCACCAGTGGGCTGATATCGCCTCAAACCGTGCATCTTGGCGCCTCACAGTTTGGCGGGCAGCAACCTCCTTTGAAGAAGACCGCAGAGCCTAACTCACTGACAAAAGGCAAAGGAGGAAAAACCCAACACCCATCCCCAACCAACCAATTTTCCCCTGCAACCGCTGCAATCGTGTCTGCCTGTCCCGCATCGGACTTGTCAGCCACAAACGAGTCTGCAGCTGACGTGGACTTTTTACCCCCTCCATAAATCTTCGTCCGCGAAGCCAAGCCAAAGAAGTTTTGTATATTTCTATTTTGGTATTTGTGTAATTTAAAGGATAGGGAGGGGAGCATGTAAAGAGGGGGAAATATTACACAGAAAGAGAACGTAAAATTCAGTTTATTGCATTTGCATGAGTCTTTGCAAAATCAAAAATCAAATATTCAAAAAGAAATTCCCCTCAAATCCTCTGCAAAGTTCCCTCCTCTCATCTTAAACCTATGCCTTCTTGTGTTTGATACTGTTATGGGAAAATGCCATCTTTATACATCTCAGTCATGTCTACCAGGAAATGTAAACCCAGCCATTCCAAACTCTCTCTGTACCTGAAGATCTCTAATCCAGGCAACGTCCTGGCAATTTCCCTCTGCATTCTCTCCAGCGCAACCTCAAGAGTGTGGTGACCTAAGCTTCATCAAATACTCCAGTTTTGTAAAGCTGCAACATCACATTCCCAATTTTGAAAATGGTGTCCCAGATAGATAGGGTTGGAAAGAGAGCTTTTGCCATATTGGCCTTCATAAATATTGAGTTGGGATGCTATGGTAAAGTTGTACAAGACATTTGGAGAATTGTGTGCAGTTTTGGTCACCTAGCTTCAGGAAAGATCACAATAAGATTGAAAGAGTGCAGGGATTTACTAAGATTTGACCAGACTCAGGAACTGGGTTACAGGTAAAGGTTAAACAGATGACAACTTTATTACCTGGAATGTAGAAGAATGAAGGGAGATTTGATAGAACTATACAAAATTATAAGGGACACAAATACAGTAAATGCAAGTCGGCTTTTACCACTGATGCTTTTTAAAAAAATTTAAACATACAGAAAAAGTTTGGGGGGGGGGGGGAGGAGAAAATTTCTTCACAAGGAGAGTGATGGAACGAACTGGCAGCAGAACTGGTGAATAAAGGGACTCAGTTGGTCAGGCAGCATCCACAGAAAGAAATGGTTAGTCAATATTTTAGATCAGGATCCATTACTGAGGCTAAAGCAGCTGCCTTATCCAATCCCAGTAAAAGGTTCTGACCCAAATCATCAACTCTCCAAAGATGCCAGCTGATCTACTGTGTCCCTCCATCTTCACTTTGTTCATCTTCTTACAAGAATCTATATCTCACTGATGTTCCCTGAAAACAGAAGGCTTCCATTCTTACCTAATCATGCGACTGCAGACCCATAACTGAGGCTGAATCTTCTGCGCTCTAAACCTGAATAATATGCTGCTCAGTAGAATGGGCAGTTAGAGATGGTCCACAAATGCTGACATTGCTAGTAGCAAAGGGCACACCCCGGAAAGGAAAATAAAACAAAGCAGAAAGCACCAAAAGGATTTGCGGTTAGTGAGATTTTGAAAAAAAGGATGGAAAGTGAGAATGATTAATTATATTCAAATACAATCGAAGCAAGGCAGTTTTAAAAAAAATGATAGATAAATAAGTCCCTGAGAGCAAGAGAATTAGGTAAATAAGAATAACAGAAGAAGCAGAGTTCCGCAGTTGGTGATCAACCCCGAAATCTCTAGTGTAGCCAGATTGGAAGAAACACTACAGGGAAGGAGGGCAAGCTGAAATACGAGCCCCAGTGAGTTCTGTAGAATGAGCATTTGCCTAGAAAGTAATCCCATCAGCATTTGACCCTTTGGAATGTGAAGGACCAAGAAAAATTGGAGTCAAGAGCACGTTGTAGTTTTATTTTAGACAGGGAAACTTCATTAGAACTGCCAAGAAAAGAGGTAATTATCAGTGTGACAAACTGGATGACACATTTTTCACATTCATTTGTACTCAAAACTGTGTTACTTTATCGTGCACAGCAAAAAAAAATTATTGAATTATAAAGAAAAAAGATAATATAATAAAGTGAAACACTGGACCACCAAACTATCTTGCAATAGCCAACCACTGCAATGTGAAGGCAACAGAGCTCTCTTTAAATATTTACAATCTCAAAAATCTTTTCGTTATTATTTCCTACCCTGAAAGGGTGATGGACTTCTGAGAGCTTTCAGCCCAATTGCCACTTAGCATAGCTGCAAAGTAACTGGAGCGAGCACAAAGGATGGCCCTAGAACGCAGAGCACACAAAGAGTTCATGAAAATTCATGTTTTATAGCATTATTGAATTTGCTTAAAAATATTTTTAAAATAAAGTTAAAATAGCAATCAAACCCACAATTAACTTATAAGGTTACAAAAATTACAATTCCACAACTGAACTTTTCATGAATTCAATGCAAATAACAAGCCTAAATACCTGTGCACTTGAAAAACCTTAGTCTCAACGTGAAGAGTTATATCAGAACAATATCCTTCCTTGAAAAGGGACAATAGGTCAGCACCCAACACAGAAGCTGGCTCTGGAGTGGGGTCATCTACTCAAGAAATAACAAAAATGCATTGCAGAATTAATTGCAAATCTGCATTAGATTAGCACACAATTGTCAAATGCTACTTAGTGTTAACCACATATACTTTATGATAAGTATTGAAAGCTTAGACAAAGAAACTGGTTTTTAGGCCTTTGGGAAGACTTTGGAATGTTGAGAACTAACATTTTCAGGAAAGAGATTCCCAGAATTAGAACTGAAATGTTTCCTACCAGGGAGAGGTAATGTGCCAGCAATGGCATAGATAACCATTGTCACAACTTAGATGAATCAATGAACAGTATCACAGAAAAACTACATACAAGAGAAAGCCATTAGAACAATGCAGGGCAAGAGATAAAAAAGAAACAGCCTGATTTTCTGTTGAGCATTTAATCTGTAGTCCTGCAGGCCAGAACTTCAAGTATACATCTGAAGTATACAGGTGATAAGCAGCTACTGCCAGTTACCCAATACTCCAATATTTTTTTCCATCTCCCCTCTAATCATTCCATGTTCAACTGGGACCAAGTTTGGACCATTAGTTACCCAGAGTTGGTTGTGCAAATAGTAATGAGATGTAACGAACAGCTTTTATGAGCAAACGTTCATGTGGAAGTGAATGATTAAAGGCAAAAATCACATATGGACAGCATGAGAGGAAGGGGAAGAGCATGCATACAAAAGACATTTAGCAATTGTGATTTTCTACCGACTTTTGAAGTAGGTTTATAACAAAATGAAGTCTTCTCTCTCAATGCACGCAGTAGAAATGCAAAATTTTGAATTCACATAATTCAAGTTTAAGACCGAATTAGTGAGATGGCTGAGGTTGCAGCCATGATTAAAGATGTAGAGGAGAATCTGGATGCAGAAGTAAATCTTAAGTCACCACGTGCGAGCATTTCTGCTGCACGTAATACTCAGCTCCCACTTGTTGTTCCATTGCCTTCAATGGGTGACACTCTGCCTATTGAGCACCAGAGCACAAAAGTGGATTTCTATCCCTGATCTAAGTAGCCACTTACCTCCAGATGGAGTCTGATCCTTTTCTTCAATCTCCTCGGGCACATCAAACATTCCTTCAGGCATGTCGTCTTCCAACAAACTGGAGGTCAACATTTCAATTTCATCTGTGGTGCCATCACCAGGAGCAGCTGGCCTGTCGCCATCCTCACCTTTCTCACTGCACATCTTAACTTTATCAAAGTAATTGAAGAACAGATTGTGGTCTTCTGTCAATCCCATCCCAATCTGCTCATTGCTCAAAAGCAGCGACTCTTCCAATTGGTTCACTTTCCCATCTGCTGTATAAACCTGCCTATTTCAGACAAAAAAATTTATTTTATTTTTTTGAAAAGCCATCAGACACCTGCTTATTAAAAGGTCATGCAACCAATATCCTTCTTGGGACCATGAAGAATGCATAAGACAAATCATATAAATAATGATACACTGGTGACTACCATCTCCCATAGATATTTTATTAGATACAAATCCTTTTTATGGGAGAATTTTGAACCCTCTGGAATAAAGAACTGATAACACAGATGGAAGAGTTAAAAATTCTTTCAATCTATTCTATTAAAATTCTAGGCATGCATACAATTATTGTGGCCACAATTTTGGTCACATCTGTAAGTCATGATTTATAAATAAAAGAATAAATTTGGGAATCTCAAATCAAATGCCTCAGATCAGAAATGGCATTTGACCAACTCTGATCTTCAGAGGTTAAATAATCTGTGGGCGAGACATTAAGCATCTTTTATTAAATATTGTGTGCTGTGTGCAATTTTTTGTTATACATTAACCTTGTCTACTTTTTAACCACTCCACTGCTTAAATTTAAAACATGTAACAGCACGCAATGCCAAAAAAAAACATTGGTACTTAGTAAGTTTTTATTTAGACATACAGCTCAGTAACAGGCCCTTCCAGTCCACAAGCCAATGCCCTCCCCATCCCCAATCAACACAAACCCCTGTACATTTTTGAAGGCAAGGAAGAAATCAGAGGATTCAAAAGAAACCCATGATGACACAGGGAGAACATACAAACTCATTACAGATAGGACCACATTTAACTCCGGGTTACTGGTGCTGCAATGGCGTCCCACTAGCCTCCACTGCTTTTTACTGCTAGCTAGTTAGTTATCCATTTTATTCAAATAGATACCAATCTTTACTGAACAACAATGACAGAAACCTTTAGAGTTGGCAACAAATAGATAACTTTTAATCCCACTGACGTGAAATGCATTTGCACAGTCCGAACCGACCTGACCATCCCTAACTCCTCCCTGGATTTCCCAATAAAGGCTAGTGTGCCCGGACGGACTTGCCCCTCTTGCTCCTGTGCCTGGAAACTGGCCAAAGAGTGTATCAGTAATGCTGAGGTTTTTGATAATTAAAGCTGTTTAATCACTCCATCATGTCGACATGATTATTGTGTGCACCACACCCATAAATTCTCTATACTGATTATTACAGTGACCGCTCTGTAGAGCTGTTAATCATCTGAACCAGTCATTAACGGTCGTAGCCAGCTTCATTCAAGATGAAGGCAAGGGTAAAGTCACTATTAACCACTCCAGACCATTTAAAGTCAAATATTCTTAAAATAATAGAAAGAGATCCAACAGCAGTTAAATGAAATTATTTCTTTTAAGAAAAAGTCCATGACATAGGAGCAGAAATAGGCTATTCAGCCCATCGAGCCTGTCCTGCCATTTAATCACGAGCTGATCCATTTTCCAACTCACCCCACTTCTCTCCATAACCTCAGATGTCCTGGCTAATGAACTGATCAATCTCTACCTTAAATATACCAAATGACCTGCCCTCTACAACTGCCTGTGGCAACAAATTCCACAGATTCACCACTGTCTGGTTAAAGAAATTCCTCCACATTTCCTCCAAGTGGAAATCCTTCAATCCCTGAAGTTGTGCTCTCTTGTCCTAGATTCTCCCACCATGGGAAACCTTTGAACATCTACTCCCGTCTATACCTTTCAACATTTGAAATGTTTTAATGAGATACTCCCCCCCCCCCCCCATTCCCATATTATCCTAAATTTCAATGACTACAAGATAGAGGAGCAGAAGTAGGCCATCGATTTTGCTCCACTATTCAAGTGATAAGCGGATCTATCCACCCATTCAGCCCCACTCCCGTGGTTTTCTTTCCATAGCCCTTGATGTTCTTCTTTGGCTTGGCTTCGCGGACGAAGATTTATGGAGGGGGTAAAAAGTCCACGTCAGCTGCAGGCTCGTTTGTGGCTGACAAGTCCGATGCGGGACAGGCAGACACGGTTGCAGCGGTTGCAGGGGAAAATTGGTTGGTTGGGGTTGGGTGTTGGGTTTTTCCTCCTTTGCCTTTTGTCAGTGAGGTGGGCTCTGCGGTCTTCTTCAAAGGAGGTTGCTGCCCGCCAAACTGTGAGGCGCCAAGATGCACGGTTTGAGGCGTTATCAGCCCACTGGCGGTGGTCAATGTGGCAGGCACCAAGAGATTTCTTTAGGCAGTCCTTGTACCTTTTCTTTGGTGCACCTCTGTCACGGTGGCCAGTGGAGAGCTCGCCATATAACACGATCTTGGGAAGGCGATGGTCCTCCATTCTGGAGACGTGACCCATCCAGCGCAGCTGGATCTTCAGCAGCGTGGACTCGATGCTGTCGATCTCTGCCATCTCGAGTACTTGATGTCCTGACTAATCAAATACCTGTCAATTACTGCCTGAAGCACACCTAATGACTTTGCTTCCACAGCCGCCTGTGGCTTCAAGTTCCAGACTCACGGGCCAAAAGCTGTCAAATGCTCCTCAAAGGATCTCAACTACATTTCTTTGCAGTCTGCCTCCTGCACACATTTCCATGACTTGGTAATGTGAATTTTGAGCTTTATATGCCTGCACACCACTGCTATGTAACATCTGTTTCTGAAAAGGGCTTACTTTTACAATTGACTCTTCAATATTCATGCAGTGCTTTGACCCCACTCCCCCACATCAGTTTACAAGTCTGCAATTTAAATGCTAATTTCACACAATGCAATCTTTTCAGTAGCTCACCTTTAGTTTCTGTCATGCTAGCTAACCACCAATTTATGTCCCATCATCATCCAGCACCCTACAGATTTTTAAACCTCCTGAACAGCAACAACCAATCTTAATTTTTGGAATAAATTAGTTTCAATTTATTTTGCACTATAGTTACCACCCCCCATCCCCCCCAGTATTGGCAATGTTCAACTCCTAACATAATTCCATAAACACCAGTCAAGTCCCATGGATATCCCAGAGGAAATATAAAAGAATGGCATTTAATCAAAGTTTGGTCTCATGCAATAAAAATCTAATTTAATTCATCAAGAAATATAATCTATTGCCAGGACTTTTCCTATGGAGAAACAAAACAATTTTTGCAATGAGCTTCTGAGGTATCATTAATTACCTCCTCCAAATGGTACATTTAATCACATCATTAATGCGCTTCAATCTTTACACATTCAACATGTCAGAAAGGGGGAATAGGTGTGCAACTTTGAGGAGATAGAGAAAGGGACTAACAGTACCAGTTTAGCTTGGAGCCAACACTTCTGAAGATATTAATGTCTTACAGAGATGCAAGTACAGAAGCACCCACCCCAGACATCATTCATGTTGGGAAGATTTACTGGAATGAATAGAAGTGAAGAGCAAATTAAAGATATTTTACTCATGGACAGGTAAGACAGAGGTACAAAGACAGAAAGGCATGGGAGAAGAGCAGGAATGTGTTATCAAGATCATATGGAATGGTGGATGGGCTCAAAAGGACCACTCATGTGATTTTTCCAGTGGTGGAAGATCAAAGCACAATTCATTGAATGTTGAAGGTGAGCAAGTGGTGGGGAAATCCCATATTTTACAGATGCAGCTAACGGCAGTGATGCACAATGAATTGGTGAGAAAAGAGTAATCAGAAGAAACTAAAGGACTATCTGCCAGAAAAACATTCAGGTCTGTGGGAGAGGGTGAGGAAATGAGATGCTTTACTTTGTATCTGCTTTGGGGCAAAGTCATAGGTCCAACAGTCCTGTAACGTGCTACCTTTCCGCAAGCATTTTGGTCAATGCAAACCAAGGCTGCAACTGGAGTAGAAGGAAAGATCACCACACAAACTTTCTTTCAAACATGTTGCTGCATCAGGGTTTTTGACCACCTTCTCATGGAGACTAGTTTAATGAGTGAGAAGTGTTCAGGGCTTTTAAAAAAAAAACTGAATTTTAAAAAATGCAGAATCCAAAAATGCAATCTAAAAATAAAGGTCGTTAAAAGGGAGAGGGAAGACCGATCAGAGAAAAGGAAATTTGTACATGAAGGCAAAAGAGCAGAGGAGGTACAAAATCAGAACATCAGGGGCTTTTGAAACAAAACTGCTGAAGTAAACATTAAATGGTGGAAATAGTCCATAGGCCTGGCCTTCATTGATGAGATAGATAGATGCTGCCTGACCCAATGAGAAATGCCATTATTTTCTTTTCCAATTCAAGACCTATTTGATATCGTTTATCATCATATGTCTGGGATACAAGAAAGCTTGGTTTTGTGTGCAATCTAGCTAGTCAACCCATGCATGGATATTCAGAATGGGATGAAATTGACAGGAGGCACAATGAAGGTTACCACTAAAATGAAATCACCTGATCCAGATGGAACCTGCCCTAGACTACTGAAAGAAACAAAGGAAGAAATTGCAGAAGCTTTGGTCAGAATACTCCAAACAGCTTTCAATTCAAAATTGGATCACAAGTACCCAAGAAAAATACCCACACCCAACAAGCTTGTCTTGGGATGAGCCCAGTCCACGTCTTACACATGAAAGGCAACCTCTAAAAATTATAAACAGACAGAACACAAGAATCATTTGGACAAGCATGAAGTACAAGAGAAAGCCAGAAGGCATTTGGTGAAGGCAAATTGTCTCTAACTTAATAGTTATTTTTTTGCTGTGTTACAAGATCAAACCAGCAACCACAAAAATCACACAGGGGTAAAGATGAACAATTATTTTATTAATAAAAAATTCACCTTCAAATTTTAATTCAAAATCCCCCCCCCCCCTTTTATAACAATGCCCATTGGTTACTATGCAAATTTCTATAACAGTATAAAACTAATAAATTCCCCAGCCTAAATATAACATACATAATCAAAGTCTAAGCTACACTTCCAACCAGCCCACAGAAAAAACTTAAGACACAAAACACACAAGGCTCACAAAACTTCGATCTCAACCGAAGCAAAGATCATAAACAAAATTCAATTTGTTTGGTAAACTGAAGCCAAAAGATCTTTGAGAGAGCACAAAATTCGAAGTTGTCTTGTGTTGCTGGTAGAGAGAGGAACCACTGGCTTGGTCCGGATCCTTCTTTCTGCCTTCGGAATGTTCCTCCTTTTTTGAAATCCCAACATTCTAAACTGTTCTCCAGACCAGGGTCTGGGCCTCCTTCCACTCCACAGTACCCTCAGTGGTGGTTTATCTTCCAAGTCCAGAAATTTTTTTTCATTTTCTGCACATGCTCAGTCATTCTCCCACTCTCTCAGCAGTCCACCTTCACCTTGGTCTCCAAGGCAAACTGTCACTTTTTAAACATAAAACCACACAACACATAGGTCAATACACAACACAGAACTCTGTAACAGCTGGAATAATAATAAATGGTCAAATACAATGCAATTGGTGTTGTACATATTAGTCATCCATCTGATTCTTAGAGACCTACTAGGGATCAAGGACTTGATTAAAGATGGATGGGACAGTTAGCACTGCAGTTCGTACAATGCTGCTACAGCACTAGCAATTGGGATCAGGGCTTGAATCTGGCACAGCCTGTAAGGAGTCTGCAACTTCTCCCTGTGTCTGCATGGGTTTCCTCCAGGTGCCTCCCACTCTTCAAAACGTACCCGGGATGTAGATTAACTGAGCGGCAAGGGCTCGTGAGCTGTAAGAGTCTGTTACTGTATTGTGACAGGCCCAGAGGACCCCAAAACCCAGCAGCAATAGAAAATCACCAAGACAAATGGTTACTTAAACGAAAGTTACTTTTAATTTTCTTTAAACATAAAAACAGGATTAAACTTCAACTTATTACTATTCACTTAACACCCTTTTAATTCTAAGCACACATGTAATGTGTGTACAAGTTCAGAAAAGTTCTTTAATTCACAGTCCAATCTCACTTCTCACTCCTCCAAGGTCACCGGTTTCAGGCAATTCTTATACTATGCACAGAATTTAACATTTTTGAATCTTCACCAGGCTTTGGTGCTTGAAAGGTAAATGGTTACTGCTCAAGAAGGTTCTAGTTGGTTTCAGAGAGAGATTTGTTGCTCGTTGGACATACACAACTGATTCCTTCTGATCAACCACTTTAGTGTCTTGCCTAAGAAACTTGTCCCATCAGGGTTTTACAGATGACAACTTTTCTCCAGATTACCACAGAGTTCTTTTTCTGTTTCTCTTATTTCAAGTGAAAGATTATACAACCAACCATCTCCTCTTGAATGGATTACAAGGGCTTTGACCAGGCTAAACTCAGAACTCACAACCAGGGTTCAAAATGGGGTTTCAAACAAGCTTGTCACCTTGTCATGTTCCAGTCTCAGCTGCTTCTGCTGAACTGTAAAACTGTAGAACTGAATTCTTTCTCTCTCACTCAGAGAAAACCACATGACCCTCTTAGAACAGCAAACTGCATTCCGACAGACTGCAGCACCAGACCTAATCTTCCAAGTCCAATCATCTGTTGCTTTCCAAAACAATAATCCATTACTCCATAGCATGTACAATTAACGCTTACTTGTGAAGTCTCTATCGGCATTCTTCAAAGTTTTTGCAAAGGCACTCAGAGACTGGACTGTCTGGCTTGAGCAGAGCTCTGGCATTTTAAATGAGATCTGTTTTGAAGTGTTTGTGTTTGTTTTTGATCTACACTAAAAAAAACCCCACAATTTATCTCCTTTAAAACATATCTATACATAATATAAAATATAACATAATCTGTCACAGTATGATTAAAATGTAAAATTTAAAAGATTCACAGCTACTCATCAACTTCTGCAATTGTTAAATATAGAATTGTACTTGGCAAACTCACAATCCCTGACAAATATTACTGCTGCTCATTTTATCTAGTCTAAGAACCATGCTTACTTTACACTTTAAATATTTTTTTTTGGTTGTGGAATGTCTTAAGGTTAAAACACAGCTTATGACACAATATTTAAACATTGTGGCATGGAAATCCTCTTGTTTACTTGAATAAGCAGTTTTGGTGTGCAGAAGTAAAGCAGTTCCAGCAAGATAAGTGGCCTCAAAATTGGCAGTCATCAGGTGTTGCTGGAAGCAAGAAATCTTTCTTCTATCAATTCCACATGAATCAAAATTATCTGTATGAAAATTTCAACCTCTTGGGCCACAGTCTGACATTGTGATTAGAAAATGTACACCCACTAAGAAATATAGCTTGCATCCCAGAATGGAAAGAGACAGGTCTTTCTGGTGCCTTGTTAAAGAATTCCTCAAGGATGAGGTCTGGAAATGGATCGGTGGTCCTTGTTGAGAATAATCCTGAACAGCTGTCTACCTCAGGAATGCTCCACACTGCAATTATATTTCCATCCATATTATCAATAAAATAGCTTTTTAGAAAACAAAGTCACGAAGTTTAAGGGTGATTTGCTGTCTCCAATTGCGTGGGTTCTGCTGAGGCCCCCGTGATCTGGACAGGAGGTCCTGGCAGGGAATTAGTGCACTGGTTCAATGATTTTCTTTGGGCTTTGGAAAAGGTCTCAGTATATCTGCATTTTAAGGGGTCACGGGGCTATAATTTAATGATTCAATTAACGGAGGCTCACCCTTGAATCACTTCTTGCTGCTGACCGTTGCTGTGTTTCAGGTGTATGTTGGATGTGGGAGTGCAAATGATGCAGTTAACCCATCAGAACCAATGACGAGGGAGATGATGGCCTGGGAAAGGAAGTTACATTGATTCACTTATTCCAAGGAGGTATTTTGGAGTTTTACAGAGACTGTACTGATTCTATCTTTCCAGTCCTTTGAGTCCCTGCTGTAGGTAGCTCTAGTTTCAGTAGCATTGAATAGGGAGCACTAATATGCTATAGACCAGCTAATCTCAACCTTTTTATGGCTGTAGTCCCCTTCCCTGTGAAGCAACCAACATTTTGGTTTCTTCCGTACTTCTATTGACTACATGAAGAACATGAAAGATATTTATGTTACGCAAGGTGAAAAGAAAACAAGGCTTTTTTCCAAATGTGCTGTTTCCTACCCCCCACCCCACCCCTCCATGGGGCGTGTGTTGGGCCTTCATTGAAAACAGCCACTGTTGACCATAAGCTTTGTCTGATTTGAAGTCTTGATCTTAAATTAAATCTTTTGGAGGTAGCAGTGAATTGAAGCATTGATATCTGCTATTACTAAAAATATTCCCCTGAAATATGGGAAATGGTCAAGGATTTCTAGGGATTAGTCAAGGAGTTTTACTCTGGAGGACAGGTTGATCAAGGATCTTTGGTAGAGCCCTTTCTCTTCTCAGTGAATGAGTTGACGTCTTGAAGCTCAGCTTCTGAATGTGAACATAGACAAGCAGTGTTAGTTATTGCTGATCACTGACTGAGTACAGAATAACAAAGGTCTACCTTTGGAGATGAAGTGGCTTAAGCAGTTCAGCAAGATAGACATCAAAAAAAGCAATGAGGGTGAGGTTGGGTTAATACAGTCTTGCTTGACCCTCATCTGCATCAGTATTGAGTTGATCACAGATTCATAAGTTAGAACCACAAATTGCTTGCTGTCACATTCCTGGCACAGAACAGACACAAATTTCTGAGTGCAGCCAAATCAGAGCAGGATTCCCCAGATTCTCTTGACTGACAGATTTTTGTATGGTCAGAAAAGCTGAAATTTGTGTTGATATTACACTTCAAATTTCTCTGGCATTGTCACATCGTTAAAGTCACGTCAAATTGATAAATTTAACGAGCAGGAGTTCCAATAGGTCCTTGGCTACAATGTTCCCTGTAACAGACAGCAATGAGACCTAAATGGAGTTAAACAATGTGCAGATGTGGGGTAACGTGCACTACACAAACATGCTGGAGAAACTCAGATCACACGGCATACAAAGGAACTAAAGGGTAACCAGTGTTTTGGGCCCTGATAGAGGGCTTAGGCCTGAAACATTGATCAACTTTTGCTTCCAATGAATGGGGCATGACCTGCTGGGTTTCTCCAGTACTTCTGTGAATTGCTGCAGGGAGACCAGAGATTTTATCTCCTTTCCTGAAGAGGGTCACGATAACAGCATTGCTGAAATCTCCTAGGGTGTCCTCCATTTCCCAGAGTGATAAGGTTGTAAACGCGACAGAAGTTTCTTTCTGCAAAGTTTTCCACAGGGATACAATCAGCTTGAGGTCTTATCTTTCCAACTGGCAGAGCCTTTCTGTGAATTTTTTTTTAAAATGCAAATGGCAGAAATCTAAAATAAACAGATAATGCTGGATATACTCAGGGGATCAAGCCACATCTGTGAAGAGAGAAACCAGTCAATGTTTCAGGTCAAAGATCCTTCATCAGAACCAGGAAAGAAACTGCAGGGACTGTGGTGGAAGCGACAACATGGAATAGTACAAAACAAGACAGGCCCTTGAGCTGACAATGTCAGTGTCAAGTATGATGCTAGATTAAAATAAATCGCTTCTGTCTCTCCATGATACATATACCACCATTTCCAGCATATTCATGTCTATCTAAAAACCTCTAATAATCCACTATAGTGTAAACTTCTGTCATGATCCCCACCAACCTATTCCAGGCACATACCACCTCTGAACGCAGGTATGCACAAACATAGAGCATTTGATTTCTCCAATGTAGTGAAGACCACTCTATGAACATCATATGCAACATACTGGATTGGAAGAATTACAAGTGTTTCACCTGAATGATTGGGGGGGGGGGTGGGGGGGTGGGGGTGGAGGAGAGAAAGAGATGAAAGGACATCACCCGATTTTGCTAGGACTGAAGAACGGACAAGAGTTGCAAAGGGATCAGCCTCCAAAAAAGTCGACAAACGATGTGTCTGATGGTGGCATCGCTTTGAAGTTGGTGGAGTCTTTTTATGTTCTTCTTGTTCCGGGTAGGGCAAGAATGACGCAGATGGGTTTGTGGTGAGCTGTAGTCAAAGGCACTTACAAGGCCAGGGTGCTGTATCCAGCACTGACTGCTTCTCCCATTCTTGAGAAATTCTCCTCCATATTGGCCTTCTGCAGGATTGGGTACTTGGTTGTAGAATGTCTCAATGGCACTGAAGGATCCCTATCAGATTCAGATTTATTGTCAGAGTACATACATGACATCACATACAACCCTGAGATTCTTTTTCTGCGGGCAAGGCAGAATTACCACTTATTGTTAATGCAAAAAGAAACTTTTCACAAAGTACACATGTAAACAAACCTACTGTGCAATACAGAGAGGAATAAAAAGTACAAGAGTCCTTAAGTGAGTCTCTCAGTCTGTTATTGAGGTGTCTGATGGTGGAGGTGTAGCAGGTGTTCCCGTACTTGGTGGTGCAAGTCTTGTGGAACCCATACCTTTCCTGATTGTAGCAGCAAGAATAAAGAGCATACTGAGTGCTGTGGATCCTTGATGATTGCTGCTGCTCTCCATTAGCAGCGTCCCAATAGATGTTCTCTATGGTAGGGAGGGTTTTTCTTGGGCTGCGTCCACTACCTCTTGCAGGGCTTTATGCTCGGGAGCCAGTCAGCACATTTCCACCACACATCTGTAGAAATTTGCCAGAGTTTCTCATGCCATAATCAAATCTCCACAAACTCTTGAGGAAGTACCGGTGCTGACATGCCTTCTTCATGATGCTATTAGTGAGCTGGATCCAGGAAAGATCCTCCAAGATGGCGACTCCCAAGAGTTTAAATTTGCACACCCCGTCCATCTCTGATCCGCCAAGTATCACTGAATCGAACACATCTGGTTTTCCATTCCTGAAGTCAACAATAAGCTCCTTAGGGCGTGCCAATTGATGACGTGGGGCGAGACTTGAATTCTCTACTCTCTGCGAAAACTTTTTTTTTAAAAAAAACGTCAAATAACTGAACTGATCGAAAGAAGATAGAAGAGGAGTCGCGCATGCGCAGAGCACAAAAAAAATGGAGGCAATTTTAAAAAAGGCTCAAGAAGTCTCCAGCGATCAAGAGGAGGAGCAAGAAGAAGAAATGCATGTTGAACAGAGTTTTGACCAAAAGACAGGAGAAAATATTAAGGAGGAAAGTTAGTTCTGTGTAAAAAAATGAATTGATAATTGTGAGATTGAATATATTTGAGGCATAAGAGACAGTATAATATTTTGGGGGAGTTAGGTGGGAGTATGTGCCTAGCCTCTATGGAATCTAGGTGTGGTTTTTGATCACAACTCCTACAGATCAGGGGTGTCAAGACGTATTGTTAACAATGTACGCCTTGGGGGGGGGGGGGGGGGGAAATAGGGTTTCTGTCTTTTTCTTTTTCTTTTCTTTCTCTTTTAATACACCTGAATTTAACAATCGTAATTATGAAATATTTAATTAGTATTTTGAATGCAAGAGGAATGGAGGCAGAAAGTTGGATAATTGCTGGATTTTATGAAATATTAGGCCGATAAATTGAATTTTATTAGTATTAATGGGATTCAGAATTAAAAAAGCATAAAAATTATTAGTTTATATGAAAAAATTAAAACAGCATTTTTAAAAAAAAACATGAAACCCATTTCACAGAAAAGGTACATCAAAAATTAAAAAGAGATTGGTAGGGACAGTAATAGCATCATCTTTTAATTCTCAAGTTAAGAGGTACAGCAATATTAATAAAAATTTACCAGTTAAAATATTGGATATTACAGATATAGCAGGAAGATACATTATGGTAAATTGCAAGATTTATTCAGAAAATGGACCTTAACAAATGTATATGCACCAAATGTAGATGGCAAATTCATGCAAAATGTTTTTATGAATTTATCAAATGCCAAAGGGAAAGTTATATTGGGAGGGGATTTTAATTTTGCTTTAGACCCTAAATTAGATAGATCAGGAGATAGAATGGTGAAAAATAAGGTAGCAAAAATTGTAATGGATTTGATTAGATATGGATTTAGTAGATATTTGGAGAAAAATCCATCCAAATGAAAGATTATTCCTTTTATTCTTTTTGATTTAAAACATTCACAGGGAGATATATTTTTAATTCCTGTGCAATTTCAATATAGAGTGTGAAGAGTGGGAGTTCTATCGGACCGTTCACCTTTAATTTTGTCTATTTCATTGGAAGAAGAACAAAAGGTAGTTTATAGATGGAGGTTAAATACTATTTTGTTGAAAAAAAGGGAATTTTGTGATTATACGAAGCAACAGAATTTTTTTTAGATACTAATAAAGATTCAGTTGCAAGTAGTTTATATTATGGGATTCTGTGAAGGCATATTTGAGAGGTCAAATAGTTACGCTTCAAAAATAAAGAAGATATGAAAGAAGTAATTCAATTAGATAAAGAAAATGAAACTGGAGAAGGAACTTCAAGTACGTAAAGATGAGAAGAGAAAATTTTTAAGAGTTGAAAAGAAAACTGTGCAGATTTATAGAGTGGAGTGAGACAATGAGATCATGACAAAAATATTATGAGTTGGGTGAAAGGGCTCAAAGTTTTAGCATGGCAATTAAAAATGGAACAGATTTCTAGAACAATAATTGCAACTAAAAAATTATCAGGGAAGATAACATAAAATGCAGGAAATAAATTATAACTTTAAAGAATTTTATGCTAAATTTTATCATTCAAAATCGATGAAAGATAATAAGAGATTATTTGAGACAAGTTAAATTACCGGTGTTAAAGGAGGATGAAAATAGAATTTTATGAGACCCTAATGTCATTACAGAATAATAAGGCACTAGGTGAAGATGGTTTTCCACCAGAATTTTATAAAGAGTTTAAGGAGTTATTAATTCCTGTATTAATGGATTTATTAGATCAAATGGAAGAGGTTCATGATTTACTAGAATCTTTAAAAACAA
The DNA here is from genome assembly GCF_036971445.1 of Narcine bancroftii. Taxonomy (NCBI): domain Eukaryota; kingdom Metazoa; phylum Chordata; class Chondrichthyes; order Torpediniformes; family Narcinidae; genus Narcine; species Narcine bancroftii. The sequence goes on along the minus strand of NC_091473.1, from coordinate 140,177,832 downwards.
CATTAATAACTGTAATTACAAAAAAAGGAAAGATTATTTATAACCTTCCTCATATAGACCTATGTCATTATTGAATACAGGCTATAAAATTGTTTCAAAATTGTTAGCTAAGATTAGTTGAATTTTGTGCCAAAATTAATAAATTCAGACCAAACTGGTTTTATTAAAAATAGAAAAGCAGCAGATAATATAGTTAAGTTTGATAAATATAGCACAAAATAGGAAGACTCCCGCAGTAGCATTAGATGCAGAGAAAGCATTTGATCGATTGGAATGAGATTTTTAAAATTTGAAATACTCAAATGCTTTTGGGATTCCAAATACTTTAATAAATTGCATAAAAGGCATTGTATGATCAACCAAAACCAAAAGTAATAATGAATAAACAAATATCACAACCTTTTTTGCCAGAAAGATCTTCTAGACAAGGTTGTCCTGATCACCCTTTTTATTTGTATTAGCGATCATAAGTAATTAGAACTGAGAGTGAAATTAAAGGATTTGAAGTAGGTAATAAGGAACATAAAATTAGTTTATTTGCTGATGTTATAGTATATTTAACGAGTACAGAAATATCTTTAATTAAGTTGAATGAGAGATTAAAAGAATATGAGTTCGTATCGGCTTATAAAGTTAATGTTGATGAAAGTGAAGTGATTGCCCATGGTGGATATGGATTACTCTCAACGTAAAAGATTGACAAAATTTAAATGGAAGAATGATGCAATCAAATATTTAGGAATTAAAATTAATAGAAATATAAATAATTTGGTTAAGTTAAATTAATTGCCATTGTAAAAAAAATTGGAAGAGGATTTGAAAAGATGTAATGATTTACCAATAACGTTACTAGGATGAGGGAATTGTATTAAAATGAATATTTTTCCAAGAATGCAATATTTATTTCAAACATTGGCCATTCATGTACCAGAATCCTTTTTGAAGTTTGAACATAATAGTACGTGAGTTTATTTGGAAAGGTAAGATGTCAAGAATTGGTTTAGAAAAATTAATGTGGAAATTTGATTAGGGTGGACTATGACTACCTAATTATAATTATTTTAAAGCAGTGCAATTGAGATCTTTGTCCTCCTGTTATCAAAGGGGTGAAAAACCAGCTTGGGCTCAAATAGAAATGAATAAAATTAGTTAAACTATTCCAGAGCAAATTTTGCATAAATGAAGTAGTGAGCTGTTTAAAAGAACTAAAGATTTATCAGTATTAAAACATATTAAAAATATGGAACAGAATTCATATTGAGAGAGGAATTAAAAATTATCCATTACCAAAAATCTCATTAAAACAAAATCAACTTCTTTCTTTTACTTTGAATCATTCTTTATTTGACAATTGGTTTAGTAAATAAAAGATTTATTTTTAAGGATTAAAAAAAAAACTTTTGGTCAATTAAAAGACAAATGATACATAATACAATTTTTGCATACTATCAATAAAAAATGTATTTAAAAATGAAATTGGGAGATTTGTGACTCCATAAACAAAGTCAATTTGAAGATATAGAAACATACATCTGTTGTTAAGAAATTTATTACCAACACACACACATATATAAAAATTACAAGTAACAACAAAGAAAAAGATTTATACAAATCAAAAATGTGATGGGCGCAAGATTTAAATATGCAAATTCAGGAGGAAATTTGGTCAAAATTATATCCAGAAAGTGTTAAGAATACAGTAAATGTTAGATATCAAATGGTTCAATATAATTTTCTTCTTCAGTTATATTGTACTCCATACAAGTTAAATGGACTTAATTCCAATTACTCAAATAAGTGTTTTCAATGTACAAAAGAAATAGGAACTTTTTTGCATTCAGTATGGTCTTGTGAAAAAGTGGAAAGGTTTTTGAATAAACCAAGTTTATTACTAGGACAGATTATGAAGATAAAGATACAAAAGGATCCAAGAATATTTTTACTTGGGGATATATATGAAAAGGATACAAAATCGAAATTGGACAAATATCAAGAGAAATGTTTAAGTATTTCAATAGCAACAAAGAAATGTGTTGCAATATCATGGAAAGATGATAAGGAAGTGTTACTAAGTAGATCGTGAGATGTGAGATGTATAGTTTGGGAAAAAAATTATAGTTTAAGAAATAGTGTTGCATTTTTTTAATATAGTATTCAGACACCATATATGGATTTTATGAATAATTTTCCGTCCACCTCTTCTACGTTATCCACCCCTCTTAATCAGAAATTTTAATAATAATTAATGAATGTATATGCTAGTATTGTTGCATATTAAATAGTAGGTGGCTTTTTTTTCCTACTTTTGGTGGGGATGGGGAGAAAAAGTACAAAAGCTTTTTGTAACATTGGATATGGATATTTGATATGGATTATTTGATATTTGATTAATGTTTCATTTTTTTCTGCAATGATACAAATAACTAGAGATTTAAAAAAAACAATAAGCTCCTTGGTTTTGGTATAATTGAAAACAAATCAATAAATAGAATTACATGACATCACATGACATGACATCACATACAAACCTGAGATTCTTTTTCCTGTGGGCTGGGCAGAATTACCACTTATTGGTTGTGCAAAGAAAAAACCTGTATACAATGCACACGTTAACTAATAAAGAACTGTAAACAGATAGGAAATGTAAACAAACTGGCCAACACAATAAAGTGTAAAAGTCCTTAAATGAGTACCTGATTGAGTGTGTTGTTGAGGAGTCTGATGGTGGAGGGGCAGCAGCTGTTCCTGAACCTGATAGTCTTGTGGCACCTTTACCTCTTTCCTCATGGCAGCAGTGCTGGGTGTTGTGAATCAATTATGACTGCGGCTGCCTTCCCTGTAGATGCTTTCAATGGTGGGCAGTGTCCACTACTTTTGCAGGGCATTCTGCTCCGAGGACAAGGGCTCCCAAAGGGCCTGAGGCACTGAAGGATTCCTGACGGTGTCAGGGATTTGGATCAGGTTGCCAATGAATAAACCAGAAGTCCGTGCAACTACAGAGGATGAAGGAGCACTGGAGGCAAATCCATTGACACTCCATTTATCTGAAGGGACTCTCTTTCTCATATTATTAGGGGTGCCAGGTTCACAGTGACACTTCATTTGCCTTAGGGCAGCAAAAGTTAGTTTATCATGCATATTACATTTTTAATTTATTACATAGCAATAAAAGGAACCTGGAGAGGGGGAGACTGTTCAATATTGGGGAAACCATTCAATATTCACAATATAGCCCAAAAATGAAAAAAAGAAAATGAACGTGGACACCAGAGCAAGGCTTTCAGACAAGTTGGGTATATCAGTGGGGGTTTTGCACCCCCCCCCCCCCACAAAGCTTTTAATTCCTGCAATTGAATCAAGTCAAATGCAAGTGGATCAACATTTTTTTCTGCAAGACTGACTTAAGAAATTTCTCTTGGAAAAAAAAGGGAGAAAATAAAATTCACAAAACATTTCTGAGAATCAGAAGCATTTTCCATTATAGAAAATGCAATAAAAAAAAATCACCAAGTTGTACATGAAGTCTGCACACAAGTAATTGGCTGAAAGGATACAATTAGGAGATGATTTTTGACATCCAGCCAATTTAAAAAGAATAATTTCATCATTCACAGTTAACTTTCGTCAGTTTTAAAATTTAGATTTTACTAGACTTGATAGCATTCTATAAGCGAAGAATTGCCCCAAATCTAATGCCATACTTCAAAACAAGAAAGAATCAGGGTGATATTGGGAAGGAATATGCTCACTGGCCAGAACTCTAAAGGCTGCAGGAAATAAACAACTCAAACAGCAGTGGGGAGAGAAATAGTACTACTCTTGTTAACTTCAAGAAGGGAAAGTCAGAGGTATTCAATCCAGTGTGGGGGAAATCAGAGGTAGAGAGGGTGAGAAAATTCAAGTTCTTGGGATTCATCATCTCAGAGCATCTTTCCTGGACCCAAAACACCAATGGCATCGTGAAGAAAGCATGTCAGTGTCCTGACTTCTTCAGGAGTTTGTGGAGGTTTGATATGACACCATAAACCTTGGCAAATTTCTACAGATGTGTGGTGGAAAGAGTGCTGACCAGCCGCATCACAGTCTGCTATATGGGACACAAATACCCCCAAGCATAAAGCCCTACAAAAGGTAGTGAACACAGCCCAGGACATCACAGGCAAATCCCTCTCCACTATCGAGAACAACTACAAGGAACACTGCTGTCAGAGAGCAGCAGCAATCTTCAAGAATCCACAACATCCTGCATACTGTTCTTGCTGCAGTCATCAGATGCCACAAGACTCACACCAAGTTCAGGAACAACCGCCACCCCTCCACTATCAGACTCAACAATAAACTCAATCAGGGTCTCATTTAAGGACTCTCATTTTGCACTTCATTGATTTTTAAAAAAATTTCTTTGTACAGCAGTTTACAGTTCTTTGTTTACATATATACGCTGGGTGGTTTCTCACCCCCCCCCCCCACCCCACCATTACCCAATAAGTGGTAATTCTGCCTCACCCACAGGAAAATAAAATCTCAGAGTTGTATGTGATGTCATGTATGTACTTTGACAATAAATCAGAAAATTTAATCTGGCGTACTGATTTTTGATTCAGAGAAACCAAGTACAAGGTCTCAGCCCCTTTCTTTGTACCTCTTACTGGACCACAAGTTCACTTCTGAACTTCAGGCAGCTATCTTCTAGATCACACATGTCAAACTCTGGCCCGCAGGCCAAATTTGGCCCGCGATATAATTATATTTGGCCTGCAAAATCATTTCAAAAATGTATTAGAGGTGGCCCGCTGGCCGCCGTGCCAGTATAGCGCATGCACAGTAATACAACAAAACCCAGAATGCATTGGCGTCAGCCTGCTAATCGCCCCCACCTCCTCTGTTTACATTGCAGGGTCTCACCGTGGACTCTGGTTTTGGGGCCTGGCCGGTGTCAGGGGAAGCCAAGGCCGCTTCCCAGCGCCCGGAACTGGAGGCCTCGGGCCTGACCTCGCCAGGACCGTTGCCCACTCCCCCTCCCTGCCGCAGGCCGATCCACGACTCACGGTGACGGGGCCGCTGATCCGCCGAGATGCCGCCCTGCAGCGAGAGCCGATGCCCCCGCACTGTCGTTGTCCAACCCGATCGCCCGCAAACCCCGCCCTCCCGCACACAGGCCTGAGTAAGGATTATGAACTTTAATCTCAGGATAAAACGATCTTCCAATAGTTTCATGTCACAGTGATAAATATATTCCTGGTTAAAAATGGTCCTGCACCTGGATACAAGCTCATTAGGCATTAAACTTGAAAAGTGTGTAAATCAAAGGATATCTGTACCAATGGAAAAAGGGCATGGCAAATAACCTTGCTAGAGTTCATGCCCACAATCAGTCACCCATTTGATTGTTTCAGGAATCATGTTATTCTCCCACATTCTCAATAGCCCTCAGATTTTACTATTCGACAGCACACTAGCAACATTTGACAAATCCTCTATAGAGAAATATTATTTATTGAATATTTTATTTCTCATTTGTTAATGCTTCTGGAAAGAGTTTATCCAAAACTATTATTAAACATTTATTTTAATAAGAAAAAATTTAACATTACATATGTTGAAAGAAGAGAAAACATGCAGATGTTGTTGAAAATTTTCAATAAATATTTAGTTCGGCCCTCGACTTAGTCCATGTTTTTAATTTTGGCCCTCCGTGAATTTGAGTTTGACACCCCTGTTCTAGATGGTCACTTGCTTTGTTCTTTGAGCCTATTCAACATCCAGTCTCAGATCCTCCCTAGTCCCACTTTCCTGAAGTTCACAAGCAGGACTGTTTTGCGAGACCCATTGTTTCAGCTTGCTTTTCTTCCAGAGAACTGTCTTACTCAGTAAGTGTTTTTATGGCTGCAGCACCTGGGTAGCCCTCCAGGGACCAGGTGCGATTAGTGGGCTAAAGGTGCCTTTAAAGCTTTTTGGGGAGGGGGAGGTGGGCAGAAAAGATTAAGAAACCCAGTAAATCGCCAACATGGTGATTTAAGGGTGATCCCACACCTGTGATGACGCAGTAGGTGATGCATCACACAAACTATCAGTGGTCAGTCTGCCATCCCCCCCACCAGCTGTCAGTCAACCCCCCCCCCCCACTGCTGATTGCACTCCCCCAGCCCCCACCAATCGCACTCCCCCTCCCCCCGATCACAGCAGACACTTCAGCCAGGGTTACCATGACATCAGCATGCAAACTCCAACATCATAGGAGTAACTGAGTCAGCCATTTTTGTTTTCAAACTGCCAGTGGACATGACATAGACAAGTTTAACTGGGTTCCCTGACTACCTCCAAGGTAGGGTAGGGACTCAGTTAATTTGAGCCTGCTGATCAGGTCTAATCCTTTCAAGCTGCCTTGTGAGTGGAGCGCTAACTGGGCAATTTGCCCAGTTAACCCCATTTTACAAGGCAGCTTGAAAGTTCCTAGTTCCTACCATTAACATCCACAGACACTCTCTGCTACATTGACATTTTCCTGCTCCCAAATGTCTCACCTTTAACATGGATGTTGCATCAGTCTAAACTTTCATCCCACACTAGGATAGTCTGAGAGCCCTTTAATTCCATGATCAGATACTGTGCAGGCCCGGAGTACCCCAAAACCCAGCAGCAATAGAAATTCACCAAGATAAATGGTTACTTAAAAGTTGCCTTTAATTTTCTTTAAAAAAAAAGCAGAATTAATCTTTAACTTATTACTAACTTAACCCCTTCTAAAATTCTAATTGCACATGTAATGTGTGTATAAGTTCAGAAAAGTTCTTTGATTCACAGTCCAAACTCACTTCTCACTCCTTCAAGTTCACCAGTATCAGGAAATTTTTATACTGTGCACGGAATTTAACATTTATGAATTTCACCAGGTTTGGTGCTTGAAAGGTAAATGGTTACTGCTCAAGAAGGTTCTAGTTGGCTTCAGAGAGAGATTTGTTGCTCGTTGGACATACACAACTGATTCCTTCTGATCAGCCACTTCAGTGTCTTGCCAAAGAAACTTGCTCCATCAGGTTTTCCCAGATGATAACCCCTTTCCTCCAGGACACCACAGAGTAAGTACCTTTTCTGTTTTCCTTATCTCAGGCAAAACATTATACAACCAGCCATCTCCTCTTGTATGAACCACAAGGGTTTTGAACAGGCTGAACTCAGAACTCACACCCAGTCTTCAAAATGGGGTTTCAAACAAGCTTCCAAAAGCCATGGCAGAAACCAGTTTTATTTCTCTCTCACACAGAGAAAGCCTGTTGTGTCTCCTCTCTCTCTGCATGCCAAACCACATGACCTTCTTAGAATAGCAAACTGCATTCAGACAGATTGTGACACTGGACCCAATCTTCTGTTGCTTTCCAAAACAATAATCCATTACTCCACAGCATGTCCAATTAACACCTACTTGCTTCATCAAAGCAGTTTCCATTGTCTTTAAAATGTCTGGACTGTCTGGCTTGAGCAGAGCTCACATTTTAAATGAGATCTGTGTTGTGAAGTGTTTGTGACCTACACTAAAAAAAAACCCATAATTTATCTTCCAAAACATAGCTGAACATAATACAAAATATAACAATCTGTCACAATACTATTTATTGTCATGTAATAAATCAATGCAAGATTACACAAAATTGCCTTCAGTCTGCCATAAGGCAGACCAAGATCTGTGATTAGCATTGGTAGTCATAAAAGCAAAAGAATCCCCCCCCAGAATAACTGAGTGTCTGTGGATTTGCTTCCAGTGCTCCTGCAGCCTCTGCAGTCGCACAAGACACTAGTTCAGGTCAAACCATTGGCAACCTGAGCCTAGATTCAAACCTCCACATGATGAGGAAGGCTTCAGCACCTAGGGTCCTTTGGGAGTCCTCCTTGCCCTCAGCACCCTCTCCAATCCTGATTCTAATACCTGATTCTCATGAGCAGCCTACAACCTGGTGCAAATCCTTTGACCTCAATTCACCAACAACTCATGGCCTTTGTGTATCCTTCAGCCACGAAGCCCCTTGCCGGTCCACCTCATGGTCACTGTCCTTGGTAGTCTCCTCTGCTTCTCCACAGGGGTGTTTCTCTCCCCCCCCCCCCTCACCCACCCCCATTACTGGTGGCCCCCCCCCCCCACCCACCCCCATTACTGGTGCCCTGCACCAGTCTGTTGCTCCTCCACTGTCTGCAACCCCTCAAGGCTGCAGCCAAACAGAGGCATCACCATCTTGGGCCCAGACTTCTCTGTAACAGGATTTTAAATAAAACACCATTGGCTCTTAACAGGCTGTTTAAAATCTCCATAGAGCTGTTGGCAAAAGGACTGGGCGCGTAGAACCCCGCGCACTCTGTTGTCCACTCTCCCCGGGTCTGCACCAGTGGCAGCGCTGCCATTACAGCAGCTCTGCCATTTTTGTTTTGAACCCTAACCAGTTTCTCCTCCACTTGGTTGAACTCATTCTTGCATTGAGCAACTTCTCCCTCAACTTGAATTAATCTCTTCACATACTGTAGCAATGGGAACTCGCATGGGACAAAGCAATGCCTGCTAGTTTACTACCTCTCTTCATGGGTAGTAATCCACAGTGTCCTTAACTTTTATTCACCCCTCCAACTCTGTTACTCTAATGTATATTCTTACTGATACTCTCTGCATTAAATCACCTGGATCACAAGAGCATCTATGTTAAACTGTTGTTCACTGTCAGCAGCTTGGCATTCAACACCATCACAACAGCAAAACTTATGACTAAACACAAGAGCATGTAAATCTGTTTGCCCAGCTGCAGCCGGATCCTCGACCCACCAGCAGACTTCAATCAGTACAGATCAGCAACGTCACCTTTTCTTCACTGACCATCAATATAGGGGTTCCCAAAATCTGTGTGACTAGTCCCCTGCTCTATTCCCTGTATATTCATGATCGTGTAACTCCATTGGATTTTATAAATTTGCTGATGAAACATACAAACTTCAGTGGGTCATGACAGGGAAATACCTTCTCAACATTTACCCTCTGTAGAGACTGCAAGACCAAGAATGTAGTCTCAGAACAACAGTGCCCATTTAATTTTTTTTAAATTTTATTTATTCGTTCAAAATACAGATAATAAGTAACATATATAACAATAAACTAAGCATGAACGATATATTTTATATAAATATATATCTTTTTTTCTTCTTTTCTTTTTTCTTTGGCTTGGCTTCGCGGACGAAGATTTATGGAGGGGGTAAAAAAAAGTCCACGTCAGCTGCAGGCTCGTTTGTGGCTGACCAGTCCGATGCGGGACAGGCAGACACGATTGCAGCGGTTGCAAGGGAAAATTGGTTGGTTGGGGTTGGGTGTTGGGTTTTTCCTCCTTTGCCTTTTGTCAGTGAGGTGGGCTCTGCGGTCTTCTTCAAAGGAGGCTGCTGCCCGCCAAACTGTGAGGCGCCAAGATGCACGGTTTGAGGCGTTATCAGCCCACTGGCGGTGGTCAATGTGGCAGGCACCAAGAGATTTCTTTAGGCAGTCCTTGTACCTTTTCTTTGGTGCACCTCTGTCACGGTGGCCAGTGGAGAGCTCGCCATATAATACGATCTTGGGAAGGCGATGGTCCTCCATTCTGGAGACGTGACCCATCCAGCGCAGCTGGATCTTCAGCAGCGTGGACTCGATGCTGTCGACCTCTGCCATCTCGAGTACCTCGACGTTAGGGGTGTGAGCGCTCCAATGGATGTTGAGGATGGAGCGGAGACAACGCTGGTGGAAGCGTTCTAGGAGCCGTAGGTGGTGCCGGTAGAGGACCCATGATTCGGAGCCGAACAGGAGTGTGGGTATGACAACGGCTCTGTATACGCTTATCTTTGTGAGGTTTTTCAGTTGGTTGTTTTTCCAGACTCTTTTGTGTAGTCTTCCAAAGGCGCTATTTGCCTTGGCGAGTCTGTTGTCTATCTCATTGTCGATCCTTGCATCTGATGAAATGGTGCAGCCGAGATAGGTAAACTGGTTGACCGTTTTGAGTTTTGTGTGCCCGATGGAGATGTGGGGGGGCTGGTAGTCATGGTGGGGAGCTGGCTGATGGAGGACCTCAGTTTTCTTCAGGCTGACTTCCAGGCCAAACATTTTGGCAGTTTCCGCAAAGCAGGACGTCAAGCGCTGAAGAGCTGGCTCTGAATGGGCAACTAAAGCCGCATCATCTGCAAAGAGTAGTTCACGGACAAGTTTATATATATATATATATAAAAGAAAAAGAGAAAAAAGAAAGAGAAAAAAGGAAACTCCCCCCCCCTTTCAGCCAACTCTCCGAAGGAGAGCCATAAAAAAATTAAAGAAAAATTAAGCATACATATTCAGATCTAATCAATGTAAATCAAAATATAAATATACTGAATACTTATTAATAAAAAATAAAAAATAAAAAACTATAGTTATCACGCGAAACATGATTTTTTCCATTATTAAACAATATTTCATCTTATTATACCATCTATTAATATCAATCATATTCGTATCTTTCCACGTACTAGTAATACATTTTTTTGCTACAGATAATGCTAAAAATACAAAAGCAAGTTGAAATTTATCTAATCCCAGACCTTTCAGAGGTTGCAAACTACCCAGTAAAAATACTGTCGGATCTAAAGGTATTTTAATCTTATATAGGTATTCCAGAAACAATTGTACTTTCTTCCAAAAAGATTGTGTGTGTGTGTATACACACACACACACACACACACACACACACACACACACACACACACACACACACACACACACACACACACGACCAAACTGCATGAAAAAAGTTCCAACAGCGTTACCACATCTAAAACATAAATCTGATTCATGAAAACCAAATTTTTTTTTTTAGCTTTTCAGGTGTTAAGTATAATTGATGTAAAAAAATTATAATTAATCATTGCATAACATGCATTTATCAGTCTAGATACATTATCATAACAAATATCTGACCAATCATCCTCGGAAAAAAATAAAACCAATCTCCACTTTCCATTTACCTTTAGATTTATTTCATACTTTCCTTGACATTCAGATGTGTTTCTTGTATAAAAGCAACATCAATTTTCATTTTCTTAATATACGCCAAAATGCGATTACGCTTAATCAGACTGTTTAAACATCGAACATTAAAAGTAGCAAATCTCAACTTTGACATATCTACTAATATTACTAAGAACTAATAATATCGATATATAAACACTCAAATCAATGTAAATAGGCCCTCCAATAGGAGAAAAAGAAACCACAAATTAAAGACTAAATAAAATGAAAATGGAAAAAAAAGAAAAAAAGATAAAGTAAAAAAAAAACCCAAAAAAACTACCAGAAGGTAGTAATCCCTAAACCAAACTTGGGTGTGGATCACCCACCAGTGGCTGATGGCTAATAGACATAGAGCAAATCTCTCCCTCCCCAGCCAAATAAAGAATAACAACAAGATATCATAAGGACATAAAAATAAAGTAAGAATAAGAAAGTTCTTCTATTCATCCAAGAGATTCCAAACTCGGTGACCCCATTTCAACTTAGACTCTTTCCATTCCCATTTCTCCCATTTCTTCCATTTCCAGAACAACCAGATTTTTCTTTAGGAGACAATGGTGGGCTACGTCTTTGTCCTCTTACATCTGGCAACGAATCAGCAAAAATCATTGCTTCACGCTCATTCTCAAAACACCGAGATTGAAAGTCTCCACAAAACACCTTCAACACTGCCGGATAGCGAAAAGTAGACTTATAGCCTTTACGCCACAAAACTTCTTTAACTGGATTAAATCGACGCCGACGCTGAATAACCTCTTGACTCAAATCAGAATAGAAAAAACTCTACTATTCTGAATCATTAATGGAGCTTGTTGTTGTCTCGCATTTTGCACTGCTAGACGAAGTATTGTTTCTCTGTCCAAATAATTCAAGCATCGAATTGTCACGGGTCTCAGTGATTGACCAGGCAGAGGTCTTCTTCTTAAGGCTCTATGAGCTCTTTCCAATACCAAGCCTCCAGAGAAAAATTCTTGCCCCAATATTTGTGGGATCCATTCTGTAAAAAAGCGAAGAGGATCTTGTTCTTCCATACTTTCCGGCAAACCAACAATCTTCACATTATTCCTTCTGCTTTGATTCTCCAAATAGTCTACTTTCCTCTCTAACTCCTTCTCACGTTCTCGCAATTCTTTAACAGATTTTTCCACCTCCATCACTTTTTCTGTATTAGAGGCCACTTGCTGTTTACATTCCAAAAAAGCAGACTGAAATTTTTTAAAATCTTCAGAAAATGCTTCCACACGTGCATTAACTGTAATGAATTCTGACCTCATACTATCTTTCATTTGAGCCAACTCTTGCATAATCGGCTGAGTGACAGTATTTAACAGTTTAAATTGTCATTCAGAAAGATTCAACCCTGCTTTCTTTAATGTAGTGACCAAACCAGGTAACTGCAGTTCCTGCTGCAGCTCAACAGCAGGCATTTTAAGTCTTACTGCGAGTCTGGACTGCCAGCGACGGCACCCCGACCTCCTCAGGGGATTGATGCTGGTCTCCCCCCACAACTCGCTGTTGTTTCAAGAATTCATGGATGAGACCGAGCTCTTCAGGTTGGAGTACTGGCTGAATGGTTTCAAACAATGGAGTCATTTTCCTGCTTGCTCCCTCTGTTAGAGTTGACAGGCTGCCAGAATCAGGATCCATTTCTTGGGAACACGCACCTTCCTCCTGAGAGTGAGTAATTCCAGCGATATCCTTCTCCTGGTGAGTAGTAGTCATTTTTTTTACCAGCTCCCACAGGCAATCTTTGTGGCTTAAACACGGAAGAAATTAAACCTGAAGCTGTAGCAGGCTGTTTAAGCCCTAAATCTTCAACACTCCGAAAATGTAGTTTCTTCTGCACTTGAGGTTTAATCTTTTTACCACTAATGGCCATAACAGTTCCTTAATACTTTAAACTAAGTTTTTAAAAAGTTTAAACTTGAAAACAAAGAGTTAAAAACAGGTTCTTAAAAGTCTGGCCAGAGAGGTCGAGATTACACGTCTAGACTCTACGCCATCTTGCCACACCCCCAACAGTGCCCATTTAAGATTGATGAGAAAACATTTCTTTCAAGCCTAAACAATAGAACAGGACATCATAGGAATAGGTCCTTCAGCCCATGTGTGTGTGCGAAAAATGGTCCACATCAAATTAAATTGATGGATATCCCTCCATCCCTTTAATATTTATGAAAATATCAAGAAGCATCCTAAATGTTACTATTGTATCTGCTTCCACCACTACCCCTGCCAGCTGACTCTAGACACTACCACTATGCAAAATATTTGCCCCGCAAATTCTCTTCAATTTCCTCCCCATCACGTTAAATGCAGGTCCTCTAGCGTGTGACAATTCTACCCAAGGAAAATATCTTCCTCCCTATAAATGTCTCATAATTTTATAAACCTCTTATCATGCCTAACATTAGGCACACTCCAGAGAAAATAACCTCATTTTCCAAACTCTAACCAAAATTCATACCCAATATAGCAGGCAACATCTTGGTAAACCTCTTGTACTCTTCCACTGTGAAAAATTGTTATATAGATAGGTTTTAAAGGAGTTAAATTGTGGCAGGTTTTTTTTAGTGTCGGTCACATACAAACAGTTCAGATCTCATTTAAAATGCCAGAGCTCTGCTTAAGCCAGAAAACCCAGCCTTTGTACAATCTTTGAAGAATGCTTATAAGGACTTCACAACTAGGTGTTAATTGGACATGCTGTGGAGTAACATTATTTTTTTTGGAAAGCAACAGATGAACAAACTCAGAAGATTAGGTCTGGAGCCGCAGTCTGTCTGAGTGCAGTTGGCTGTTCTAAGAGGGTCATCCAGCAGCTGGGACTGAAACATGACAAGCTTGTGGAAAAACCCAATTTTGAAGACTGGTTGTGAGTTCTTAGTTCAGCCTGGTCAAAGCCCTTGTGGTCCATACAAAAGGAGAGGACTGGCTGCATAATATTTCATTTGAAATAAGGGAAACAAAAACACTGCTGACCTGAAAGGGGTTATCATCTGGAAAACCCTGATGGGACAAGTTTCTTCGACAAGGCACTGAAGTGGCTGATCAGAAGGAATCAGTTGCGAGTGTCTAATGAGCAATAAATCTCTCTCTGAAAACTGTCAAGAACCTTCCTGAGTAGTAACCATTTACATTTCAAGCACCAAAGGCTGGTGAAATTCATAAATGTTAAATTCAGGGCACAGTATAAGAATTGCCTGCAACCAGTGAACTTGGAGAAGTGAGATTGGACTATGAATTAAATAATTTTTCTGAACTTGTATATTATTAACTTAACCCCTTCTAATTCTAAGTGTATGTATATAATGTGTATATAAGTTTGATCCCATTTTCAGGTTTAAAGATAATTAAAAGCAACTTTTGGTTAAATAACCATTTGTCATGGTGAATATCTATTTCTGTTGGGTTTTGGGGTCCTCTGGGTTCATAACATCACAACCACACATCCTTCCTATAAAGAGGTGACCAGAATTAAATACAGTATGACCAGTTTTATACAACTGCAACGTGATTTCCTTACTTTTATACTCTATGCCCATTCCAACAAAGACAAGCAAACCATGCACAAACATACAATGCAAATCTTTGGAATTCATTGCTTCGCCTCACAAAGATAAGGAGAGACAACACTTGACTGCAGCCTCTCCCTGAGTTACCACTATCCATACATTCGACTGTTAAAAACTGCTGTGCGCATACAATAGTGATTGTCTCTTAGTTAGTTGCCATTTGATAAACTCACCAAAGATGGCGAGCAAAAGAAAAAACCCATCCCCTGCTGATAGATCTGCAAGAAGCAGAGGAAGACACTCGATTTGGAATTGAAAATTTGATTAAATGTCTTGATTTAAGATTTCTACATGCCATGCTAACATACTTCTGACTTGCGTTCATTTCAAGATACGATCGGTCAGAACTAAACTCAAATGTATAGGGGGGAATAGATGCATTTGAAGCTGAGAAAAAGTTTTGGTCACTAAGGGAATGAAGAGTAATGGGAGAGGGTGGGGAAGTAGATCCAGAATAAAATTGGATCAGATCTTAATAGGGAGAGGCTGGGTCTTTATTCCCTGACATGTAGAAGGCTGAGGAGTGACCTTAAAGAGGTGTATAAAATAATAAGGTGTATGGATAAAATGAATGCACACAGTCTTTTCCTCAGGAGAGAAAATTCCAAAA
Organism: Narcine bancroftii; assembly: GCF_036971445.1. Classification (NCBI taxonomy): domain Eukaryota; kingdom Metazoa; phylum Chordata; class Chondrichthyes; order Torpediniformes; family Narcinidae; genus Narcine; species Narcine bancroftii. The sequence goes on along the minus strand of NC_091473.1, from coordinate 140,162,600 downwards.
TGAGGGCATAGGTTTAAGGTAAGAGGGGAAAGAATTAAGAGGAATTTGATGGACAAGCTTTTCTATTCAGAAGATAGTTTGTGATCTGGAACAAGTTGTTAGAGAAAGCTATAGAAACAGGTACAATTACAATATTCAAAAGAAAATTGGACAAGTGGATGGGTAAAGAAAGACATGGATCAAATGCAGCCCCAAATGCTATCTTAATCAGCATGGATGAATTGAGCCAAATTTCATCTGCATTTGTATTTCTCTATGGTCATAATTCTCAGGATACTTTCCCATCGAACTAAGAGATACAGCTCGTCCTTCCCATCATCCAGGGACCCAAACATCGGTTTCGCCAGTTTCCATTCAGCAACTCCCCAGTCTCCCTATCCCAGTTTCCTTTCCACCAGATCTCCACCCCCTTCCCCCTCCATTCAGAGAGCTATCCTCTCCCCCATCAGTACTCATTTTCTTTTCCTGTTGTGCCCTCCCTCCCTTATCTTCTTATGGCCTGCTGCCTATGTTCCTCCCCCACCATTTTATTCAGACACTTGTCTACTTTTTGCTCAGGCCCAAAACATTAATTATGTACCTTTACCTTGGCTACTTAAAGAACACTGCATGGCCTGCTGAGTTTCTCCACTATTTTGGTGTAAACCCAAACACATTTTCCAGTTGAAGGAGTGATCAACTTGTATCTCTTTCATTTTAGTACATTCAGTGCTCACATACTCTCCTCGACTTTGGAGAGCTATGAATTGGCCGATTGCTTTGCAGAAAGCTGTTCATTCTGCAGGGTCCAACTTTGTTGGAGTATCGTTGAAACAATTAAAAAATTTAGAATTGGCACCTCTGTCTGCACTAAAGCCTTTGGGATGATATTGAACTTAATGTTAGGTAACCACTTTCTCTTACCTCTCTCCTTAAAGTGGGTGTACCTGTTCTATTCTGTCTCCAATTGCAGGCGCTCGAATTCTGATGAAATTGTAAAAATATATGCTCGAAACACTCAACAGGTCACATGACCTCAGTTCAATGTTTCAGGTCAAATACCCTTCATTAAAGTGTGAAGCTGGTGGAGAGGCATGTGAGCGACTGGGTGGCTGTTACTCCTGCATTTTCTGATTTTATTTCAGAATTCCAGCAACTACTGACTGCTTCAACTAGACCAGGGGTTCCCAACCTGGGGTACATGTACCCTAAGTGGTACATTTTAAGGGGGTACATTGGGTCTTAGAGAATAACCACATATAGAGTATTGTAATCTACAGTCAGATTGCACAATGTCTTTTTTTTTTAATCCTTAATTTTTAGGGGTACACAAGAACCTATTAAAAAAATGCCCAAGGTGTACAGAGGAACAAAAAGGTTGGGAACCCCTGAACTAGGCTTTTTTGAACATTCATTTTGATGCAATTAGGAATCCATCTCAGTAAAAAGGAAAGAGACAGACAGAGACAAGGTTACTTACAGCATGTCCAAAAGGAATTTACAGCTATTTGTTTTTGAAGAGACACTATTATAACATTTATGAGAGCCAATGTTCACACAGCAAGCTGCCACAAATGATGATTTGTAATTTATTTCAGGTAATGATGAAAAGAAGGCCGTCATGGATATATTCAAAATTCATTCAAGAGTGCAGGTGGGACCTTAGTTTAATGCATAGTTTAGGAGAACAATTTGGAGGTCTCCACCAACTTGCAGCAGAGGATGGTGCTACCTCTTGTCAGTGGTGTTGGTCTCTGTAACAGCTACACTCGTCAGCTGGCAAACAGCCTCTACTCCAGGACAGAGAATCAGTTTCGCCCTCCCAGTGACAACTCCCAAGAATCCCAGTCTGAAATTTTCAGTTCCTGCAGTGATTCAAGACAAAAACAAACAAGACTACAATCTAACATTGTCAAAAATCATTGCACTAAGTTTACCCCATGTCTAGGGTAATATCTTAAAACAAATAATTTTTCAATTTTTATTTTTGGTTCAGTTTGAGATTTTTTTTTTAAATTAGAGTTTAAACAAATCAAGTTAATTTGGTTTTTTAAAAAGAAACTCAATTTATCAATTTTCTTTGGCAGATCATTTAGCACAATACTATTACAGCTTGAATGACCCGTGTTCAAATCTCATGCTGTCCGCAAGAGGTTTGTACATTCTCCCCGGTCACCTGTGCAATTGGGCAGTGTAGCCTCAAGGGCTAAGCCTCGACCATACTGCATCTATTATACTAAATTTCTTTTACAAAATATTTATCTTCTTTCAAGTCTTTGGACCTATTTCTACTAGAGCTTTAATTTAAAAAAATTAAACAGCATGTTAACAGTCCTGTCTGGCCCACATGCCCTTGTTGCCCAATTACCCAACAACCTCTAAATTTTGGAAGGTGGGAGGAAGCCCATCTAGACTTGGCGAGAACGTACAAACTCCTTACAGAAAGCACCAGATTAGTTCGCAGGTCATTAACGTTGTGATACAAGAACCTGCAATTTGAACCCTGGTCACTGGCGCAAACTGTGTCTAACTTTACTCAGAGCTTTAAATTACCTTCATTTCAGTGACCAGCATATCCCAAAGCCTTAATTATGATGACAGTATGGTTAGTGCAACACTGCTACTGCACCAGCGACAGAGGTGTGAATTTAAATTTTGTAAGTTTAGGGAATTACCTGATTAAAGTGAACTTTACATAATTAAGGTCTACAATACTGATTTTTTTTTTCCAAATTATTTTACATTTGCACTGTCCTTTGCCTTTTAAGCTGTGTATTCTTGATGCAGGTGTTTTACTTAGGCATTGAATAGTTCGTCTCAGTCAACTGGAAGATACTCATTTCTAGCATCCCTATAGATGCTGGATACTGGGGATTTTACTGTATCACTAATTTAATGATTATATACTGACCTTTCATTGATATGGTTAATAAACTTACTCCAAGTCTGGTATGAAGGTGGTGTAATTTCCTTCACCATTTAATCTGGATTGGTAATACTCGAGTGATTTTAAAGTCCAGTTCAATTGCATGACATTGACAAAATGTCTTTATTGTGTACTGGTAAATGACAAGCAGAATGACAGTCAATGGGTTAGCTTCATGGCCAAGAGCATAATCAAGGCTCACTGAAAATTTGTATCACAATTTTTAAATTTGAAAAATATTTACATTTGGTTGTACTCTTCTACTCAGAGGAAGAAAGTTAAGGCTGTATTCCCACAATGGCTCCAAGTGTTGACAGAATATTATCAATTTCTTCCTATTTAAATTTCCCCAGAAAGTGAAGGCAGAAAACTGAAAGCAATTGTACAGAAACTCAAGAAATCAGGTCTACTATGTATCCCATGTCATCAGATGCAAAATTATGTCTTATTTCTGGTTTATTTAAGAATTAAGGGGCAGAGGTTTAGAGGTAACATGAGGGGGAACTTCTTTACTCAGAGAGTGGTAGCCGTGTGGAATGATCTTCCGGGAGAGATAGTGGCGGCGGAGTGAATTGTATTATTTAAGAAAAGGTTGGACAGGTATATGGATGAGAAGAAGATGGAGGGTTATAGGCATTGTGCAGGGAGGTGGGACTAGAAAGGGGTGTTTGGTTCGGTGCGGACTAGAAGGGCCTAATGGCCTGTTTCCGTGCTGTAATTGTTGTTACTTATGTTACTATTTCTCTTGGCCATTACAAGATCTGCTCACACATTGGAGCTTCAAGAAAACAAAGGACAGAGCCAGTTAACACAGTTATACCACACAGTAACAGGCCCGTGCCACACAATGACACCCAATTAACTTACAACCCTGGTACATTTTGAACAGCGAGAGGAAACCAGAGCACCCGAACAAACACGGGGAGAATGCACAAACTCCTTCCAGACAGCGCAGGATTCGAACCGATCCCAATCGCTGGTGCTGTAACAGTTTTACACTAACCACCACACCAACTGGGCCACCCATTACCAGATGTTAAGCATCCATTTTGAACAAAAGTTTCAGGATCTGTTCAGTTAATTCCAGGTTATGCTGCTCCTGTTCCACAACAGGGCACGATTCCATATCAGTCTCATGGAGACGGATTATTTTTAATCCTATAATAAAAACAGAAAATGCTGGAAGATTTCAGTAGAGCGAGTCAGCAGGCTGTGGTAGAGAAAGAGTGTTCATGTTTCCGGTCAATGACCTTCCATCATTTACTTTAATCTATTCTTGATCAGGTCTTCAGTGAGGACACGTACAAGTGTGCATGCCTGTGTAACAGCTTGGGGTTATGGAAAACTGAGCAATAACAAATTTATTCACTCAAAACTTCAAATCATTGCAGCAAGACCTTTACAACCAAAAGTGGGGAGGAAGAGGAAGGCAATAAATACATGCAGGCTCTCCAAGTAATCGAATACACTGATTTCAGAGTGCAAAAGCCAATCATTCGTCAAACAGACAACAGCAATTGAAGATGTTGCAACTCGACAGCAATTGAAGATGTTGCAACTCGACAGCAATTGAAGATGTTGCAACTCGACAGCAATTGAAGATGTTGCAACTCGACAGCAATTGAAGATGTTGCAACTCGACAGCAATTGAAGATGTTGCAACTCGACAGCAATTGAAGATGTTGCAACTCGACAGCAATTGAAGATGTTGCAACTCGACAGCAATCGAAGATGTTGCAACTCGACAGCAATCGAAGATGTTGCAACTCGACAGCAATCGAAGATGATGCAACTCGACAGCAATCGAAGATGATGCAACTCGACAGCAATCGAAGATGATGCAACTCGACAGCAATCGAAGATGATGCAACTCGACAGCAATCGAAGATGTTGCAACTCAACAGCAATCGAAGATGATGCAACTCAACAGCAATCGAAGATGATGCAACTCAACAGCAATCGAAGATGATGCAACTCAACAGCAATTGAAGATGATGCAACTCAACAGCAATTGAAGATGATGCAACTCAACAGCAATTGAAGATGTTGCAACTCAACAGCAATTGAAGATGTTGCAACTCAACAGCAATTGAAGATGATGCAACTCAACAGCAATGAAGATGATGCAACTCAACAGCAATTGAAGATGATGCAACTCAACAGCAATTGAAGATGATGCAACTCAACAGCAATTGAAGATGATGCAACTCAACAGCAATTGAAGATGATGCAACTCAACAGCAATTGAAGATGATGCAACTCAACAGCAATTGAAGATGATGCAACTCAACAGCAATTGAAGATGTTGCAACTCAACAGCAATTGAAGATGTTGCAACTCAACAGCAATTGAAGATGATGCAACTCAATAGCAATTGAAGATGTTGCAACTCAACAGCAATTGAAGATGATGCAACTCAACAGCAATTGAAGATGATGCAACTCAACAGCAATTGAAGATGATGCTACTCAACAGCAATTGAAGATGATGCAACTCAACAGCAATTGAAGATGATGCAACTCAACAGCAATTGATGATGCAACTCAACAGCAATTGAAGATGATGCAACTCAACAGCAATTGAAGATGATGCAACTCAACAGCAATTGAAGATGATGCAACTCAACAGCAATTGAAGATGATGCAACTCAACAGCAATTGAAGATGATGCAACTCAACAGCAATTGAAGATGATGCAACTCAACAGCAATTGAAGATGATGCGACTCAACAGCAATTGAAGATGATGCGACTCAACAGCAATTGAAGATGATGCGACTCAACAGCAATTGAAGATGATGCAACTCAACAGCAATTGAAGATGATGCAACTCAACAGCAATTGAAGATGATGCGACTCAACAGCAATTGAAGATGATGCGACTCAACAGCAATTGAAGATGATGCGACTCAACAGCAATTGAAGATGATGCGACTCAACAGCAATTGAAGATGATGCGACTCAACAGCAATTGAAGATGATGCGACTCAACAGCAATTGAAGATGATGCGACTCAACAGCAATTGAAGATGATGCGACTCAACAGCAATTGAAGATGTTGCGACTCAACAGCAATTGAAGATGTTGCAACTCAACAGCAATTGAAGATGTTGCAACTCAACAGCAATTGAAGATGTTGCAACTCAACAGCAATTGAAGATGATGCAACTCAACAGCAATTGAAGATGATGCAACTCAACAGCAATTGAAGATGTTGCAACTCAACAGCAATTGAAGATGATGCAACTCAACAGCAATTGAAGATGATGCAACTCAACAGCAATTGAAGATGATGCAACTCAACAGCAATTGAAGATGATGCAACTCAACAGCAATTGAAGATGATGCAACTCAACAGCAATTGAAGATGATGCAACTCAACAGCAATTGATGATGCAACTCAACAGCAATTGAAGATGATGCAACTCAACAGCAATTGAAGATGATGCAACTCAACAGCAATTGAAGATGATGCAACTCAACAGCAATTGAAGATGATGCAACTCAACAGCAATTGAAGATGATGCAACTCAACAGCAATTGAAGATGATGCAACTCAACAGCAATTGAAGATGATGCAACTCAACAGCAATTGAAGATGATGCAACTCAACAGCAATTGAAGATGTTGCAACTCAACAGCAATTGAAGATGTTGCAACTCAACAGCAATTGAAGATGATGCAACTCAACAGCAATTGAAGATGATGCAACTCAACAGCAATTGAAGATGATGCAACTCAACAGCAATTGAAGATGATGCAACTCAACAGCAATTGAAGATGATGCAACTCAACAGCAATTGAAGATGATGCAACTCAACAGCAATTGAAGATGATGCAACTCAACAGCAATTGAAGATGATGCAACTCAACAGCAATTGAAGATGATGCAACTCAACAGCAATTGAAGATGATGCAACTCAACAGCAATTGAAGATGATGCAACTCAACAGCAATTGAAGATGATGCAACTCAACAGCAATTGAAGATGATGCAACTCAACAGCAATTGAAGATGATGCAACTCAACAGCAATTGAAGATGATGCAACTCAACAGCAATTGAAGATGATGCAACTCAACAGCAATTGAAGATGATGCAACTCAACAGCAATTGAAGATGATGCAACTCAACAGCAATTGAAGATGATGCAACTCAACAGCAATTGAAGATGATGCAACTGAAAATACATCTATTTTATTGACCCTTTATCAAAACTGAAAAAGCAATGATGTCAAAAATATTACCTGTCTCTCTTCCGGTGGAATATTTGCGAATGGTTTTGGGAGATAAATTGGTAAAATTGGGGTAGGTTACATACACAAACTTTAAAACAGATCTTATTTGAAATACTGAAGAATTCGTATTCAGTGACTTTACAGAAACTATGGAGAATGCTATATATACATTTCACAAATAGGTGCTAATTGAAATGATGTCACGAAATGAATGGACTGGAGACAGGTCGTCTGTGTTGGACATTTCTGACCGCTCTGCAAAGTGCTCAGCCAAAGGTCAATGAGAGGTTTGTTTAACTAAAACAGATGGGAGCAAAAGACCAACTCCTATTGGTTGCTGGAGAATGTGGAGGGGGGGGTTTGCAAATGAGAGAGAGAAGGACATGTGGCTGGCAGTTGGAATCTCAGATGGAGAGAGAGACTGAACAGTGTCAGCCAGGAGAAGCTTGTTGGAACTGAAACAGAAAGCTCCAGAGTGGCAGATGGCTGAAAGTGCTATCTGTCTAATGTTTCTCTTGGAATAAGTGGAACAGAAAGGAACTCTGTGCTAGCCTGAAAGAAAGAGGTTATCATCTGGAGAACCCTGATGGGACAAGTTTCATCAGCAAGACATTGAGGTGACTAATGGTGGTACCTCAGTTGTGGAAATCCTGGAGCAACAAATCTCTCTCTGCAAACCCTATGAGAACCTTCCTGAGCAGTAAATATTCACCTTTCGAGCATCAAAGCCTGCTGAACTTTATACATGTTAAATTCTGTGCACAGTATAAGAATTGCCTGCAACCAGAGAATTTGGAAGAATGAGAAGTGAGTTTGAACTGTGAACCAAAGAACTTTTCTTAAATTAACACACACTTTACATACACGTGCGCTTAGAATTAAAAGGGGGTTAAGTTGGGTTTAGTTAAGTTAATAGAGATAAGTTAAAGTTTGATTCTGTTTTCATGTTTAAAGATGATTAAAACAACTTTTGTTTAAGTAACTACTTGCCGTGCTGAATATCTATTGCTGCTGGGTTTTGGGGCCCTTTGGGGTCGTAACACTCTACACAGCTGCTGTCTGGTCTGATGAGTATTGCTTCCATTTTTATTACAAATTTACAGCTTCTGCAGAATCATTGGGCAACAACTCAACATTTGTTCTAAAATGAAGACTGTGTCCCAAGGTGAAGAGACTTTAAACCATTTGCTCACATGAATCTGTGTTGGTACTTTACCTCCCAGAGATTATAAAACTAAAACTGACTCCGTAACATCACTCACCATATTCACACCTATGAAAAATATTACTTTATTATTAAGAATGAAAATGCTGGATACAATTTGAAGTTAACACCAAATAAAGATTCAGAATGAATCTGAACAGCTCAGAGCTGCCTCAATTTTAACGTTTGCACGCACCAATCCTCATAGGCTCTGCTGCTTGTCAAGTGTCTTGTGAGCTTTTTACATTTATAATACATCTTTAAACCGGTATGTTGTTTGCGTCCTCAGCTTACACAGTGACAGCTGATAGCCCTGTCTTCTGCTTCTCAGCCAATTTCTGAATTTATATTATGAAAATAAAAGCAGCAATGTAATGAAAACGCAACCATATTTTTCTTGAAATTTTCCAGCAAGAAATTTGTTATCCAGCATGATTAGTGAGGAATTTAATGAAGAAAGCAGTTTCCATTGTGGGAATACTAGGAATATGGCCATCATTAATTAAAGAGACAATTGCACAACATTGTTAAGCACTTCTCCTCTCCTTCTCCTCCCCACCACCCCCCCCCACCAAAAGCCAACCTCAACCCAAACAAGCCAGTATTCCAAATCTGTAAAAAAAACAGAGCCAAAGTTGGAAATCCAAAATAAAATCCAAAAACACTGCAAACACTCAAGTCAGTCAGCATCTGTAGAGAGAGGAGTTAATGTATCATGTTGATGACTTTTTGTCCACTCTAACTTTCACAGATGCTGATTGACCCAGGTATTTTTTTTTAAACCCTTTTCAGTCTGATTACATTTAATTCCATGTTGTATGTCAAGATAATTTGAAATATTAACTAGCTTTTCAAGTAGTGAGAAAATTGTTTACCACAATCCATGCCTTCATTTCATTATAAGAAGGTTGCTCTCTTGAGACAGCCTCTAATTTAATTTTGCAGTTAATTTCCCGAGACCATGATCCCAGTTGAGGATGTTCTAGACATAGAGGAGCCTTGCGCTCAAACACTGGTAAAACATTTTACCAGATGAGGCAGAGGACTGCGAAATCCCTCACTCTTCAACACCATCTCAGCCAACATGAAACTGACTGGAAAAAATATTAAACATTAGCAGGCACACAGGCTGCACTTACAGAAATCAACACAAGCTTTGCAAACAACAGCTTTCCTAGAAAAGTGAACCCACATGTAACAAGTTAGAGTAAATATTCTATTCAGCAACTGGTGTTAAGGGTCCAACTCTGGCAAATAACTTTGTTCATTTTTTTTTTAAAAAGGCTCGATGGTCAGAGCAGATGTCTGTGTCAGAGCAGTTGAATTTTTGGAATTCTCTATCTTTAGCTGTGGAGGCTCAGCCATAGAGCATATTAGAGACAGAGCAATAGATTTTTTTTAAGGAAGGGTCACTGTCTAGAAACATTGACCCCAGATGCTGCTCCACTGACTGAGTTCTTCAGGCATTTCCATTTTTGTGTCAATGTATTTTTAGATATAATGGGAATCAAGTGATGTGAAGTTCGCGCAGAAACGTGATACCAGGATAAAAGATCAGGAATACGAATGGCGAAGTAGGCACAAGAGGCCCATTGACTTTCACCTGCTTCCATGTACTCTATTTTAAATGACTGCCCATTTAACTTGTCATTATATCCCTTTGTTCAAGCTCCACAAGCCTGCGCTGCCCAATTAACCTATAATCCCTGGTATGTTTCAAATGGTGGAAAGAAACCAGGGATCCCAGGGAAACCGATGCAGACAAGGGGAGAATGTACCAACTCCTTACAGACAGTGTTACGAGCCCAAAGGACTCAAAACCCAGCAGCAATAGATATTCACCATGACAAATGGTTACTTAAACAAAAGTGGTTTTAATCATCTTTAAACATGAAAACAGAATCAAACTTTAACTTATCTCTATTAACTAACCCAAATTAACCCCCTTCTAATTCTAAGCACATGTGTATGATGTGTGTGTAAGTTTAAAAGTTCTTTGATTCACAGTTCAAATTCACTTCTCATTCTTCCAAGTTCTCTGGTTGCAGGCAATTCTTTACTGTGCACAAAATTTAACATGTATAAAGTTCAGCAGGCTTTGGTGCTTGAAAGGTAAATGTTTATCGCTCAGGAAGGTTCTCATAGGGTTTGCAGAGAGAGATTTGTTGCTCCAGGATTTCCACAACTGAGGTACCACCATTAGTTACCTCAATGTCTCGCTGATGAAACTTGTCCCATCAGGGTTTTCCAGATGATAACCTCTTTCTTTCAGGCTAGCACAGAGTTCCTTTCTGTATCACTTATTCCAAGAAAAACATCAGACAGATAGCACTTCCAGCCATCTGCCACTCTGGAGCTTTCTGTTTCAGTTCCATCAAGCTTTTCCTGCTTGCTTCAGCTGTAACTGTTTTCAGTGTCTCACACACACAATAGCTGCGAGCTTGTTTCCTCCCTCTCCAATTGAGACTGCTAGAAAGCCCATGTGACTCTCTCACTGGCCACAAACCCCCACCTTCTCCAGCAACCAATAGGAGTTGGTCTTTTGCTCCCATCTGTTGTTTTAGGTCAACAAACTTCTCAGGAGTGACCTTTCTGTGACCACTTTGTAGATACTTGCAAGCAGCCAGAGTGTCTCCAGTCCAAAACAATGTCATTCTATGACATCATTTCAATTAGCTTCTACTTGCAAAATGTGCATAGCATTCTCCATAGTTTCTGAAATGTTACTGAATATGAATTCTTCAGTATTTCAAATAAGAAATGTTTTAAAATGTGTGTATGTAACCTTCTCTAATTTTACAAAATTCTCCCAATATATATCTACATAACAGCATGAGAATAGCCTATTTCTGCTCCTATGTCATGGATTTTTCTTAAAAGATTCAAACCCTGGTTCCGATCTCTGCCACTGTAAAAGCATTGCACTAATTATTAAGCTAACTGTGCTGCCCCCAACAACAAGATAAGGGGCTGGTCATTGAAATCTGAAGAACAATGCAATTTCTTCTTGAAGCAGGTGTTGAATCTTTGGAATTCTCTGCTCTGGTGGATGACGAAAGTTGGAGTATTGTAAGCATTTAAAATGGAGGTGGATAAATATTTGATAAATCGAGATGTGGAGAAATAGCACAGAAGAGAAATTAAGGCCAGTCATGATCTGCATTACATAGCACTAATCATTCATAATTGCCAATATTTTGTTCATGGGATTAGTTTTGGAAAAAATATGATAATGCCATAAATATATTTTATGCCCTATATTCTGATGTAATTCTTCATATGCAAAACTTCAATTCAACAGCAGTAACATTCTAATGTAATTTATGCTTTTAACCATGGTGGTTCGACCTTAGGGCGCCAATAAAAAAAAACTATCGTCACTGATTGGACTGGGAAGGAAAGGACCAACTCATGTTTACAATGTGACAGAGTATTTTGAGCTGGTTTGGGAGGAATTGCTAGAGTAGCTTGCACACACACACATTTTAAAACACAGAATCTTCGCAGGACTATTGCAGAGTGCTTTTTGCAGAAAACAACAAAGTTGCAGAATACAGCTTGCCTGGGAGAACACGTGATCTTTACAGGCAAGAGGAGAACAGTTTTTGCTCTCAGAGAGGGAGGGAGTGAAACAGAGAGGAGAGACACAGAAATCAGTTCCAGAAGGACAAAGTTGGCAAACTTTGGAAAGACTGTCTAGTCAAAGGAGAAGCCTGGTAGTCTGAAAGGTGACCTGAAAAAAAAAGGATAATCTGGAGAACCCTGAAGGGGAAAGGTTTCGTCAGCAAGACTGATTGAGAAGGAATTAGTTGCAGATGTCCTGGAAAAGGAATCTCTCTCTGAAAACCAGCAAGAACCCTCCTGAGTGGTCACCATTTGCCTGTTAAACACCAAAGGCTGATGAACTTTGTAAATGCTAACTTCTGTGCACAGTACAAGAATTGCCTGCAACCAATGAGATTGGATTATGATCCAAAGAACTTTTCTAATCTTAAATATACATTACACACACCTGCGCTTAGTATTAGAGGGGGGATTAAGTAGATTGTTTTCTTGTTCAAATAATTAAAAACTACTTTTGTTTAAGTATTGTGTTGTGGTGCATATCTATTGCTGCTTGTTTTTTGGGGTCCTCTGGACTCCGAAAGAACAGGGAATAGTGCTTATTGTTGAGAACTTTGAAGACTGCTGCTTTGGGTGCAGTCGACTAACCCTGTGATGTACCATTGATAATTATAGTAAAACCTCCTTGCATCGGACACCTTTAGGAATTGATAAATGCCAGATAAGAATTTTCCATTTGTTTGAGATTGTGTGTTGCGATTGACGAACCGACAGCTAGGGGCCTCAATTTAAAATTTTAGCAATTTTTACCTATTTATTTTCAGAGATTTTTAAAAAAAATTGGTTCCTTGTATTCCGGATAACCGGGATAACTAACATTAATTAAATTTCCCACACACCAATGTTTAACACAAATGATATACTTACTGCATGAAGTATTTAAACTGTGAAGGCTTGAAATTCTCTACACGGATGATTGGTGGACAGTTCTCGGCCTCTTTCAACTGTTTTCCAGAAACTCTCAAAAAAAACTCTGGGACCCTTGCAAGCAGCACTGCTTTATGGGCCTTGAAGACCGCTGTACCCACGTGGAATGTGACATCTGCTTGATTTCCTTCTACAAGCAGCCTATTGGAAACAATAAAAAAGCATTGGACACAATATTTTACTATAAAGGACATTTTCTGTTAAAACAGCCATTACCAATTGTACAATATTGCTCCTGGAGTTCTGGGTTCTTTATAATTAACCAAAAGTATTGAGTAATTGTTGAAATATTTCTTTGACAGTCAATTACAGTGCAGCGCCCCACAAAGTAATAGATTTAATGCAGCTTTTCCACATAGCCAGAAATGACTTGGGAAGTTTATACTAATGCACGACAAAAGGTTTGTGAGAGCCAATAATCAATGATTACCAACCTTATCAGCTTTATCTTCAACTTAAATACATCCATGAAGCTGATTGAGTAGTTGAGAAGAAGCAATGGAGACAACACCAAGGTTGGTGACCATGGTGGCAGACCAGCAAAGGGCTCTGCAGCCAAGGACACACAGAGGCGGAGAGCTGTTTGTGACTTGTGGGCGAGGAACCCACTCAAGCTGTGGACTGTTGGCGATTGGGTCCATCGAACATTACTGCACAGAAAACAGGCCCTTCGGCCCTCCCAGTCTGTGCTGATCTATTATTCTGCCTAGTCCCACTGACCTGCACCCAGTCTATAGCTCTCCATGCCCCTCCCATCCATGTAGTGTCCAAATTTTTATTAAATGTGAAAATTGAGCCCCAAATCACCACTTCATTCCACACTCCCACACTGTGCGATTCCCCTAACATTCCCCCTAAACTTTTCCTCTTTCACCCTTAACCCATGCCATCTAGTTTGTATCTCACCTAATCTACATTTCAGGGAATAACATCCTAACCTGTTTAACCTTTCCCTGTAACTCAGTTTCTGAATTATTCGGGAGAATGCAGAGGGCAAAAAGGGCTTCCAAAAGACCCTGGGCACTGAAGGCTTCCACATTGTGACAGAGGTTTAGATCTGGTCTCAGGTTGCCAATAATTTGAACTGGGTACACCAATATCCTTGAGCGTAAAGCCCTGCAAAAGGAATTGGACATAGCTCAGGACATCACAGGCAAAACCCCTCCATACCATCAAGAGCATCTAAGGGGAAAACACACACCAATGACATCGTGAAGAAAGCGCATTAACACTTCTACTTCCTTAGGAGTTCGCGCAAGTTTGGTATGACACCAGAAACCTTGCCAAATTTCTACAGGTGTGCTGGAAAGTGTCCTGACTGGCTCTATCACACCATGGTATGGAAACACCAATACCCCTGAGCATAAAGTCCTCCAAAAGGTAGTGGGGACAGCCCAGGACATCAGTCAAAACCCTTCCCCCTATTGAGTACATCTACAGAGAATGCTGCTGTCGAAGGGCAGCAGCAAATCAAAGACCCTCACCATCCAGCTCATGTTCTGTTCTCACTGTTACCATCAGGAAAGAGGTGCCACAATTCATACCACCAGGTTCAGAAACAGCTGCTACCCCTCCACTAACAGACTCCTCAAAGACAAACTCATTAATTTAATGCACTACTTGTGCATTTGGATATTCTGTTTGTTTTCTTGGTATTGCATAGTTTGTTTACATTTGTTATCTGTTTACAGTTCTTTTAATTATTTACATGTTTACACTGTATAGTTTATCTTAGTTTTTGCTGGTCTGCCACCATGGTCACCATCCTTGGTGTGGTCTCCATTGCTTCTTCTCACATCCACAGGAAAAAGGGTTGTATGTAATTTCATATATGTACTCTGACAATAAATCTGAATCTGCCATCAGAGAGCAGCAGCAATCATCAAGGATCCACACTCCCAGCACACACACACACACAGTTTTCACTGCTACTATCAGGAAATAGGTATAGGTGTCAAAACTCTCACGACCAGGTTCAGGAACCGCTGCTACCCTTTCAACATCAGACTCAACAAAAAACTCATCATTTAAGGGCTCTTACTTCAGCAATTTTTTTTGGATTGCAGTTTACATTTATTTATTTGTTTGCATGTGTACATTTTCTTTTACACCACCAATAAGTGGTCATTCTGCCTCACCAGCGGGAAAAAGAATCTCAGGGTTCTATGTGATGTCACATATGTTCTCTTGACAATAAATCTGAAATTAAGAGTCTTGTGCAGCTGCAGGAGTGCTGGAAGCGAATCCACGGAATCGGAGGGAACTCTCTCTTGCTTCTTTCTCTGGCTGTAAGGAGCACTGGGCAATGCTAACGGTGCATCTTTCCTTGCCTTATGGCAGACTAAAGGCAATTAATTTCTTGTAATATCACATTTCTGTTTTATTACATAAAAATAAACAGTATCTGATCTAAAGATTAGTGTTGACTAATTTAACTCCCTCTTTTCATGCCCCCAACCACATCACCATTTTGCACACATGATAAGTTAATAAAATTCCATTGCACATCTACACAGATATTCGAGACTCACTTCAGACTCACTTCACATTATATACACCCATCTCCGAAGAAATCAGCACATCTTAAATTACCTAAAAGCTTTGGTGACGGGATTGTCAAATTACGGGAAAGCCTTCAGAAAAGGCACTTTGGTCCGACACGCTAACCAATTCTAGCATCCTGGCTGGTCCCATTTACCTGCATTTGGCCCATATCCTTCTGTATCCTTATTCTGCATAATTCCATCCAAATCTATTTTGAATGTTGTAATTGTCTCTGCTTCTACAACTTCCTCTGGCAGCTTATTCCAGATATGGACTATCATCCGAGTGAAAAGGTTGCCACTCACATCCCTCTTACATCTCTCCCCTTACACTTCTAGAATGTTCTACCCAGTGAAAAAGACTGCAAGCATTCACTTTATCCATGCTCCTATATGCTCCTATCTGCCTCCTCTCATGTTTTGAATCCAATTGGCCAGCTTCCCATCGATTCCCATGGGATCTAACCATCCAGACTAGGCTGCTGTGACAGATTAGGTTATATTTAAGATTGTATATAGATATGTTTTAAAGGAGATAAATTGTGCCAGGTTTTTTTTAGTGTAGGTCACATACAAACACTTCAAAACAGATCTCATTTAAAATGCCAGAACTCTGCTCAAGCCAGACAATCCAGTCTCAGGGTGCCTTTGTAGAAACTTTGAAGAGTGTCTATAAGGACTTCGCAAGTAGGTGTTAATTGGACATGCTGTGAAGTGCATTATTGTTTTGGAAAGCAACAGATGAATGAACAGAAGATTAGGTCTGGAGCCACAGTCTGTCTGAGTGCAGTTGGCTGTTCTAAGAGGGTCATCCAGCAGCTGGGACTGGAACATGACAAGCTTGTGGAAAAACCCAATTTTGAAGACTGGTTGTGAGTTCTTAGTTCAGCCTGGCCAAAGCCCTTGTGGTCCATACAAAAGGAGAGGACTGGCTGCATAATATTTCATTTGAAATAAGGGAAACAAAAATGAACTCTGTGGTGACCTGAAAACCCTGATAGGGCAAGTTTCTTCAGCAAGACACTGAAGTGGCTGATCAGAAGGAATCAGTTGTGGGTGTCCAACGAGCAAAAAATCTCTGAAAAACCAACAAGAATGTGAGAGATGGGAAAATTGACCTAAAATTATGAACATGGAAGAAACTAAAGTTCATCAGTAAAATGGCTGTAACCAGTTCAAACAGGATAAGCTTGGGGCTTAGGATGCAGGAAAGCAGAGTCAGCACGATTAACATAAGAATCTTCTAGTCTTTGTGACAAGACCATAGGACTAAGATAAGGAATGGTAAGGTACAATAGAATGTAGGAAGTTGAGGTAGTCTGTATCAGATAAGGGTCTCCTAGCCCTGGACAGAAGTACCAAGTCATACATTTCTAATTAGCTAACCATACACAGATTTATACATATGAAATTAGCCAACCCTAGATAGAATGAGTCAACTCTGCATATCAAGAGACTGTAGCCCCGAGAATCAGGAAGGTGTGAATAAGGACAATGACATGAAGGGACACCGACAGGATACCCCCCCCTGGTTCTCCAAGTATACTGAAATTGCACGTAGGCAGGCAGGATTGCCTAATGCCAAACCTCTCCAGCAGGAGGCAGAAGAATGTAAGGGGGAGGGTATTCCTACACTGAAATCAACTGTATAAAAGTTGGGTGAGCCCCAGTGTGTGTGTGTATTCCCAGGGTAAGGGGGAAGCACCCAACTTTGCATTGTTGTAGTAATAAATGTTCTTTGTTCTCAATTTTTGTCTCGAGCAATTTCTTTAAAGGTACTTTAATTCCTAACAAATGGGGGCTCGTCCGGGATCACACTCCCTCCACTGACAGAGTGCCCCGACGACGAGAGTAGGTGCACCCCGGCTGATTCAGCTGGACTCACGGGCGACGGGTGGCTGGTCAGTGGAAGAAGCGAGTGATATCCGAGAAGAGGCATTGAGAACAAACGGCGGAAGGACGCGCGCTAGAGCAGTACTGCCAGAACTCGGTAAGAGTATTTTACTTGTTCCTAAGTATGGGAATAGCGGGCAGTAGAGATGAGAGTCCTGACACAGGACGTGACCACCAGATAGCTACGTACAGCCCGCTTGGGATGATGTTATCTGAGTGGGGCACAGGAAAGACCCGCGGTAAAGACAAACTGACGACGGTCAGGTATTGTTGTAATGAATGGGTGGGATACCCGGTTAAAGGGAGCTCCGTGTACTGGCCAAAATTCGGATCCGAGGATGAATGGATGTGTGAAGCTTTGAACTTATGGCTCTATCAAAACCAGAAAGACAATGTTGAGAGCAGGGAATATGCAGCCTGCTGGCTCAAGGGATCCATTGAACAGCTGGTTTTGAATGAGAAAGAATCCAGGGATAAGAGAGAGGAGGAACCTCTTGTCCCTGAATCACAGGGTTGGGATGTGTTACATTCCCTCCCTCCACCCTATGTTCCTCCTATGCCAGCTCCTATCTTTCCTTCCCCTCCTATGACCTACCCTTCTGCACCTTCCCCACCTCCCCCACCACTAGAGAAGAGAGAAGAGAGCAGGAGTGGTATGATAACTTGCTCACAAAGCACTCGATTACCACCTCTGTTGGCAGGAGAGAGAGGTAACTTTAATTCAGAACAGCGTGAGACTCTTCAGGAAGAAAGGGCAGAACCCTTTGATTCATTTCCCAGGGAGCAGGAACCCAGACCTAATAAGCCAGAAACCAATTGGATGAGACCACTGCGGGAAGTTCCCATGGGAGAGGGTCTCGGTTTCGTAAATGTGCCCCTGACCAGTACTGAAGTGTGTAACTTTAAGAAAGAACTGACCTCCCTGATAGAAGATCCCCAGGGATGTGCTGAACAGTTAGACCAATTTTTGGGACCATATATATATACAATATGGGGGTCTCGACATAGAATCCCCAGCAGGGGAACAATTGGTACTAACAGGTTTTGTTACCAACTCAGCCCCAGACATTAAGAGAAAATTACAAAAGACAGAAAATTGGCATGAGCAGGGAATAACTCAGCTTCTACAGATCACACAAAAAGCATTTGTCCAGACATCTGAGGATAAGCAGAAAGCAAAGGCTAACATTTTGATGCAAGCAGTTAAAGGAATAGTAGATGAGTAACAAAAAAAAAAAGGCAGGGACTGTGTGCCAGCTCCTGAATGTTGGGAGAAGTGCAGGGAGTGGGAGAGTAGAGACCAGAGATAATTTCATAAATCACGACTTCCCACTTCAGTCACTGACCAATATTGATTAAAATTCATGCTAAAAATTAAATGTCATAAATGATCGTTTTTCAATACTGTAGAATTAGCGAATTTAACTACCAGTTAATTCCAATTTATGAAATAAATTGTATTTAAAAGTGATTTTGCACAGGGAGTACCTGAGAGTTGAGTGATGTTATAACATTTGCAGGGAGAAATGTTTGCGCAAATAGGGTGAGTTCTATACATCTTAACTTTAAGTGTATGTGAGATAAAGAAAGGATCTGATGTGTAAAGTGGCTGGATCAGCCAGTTGAAGGGGGAGTGTGCATGTCCCTTTAAGTGCACTGTGGCACTTGAAATTGAGGCTTCAGGCTCTTGTCTTGCAGTTAGAGGTATGGAGCCCTATCAACACATTTAATACATTTCTTCTACACATTCAGCAGTCAAGGTCCGTGAGTTTAAAGATCACCCACCTCTGGAGAATAAAGATACCTCTGGGGATTCCTATGGGGATTCCTATAAGTTTAATCATTCATTTCTCTGGTGCATTTTCCTCTGGAGTGAAATTAATGCCTCAGCACAATTTCTCTGTATTGCCGCTGTTATTTAATTCATGATAACTTTCCCCCATTCATCAGGTTTATATTTAAATCCGGTAGTGAGGAAGTTACATTGTAAATAATCACGGAGGTAAACCCTGCGCAACTGGATTCAGCTTAATGGAGAAATAAACCTGCGAACTGGTCTATGGTGCTGTGTGAGTACTGCAATAGGTGGAATATGATTTAAATTGGTGGCATAGTTCAGAACAATTGGGTGCATAAGAATAATAATATCATTAAGAACTCACAGATCTTGTACCAGATGCTATTCAGTACATCTTGACTTAAGGACTGGAGAAATTGGCATGTTAGAATGAGATTGGCATGGCACCAATATTTCTTGATTCAATAATGACTCCACAAGCTCCAGGATTCATGCAGCAGAACTTTTAAGTGGAATATTATAGAAACTAGCCTGTACTTAAATTATTGTGTGTGCAATCTTCATAAGAACATCTTTTAACTTTTTTTTGGTGCCTGTTTTACAGACTGTTTTAAATAAGGCCAGCTCCTGTGAGCTGTGGCACAAGGCATTTTACTTAAGGCAGAACTAAAGGTTGAATATGTTTCAAGTTCTCTTGCAGGGGCTCTTGTGCTGCAATGTCTGTTATGTACTCACTCTAACAAATTGGAGGGTTGTGCCCCATACAGACAAGCAGCTCCAACTGCATTTTAATAAGGTCTAACATATTCAAAACCCATGCAAATATGGTTTGTGTTTCATTTTACAATTTTTACACTAACACAAAGGAAAGTCAGATTGTTACAAAGTGCCGTAATTTAACATTTTTTTTCGTTTCTTTAATGGTTTATTCAGTTATTGTTGTATTTTACTTGTCTTTTGATTATTCAGTTATTGTTGTATTTTATTGCAGTTTTCAATGAGCTTGACATTTATTGTGGTTTTATTCAGTTCTTATTGTATTTTATTGCAGTTTTCAATGAGCTTTACATTTATTGTGTTTTATTCAGTTCTTATTGTATTTTATTGCAGTTTTCAATGAGCTTTACATTTATTGTGTTTTATTCAGTTCTTATTGTATTTTATTGCAGTTTTCAATGAGCTTTACATTTATTGTGCTTTATTCAGTTCTTATTGCATTTTAATGCTGTTTTTAATGAGCTTTACATGTATTGTTCATTGTTGTTTACTAATTTCTTTGGAATATTGTTCGTTAATGTTTTAAGCCCCCCTGGAATAGGGGCAGCAGAGGTTACAATTGTGCTCCTTTAGAATGTAGACAGGGCATAGATTTAATGTATAGTCATAATGGGATATAAGGGATCCCAATACGGACCAGGGGAATTAAACAGCTTTAGTGGAGTACATCTAATTTGTATCTTAGCCTACACAGGTATTAAAGACAGGAGTTTTGAAGCGATAGCACAAAGGACATGGTGGGACAAAGACAGACAGAATGGTAGTCAGGATTGTACATGTAACAGAGAGAGAGAGAGTTAATACATATGCTAATGTACACAGACAGGCTGCAACTCACAAGTTCAATGATACATATGCTAATGTTAGCAGACAAGCTGCAACACACAGTTAAATCACAAGAAACAATCCCCCCCCAGCTTGGTCTCTTTTCATCACCCCGTGAAGGGGAGCACCAGTTTCCAACAACGTGAGCTGCTTGACACTTTAATATCAGGCTCCAAACAGCCTTCGGAGATCGGTGGCCCTAGGGTTCGGGGCTGAAGAGGACATCAGATACTAGCCACAATTCAACGGAACCGCCTGACTACTCGTTCGCTGCTGAAGGCAGCGTTTCTCAGAGACTGCTACTTGTTCGCTGCTGAAGGCAGCGTCTCTCACAGACTTCGTCAGGACAATGCTTACAAAAGTCGGGTGGTTAAAAGACACTGCTTCAATGTTTCAACGTGAATCTGCCCATGCCCATGTTCAGACGTGGCAACTTCGGACTGATGTGGGATGGACTAGACTCTTTACTGAGAACTGGAGCCTGATACTCACAACCCTAATAAGCAGCTGGACTCGCTACTCTGACCTTCATGGTGCTCCCCTACCTAAAGACTTTACACAGACATTACAATTCGGTTATTGACCAGCTGGGAAAAAAACTACACCTTACACTTGAAAGATCAGTGTTACTGATCTAAAAGAAAAGTGAGGAGGGGGGGGGGGGGGGGAATCAGTCACACTGACACTAGTAACCAAAGATCAGTAACACTGATCATGGTGAAAGATCAGTATTACTGATCTAAAAGAAAAGTGAGGATTGTGAGAGATGGGAAAATTGACCTAAAATTATGAACATGGAAGAAACTAAAGTTCATCAGTAAAATGGCTGTAACCAGTTCAAACAGGATAAGCTTGGGGCTTAGGATGCAGGAAAGCAGAGTCAGCACGATTAACATAAGAATCTTCTAGTCTTTGTGACAAGACCATAGGACTAAGATAAGGAATGGTAAGGTACAATAGAATGTAGGAAGTTGAGGTAGTCTGTATCAGATAAGGGTCTCCTAGCCCTGGACAGAAGTACCAAGTCATACATTTCTAATTAGCTAACCATACACAGATTTATACATATGAAATTAGCCAACCCTAGATAGAATGAGTCAACTCTGCATATCAAGAGACTGTAGCCCCGAGAATCAGGAAGGTGTGAATAAGGACAATGACATGAAGGGACACCGACAGGATACCCCCCCCTGGTTCTCCAAGTATACTGAAATTGCACGTAGGCAGGCAGGATTGCCTAATGCCAAACCTCTCCAGCAGGAGGCAGAAGAATGTAAGGGGGAGGGTATTCCTACACTGAAATCAACTGTATAAAAGTTGGGTGAGCCCCAGTGTGTGTGTGTATTCCCAGGGTAAGGGGAAGCACCCAACTTTGCATTGTTGTAGTAATAAATGTTCTTTGTTCTCAATTTTTGTCTCGAGCAATTTCTTTAAAGGTACTTTAATTCCTAACAAGAACCTTCCTGAGTAGTAACCATTTACCCTTCAAGCACCAAAGCCTGGTGAAGTTCATAAATGTTAAATTCTGTGCACAGTATAAGAATTGCCTGATACCAGTGAACTTGGGAGTGAGAAGTGAGATTGGACTGCGAATCAAAAAACTTTTCTGAACTTACACACATTACATACCCGTGCGCTTAGAATTAGAAGGAGGTTAAGTTAGGTTGTTAATAGTAACAAGTTAAAGTTTGATCCTGTTTTATTGTTTAAAGATCATTAAAAGCAACTTTTATTTAAGTAACCATTTTTCTTGGTGAATTTCTATTGCTGGTGGGTTTTGGGGTCCTCTGGGCTCATAATACTACCTTGTGAAGTCTTTGATAAGACCTTGCTAAAGACCATAAATACCACATCCACCTCTCTACCTCATCAATCCTTTTGATCACTTTTTCAAAAAAAATCAGATTTGTGAGTATCTTCCACACACAAAGCCGTACAGATAATCTTCGATCAGTCCCTGCCCATCTAAATGCTGATTGATTCTGCCCCTCCCATAACTTTCCTACTACTTACAACAGACTTGCAGATCTGTTCATGACCTTTTCAAATAAGGGCAGAACATTAAGCACTCTCCAGTCTTCAGGAACTTCACTCAAAGCTAAATGTGATGCAAATATTTCCACAAAGGCCTCTACAATTTCTTCCCTTACTTCCCACAAGGTCCAAAGATGCACCTGATTAGGCCCTGGGAATTAGTCTTCCTTAACGTGCTCCAAGGTTGCCAACACCGCCTCTTGGTACTTCATCCATGCTCGTTGCTCCAAGAAAAAGGTTCCAGCTAACAACCCTATCTAAACCCCTCAATTTTATACCTCTATTTAGTCACCTCTTGTTCTTTGTCACTAAAGAAATAGCCTAGCTTTGTCAACCTTGTTATTGTTCCACAAATCTTGAAAGCCAGGAGTGTGGGTTACAGCAGAGCCAAATCAAGCTTACATACATTTCCAATCAGGACCTTAGGACAGTGACAAGAAACTGAATTTCTAAATGATTCCCCCCCACCCCCCCTGTCCAAAACACCCAAATCAATGTGCTGTAGTCTCAAAAGAAATTAACAACTTTAAAATCCAAAGATTAAAATTTGGTAAGTTTTTTTGTATTTGGTAAGTTTTTTTTATTTCATTATTTCAAAACAAGTTCAAATCATCTTCCAAGCATAGATTATTACCAGTTAATGTAATTGTTTCACAGTCACCAACCCACTCATGTTCCCCAAAACAACTACCCCAATTCCATCCATGCTCCCAGTTTCACATGTTCACTTCAATCGCTTCCATCTTCTTTCCATTGTCAATAGACAATAGGAGCTGGAGCAGGCCGTTTGGCCCGTCGAGCCAGCACCGCCATTTTACAGATCATGGCTGATCACTACCGTCAGTACCCCTTTCCAGCTTTATCCCCATAACCCTTAACTCCTTTGGTTGTTTTATAAAGTACCACACATTCTTTTAAATGAAAGATACTTTTGGCTAGAGGTGGAGGGTTGACTACTGCTGGATCAGTGTCCAAACAGCTCCCAATTATAGCATCCATAGCAGCTCAGATTTTCCAGTTATTTCCTATCCCTTTAACAATCAAGTCACTTCTTCCAAAACAGCGAAGTTCCACACCTTAACCGTGCTGTCTATTTTGTGCTTTCTTGCCTGAATTCCTCCCAATATGTTCAGTCAGAGGACCATTTTCCAGACAAGCAGTAGCAACAATCACCCTCATGCCCTGCTACTTTTCCCTCAAGGTCTAACTTTATATTGTAGTTTGTGACTGGGTATAAAACAGATTTTTGGTGGTGATTTGAAGTAACAGAAATGGCTGACAAGGGAAATGCAGTCGATGAGTTCTACACAAACTTCCAAAAGGCATTTGATAAAATGTCATCAAGATTGAAACAAATTAATAAAAGCATCTTGAGCAAAATGGATAGAAAATTGACTAAACAGGGAACTGATTGTAGCAGCGAAAGGTTATTTTTGGACTAGTGTACAGTGGGGTTCCTCAAGTGTCTTTACTGGTCCTCAGCTTTTATTGATATATATTAATGATGGGTCATGGGCGTACAGGACAATTTCCAAATTTGAAGAGGACTTGAAACTTGGAGATGAAGTGAACAATGAGAAGGATAGTACGAAATCTTGGTAGGATGAAATGAGCTGAGAGGGAACAGATGAAATTTAATCCAGAGAAATGTGACATTTTACTTTGTGGTAGGAAGATTAAGCAATATAAAAATTAACCATCGTTGGGATGAGAGTAGAAATCAGAGACCCAGAGGAACTGCAAGCTGTCTCAGTAAGAACAATCAGCTCCAGAGAGCAGGAATGAAGCAGGGTCTCTGGTGTTACAGCTCTACTCAATTTGGGCCGATGTATGCACATCTTGTTTAAAGTGGCAGGGACTGTTGAGAAAGTGATTAAAGATTATCATAGAACAATACAGCACAGTACAGGCCCTTCAGCCCTTGATGTTGTGCTGTCCAGTACATACTTTCCCATTTAAAAAAGTACTCATCTCTACCCAATAACCCTCTATTTTCTCTCATCCACATGTCCATTTAAGAGTCTCTTAAATGCTTCCAATGTTTCAGCTTCCATCACCATCCCTGGCAAGGCATTCCAGGCACCCACAACTCTTTAAAAAAAAACTTGCCTCTCAAGTCTCCCCTAAACTTACCTCCCTTAACTTTGTACATATGTCCTCTGGTGTTTACTGATCCTGGCCTAGGAAACAGATGCTGGCTGTCCACAATCCATGCCTCTCATAATCTTGTATGCCTCTATCAACTTTCATCCTTCTGCGCTCCAAAGTGAAAAGTACCAGCTCTACTAACCTTGTCTCGTAAGACTGGTTTCCCAATCCAGGCATCATCCTGGTAAATCTCCTCTGCACCTTCTCCATAGCTTCCACCTCTTTCCTATAATGAAGTGACCAGAACTGAACACAACACGTTAAGTGTGGTCTTACAAAAGATGACATGACCTCTCTACTCCTGAATTCAATCCCCCTAATAATGAATCCTATAATCCTTTAGGCCTTCTTAACTATCCTATCAACCTGTGCAGCTACTTTGAGGGATGTATATATAGATTTGTACCCCAAGGTCCTTCTGTTCAACCACACTCTTAAGTATCTGTCCATTAACCCTGTACTCAGCCTTCTGGTTAGATGGATTGAAATCCATCTGCCACTTTTCTACCCAATTCTGCATCCTGTCTATATCCTCTTTTAACCTTCGACAACCTTCAGCTCCATCCACAAATCTTCCAACCTTTGTATCATCCACAAACTTACTGACCCATCCATCCACCTCTTAATCCAGGTCTCTGCGGCACTCCACTAGTCACTGACCTCCAGGCAGAATACTTTCCTTCCACTTCTACTCTCTGCTTTATTCCAACAAGCCAAGTTTTTAATCCATAAAGCTAATTTTCCACTGATCCTGTGATTCATGACTTTCTGGATGAGTCTCTCATGGGGACTCATGGGTTGTCAAATGCCTTGCTAAAATTCATGCTCTACCATCACCAATTTCTTGTGTTACCTCTTCAAAAAACTCAATTAGACTCATGAGGCATATCCTTCCCTTCACAAAGCCATGTTGACTATCCTTGAATAGACTGGACTTTTCCAAATGCTCATAGATCCTCTCCTTAAGAATCCTCTCCTTTAGTTACACACCACAAAAGATGGGCACAGAAGCACAGGGAACAAAATCAAGTAACACATGATGAATTTTTATAAAACACGAGCTTGGCCACATCTAGTGTTGTATCCAACACTAGGTACCAACAATATTTTAAAAAAAACAATTGAAGCCTTTGAAGATGGCACAGAGAAAAAAAACTCCAAATGATTCCCAGGATGACTTAGATTAATTATGTGGATAGAATAAAATTGATCCACCACAGAAATGAGAATGGGATTAGTTTCTTGCACCAAACCAAACTCGGGGGGGGGGGAAAAGAAAAATCAGGAAATACTGTCAAAGGATCTTCAACACAAAATAGTAACTCAATGTCTCTTTCCAGATGTTGCCTAATCTGCTGAGTGTTTCCAGCATTGTTTTTATTTCATATTTTCAACATTGTAATGTTCTATTTGCTTTCTAGTAATCCTTAAATGAACTTGTGTAGATAAGTAGTGTTAGCATGGACATGGTAGGCCAAAGGGTCTGTTTCTGTGAAGTATAAAGTGATGACCCTTACAACTCTATTTACGAGCTGCCAGACTGCTTAATCTTCACGTGCTTCTATATCTGCCTATACACACATACCTCAAATTAGAGCCAGAGGAGGAATTAGTTCAGAGATAGAGAAGGACAAAAAATAATGTGATCCATCTCTGACACTTACCTTCCTGACCTAGCCATGTCCAACTCCATATCCAATTCCAGAAATTGGCCAATGACAAACATCCATTGAAAACTTAAAAATACCTCAAGATGGCTATAAATATTTTTGAATATATATGGAACACTTCTTTGCATTTTACATGCTCATTTCCTGCACCTATGCTCAGACTTCTCTTTGACAGATCAAGGAGTGTGTTCCATTGGTTCTGTCCATCAACCCCACTAGCTTCTACATTCATCAAATCACTGTTCAGGTATCTATCTGTCAGCTCGAATAAAGTTTCATCACCAGATACTTATTTCCCCTCCCTCGTGCTTACACTCTTCCGAAGGGATAGTTTCTCTTGCAACTCACTGGCCCACTCTTCTGTCCCCTTCTATTATTACTCTATCCAAGAATTTTTCCCCCTGTACCACCATCAAGGGACCAAACTGTCTTTTCAGGTAAGGCATCAATTCACTTGTACTTCTTCCAATCTAGTGGAATGCACAATTGGCATTCTCCACATTGTAGACACCAAATGCAAAGTGGGTGATTGTTTTGCAGATCACCCAACTTTATCTGCACAAGTGACCTTGAGCTTCCAGTTACACTTCTCTGCCTGTTTCAACAATGACAACACAAGTTCACAGATTAACACCTGAATGTTGCAGTCTGCAGGACACAAGATAAAGTTTCCACTGTTAGAAACATTGTTCTTTCTTTCTGTTTATATCAAGATTAGCTATTTTCACTGGTCATTCCTCTCTATCCCTTTTCTTTCATTTGTATATTGCCCCACTAGACCAGCCTACTAAACTTCACAAGGTTACCTATTTCCAATCATTTCAACCTATTGCAGACAAAACTTTTGTTCAACTGCCTTCTCCTATCTTATCTGCTACCTATTCTCAGCTCTGATAAATCATCTTCAGCCTGAAACATTTACTGTTTCTCTTTACACAGATTTCAAATTTTGACATACATCACAGTAATAGGCCCTTCCCGCCCATAATCCCAATTACACCCAATGTACAAACTCCTTACAGACAGCACTGGATTCAACTCCAGGTCACTGGTGCTGTAACAGCGTGGCGTTAACGCTATGCTATCTGATCTGCTGTTACTCCAGCATTTTCTATTTTTATTTAAATTTTAACCAACAAAGCACATTTAATCAAATTAAGCATTCATCCTACTAAGCTGTTTATAGGAAGGCATTACATACCTGAGAAGATCCTTATTTAACTGCGAAGCCAAAGTTTCCTTCAATATTTGTCTTTCACTTCTAACTCTGTCTTGGAAACCTTTGCTGTTTTCCAGATTTGGAACTCTAAGCACAATTCCTCCATTCGACGTTGCCATTTCTAGGGTTCTTGATTGCAGTTTATTCTTATTTATCTCATGGTAACTGTGAGAGATGAGTAAAACTAATATGAAAATATGAAAGATGAAGAAAGCTAGTATGGATATATGTGTAATTAATAAAGCCAGTATGAATAGGATAGGGATAGATAATAGAATGTAGGAAGTAAAGTTAGTCTGAATAAGATAAGGGTCTTCTAGCCTTAGAGAGGGTCAGCAAGTTCTGCATATGTAATTAGTAAGCCTTAGACAGAATTAGCAAATTCTGCATATAAGAGTTAGTAAGCCCTGAGGGTTGGGAAGGTGTGAATAAGGACAATGACATGATGGGACACAGACAGGATACCCCCTGGTCCTCCAAGTTCACAGAAACAGCACGTAGGCAGACAGGATTGCCTAATGCCAAACTTATCCAGGAGGCAGAAGAATGTTGGGGGGGGGGGGGGGGAGGGTACCTCTACACTGAAATGAACTGTATTGGCTGAGACCCAGTATGTGTGTGTATTCCCAGGGTAAGGGGAAGCACCCAACTTTGCATTGTTGTATAATAAATGTTCTTTGTTCTCAATTTTTGTCTGAGCAAATTCTGTGAAGGTACTTCTGTTTCTCACAATACCATCTATTGAAAAAAAATGAAATTAACCAGTTAGGATGAATGCTCTATTGACCTCAACGCGAAACACCAGGATGTATTTGAGAGCTGCAAACATCTATGTAGACAAAGCTAATTTAAAACTCCAGACCCCAGACACAAAACAGGTTTGCATTCAAGGATGGAGTGAATTACCAAAGTCTGCCGACACAGGGATTAGGACAAATAAAACACACAATGCTGGAGAAACTCAGCAGGTCACACAGTGTACTTTATATGTAATCATCCTTTTGGGCTGGAGTGTTGCTTCAATTAGAAAGTGTTTGGGGCCTCGAATGGTGATGAGGAAGGAGGTGTGGATGCAGGTTTGGCATTTCCTGTAGTCACAGGGTTAGGTACTAAGGGGTTAATTATTGGGAAGGGATGAGAGTCACAAAGAGAGTAGTGCCTATAGAAGACAAAGCAAAGAGAAGGGGAAGATGGGTCTGGTAGTGGGGTCATGTTGTAGGTGACGGAAATTGTAGAGGATAATATTTTGGATGTAGAGGTTCCAAGAACTAATTTCTGGAATCCAGCTGACATATGACATCAGAAATCCTGGCAACTTTCCACAGATGTGTGGAGGAAAGTGTACTGACTGGCAGCATCATGGTCTGGTATGGGGACTCCAATACCTCCCTTCTCTTACCCCCTACACTAGCACAAAGCCCTGCAAAATATAGTGGATAGCCTAGGACATCACAGACAAAACCTTCCCTACCATCAAGAACACCTATGGGGAACAATGCCATCAGGGAGCAGCAATCATTAAAGATCACCACACTGTTCTCGCCGATTCCATCAGGAAAGAGATATAGATGCCTCAATTTTCACACCACCAAGTTCCACAATCAGATTTCTCAACAATAAACTCAATCAGGGACTCATTTAAGAGCTCTTTTGCTCTTTACTTTTTTCCTCCTCTGTATTGCAGTTTGTTTCTATTTCTTTATTTGTTTACAGGTGTACAGTTTTTTTTGCACTACCAATAAGTGGTAATTCTGCCACGCCTACAGGAAAAAGAATCTCAGAGTTGTATGTGATGTTATGTATGTACTCTGTGTTGGAATCTAGGGGTTAAAACATTATGAAATAAATGATTAATTAATAAGTGTATATTTACTGCATGGTTCAGGGGAAAAGAGGAATGTGATTAAGTGGCAATCACAGCATGGAGCAAAGTTGGCTGAGCAAAATTCTCTGCTCCCAAATACAGGGAGAGGAAATGCATAAAACGAGATAGGAGGAATGCTCAAACTGAAGGAGGTGGTGAGTAGCACAGGAGACACAGGCCAGAGCAGAACAAAGAATGGCCTGCAAGAAACAAAGGGAATGGAAAACCAGTCTAGGAGGAAGATTAAGGCAGGAGGAGGTGTTAAAGAGAACAGCAGAAATTGGCCAGACAGGGACAGAATGGTGATTAGAAATATCTGGGGATGAATTAATTTCTGATCCAATCAACAGGATAGTCTGGCTTGGAGGATTAAGATGGGAGTGCTACACCCCAGATATCTGCAAAAACAGGAGATGACTTGTGATAACCCTTATGCAAAAAGATCTAGCAAAGGAAGCCAACTTTTGTTCTGTATGATAATGAAATCTAGCAAAGGAAGCCAACTTTTGTTCTGTATGATAATGAAATCTAGCAAAGGAAGCCAACTTTTGTTCTGTATGATAATGAAATCTAGCAAAGGAAGCCAACTTTTGTTCTGTATGATAATGAAATCTAGCAAAGGAAGCCAACTTTTGTTCTGTATGATAAGGTTGATCTATATAAACTGAGCCAACTGGACAATAGGGGTCAGTCTTGGGGAATAGCTCACTGTGCAGGTGACCCATGAACTAACGACTGACCCAGAGCTCTGTTAAGTTTTATTCTTGTGCTGTGTAATAAACTGACTGTTGAACCGAATACCTTCTCCTATCACTTCATTCAAAGAACACGCTGGACTCAGACCACACATAGACTAAATTAAGAGCAAGGTAAAGCCAGAGTCCGACATCTGACAATAAATCTGAAGAATAGGCAGGCAGACGATGAAGAAGTTTATTCATGATTTTTTCATATAGTGGAACACGCAAGGCCCATCCTATTTTCTACGTTTCTCTTTGAGTTAAAGTTCTAACACAATGTGTCCCTCTAACCCTCTGCCTCCCTTCCTCCAGCCTTTTCTTCCTTCTCCTATCAGGGAGCTATCTTCATTAGTCCTTTGCACTCTTACACACCCATCCCCCCCCAAAAAAAATCACTTTTCAGCTTCTTCCTCTTCTACCCACCAGTTACCTATTAGCCTGTGCTCCCTCCGCCCCCCCCCCCATCTTTTTATTTGACCTCTCCTGAAGAAGGGCTCAGGCCTAAAAGGTCGACTGCCTTTTACTTCCTATGGATGCTGCATGGCCTACTTTTGTGTACTGCACAAAAGCCTAGCATCTGTAGTTTTACTGGTAGTTATTTATATCTTTATGTCCTGTATTATTTCTTCATATTATTTTCAAATTGCTAGCAAATTGTCATAAATGGCAATTTAGTGATTTAAAATATATACACACATATTATCAATATAAATTCTAATCAATAGGCACAAAATATTAACTGAAGTGGCTGTATTTATATGCCAGCATTCTGCCCTAACCCTAAACCACATTATATTGCAACAATGCTTTCTAAACATTGCATTTTTCCATCATATCCATTTAATATTAACAAACAAGCAACTTAAAATCAGAGTTGCTTGCATCTGATATTTATTTTAAATGAAGTATCTGTGATATTATTTCTTCTTTCTTTCTTTGGCTTGGCTTCGCGGACGAAGATTTATGGAGGGGGTAAATGTTCACGTCAGCTGCAGGCTCGTTTGTGGCTGACAAGTCCGATGCGGGACAGGCGGACACGGTTGCAAGGGAAAATTATTGTTAAACAACTATCAGGAGATTTAATAAGAGGGTAGACTTTTCATGAACATCCTAATTAAGGAAATGAAGCAACTTGTACCACTGATATTCTGAGGATGCCTCATAGCAATTTCTTGCTAACTATGTTTTTTTGGAGTGCAATTACTATTTTTTTGGTGGAAGCATGGCAGCAAATTTCCACAAAGATCTCACAAAGCAACAATGAGGTACAAATTAACAATTTTTTTTAAAAAAGATAGAATTTGCGAGATTTTACAGGTCTGAAGAATGTCGGAGGTCTCGGCATTGGTTGTTCATATATGAACAACAAAAACTCCTTTCGTTAAGCGAGTTTAAGCAGCACAAGGAGGGAGGTAATTAAAAAGGCGGGACTTAGCCCATTGTTCATGTGCAGTTAAATTTAGACTGCAGGCATTCCGGGAAATTTACTAGATTGTGGAGGAAAAATATCAGAACAAGAATGAGTCCTTATTCCTGATATTATATTGAGAATAATTTGATGGAACGCAGTAGTTGTGTAAAAAAAAAACAAGTGTTGAAGAGACTTGTCAAAGACAGAGATAACTTCTCCATTAATTTTCAAATAACTCCCTAAGATCCTTTGCATTTATCAGAAATCCAAGACAGAGCCTTGGTTTAGTGGAGTCTGACAGCAGTCTTCCTTCAGTACCAGGTTAAATGTACCAGAGCCATGGATCACATCATTACAAAATGCAACAGAGCTTTCCATACATGGCTGTACATTATTGACAATAGTGCAGCAATTTAAAACTATTACATTATGAGACACCACATTTGTAATCAGTGACAACCTCTGTATTATAATGGATAATCAAGAAAGTGAGTAACAGAAAATTCAATATTCTAGGAAATGCGTAAAGGACATTGATGGGAAACAAAATTGAATTATGGGGCATTATTGAGACAACTAACCTGAAAAATGAATCTTGATAGACTTTTATCAACCACAGAACTGCTTTTAATCTGCACAAACTCCCTAGTTTATTATGTGCCAGCTGCAGCTTGGTTTGGAGATTTCTCAAGTCTCAATCCAGAGACAGGCAGACCAGAAGGCGCGCTGGACTGTCTGTCCAAAGTCCCGTGTTTCAATTAAATACAAATCGAAGGCTTTAAATTAATGGACAGGGTGAAAAGGAATTCAAACATTTATAATGCACAAGGTCATACAGCCCAACTCATCTGCACCATTGAGCCCCAAGCCTAATTCCACATGCAACACCAGTCTATAAACCTGCAGGTCACAGATCTTCAGATGAACATTCATGTACTTTTTAAAAACACATGGTTCAGGAGATTCGCCTTCATTTGATGTAATATTTTTCTGCTAATTAAATCCATGTCCCCATGTTTTGGACCCCTCCACTAAGAGGAACAGGTCCAATCTATAAAATTACACAGTTCAATACATCACCCCTCAGCCACAAATAAAATAGCACTTAAGAATCTCAACATATTTACTCTGCACCCTCTCCAGTGCAATTAAATCTTCCCTCGACATGTCATGTGTTGGCCAGTGCACAATATGCAAGCTGCAGGCTACCTGGCATTTTATGTCTTTGAGATTAATCATCCTGTTGTCTCCTGCAACTCAAATGTTACTCCACAATGACATGCATCTCCTGATTTGTCAAACTCACCATCCTTCAAATCACTCTTCTCCATACCCAATTCCAGTGCCATTTGGACATTCCTCACGTTCCACCTTGCCGAGTCAAGCTCTCCCCTCAGCCAGTATTTCTATCAAATGGCAGAGAAAACAGCTTGAGGTTTAAACCATGGCCACTTGAAGGGAACAAAGAGCCTTTGGACCCCCACTGACAAAAGCCCACCAGCCTCAGAAGCATAGCAATACTGTCCTGTACTTCTTGCCCATTCACCGTTGCTCTTTGGATCTACCTTAATGAATACTCCCAAGTCGACTGTCACTCCTCGTCAGAGGCCCTGCTGAAGTTCAGGTCGCCCCTTCCTGAAAAGAGGTGCGTGAATTGACAGGGAGCGAGTGGAAATGAAAGCAGGTGCTCATTTACCATGACCTCCGGTGGAAGTCCCGTGGATCCCAGTAGAGTTGGCAGCGCCCCGTTCACTGGCCCTCTCCCCCCTCCCTCTCCCCCCCACCCCCTCACCCCCCCCTCACCCTCCCCCCTCACCCCCCCCTCACCCTCCCCCCTCACCCCCCCCTCACCCTCCCCCCACCCCCGGGCTCCAGCCGAGCCGAGACAGGCCAGTGTGCCCTGGGGGAAAGACGATGGCTGGATCAGCCCCTCGAGTGTGGCGCCCAACGTGGCCGGGCTGGGGGGGGGGAGGGGGGTGCGTGGGGGGGTGAAGGAGGAGGAGCGGGAGCACAACGTTTATCCCCGCTCCGCTGCCACCGTAGCTCAGTTCACATCAGCCGCCTTAAATCCCACCTCCGGCGACGGACGAACCTCAACCCGCCTGCGTAATCCCGGGCGCCGTGACGTCACAATTCGCGAACCTCAACCCGCCTGCGCAATCCCGGGCGCCGTGACGTCACAATTCGCGAACCTCAACCCGCCTGCGCAATCCCGGGCGCCGTGACGTCTCCATTCGCGCCGCAGGCGTGACGTCACAGCGCAGGCCTCCTGGTGGTCGTCAACCCTGCCGCGTGACGTCACCGAGGTGCAGCATCAATGAGGTTGCTTTGTTGGTTACCCCTCCTTTGACAGACCTATCAGACCAACCAAAAATCAGCAGATGATATTGGAAACCCCAAGGCTGCTTCTCAATATTCCTTTCTCGTCATGTCGTAAAAACAGTGCAACGTGACATGGAATTTGTTCTCGTCTGCCAGAAAGCAGACAGATTGGCCATCGGCAGAAATTGCCTGAACCGCCTTTTACAGTCAGGAAAAAACAGAAGCAAAGGAGAGTCCCCTCAGAGTCACCGAGTGCCTGTGGATTCCCCTCCACACTGAGTCCAGACGAAATCATCAGTTGCCCAAGTTCCAGATCCGATCCTCCAACGCGATCAGGAAACCTTCAATGCCCTCGGAACCCTCTCGCATCTCCGTTCCAGTATCTGGTATCCCTTCAGCCAGTCTTGAGCTAGTCTCCAGCAGTCCGCCGCCTGGCGTGAATCCCTCGACCACAGTAACCAGCAGCCCACAGCGGGCCTGTGTTCCTTGGCGCACTTCGATATGCCACTGAATATCTAACAGTACCCTGTCCAATATAATCCCATTTTTCATGACAAAGCATCAATAAACCTGTAGAATGCAGAAAATAAAGATAGGTGAATGAAAATTGAGTAGGTCAGATGTGTTAATCCAAAAGAATGAACAAGAAGGGATATGTGGAAGATAGTTCATGCAGAGAGGTTGACACTAACTCCAACATAGTTCTTCAGCCACTGGACCCCTCAGTGGTCTGCTGCCACGTTCACCAGCTCGTGCGTCACCTCCTCTGCTTTTCCTTCTCAAATGGGACGGAGGGGGGAATGTTGTTCTCCCAGTTTTCCGGTGCCCTGAGGCAGTCATCTGCTTCCCTGGAGTCTTCAACCCCTCATGGCTGCTGCTGGTCAGAGGTATGTTAAAGAGGCGCCACAGCAGTCTCTGTCAAAGGTTACATCAAAACACCCTGGATGGCCTCAACCTTCCAGTCCAAGAGGAAAGATTTGGCTCTCTCACCAAAATTAACTCTTGGAGTATTGTTTCACAGACTTTATTTCACATGATATATATCATGGTGTGAAGGCAACAGTCTCCACTGCTATTCAAATCAGAATTCTACTACTACAAGCACTTATTCAGAGACAAACAAGCTTTTCCAGAAATTATGATCACATCAAGGAATAAAACCATTTCAAACTATATCTAGACAACCTTCACAATCTTAGTTTTGTCTAATTGTAAGAAAACTACTTCATTACAGCCACTGTTTGCATCCTTGACTACAGTTAAAGCTACAAATTAGTTTCCAAATATTATGTCTTGCTGAATACAGATAGTCAGGTTCAGGCGCTGAATTAAAATGGGCTGTTTGCCAACTATGTTGGAGTGAGTGTCAACCTCTCTGCATGAACTATCTTCCATATATCCCTTCTTGTTCATTCTTTGGATTAACACATCTGACCTACTCAATTTTCATTCACCTATCTTTATTTTCTGCATTCTACAGGTTTATTGATGCTTTGTCATGAAAAATGGGATTATAATGGACAGGGTATGGGAGTACTGTTAGATATTCCTCTTCATCCCAACAATCCTCTTCTCCCTCATTTGAGTCAGGGTACATTACCATTTCCTTTTGGGCCTAGACAATTGTTGAAGCAAGGTTGTTAGTAGTCATCATAATGTAATTAATTAACACTGGACCACAAATTTTTTTTCAAAAGGTTTGCTTCCTGAAAAAAATTGGGGATTATGACAGACAACTTCAAGCTGAACACAAAGATAATTTCAAATTTGCTATGCCATGAAGGAAGTTGGGAGAAACATTAAATTAATTTACATGTTTAATTGCAAAATGATACTGACTCAACTGATCTAAAATATTTTTCTGTTGATTTTTATTTGTACTCAGCACCTGTTGCCTCTTGTGTCAGAGACCAACATTGATGGATTTCGGTTGCCCTGGCACTGCTTTTCCATGGCTGTAATGTCCTGGTGATCACTGACTGCACCAAGATCAGGAGGAAAGAACTCCAAAGTGCGATGCAGAAAATGAATTTTCCATGACATGTTTCACCTCATGGTTCTGTATGCTTGAAGCATGTTGTCAATCAGCTGGATGCAGTTTGGTGCTATGTAGTTGCCAAGAAAATTCTCAACAACGTCTTTAAGTGCCTTCCGTGCTATTTGCTCCAGCCTCACTGGCAGATCTTCAAACCGCCTGTCATGGATAATGTGTCTGATTTTTAGGCCAACAAAATTGCTTTCCTTTATCTTGGCACCAGTTATTCTTGGAAACATGTGACTTAAATAGGTCAGGACGGCACTGGCATTGGTATAGGGTAGTCAGTGTAGAGAGAGTGCAAGTGATCCCCCTGACCTCTAGAGGGAATTAGAGACTAGTTTGTGGCATCTTCGGTTGGATTCAAGATGGATGCCTTCACGTGGTCTTGAGTCTATATCTAATAAGGTATAGTTGTTTTAAAAGAATCCAAGTTTCTTTATTACAATAAAAAGAAACATCACATGGTACTAGGAGTGGAAAAAAACACCAGGAGTGTGCAGAGTGAGAATCAGTCAATAGCAGCAGAGAAATGGAAAGTGGGAAGGCCCCTGAAACTATAAATTGAACTAGAAAGGTGGACCACAAGTGAAGGTTGTTCAAACAGTGATTCATGCTGTACCTGCAAGCCATTGGACTCGATAGCCAACCTGATGCATGGAAGATTGCACTCCTACTTACTGTGGCAGGACCTAAGCAATAGAGGTTTTCCACACATTTGTTTTTGCTGAGGTATAAAACCAGGGCAAGTTCAACAAGGCTATTGAGATGCTTGATGAACATTATTCACCAAAAAAAACCACGAAATGTTTGAGAGGTACGTGTTTTGCTCAGACACGCATCTGCAGGGAGAGAGCTTTGATACTTTTTTAATGGACTTGAAATTAAAAGCAAGAACATGTAATTTTTCGATTGCTGCAAGATTCAAATTGTGTTCAGAATTATTGATAAGAAAGTGAGAGAGAGGTGGCTGTGAGAGACAGAGCGTACCTTAGCTGGAGCTGTGAAGCTATGCCACGCCAGTGGATTAGCTCTGCAACACGTGAAAAAGTTTAGTGAGAGAGCAAAAACCAGTGAAAATGAAGGCATAGCCATAGTAGCTGCAGTGTGTTCACATATATAAACAAAAAAACGAGATACAGAAAACAACAAAAAGATGGAGAGACATTAAATTGCAAACGATGTAGCACTCAACATGCACTAAAACAAGGCCCAGCTAATGGAAAAGTCTGTAATAAGTACAAAGGGCAGAATCATTATTCAAAGCAATGTTTTTCCAAAGGGAAACAAAACACACCATAGAAAATACTGGTCTCAGTGACACATTTTTCATTGGACATGGTAGTGCAGGAAGATTATAAACCAACAGACACTGAACAGCCAAGCATGAACAAGGTCGAGCAGATTAAGTGGACTGTGTCATTACATTGAAATAGAATAAATATTCCTTTCAAATTGGACACAGGGGCAAAGGTCACTTTGATCCATGAGTGCGGCATCAGGGCAATGAAGATAAAGTCATCCATCCATGGAAATCCTGTACAGCTCAAAGCCGACAATGGACAGAGCATTGACATGAAATGCACATGTAAACGCAAGCTGAAAGTTAAAGATAAAGAGCACCATCTCAGGATCATTGTAGTCCCAGAAGGACATGAATCACTGCTGGATGACAAGCCATATGAAAACTTAAGGCTAGTCAAGAGGGTGTACACACCAGGGAAACTTATTGTGTTAGCTGATGTATTATCCAGGGCAATGAACCAGAGTGAGCTATGTGAATCTGACCACTGAATCTCTTCTCGTATCTGACATGAAATCTAAGGAGATCGCAGAGGAACCAGAAAAGGACACAGTTCTACAGAAGGTCATCAAGAATCAAGGATGGCCTAGAGATGAAAGTCTGCCATACTAAAACCTCAGATCTGAGCTGAGTGTTGTCAATGGGTTTCTACTTAGACAGAGGAGAATTATCATTCCTCAAACACTGTGCCAAACAAAACTGAAAAAGGTGCTTGAGGGGCATCTTGGAATGGAAAAATACAAGAGGAGGGTCAGAACCACTGTTTATTGGCCAGGGATAAATGCTAACATTGACAGGATGGTCTCAACCTGTGAGACCTGTTTGAAACATCATGCAAAACAGGCAAAGGAACCCATAATAATAACTGACTTACCAGCAGAAAGTTGGGACTGATCTGTTCCACATGGATGAAACTAATTACTTGCTGGTTATTGACTATCTATCGAACTATCTGGAGACTGCGCTGCTTCCTAACATGTCTTCTGCTTGTGTGATCAAATATATGAAATTGATCTTTGCAAGACATGGGAATTCCTCAAATTGTCTATAGTGACAATGGACCATGCAACAGTTGTAGAGAATTCCAGAACTTTGCAGAAGAGTATGATTTTCAACATGTGACTTCAAGTCGTCTGCATCCACAGCCAAATGATAAAGCAGAAAAAGGAGTTCACATAGTTAAACAGTTGCTCAAGAAAGCACCGAACAGTGGCTCAGATCCGTATCGAGCTCTATTGAGTGACAGAGCTTCACCACTTGAATATGGCATGTCACCCGCTGAGCTTCTGATGGGACGTAGACTCCGCACCACACTTCCCTACTCTGCAGACCCAAACAAGATCAGAGATGTTGAAGATGTTGAATGAAACAAAAGCATCTGCAAAGAAGACAAAAAGCAAACTATGACAAGTCAACAAGAAGCTTAGGGTCACTGGTACAACATGACACAGTGAGACACAGAGATTCCAGCACTTGATCTACCATTCTGGAGGAAGTAAATCCCAGATCCTACATGGTCGGAATGGAGGATGGTCAAATACTGAGGAGGAATCAAAAGAGCCTGCTGAATGCAAGAGACACTGCAGGAACAGACAAATGCAGAAGATCCAGCCTGCTCAGCAACAGAGGAAACACCACCAGTGCTAGACAGTAGTGGACCAGCGGAGCCGACACAAGCACGTGTGCTACAAAGATCGACATGTGTTTTCAAAGAACTTGACAGACTGAATCTCTAAAAGAAAAAGAGCTGCACACTTAAAATGTTTGTTCTGGTAATGTGTTTACATTTATGTTGAACATTAAATCGAAATGAATACATTATTAGTGTGTCATGTTGGTAGATTAAACATCTCAAGGAAAGGGGATCACTAGAGGGAGTCAGAGACTAGTTTGTTGCAGCTTTGGTTGGTTTTAAGACGGATGCCTCCACATATTGTGTACTTTAGCTCATAAAGTATAGTTGTTTTAAAAGAACCCAAGTTATTTTATTACAATAAAAAGAAACATCGCAGTCAGTTGTCGGCTTCCCCACCCACACATATCCTTCTTGGTCAGTGAGGGAAAAAAATGGAGTAGGATGGGCTTAACAGATGTTCCTGCTGCATCGCAAATCATTCAATCATAAGTACCACATTCACAGCTGCAAAAGGTGGCCGGATCATCAGGGCAATATATGGGGTAGAGTTTTCTATCAATTTTACTGGCAATCGTTCAGTTGCACTTGTATCCCTAGTCGCTCTGGCCTGTAAAATATTTTTGAAGCCGTCACAACTTCCAAGCAGTTGATGTGGGGCTTTGCATCCTCATACACCTAAGTGGAGGAATGTGTATATACCACACCAGTCTTTCGAGACTCCTATCAAGTGGAAAAGGTGACCTAAGTCAGGGTCAGTAGAGGCCAGTTGGTAAAACTCATTTGTAACAGACTGGTAGGGGTGACCTGGGAGCTGACAACAGAACAGCACAGGCACGCAAGCTAGCTTTTCAGTAGTTAATAAACCTGCAAGTTAATATGCACCACTCTGGGGTCACTCCAGAAACATCCGTTGGGTGGTCCAATAAACTGTGGCTCCCAAATTCACAAAATTTGCTTACCTATCAAGGGAACAGATGTCATTTGAGATATAAAGGAGGAGTCCTGAGACACGATTCCTGTTAAATTAACAGATACAGGAGCAGATAATGGCTCTACCATAGGGATACTATGAAAA
The DNA here is from genome assembly GCF_036971445.1 of Narcine bancroftii. Classification (NCBI taxonomy): domain Eukaryota; kingdom Metazoa; phylum Chordata; class Chondrichthyes; order Torpediniformes; family Narcinidae; genus Narcine; species Narcine bancroftii. Next base: position 140,122,412 of record NC_091473.1, on the reverse strand, counting down.
ACTGTGGGGAAAAAAAGGCCAGCATGGTTAGCGTAACAGTTGGGGCAATGCTGTTACAGCACCAACGACCAGGTTTCAAATCTGATGCTCTCTGTAAGGAGTTTGTACATTCTCCCTATGTCTCTGTGGGTTTACCCCGGGTTTTCCGGTTCCCTCCCACTGTTCAAAACATACCAGAGTTGTAGGTTAATTGGGTGTAATTGGGAAGCCCCAGCTCATGGTCCAAAAGGGCTTGTTCCTGTGCTGTATGTCTAAATTTTTAAAAAATATAAGCAATACTAATTGTACTAACATTAACATTAACAGGTGTGAGCTCCGCAGAGGGGAATAGCGCTTGTATCCACTAAAGCTGATATTATTTTATCAACAATTTGAATCTGAACAAAGGAATTTTCCTTCATATTTCTGGACAATTTAACTCTAGTCACCTGTATCACTGATCCCTCATGTGCCCCACCCCCATGTTATCAGATTGGGAATGTTAAAGGAAAAGGAGGTCAGCAGAGGGGAGACAATGCCTCAGGTTGAGTAGGATTTGAGGCCCAGCTGCCCAACACTCTCTTCCCAATCCCATTTATGACCACATTGACGGCATTCATCCTATTCAGAAACTGCAGAGGCCATGAACTTCATTTCCTCCCTCAACCTCTACTTCCATAGTTGGTCCCTTTGTAGAACTGTCCCATTTTCTTTCCCATGGGATCTTTTTGTCATGTTATTCCTATCCATATTAACCAATGTAATCATAACCTCAGCCCAGTTTGTTGTTTGCCAATCAGTATTCCTCATTTTAAAAGTTTGGGCATGCCTTGGCAGCTTGCAATTTAAAGTTCAAAGTCAATGTTCAGATTTATTGACAGAGTACATGACATCAAATAAAATCCTGAGATTCTTTTTTACTGTGTACCAGGCAGAGTTTCTAATTATTGGTAGTGCAAAAAAAAACCATACTCAAGAAAAGATACAGATACAAAAGAGAAAAATGGAAAGAAAGAAAGAAATGTAAACAAACTGACCATGCAATACAGAAAATAAATATTCAAGAATAAATAATGTGCAAAGTTAGAGTCTTTAAATGAGTCTCCGATTTAATTTGTTATTTCAGAATCTGATGGTGGAGGAGTAGCAACTGTTCCTGAACCTGATAGTAGTAGTCTTGTGGCGCCCATACTTCTTTCCTGATAGTAGAATGTCCTTGATCCTTGATGATTACTGCTGGTCTCCAATGGCAGTATTCCTCCATGGTGGGGAGAGTATTGCCTGTGATGTACTAGGCTGTGCCTACTACCTTTTGTTGGTTTGAATAGCCAGCAATTGATTATCTGCCAAAGGAACACCAGCATATTTGCTCTGATATCTTGCCAGAAGTTCCACCATCGGCCCCCCCGTTCACTGCAAAGTTCAAGTCACTTCTCCAATATCCATAGTCTTTTGAGCACCCTGCAATACATACAGTTTTCCTCTGTTCACAAGCCAGGAGCCATAGCTTCATTTCCCTCTTCCAGCAATACATCATCTCACCAATCCCTGCCTTCTCCTGGGAGAACAGAAAGCCCTTCCTGCAACCCAGGCAATGAGGCTCCAAAGACGTACCTCAACAACATGATTATATTGAAATTTAAGATTTCAGATTTATTGTCAGAGTACTTAAATGACATCACATACAACCCTGAGATTCTTTTTCCTGCAGGCAAGGCAGATTTACCACTTATTGGCAATGCAAAAAAAGACTCAATATACACATTTAAACAAATAAAAAATGCAAACAAACAGAGAGAGACAAAAAAAATCAAGTGCAAAAGTAAGTCCTTAAGTGAGTCCCTGATTGTGTTGTTGTTGAGGTGTCTGATGATGGAGGGGCAGCAGCTGTCCCCTGGTAAGTGGTATTATATATATTGCAAATTTGGGTCAACCAATTAGGTGCCTTCAAGGGACACATCGACGAATCAGGTTCCTGATCAGAATCCGACGAATCACAATCAGCAAGTATTGTGACCTTCTTTTTACGTCTTGATCCGATCTGTCACCATTCTAGTGGGGAGCACTGGCCTGGGTAATGTTAGATACAGTTCCAGGAACTGTAGCAATAATATTGTCCACATTGGGAGGTTGGGGATAGTACAGATGAGGATTCTGGCGAGTGGCAGGAATAGATAGAAGGAAAAAAAACCTAGAAGGAGTTAGCTTAGCCCCCATTGTCCCCTACAGTGTCTTCAGTCACCTCTTTTCCATTTTTAGTTCTAGGAGGTTGGTGTCACTTAGCTACATCCCACCATACCAGAAACAATATATAATCCAGATCCCACATAGGATCTCCATCCCCATCTCGCATTTTATTCCACCAAGTTTGAATCTTGGTGAGTCTAAAAGATGTGGCCTCCTATATATTGGAGAGACTGGCCGCAGACTGGGAGATCGCTTTATTGAGCACCTTGGCTCTATCTGCAATAGCGTGGATTTCCCAGTGCTCACTCATTTCAGTTCTCCATCCCGATCCTTTGCTAACATGTCTGTCCATGGTCTCATGTGCTACCAGGCTGAGACAACCTGTAAGCTGGAAGAACAACACCTCATCTTCTGACTGGGCACCCTCCAACCAGATGGCATTATTATAGACTTCTCTGGTTTTCATTAAACCCCCCCCCCCCACAACCCCCTTCTTCCCCGACATCTCTCCATTCCCTATCTCCTTTCACATAGACATGATAAATTCTACCTAGTTCCTGATCATATCCAAGTAACACCTTTTGTTGGTCTGGATTCCTTCCCCATTGTTTGAATTCTGAGACTTTCTGATATATCTGCCTTTTCTGATTTTTCCTTGAAGAAGAGCTCAGGCCCGAAACGTCGGCGATATATCTTTGTGTATCTATTAGATGCTGGAAAGACTGGCTGAGTTTCTCTAGCCCTTCAGTGTGTTTACTACAATCACAGCACCTGCAGCCTATCATGTTTCACCGAGATTAAAAGATCCTCCATGCCAAGTCAAGTCAAATTTATTGCCATCTGATTGTAAGTACACAGGCTACCTGATGAAACAGCATTCTCCGATGCTCAGTGCAAAGAACGCAGACACACAACCGGACATAACACACATACAGACAAACAATACAAATGCAGGTCAAGTAATTTATCTCTACAAATAAATAAATAGATATTGTTTTGTACAAATGAGAGTTTTGGATAGTTAGTGTGAACATTTCCTTTGGTCGTTCTCACTGCCTGTGGGAAGAAGCTGTTCCTCAGCCTGGTGGTGCTGGCTCTGATCTTCCTATATCCCTTCTCTGAGACAACCCAGACAAATTGGTACTAAAGGTTACAGCCTACTGATCATTACCAGTTTCTCCACTGATCTTATCAGCTGGGGATCATGGAGGAACAATAAGATCTCCTACCTGCTGCCGATGATTTATCTATCATTTTTCCTTTTGAAACGTTTTCCTTGTCATGCAAGGAGCATTTGGGATTGGTTTATCTTTCCTTAGTTCTGGTTTCAGAACTCACACTATCCTTGATCCCGTGGTGTCTTTGCTAGCGTGATTTCCTGTGGCCTTAAACAGAACTAATTTCTTACTAAACTTCATCCTGGCTTCTTACCTCAACTTTTTAGTATCTCGGCTCAGTGTAAGGTAGTCTCGCACTTCAAGGATAAAGGCATCAGAGAATGGGAGAGAAAAGGGATCAAAAGAATAGAAAATTGTTTTTCGGGAAATAAATTATTATCTTTTGGACAAATGAAGGACAAATATGGTATAACTCACGGTACAATGTTTGCATACCACCAACTGAAAATCTACTTGAAGGACAAATTGGGAAGCAGACTGAGGTTACCAGAAGGAAGCAATTTTGAATATGTGATTACAGACACAATGATAATTAAAAGATTTATAACAAACATGTACATCAAACTGCAAGAGAAAGAGAACGAGGAAACAAGCTGTAAACCCAAACAAAAATGGGAACAAGATCTAAGCATAAAGAATGAAACTTGGGAAAAGCTATGCTCCGGAACTATGAGAAATACAATAAACACGAGGTTACGCATGATACAATATAATTGGTTACACAGGCTATATATCACGCCCCAAAAGTTAAATAAATGGGACCCAACAGTATCAGATAGATGTTTTCACTGTAAGAAGGAAACGGGAACAACAGTACATGCAATTTGGGCATGTGAGAATGTGGAAAAGTTTTGGGAAGATCTAAATCAGGTATTAAATAAAATCACAAAAAGCAACATACCAAAAAACCCAGAGATCTTTCTTCTACGTAATATAAGAAGTAAAGAACTTGTACTTGATTTGGATGGAGCACAAAAAAGATTTGTTATGATAGCCCTAGCTGTAGCAAAAAAATGTATAATGTCAACCTGGAAATTAGAAGATAACCTGAGAATGCAACAATGGTACATAGAAATGAATAAATGTATCCATTGGAAAAAATAACATATAATTTAAGAAATAACATCACAGTATTCGAACAAATTTGGGAACCGTACATGGAACACAGCAGAGAAGTCCTACCGCGGACCTCCACCCCCTAAAATGACAGAAGGAGAAGAAGACAAAATGAGCTGACCCAGTATGTAAAAGTAGATGACACAAATTTCTTGTTTATTTTCATTGTGTGACGACATTGTTTTATGGGTTTAATGTGTTATATATGTTGAACGTTGAGTGAGTGGGGAGGGGGGGGTGAAGGAGGGAGGGAAGGGAGGGGGGAAAAGGTGAGAAAATGACACTGTATGTTCAAGAGGGAAATGTTTGTGTGCATTTTGGTCAGTATGGTTCATGGTTTGAAAAATTAAAAAAATTTTAAAGTAAAGAATAAAACCATTGGAAACTATTTCTAGACCTTCATTACAGTTTTTATTAAAACCTTAGTTTTGTCTAATTGTAAGAATAATACATCATTAACCACTGTCAGCGTCCTTGAATATAGTCAAGGCTACAACTTAGTTTCCAAATAATGTCTCACTGAACACAAATAGTCAGGTCCAGGCACTGTATTAAAATGGGACGTTTGCCAACTAGGTTAGAGTTAATGTCATTCTCTCTGCATGACATTTCTTCTATAGGCTTTAATTAGGATCTCACTTTAGGTTATAGTTCAGGTTCAAGTTCAAGTTTATTATAACCTGATTTTACATATACAACCCGATGAAACAGTGTCTCTCCACACATAAAAATACGAAATATATAGTACATAAATATCACATGAATAATCAAAAACTATGTAAATATTTAGGATGATTTACTCAGGATACAGCCTGCAAGAAGAAGCTATTTCCAAGCTCTGCAGTCTCGATTTTGATGCTCCTGTACCTTCTGCTTGATGGCAGTGGGTTAAAGATGCAGTGTACTGGATAGAAAGGGTCTTCTATAATTCCTTGAGCCCCATTTAGACAGCGCTCCCTCTAAATGTTGTCTACAGAGGAAAGGGAGACCCCAGTGATGGTGGCTGCGGTTTAATGATTCTCTGTATAGAATTCCGGTTTGCTTTGCAACTACCACACCAAGCAATGATGCAGCTAGACTGGACAGTCCCAATTGTGCTCATGTAAAATGTCATCAAGATGGGAGCTAGTAACCTTACTCTCTCCAGCCTCCTTTGAAAAAATACTGCTATAACTTCCTGACTAATTATCCAGAATAGATAATCTCTGAGGTATGATTGTATTAAACACTGAAATGAAGTCAATGAACAACAGTCAGGCATTTGAGGCATCCTTCTCGAGGTGGGTCAAAATGGGGTGGAGGATGGGATAAAGGCAATTGCATCAACTGTGGACCAGTTTGGGACAGCAGGCAAACTGGAACAGGTCCAAGGTTGCTAGAAGATGTGCTTTGATGTGTTCCATCACCAGCCGCACAAAGATCTTCATGATCATAGATATCAGTGCCACTGCGCGGTGGTCATTTAGTTCTGTTACCGTCATTTTCTTGGGCACTGGAACGAAACCTGTGGGGAGAGTGGAGCTCTGCGATGAGATGTTGTAAATGTCTGTTATGACTTCCATCAGCTGGACCGCACAGACATCCCACGCCCAACCATGTATGTTATTTGGACCTGCTGCTTTGTGTGGGTTTACCCTGGAGAGGATCCTCCACACCTCAGCTGAGGCTATACAGGGTGCCTGTTCTTCAGGGGGAGATGAGGCTGTCTTTGATGCTACCTTGTTTTTCTCATCAATCTATGCAGAGAAGACATTCAACCTGTCAGGAAGGGAGGCATTATTGTCACTGACCTCCAGGGTTAACAGGGTTGAATACCCTGCCATGTGTGCCTCTTGTTGCTGGTGTCTGTGGATTCTCTGTGCATACTCACGGAGAATAAAAGCTCTCACAACTGGAGGGAGAAGAAATGCTTTTATTAGCTTATAACTATGGGTAGGGTCTTCGGAAGGGCTCTGGGTTGAGGCGGGAAACCAGGGTCAGATGGGAGCAGATGGGGTGGAGCTGGGAGGCAGAGCCAGCCGTCAGCATAACACACTACCGGTGAATCCCAGGTCACTGCACTCATGCTTTGCTTTCCTGATTGCACAGGAGAGCTCCACCCTTGCAGATCTTAATTCCATCTAGTCTCGTGTCCTGAAAGCAGCATATTGAGCCTTTGCTCTAGTCATGGTTTTTGATTTGCCCTGGGCGTGTAGCATTAGATCACTATGATATCCTCAGTACAATTGCTTATGCAGCTGGTCACTGCGCTCATCGACTTGTCGATGTGGTGGGTGTAAGCAGCCACCTCCCTGAATGCACTCAAGTTCTGCAGCGTGGCTGCGGCTTCCTCTGGCCAGGTCCTGATCTCGCCCTCCGAAGTGGTTTGACTCGTTTTACCAGTGGTCTGTCAGCAGGAATGATATATGGTCTGAGAATCCACAGTGGGGTCTTTAATGCCCCATGGACATATTCTCTCCCCGAGTGCAAAGTTGACATATTTTTGGAACTTCAGCGGGCGATCAGGATGGGAATACCTAATTTTAGTTTGATTTTTCAAAGATATAAAATTGAGTTCTATTTATGATACAAATTGTATTATTTATGCCCAATCATGTATTAGTTTCTGACCATATCTTAAATAATTCTCATTGTTTTGATTACAAGGTCTCTCTGTCCTTGAATACACAGCTTTATATTATTGCAGCTGGGACCACCTACAGTTGTCTCTTTACTGAATAGCCTCTTTTTTTGAGATCCAAGAAACTTACAGTTCCTAAAGTTGTTTGAATTGGACAGTGTTTGATAACTTTTTGTTAATGCCAGCTGCAATAACACCAGAAACCTAAACTTCCATTGTACAATTCACGTTTTAATATTATTATTCATTACTGTTCTGCTTTTTTGTTTTGAAAATCATTTTCACTAGGTATTGTAAAAGCACAGTCCTCGAGAAACTCAGCAGGTCAAACAATGTGCTTTATACAGCAAAGTTAACGAAACCAACGTTTCGGGCTTGAGGTGTGGACAAAATGTGGGCAGGTGCCTGAACAAAATGGTGGGGGTGTCCCACAGGCAGGAGGATAAGGGAGGGAGGGCACACCAGAAATCAGGAGGAGAGGGGATTGTGCTGTGAATGGAGAGGGAAGGGGTGGAGAGCTGGAGGAAAGAAAACAGAGGGAATGTAAAGAACGGAGAGTAGGCTAGCAAAAACTGGAGAAGTCAATGTTAATGCCATACATTTGAAGAGTGGTTTGACAATCCATGAAGCCATGGACAAACATGGGAGGAGGCCACAGAATTAAAATGGTTGTCCACTGGGATCGCTTCGTTGAGCAGCTTCACTCTCTCCGCAGCAGTGACAGGGATTTCCCAATGGCCAACCATTTCATTTCTGCACCCCACTCCCAGGCCGACATGTCTGTCCATGGCCTCATTAACTGTCAAACCAAGACCACCCATAAATTGAAGGAGGAACATTTAATTTTCTGACTGGGCACTCTCCATCCAGGTGGCATTAACCCCAACCTCCAGTTTCTGCTACCCTATTCCCTGTTCTCCCTCCCTTCCCATTCCCTCTGCTTTCCTCCACCTCCCTCCCTCCCCCCCCTCTCCATTCACAGAGCCATCCTCCTTCCCCAGCATGCTGGTGTGCCCTCCCTCCCTTATCTACCTATTACTTCTTGCCTGTGGGACGGCGCTTCTCCCCCTGCCTCTAACCATCCCCCTCCCCCAAAACCCACCATTTTATTCAGGCACCTGCCTACATTTTGTCATACCTTCATCAAGAGCTCAAGCCTGAATCATTGGATATGTATTTTTATCTTTGCTATACAAAATACACTGTTTGACCTGTTGAGTTTCCCCACCATCATGAAGCTGCTTCAAATGTTTGCATTGGGCTTGGTACATACTGTCCCTACAATTTGCCATTCCCAAAAAGCTAAAATATAATTTAAGCCAAAAAAAATCAGAAATGTGTTTATCGGGTTGATACCATGCCCCCATTTCCACCAATATGTATAAATGACCAATGCTAGACATTCCACGGAGCAATAATCTGACGGTTTCTGTGTGCAAATCCCTGAGATGGTCCTCACTTCTCCTCGTCGATGTGATGGGTCTGCCCAATGCTTACCCATAGAGTGGGAAAACAATTAGGGAATCTACCAATTAGCAGCTAGTTAAAAAAAAGCTTTGGCAGAACTGTAGAAATATTCAACTTTCACCTCGTCCACCTCTGCCTTGGGGTGTGTTATTGAGACACACGGTATCTAGAGAGAACTGTGGAAACAAAATTACTGTAAATGTAAAACAGGATGTATAAAAAAACTGCTTCAAACTAACATTTTAACAATTCTGAAAATGTGATACATCAGTAAGAAGGTTGCCCAGACCACTGTAAACTTGATTTGCAACACCCAAAGTGAATTCACTAGAGAGAAAATATTCACAGATACACAATGATTTGCAAATCTAAAATCCTGACTAGCCGTATGGAACCGATTAATTTCTCATTTGTGAGTTGCAGGATTTCATGGTCATGCAAAAATATTTTGGGATTAAATTATAACAACATGGCTATTGTTCTGATTGCCTCAAAAATCCCCTGAGTGAGATGAAAGTGTTATTGTTGAGGATCGTCACTTGCATCCCTCACGATACCCCTTACAGATTCTGTTTGCTCAAATTTCTGTATGCAAATAATGACCTATTATATAATTGGCTGCAGTGGAGCCACTGGCAAGGCTGACATTTTAGGAGAACAGATGTGTGGAGCTAATTCAGCATGAGCTGGGCCCATTAGTTTCTGGAGAAGAATGGAACTTGTTATGCTCCGCATTGGGCTGTGCCAATTAGGAGCCGCCATTCATTTTGTAAGCTGATACAAGTTGAATGCTTTCTACGAATAAAACTATTAACATTCAATCAGTGCGTGTGTGTGTGTGTGTGTGAAAAAAAGTTGCTGATCTCCATAAATTCCAGAGATTATATTTTAGATATTTAAATGCACTCCTGCAAAGTGGAAAAGATTTATTCCCCTTGCTTACAGAGTTCACCTGAGTTGGTGTTTGACTATTTAGATTGGAAAGGAGAACATTTTTTTTTTCAAATTACATCAGTAAAAAGCTTTGAAAGATAGAATTTTCCTCATTGTGTTTGTACCCATGGAGATCTGTCACAAAAACAATATGATATTCTTTAAATGTTATCATAGAGAATTTGGCTTCAAAATTGACCATTTCTTCTTTAGGTTTAAGGCCAGTTGTGAAAATAAGCACAACAAAGATCTGTGGAGAAGGCCAGGGAATGGGGCTGAATGGGAGGATAGATCAGCTCATGACAGGATGGAAGAACAGACTTGATTAGCCTACTTCTGCACCTAAATCTTGTGATCCAAAGTGTTAATATTTGAACCATCAGGTTACAGTGGATATCAAAGCAAATTTGGGGAACAATAGACCTTTTGTTCATTTCTTTATTTAATTTTAATTTAGAGATACCGCAGGGTAACAGGCCTTTCTGGATCATGAGCTCATGCCGCCCAAATGCACCAATCAACCTACAAACCCTGTACGGTTTTGGAGGGTGGTTGGAAACCAGAGCGCCCAGACGACACTTGCGCAGGTCACACAGGAAAGAACACACAAACTCCTCACAGATAACAGTAAAATACTAAAGTCTGCAGACACCATGAGTGAAATAAAAATGCAATGCTGGAGAAACTCAGCAGGTGAAACATAACCAATTATTACATAACCAATATTTCGGGCTTGGGCCCTTCATTAAGTTTTTTTCCTTACAGACAGCACTGGATTCGGGTCGCTGGCACTGTAATAGCATTTTTAAAAAATTGTTGGCCAAATGCACTTGGTTTCCTGAAAACAACAACGGAGCTGACGCAAATAGTAAGCACTCCTACTTGATTATAGATGCTGATAAGTAGTCATTATCAGTACCTGGAATCAGGCTGCAATCTAATCCCAGAAGAATATTTTCAATAAAAGTGCACAACAGGATAAAAAAATAATTTAATGTATTAGAAATTGTTGAACACGAATATGTCCTAATTTGTTACAAATTTTAATATTAATCAGGGAAGTTTCCTTCAATGTTCTTGTGTTGCCAGCATGTGTGGATTTTCTCATTTAACCTACTTAAATCTGCTCAAAATAGATAAAATTGAGGCTTCAAGATGCTGGTGGAATCCTGAGTTCACCAAGCCAAGGGCACTTTGTAAAATCTCTTCTGTGCCGAATGCTACCAATGCATAAGACTTTCCAAAATGTGCTTTTAATTTAAATCAGAAAGCCAAAACTCTTCCAAGACACACGCACTGTTCATGAATTCAGCACTAGAAGGATAAGATATTCATGGAAACGATGTGTGTTGTGTTCAGTTTTTTCTGTTGTGAAGATCACAACTGGGTTACCCTGTGGCTTGCTTTACCCTCTGTGTAAGTAGGCCGTAAAGATTCATGGCAATTCTAATAATGGCCTTGGAGAGAACAGACTTTAACTAATAAAGTTGTTCTGTGTGGGAGAACCTCACATTGAAAATTTAAAGGTCCCTGTTTTCATCTCAGGTTTTCATCAGGCATTTCACACCGTCTTAGTGAAAATTCACTGAGTTTTAATGTTTGTGCAAGTTTGTGCTCAATGTAAAGATGGACTAATCAGAAGTAAGCATTTCCAAAGTTAAAGAGTGTGGTAAACAATTGTATGTATATATTTATCTGTTTGGGTACATCCATTGGCCGACTGTACCTGTAGCCCCTCCCATGGATTCCTGAATAAAGGTGACTGTCCCATATCCCCTTCCCCAGTGCAGGACAGTCGAGCAGCATGGACATATCTTTGTTCTATAGGAAATAAAAGCCTGTTAGTTTGCTTAACTTCAGTCTTTTGGAGTCACTGATGGTGAATCAATTTTATTTGCTATAGATTTTATAATGGAGCAGATCCTGAAACCAGAGAATCAGGAAATTGACCCTCAATCACCTGAGGCATCAACCAACTGGTGACTAGAAAGCAGTGACCCCGGGGAGTCAAACGCCGAGTACCTCTCAGCTTTGTGAACTCTCGGAAGGGCCTGTGAATATAAGGCCCTGACAGCTGTGAAGTACATGGAGGACCTGATCGGGGATGCCAATGCTGCAGGGATCAGAACAAAGACTATTGGAGCTAGGGGAGCTCAGCCTGCGGAGAGCAGTCGAGCTGGCAGGTATGCTGGAGGTAGCCCTTCAGAATATGGAGGCCTCCTATATCAACAATGCAGCCACCTCGTGGTTGCCCCAGGTGCCATCATCTTGGGATGTACCGCCAATCCCTCATCCCGCTAATGATCTGACCACAGCAGCAGTACTCCACAAACACCTTCTACCACCATTGCCAGGTTCTGACCACGGCCACTGTACTCTGGGAGGACCCAAAGTGCTACGTCTGCAGTTTGGGCAAGCAGCCGAGGAAATGCTGCCCAGTCAAAGACACGGTCTGCTCCAGCTGCGGGAAGAAGGGTCATTATGCTAAGGTGTGAAAATCCAAACCCCTTCTCAGCAGCGCTGCATGTGGCCCGTGGGGGCCGTCATCTTGGGTGACATCTTCGGGACTCAGCAGCGCAGCATATGGGCCATAGTGGCCGCCATTTTGGACACTGCCATCTTCCGAATCAGCACGTGATCTCTCCACAGGAACAACAAGCTACACTCCATGATGCACAATCAATTAAGCAAAAGACTGAAGTACTGTAACTGAAGGCTTTTATTAGCAAGAGATGGACAACATCTCTTGAGTTGCTGGCTCACACTGACCCAGACTCGAACTGGGGGTATGACAGCCTTTATGGGGAATAAAGGGGAGGAGTCATGAGCCGGCCAGTAGGAGCAGGGTCAACATATAAGGTCAAAGGTATTTATATATGCAAGTGGTTTCACCACACTCCAACAGTTGCCTCCATCACACTTGACCAGGCAGCCCAAATCAGCTTGCCAGGTCAATGATGGATATTCAGGTAAATGGCCACATGACGAGTTGCCTGTTCAACAGTGGGAGGATGGAGAGCTTCATTCATCCCAACATGGTCTTCTTGGTCTCAAAGTCATATATGACAGATGTCCGTGGCTACTGCGTAGTGAGTCTAACTGTGCAGGGTACAGACTATAAAGACTTAAAACTTTTGGTGATGTTGCAGCTCAACGCTGTCGTGCTACTGGGACCTGATTTTCAATGTCACCTTAAAAGCGTGACAATGGAGTTCGATGGGCCCCATCCACCCCCCACTGTCTGTAACCAGTAGTTCTCAAATCGGCCACTGTACTCCACCCACCAATCAGCCTCCCCCACCCCCCAATGCATACAGTCAGCAGCCCAGTTGCTGATCTGCAGACTCTCCGCGCTCAAAATCACGCCCCCCCCCAACAAAATCACCCCACTGAGTGGGGTGGGCGGGCTTTGTCTCAGCACTGAGCACTGTTGCTCGCCAATCTCACCCCTGACTATAAACCACCACCACCAAAAATAGACGGTGCAATGCCGGAGACAGGGTCTTCATTCAGGCAGAGGTGCAGCGGCTACTTAATGAGGGAATCATGGAGGCCAGCACCAGCCCTTGGAGAGCATAAGTGGTGGTAATGAGGAATGGGGAGAAGAACAGGATGGTCATTGTCTACAGTCAGACCATTGATAGGTACACACAACTAGACGCGTACCCCCTGCCCCATATATCCGATATAGTGAACCAAATCACACAGTTTCAGGTCTTCTCTGTCATCGACGTGTAATCTGAATATCATCAGCTCCCTTAACCAGCCAGTGGACTGCCAATATACTGGGTTCAAAGCAGATGGCCGCCTCTACCACTTCCTGCGGGTTCCCTTCGGCATTACCAACAGAGTCTGTCTTCCAGCAGGAGATGGACTGCATGGTGGAACAATACGAGCTGCAGGCTACATTTCTGTATCTCAACAATGTCACCATCTGTGGCCATGACCTGCAGGACCATGATGCCAACCTCCAAACCACCAAACTTTTCAATCCCATGTATAACAAAGCAAAGTGCGTATTTTGCACGACTTGCCTTGCCATCTTTGGCTGTGTCATTGGTCTAGACCAGTGCTTCCAAAACTTTTTTGGGCTGCCATCCCCTTGGCCTCTGGGCCACATCCTGAGCGTCCCCCTCCATGACATTGCAGTAGTGGGTGGAGGGTAGTGGTGGCGCTGAGCAGGGGTGGTATTGGTTGCATTGAACTGGGGGGGTAGTGGTGGCACTGAGCTGGGGGTTAGTGGTGGCGCTGAGCTGGGGGGAGTAGTGGCAGTACTGAGTTGAGGGTAGTGGTAGCGCTGAGCTGGAGGGGTAGTGGTGGCATTGAGTGGGATGGGCGGGGTTAGTCTCGACTCTGAGCGTGGTGGGGTGTGTGTGGTGGTGCTGAGATGCGGGTTAATGGCGGTGCTGAGTGGGAGGGTTAGTGGCAGCGGTAGCACTGCATGGGGTGGGCGGGCTTTGTCTCAGCACTGAACAAGGTGGGGGGGGGTGTGGTGGCACTAAGATGGGGGGTAGTGACGCCAGCACAACATGGTGGCCACTGAGACTAGCTCTCACGAGAACACCTTGTCACCATTTATTTTGCTCACTATGGTCACCCCAAGTCTGGCCAGAAGATTACTGCATTGGCTTCTTCATTAAACTTTGCATCAAACTGAATAATAAGATTCAGAATGCCCCTTTTCCCTCACTGCCCCCTGACCACCCCCTTTTCCCTCACTGCTCCCTTTAATCTTTCCACTGCCCATAGGAGGGTGGCGGTGCCCACTTTGGGAATCACTGGTCTAGATCCCGACCACATATGCCCTCTCCCACTGCCTTAAGGCCCTGAAAAAGTGTCTGGGTTTTTTCCTCTTACAATTCCCAGTGGGTCCCTAACTATGTGGACAAGGCCCGCCCCCTCGTCAAATCCACCTCTTTTCCCCCTCTGATGCCAGAAGCTTGTGCAGCCTTCAGCCGCATCAAGGCAGATATTGCCAAGTCTGTGATGTCCGCTGTGGATGAATCCAACCTGTTTCGGGTGGAAAGTGATGGGTCAGACTTCGCTCCAGCACAGTTAGTGAAGCGGTTAGTGCGACTTGAGGCTCGAATCCAGCACTGTCTGTAAGGAATCTGTGCGTTCTCTCTGTGTCTGTGTGGGTTTCCTCTGGGTGCTCTGGTTACCTCCCACCCTTCAAAATGGACAGAAGTTGTAGGTTAATTGGGTGTAATCGAGTGGCATGGGTTCATCTGCTGGAAGGGCCTGTTACCGTGGTGGTGTCTAAAGTTTAAGTTAAAAAATTTTTAAAAAAAAATTTAAATAAAAAACATATTTATTCAAAAATTAAAAATGAGGTTGTTTACTTGCCTTAATTAGCTTGGGCATGGACTATAAGAACAGGAACATTATGGTACAGCTATATAAAACATTAGTTGGGTCATAGCTGGAGTTCTATGTGTAACTGCTGTGACCACGCTATATGTAGGATGCAATTGCACTTGGAGAGGGTTGAGAAGAGAATCAGCAGACTTCTAAAAAAAATTTTAAATTTAGACATACAGCCCTTTTGGCCCTCGAGCCTGTGCCACCCGAATATACCCAATTAATCTATACCCCCTGTATGTTTTGAACGGTGGGAGGAAACATGAGCACCCAGAAGAAACCCATGCAGACACGGGGAGAACGTGCAAACTCCTTACAGACAATATGGGATTCGAACCCCGGACATGGTCGCTAGCACTATGCTAACTGAGCCACCCTAGGGTAGAGTGGTTCAGCTCTGAGCAGAAACTGGATAGGCTCGGTGTGCTTCCCTCAGAGAGGATGTAGAAGAGAGATTTACAGAGGAAAATAAAATGATGAGAGCACAGATCGGGTAGATGGAGAGAAGAGGTTTCTTCATACAGTGGCTGGTGAACCTTTGGAATTCTTCATCCCAAAGGAGTACAAAGGTTCACACATCAAATTCATTCAAAACATTAATGGATATATTAATGGATGTGAAAGGAATTTAAAGATATGGAACTAGGACAGGAAAATGATGCTTAATATAGAACAGTAGACACGATTTGAATGACTCGAGGAGCTGAATGGCTGATTCTCATTCCTCTTCCTTTCATTACATTCATATGAAGAGAATTTTATTATATTGTTGAAGTTATGCTTTGGAATGTACTACCTGAAAGTGTGGGTGAAACAGGTTTAGAAAAAGAGAAACTAGAAATTGAAACCTTCAAAAGGGAAGCTGATTTGTTCAAGGAATCAATTAGGCTTTGGAGAAAGAGAAAATGTTTTCAGTGTGACAATATAGGTATGATGGACCTCCTTCATTGGTGGACTTCGACATGAGGGTCTCTCATCCAAGAACAGTTTCAGCAGGCAACTTCAAGGTCTATATGAATCTACAGGTGCAGAGAAGTGAGGAAAACTGGCAAAATGGCTCTGGCAAACAAAGCAAGATTTTAATAAATCTTCAACAAGGTAAAGGATTGAGACCACAGTACCAAAATCATAATTTAGGACATATTAGGAATGAAACATTTTCTGGAAAAAGAAAGATATTCTGTGAAAAGGTCATTGACATAAAACATTATCTGTTTCTTCTTGCTTGCCTGACCTGTCAAGTAGTCATCATTTTCTATTATGTCATGGTCCATGTAGGGACTAATGACATGGGTAGGAAGGATGAGGAGATCCTGTAAAGAGAGCTTAGGGAGTTAGGTGCAAAGTTGAAGGATAGGACTTCCAGTGTTCCGATCTCAGGATTGCTAGTGCTGCAATCCGGGGGCCCCCGGATCTCAATCCTGAGATCGCAACACTGGAAGTCCTATCCTTCAACTTTGCACCTAACTCCCTAAGTCTCTTTACAGGCTTTAAACTAGATTGGCAGGGGGGATGGGAACCAGAGTGTTAGAGCAGATAGTGAGGTGGAGGAGGATAAAGGTCATGCAAGGACTGCATGTAGAGACGGAAATCAAGATTTGTTCATGATAGTAATGTTCTCAGGTGTACTTATTCCAATGCAAGGAGCATTGTTGGTAAGGCAGATGTAATGGAGGATTTAGACCAGCTTATGCAAGAAGGGATGCAGTTGAATCGGAAGACATAATCTAAATTCCACCATGAGGCCCAGGGATGCAGTTGTCTTTTGTTGGTCGCAGACTGTCAGGAGACCTTGAAGATAATTAAACCATTTATTCAAAGAGATAAGGTCTGAGTAAACAATTTTTGGGTAATATAAGCCATGGTCCCACTGCTGAAGTTTGAGACTCTCCGAGAGGTGGCAACATCTCTCAGCAAGAAGAACTTCTAGACTCCAACCAATGTCTCAGTTGGGGAGGTGGAGAAGCTGCTACCAGCGCCCAGACAACCTACTACAAGTGTGCGGTCGTTGCCTTGCTTCGGCAGTTGGGACCAGTCCAGGCGTTGATAAAGTATTATTGGGAAGGGCTTGCATATTGTAGTTTGAATTCAACTTTAGATTTAGTAATAAAGATTTGTATGAACTGAAGTGCTCTTGGTGTGTGTGTCTGTTTTCTTTCAGTCGCTCAAACACTGTGACCAATCTAAAACGAACAAAGTACAAGTTTACTCAGGACAAATTGGCGTAGTCGGCAGGATTGGTCTTGAGATGTTTCACCGAAAGAAAGAGGTGAGCCCTGAGCACTTCTTGATTCTGGGATGGACTTCCAAAGACAATGGGTTTGGCATGTTGGCCAATACCCAGTCTTTGTTGGGACCACCCATTAGTTGGGATGAGAGGTTAGATCCACCAAGTGTGCCTCTGGAAGAGTGGGTTGCCACTCTCCTTCGAGAAAGTAAATTTCCTGATAAAAAGGGTCGCTGACGGACAGTTTTTGGCTGCTGGCCACAGCCTTATGCCGTTCAGCATGAAGCAGAATTAGTTCAGCGAGAAGTAGAATCCCAGCACAAGAAAGAGCAACTAGAAGAGGAGATAGAAGCCATGTGACAACGCTGTTCCATGATGAGCGAGATTGTTCGCACCAGTCAGGACCGAGCCAAAGAATGGGAGGATAAGCATGTCCAAACGATCTGCCGTAATATTAAACTCCGGCAGCAGCTCTGCGCAGATAAGGAAAAGCAAGGGGTAGAACCCGATCCACATCGTATTTGTACCATGATAAGGAATGGCGACGATCCTGATGTAATTGATGATTGGGACGGGAATATCTGGTATGATGACAATGGTAATAATGCAGATACCCCTCAGCATGTGCCTGACGTACTCCCCTCTCCTGCCCCATAAGGTAGCGGAGTTTCCAAAGAGACGGAGACGGAAAGGGGTATGATGTAATGGTGTAGAGATTGAAGGGATAGATGCCCTGGCCTCCCAAGCGGACCCAGGGGAATGTACCCAAACTCCTGCTTATGCTCAATGGCCCCCCGCTTCGGGATGGCCTAGGCCTCCTCCAGTCCACTGGGCAGAAGGCCCTGTGGGCCAAAGTGGGAACAGGGGTCGGGAGCAGTCAACGATACGTGACTTCTCTATAAAAGAGCTGGCCGCCATTGGAGATCGATTTAGACAAAAGACTGGAGAAACTCTGGCGGCCTGGCTCCTGCATGTTTGGGAATAAGGAGGGGTTAATGTATATTTGACCCCTGAGGAATTGTTGGGATTTGGAATGTTGACTACTGATATCCGGGTCACTTCTGAGCTACATGGTATAAGGAGAGGGGTGGATTACTTACTTGCCACTTTAGGGGATGCCCTGTTACGAGTATACCCATCATCAGTAGATTGGGATTTACATTTGCAGAACAATTGGGGCACCCCAGAGGAGGGTATAGCAGTAATTCGTCAATAGGCCCTGGTCTCTGCCTTGTATGCAGGGCGTTTGAGGCTGTGGGTACACGGGGGGAGCCCTGATGAAGAGATATTCACTGCCGGAATGCATACCAGATTGGTTCGTTCCGCCCAACCCACCACACAGGGATTGGTTCTGTCCGTAACTAGTCCGCTAATTGGGCTTCCTGTGTCTGAGGCGATGCATGCCTTATCTGGGCTTCGAGAATTAGAATTGGGAGGTAAAATCCACTCACGTACATCCCAGGTTAAATCAGACAAGCAGGATGAAAAGAGAGGGGCTGCTGGTAATAACGGACCGACAAGAAAGGACCTTTTTCTGACCTTGTTAAAGTTAGGCGTACCTAAAAGTGATATTTTTTTTTTATTTTTTTTTAAATTTTTTATTTTTCACACCATAAATCACATTAACCATGGTACACACTTTTTCCTTTTCACACATATACAGTGCCATTTTCTCCCCCCCCTCCCTCCTCCCATCCCACCCTCCCTACCTCCCCCCTCCCGTCCATTTAAGGTATAAAATCTAGGATACATTAAACCAGTCAGACAATGTTGTCATTCAATAAAAATACACCAGAAATTCTACTGAGTCCATTCTTTTCATTTCCTTTTCCTTCCATTAACTTAGGTAATGATTGTCCCCGGTAGGTTTTCGCTATTGTATTTAATGTAAGGCTCCCATATTTGTTCGAATATTTCAATATTATTTCTTAAACTATATGTTATTTTTTTCTAATGGAATACATTTATTCATTTTATTATACCATTGTTGTATTTTCAAATTATCTTCCAATTTCCAGGTTGACATAATACATTTTTTTGCTACGGCTAGAGCTATCTTAACAAATCTTTTTTGTGCATCCTCCAAATCAATTCCAAATTCTTTGTTTTTTATGTTACTTAGGAGGAAGATCTCTGGATTCTTTGGTATATTGTTTTCTGTTATTTTATTTAATATCTGATTTAGACCTTCCCAAAATTTTTCTACTTTCTCACATGTCCAGATTACATGAATTGTTGTTCCCATTTCTTTTTTACATCGAAAACATCTATCAGATACTGTTGGGTCCCATTTATTTAACTTTTGAGGTGTAATGTATAGCCTGTGTATCCAGTTATATTGTATCATATGTAACCTCGTATTTATTGTATTTCTCATCGTTCCGGAGCATAACTTCTCCCATGTTTCCTTCTTTATCTTTATATTTAAATCTTGTTCCCATTTTTGTTTAGTTTTACCATTTGTTTCCTCATTCTCCTTTTCTTGCGGTTTAATATACATATTTGTTATAAATCTTTTGATTATCATTGTATCTGTAATCACATATTCAAGGTTACTTCCCTCTGGCAAACTCAAACTGCTTCCTAATTTATCCTTCAAGTAGGATCTCAATTGGTAATATGCCAGCGCTGTATCTTGAGTTATATTGTACTTATCTTTCATTTATTCAAAGGATAAGAATCTATTTCCTGAAAAACAATTTTCTATTCTTTTAATCCCTTTTTTCTCCCATTCTCTAAAGGAAAGGTTATCTATTGTAAAAGGGAGTAACTTGTTTTGCGTCAATATTAGTTTTGGTAATTGATAATTTGTTTTATTTCTTTCTACGTGAATCTTCTTCCAAATATTGAGGAGATGATGTAATACTGGAGAACTTCTATGTTGTACCAATTTTTCATCCCATTTATATAATATGTGTTCAGGTATCTTTTCCCCTATTTTAACTAATTCTAATCTCGTCCAATCTGGCTTTTCCCTTGTTTGATAAAAATCTGATAGGTATCTTAATTGTGCGGCTCTATAATAATTTTTAAAGTTTGGCAGTTGTAAGCCTCCTTGTTTATACCATTCTGTTAATTTATCTAGTGCTATCCTCGGTTTCCCCCCCTCTCCATAAAAATTTCCTTATTATTTTCTTTAACTCCTTGAAGAATTTCTCTGTCAGTTGTATTGGCAATGCCTGAAATAGGTATAATATCCTTGGAAAAATGTTCATTTTAATACAGTTTATCCTTCCTATTAGTGTTAGTGGTAAATCTTTCCAATGCTCTAAATCGTCCTGTAATTTTTTCATTAGTGGATAATAATTGAGTTTATATAGTTGGGCGAGATTTTTGTTTATTTGTACACCTAGGTATCTTATTGCTTGCATTTGCCATCTAAATGGTGATTCCTTCTTAAATTTTGAGAAATCCGCATTATTCATAGGCATTGCTTCACTTTTATTTACGTTTATCTTGTAACCCGACACTTCTCCATATTCCTTCAATTTCTTATATAATTCTTTTATTGATAGTTCTAGTTCTGTTAAGTACACTATAACATCATCCGCAAATAAACTGATTTTATATTCCTTGTCTTTTATTTTTATTCCTTTTATATTATTTTCTGTTCTTATCAATTCTGCTAGTGGTTCTATAGCTAACGCAAATAATAAAGGTGATAGTGGGCATCCCTGTCGTGTTGATCTGCTTAAGTTAAATTGCTTTGATACATGTCCATTTACTGTCACTTTCGCTAACGGCCCCTTATATAATGCTTTAATCCAATTAATATACTTCTCCGGTAAACTGAATTTTTGCAATACTTTGAACAAATAATTCCATTCTACTCTGTCAAAGGCCTTCTCTGCGTCTAAAGCAACTGCTACTGTAGGTGCTTTATTCCCTTCTACTGCATGAATTAAGTTAATAAATTTACAAATATTGTCTGTTGTGTGTCTTTTTTTGATAAATCCAGTTTGGTCTAGATTTACCATTTTCGGTACATACTCTGCTAATCTGTTTGCTAATAGTTTAGCTATTATCTTATAATCTGTGTTAAGTAAAGATATTGGTCTATATGACGCTGGTGTGAGTGGATCTTTCCCTTGCTTTAGTATTACTGTAATTATTGCTGTTTTACATGAATCTGGTAAGCTTTGTGTTTTATCAATCTGGTTGATTACTTCCAGGAGGGGCGGAATTAATAAGTCTTTAAATGTTTTGTAGAATTCTATTGGGAATCCATCCTCTCCTGGTGTCTTATTATTTGGTATTTTTTTTATTATCTCTTGTATTTCTACTATTCCAAATGGCTCTGTTAATTTATTTTGTTCCTCTATTTGTAGTTTTGATAGTTCAATTTTAGTCAGAAATTCATCTATTTTCTCTTCTTTCCCTTCGTTTTCAGTTCGGTATAATTGTTCATAGAATTCTCTAAAGTTTTCTTTAATTTCTTTTGTATTATATGTAATTTGTTTGTCTTTTTTCCTTGATGCCAATACCATTTTCTTAGCTTGTTCTGTCTTAAGCTGCCATGCTAGGATTTTGTGCGTTTTTTCACCTAGTTCATAATATTTCTGTTTTGTCTTCATTATATTCTTCTCCACCTTATATGTTTGTAGTGTTTCATATTTTATTTTTTTATCCACCAATTCTCTTCTTTTAGTTGTATCTTCCTTCATTGCTAATTCTTTTTCTATATTTACTATTTCCCTTTCCAACTGCTCTGTTTCCTGATTATAGTCCTTCTTCATCTTGGTTGCATAACTTATTATTTGCCCTCTAATGAATGCTTTCATTGCATCCCATAGTATAAACTTATCTTCCACTGATTCCATATTTATTTCAAAATACATTTTAATTTGTTTTTCAATAAATTCTCTAAAATCCTGCCTTTTAAGTAACATGGGGTTTAATTTCCATCTATACATTCTTGGAGGGATGTCCTCTAAATTTACTGTCAATATTAAGGGTGAATGGTCTGATAATATTCTAGCTATATATTCTGTTTTTCTTACTCTATCTTGCATACGAGCTGATAACAAAAATAGGTCTATTCTTGAGTATGTTTTATGTCTAGCCGAGTAATATGAATATTCCTTTTCCTTTGGGTGTTGTTTCCTCCATATATCCAAAAGTTGCATTTCTTCCATCGATTTAATTATAAATTTGGTTACTTTGTTCTTTCTGTTAATTTTTTTCCCAGTTTTGTCCATATTTGAATCCAAATTCAGGTTGAAATCCCCTCCTATTAATATGTTCCCTTGCGTATCTGCTACCTTCAAAAAGATATCTTGCATAAACTTTTGATCTTCTTCGTTAGGTGAATATACATTGAGTAGATTCCAAAACTCCAAATATATCTGACATTTTATCATTACATATCTCCCTGCTGGATCTATTATTTCCTCTTCTATTTTAAATGGCACATTTTTACTAATTAATATAGCTACTCCTCTTGCTTTTGAATTATACGACGCTGCAGTTACGTGTCCTACCCAATCTCTCTTTAATTTCTTGTGCTCCAATTCAGTTAAATGTGTTTCTTGCACAAATGCTATATCAATTTTTTCTTTTTTCAGTAAATTTAGCAGTTTCTTCCTTTTAATTTGGTTATATATTCCATTAATATTTAAAGTCATATAGTTCAGCATAGCCATTTTATACTTTGTTTATCTTCCCTTTCCGTTTCTCCATCATTACCTTTCCTTCTTATCCATTTCTGTTTTCTTGTTTTGAACCCTTTATAAGACAACATTCCTAAAACATCAAACATTTTCCTTATTCTCCTATTTAAAACTTCTTTAGCCCCAATCACCCCTTCCCCTCCTGAGTTGTCCTTTATCCCTTGTCGGACAACCACATCTCCCCTCTCCATTTGGATTTGCGAATTCACTCACAAGCGTCAGCTGATTTTGCAGTGACCGCAACTCCCCCCCACCCAGCCCCCCCCAGAAAAGATTTCACTTTTCATATGTAACAAAGGTCACTCTTTTAATACCCTCCTTATTCCCTCTATTCCATTTCCTTCCCTTATTAATTCTTGTCTATACTATCTATATTTTCCTCTAAATACGGTAATATTCATGTATGCACATTATACATATACACACATATACCTCTTTACCCACATACATATAAATCGTGGTCATTTTTACTCTTATTACATGTCTTCATCTCTCTGCTTGTTTTGTAGTTGTTCTGCAAATTTCCTTGCTTCCTCTGGATCCGAGAATAGTTTTTTTCCATAAGATCGTTTTCGATCGTATTGAACTCCTTTCTCTTCTTCAGGAGTTCAAAACTTATGTGTCTTTTTAGTTTGCAGTCTTTTGTACTCTCGTTACACGTCTTCATCCCTCAATCTATTTTGTAATTGTTCTGCAAATTTTCGTGCTTCCTCTGGATCCGAGAATAGTCTGTTTTGTTGTCCTGGAATAAATATTTTCAATACCGCTGGATGCTTTAGTATAAATTTATACCCTTTCTTCCATAAAATCGCCTTTGCTGTATTGAACTCCTTTCTCTTCTTCAGGAGTTCAAAACTTATATCTGGATAAATGAAGATTTTTTGCCCTTTGTACTCTAGTGGCTTGTTGCCCTCTCTTACTTTTTCCATTGTCTTCTCCAGTACCTTTTCTCTTGTAGTATATCTTAGGAATTTTACTAAAATAGATCTTGGCTTTTGTTGTGGTTGTGGTTTAAAGGCCAATGCTCTATGTGCCCTTTCTATTTCCATTTCTTGCTGTAGTTCTGGACATCCTAAGATCCTGGGGATCCAATCTTTTATAAACTCTCTCATATTCTTGCCTTCTTCATCTTCCTTAAGGCCCACTATCTTTATGTTATTTCTTCTGTTATAATTTTCCATTATATCTATTTTCTGAGCTAACAGTTCTTGTGTCTCTATAACTTTTTTATTAGATTCCTCTAATTTCTTTTTTAAGTCCTCTACCTCCATTTCTACTGCTGCTTCCCGCTCTTCCATCTTGTCCATTCTCTTTGCCATTTCTGTTAAGGTCATATCTATTTTATTCATTTTCTCTTCTGTATTGTTCATTCTTCTTCTTAAATCTTTAAATTCTTGCGCTTGCCATTCTTTAAATGATTCCATGTATTCTTTAATAAGAGAAAGTATATCCTTTATCTTGTCTTTCCCTTCTTCTTCTATTTCACTGTACTCTTCCTCTTCTTCTTCTTCCTCTGGGTTGGCCATCTGTTGTTTCTTTGTTGCCCTTTTCTTCTCTTCTTTCTTGTTTTCGTTGTCTTCTATGTTCTCCTCTTGCTGCAGGTGTTCTGTAGCTGTCCTTGCCGGCTGTGGAGATCGACTCCCCAGCTGGTCCCCCCTCCCGTCAGTGTGTTTTTTTGCATGCGCTGTTGCGCACTTTTACTCGGCTCAGCGAGCCATTTTTGTAGTCCACTTTTTACCAACCTGAGGGAGCGGGTTTCTCTCTCCACCGCGGGCCTCTTCAAACAGGTAAGGCCTTCTCCTTCTTTTTCCGTTGTCTTCTCTTCCTCTCTTCTTACCGTTGGTTTCGATTTTTCTTTTTTCGTCGCCATCTTCTTTCCACCTTTATATTCACTTTTCTTTAATTTTTATTTTTGTGCCTTTGTGTTTTCCTTTGTTTTTTCCGACTTTTCTGGAGAGGGCTGGAGTTCACCGTCCGGCCACTACTCCATCACGTGACTCCCCCTCCCTAAAAGTGATATTGATGGGAAACCTACCGCGGTCCATTATGGCCTTTATAAGAGAAAAGCAGGGGAACATCATCCCCAGCTGCTGAGTCCTCCTGGCCCAACTGTGCCTTCTGCTCCCACTGCTGTTCCTATCGAGCCAGCTTCTCTTGCTCCAGTTACCCGTGATGAGATAAAACAATGGGTTAAAAAAGCTCTTAATGTTAATAGTGGCATGTGGTCCTGGAAGCCCCCAAACCCTACTAAGGCATAAGGGTGCAGGCGGGATTCCTGTGTCTACTCCATTGAGATACGGCAGATACACAGGGTCCCACGGCTCTACATACCGTTAACAATCCATTGGGGTGGGGGTAATGACCGCCAATATTTGGCCTTGGTCGATACCGGTGCGGAGCATTCGGTGATTCCTGGTAACCCCGACCTCTGGACTGGACCAACATTTCGAATAGAGGGGATGGGAGGAGCGATCACCTTGGCGAAGGAAATAAAAGTCCGCTCCACGGTGAGTGATGGCCCTTCCCCTCTATGGTTACATGCCCTGGTGGCTGCCACTGACGAGTGTTTCCTGGGTATCAATATGTTGGCCGGTACGGCCCTTAATACTAGCCAAGGGGGATTTGCATTTGGAATTCGGACTATTACTAAAAGACTAGTGGTGGGTCAGGCTAAGTGGGATCCTGTGATGGTGCCTCCCCCCCTCCCCGAAACCAGTATGCATTCCACAATAACCCCTCCCTGGGGGGCAGGAAGAGATTACTGCTACCATTGATGCTTTGCGAGAAGAAGGGGTAGTGAGGCCCACAACGTCGCCCTTTAATAGCGCTGTTTGGCCGGTCCAGAAGCCGGAGTGCTCCTGGAGAATGACAGTTGATTATCGTTTTTTGAACAAACATGCCCCACCACTTGCTTCGGCAGTTCCGGACATTGTTACCCTTATTGAAAACATTGCTATTGGGAACTCGAGAACATGGTATACTGTCATTGATCTCGCTAATGCCTTCTTCAGTATTCTTATAGCTGAGGTCTCACAGAATCAGTTCGCCTTTACCTGGAAGGGACGCCAGTATACCTTCACCTGCCTCCCTCAGGGCTATGTACACTCTCCCACTATTTGCCACAGCCTAATTGCCCATGATTTGGAGACGGTGCCAGTATCGCCTTCTCTCTCAATTCACCATTATATTGATGATGTGATGATCCAAAGGGGCCACGGAAGAGATGGTACAGGAAGGTATGGAGAGTGTCCAAGATACCCTGATGCAAAGAGGATGGGCCATTAACCCTGCCAAGGTGAGGGCCCGTCCCAGACAGTTATTTTCCTTGGAATTCAGTGGCATGCTGGAGAACAGGTTGCCGTGCCAGAATGTATGGGTAAACGTTACGTACTAGTAATGGTTGACACCTTTTCGGGCCTGGTTTTTGCTTTTCCCACCAAGATGGCTGACCAAGCTAGCACTATCCAAGGACTAAACCATTTAATTTCTCGTTATGATGTACCAGAGGAAATTCAGTCTTATAATGGCTCGCACTTCTCCGGGAAGGCAATCTGTGATTGGGCAACTGACAACAGTATCTCATGGGTCCACCATATTCCTTATTACCCGCAGGCTGCCGGTTAGTTGAACGAATGAACGGCTTACTGAAGGAACAAATTTGTTTGTTAACACCACTGGGGACCTTGAAGGGGTAATGTTATGTGCTGCAGCAGGCAGTTGACAATTTGAATCATCACCCTTTAAAGGGAGGTACACCTTTCCACCGACTTCGTCACGCTTCTGAACTACAGCCTATTCCAGAGGAAAAATGGTCATTGCCCCCCATTCCTGAGCTTGAGAATGCCGGACAAAAGGTATGGGTGGCACCACCAGGTAACACCTGCCCAGGGTAACTCTCAGTGGGTAGCTATTGAGGGACAGGATGGTTTAGTTTGTTTAAATACTGAACGCTTACGGCATTGTGAGTGACATATGTCAGGCTTCTTTGTTCCAGGTCCTCCGTCTTGCGCTCCTGCTGATCTGGCTTAACAGCTGCTTTGGTGCCAGCAATTGGATTTGTAATGTCGAGGACGTTCCAAGGGAGTTGCCCGTGGGGGACACGGCCCGATGTATTACAACAATGAGGTCCTCGGTCACCCGCCTCAAGTGCAGCCTATATAAATATGTTATTGCCGGTCACGGTTCCTTTATTCTGTTTGTTTGGATCAACTGAAGGAGTCGCCCCTTACTTCTGTGATGGTCTTTTTTGTACCCGCTTTTTATCTTGTGATAACTCTGCACTGCCTGTCGCTAAGTGGTGGGAGGATTCTGGTTCTGTGGAGGATTGGTTGTCTACTTCACCATCTTACATTCCTTCAGATTTGTACGACAATTCCTTTCTCCATGTTTCCTATGCGTACGCTCACTGATTGAATATATCTGATTGTTGATTTGTACCATAGGCCCTTTGCATACTCTGCCTGTCCCGCATCGGACTTGTCAGCCACAAACGAGCCTGCAGCTGACGTGGACTTTTTACCCCCTCCATAAATCTTCGTCCGCGAAGCCAAGCCAAAGACAGGCATTCCCATAATCCCCATTCCTTTCACCTGAAAGGAGGTTGCCGCCTGGAAATATTTTGATCCCTCCAAAGGCAGGGTTCACATTGATGTTAATAAGCCTGTGCCTGACGAGGCCTGGTTCTTTAATCTAAGTGACATTTTGGGTATTTTTCGAGGATGGCATATTTCTACCCCCCTTATAATATAACACCCCCCTATTTTATTGTTTCTCAACATGTGAAGGACTCTGTCTGCTTTTGTAAGTTCCCCGATAGGCCTGCTGATGCACTGGGATAAAGTGACTGTCTGGCACATTCCCCTTTTATTTCCAAATCCTATTAACGGGACCTATTGAGTTTGTGGGTCTCGTGCCTTTACATGGCTACCCCTTACCTGGGGTGGTGGCTGCTATTTGGCATACACCGTCCCCTACCTGCATCATATTTCCCGTTTACAGGATCATCTCTCGCTTATGCGTATGTCCCCTGTCCTTCGGCATAGACGTGCCCTCTCAGGTGCCGAGATTTTCTTTGGCGCTTTGATCCCAGGTTATAGTGTTATTCGCATTTCCCAAGAGATTCACAAATTATATGATCTAATGAACTCTATTGCCAATGAGACATCCTTCGCCCTTTTGTCTGTCAGTCAGGGCCTTAATGACCTTAATCATGAGCTCTCTGCTGTCAGGACAGTGGCTTTACAGAATTGTGTGGCCCTGGATTTTCTTATAGCAAAACAAGGTGGCACGTGTGCCGTTGTCGGTTCTGAATGTTGCTCGTATGTTCCCGATGTATCCACTAATATATTTGATATTGTTCGGCATGTTTCAAAATCTGTTCGTGACCTTTAGCATCTGGGTATTGTGGCCCACAAGGATAGGTTGAGCCTTGGTTGGAATCCTTTTTCATGGTTAGCTGGTACATTTGGGGGATTGGGCCACAATATTCTCCGTTGGTTGATCGCATTATTGTTTATTTTTGTGATTATCATAGTTTTAGTTTCTCTTTTTTGCTCCTTCTGTACTCAGATGCTTGTTAGGTCTCGTAAGTGACAGGCTGCGACCAAGGGGTTGAATGTAATGGAGGATTTAGACCAGCTGATGAAAGAATGTACACATGTGAATCAGAAGACATAATCTAAATTCCACCATGGGGCCCAGGGATGCAGTTGTCTTTTGTTGGTCGCAGACTGTCAGGAGAACTTGAAGATAATTAAACCATTTATTCAAAGAGATAAGGTCTGAGTAAACAATTTTTGGGTAATCTAAGCCATGGTCCCACTGCTGAAGTTTGAGACTCTCTGAGAGTGGCAACATCTCTCAGCAAGAAGAAGAACTTCTAGACTCCAACCAACGTCCCGGTCGGGGAAGGTGGAGAAGCTGCTACCGGCGCCCAGACAACCTACTACAAGTGTGCGGTCATTGCCTCGCTTCGGCAGTTGGGACCAGTCCAGGCGTTGATAAGTATAATTGGGAAGGGCTTGCATATTGTAGTTTGAATTCAACTTTAGATTTAGTAATAAAGATTTGTATAAACTGAAGTGCTCTCGGTGTGTGTGTCTGTTTTCTTTCGGTCGCTCAAACACTGTGACCAATCTAAAATGAACAAGGTGAGAGGTACAAGTTTACCCAGGACAGCAGATGATCCTAGGGCATGGATTGGCACGTGGGATTACAACATTATTGCTATTAGTGAGATTTGGTTGTAGGAGGAGCAGGACTGGCAGCTCAATGTTCTGGGGTTCCATTGTTTTAGAATAATAGAGGGGGAAGGATGAAAAGGGGAAGAGTGACATTGCTAGTCAGGGAAAATATCTTAGACAGGACAGACCAGAGGGTTCATCTACAGGGGCCATATGGGTGGAGCTGAGGAATGGGAAAGGTGTGAACACACTGATAGAGTTGTATTATAGACCGCCCAATAGTCAGAGAGAATTGAAGGATTGGACTGGGAATCTTGACCACAAGAGGAGGCTGTTCAAACATAATGTACCTACAAGCTTTTTGACTCAATACCAAATCTGATGAATGGAAGATTGCATCGCTACTTACTGAGGTGGGACCTCAAACACTGAAGGTTTTCAATAGATTTGTTTTTGCTGAGGCAGAGACCAGGGCAAGTTCGACAAGGTTATCAAGCCAGGCGCAGTGGCACGCACCTGTAATCCGGCTACTCGGAGGCTGAGGCTGTCGGATCGCTTGAGATCAGGAGTTCTGGGCTGCTGTGGCCTGTGTTGAGCGGGTGTACTCACTAAGTTGGGCTCGATATGGTGTCTCCCGAGGAATCGGGCGTCACCAGGTTGTATGAAGAGGGGTGAATTGGCCCAGGTCGGAAACGGAGCAGGTCAAAGCCACCGTGCCCATCAGTAGTCGGATTGCGCCCGTGAATAGACCTCGCAGGGCAGCCTGCTCAATACTGTGAGACCAGGTCTTTTAAAAAAGAAATTTTAAAAAATAAGAAAGAAAAAGGTTATCAAGATGTTTGATGAACACTGTTCACCAAAGAAAAATGAAACGTTTGAGAGGTACGTGTTTCACACGCGCAGGTAGCTGCAGGGAGAGCTTTGATACTTTTTTTAACAGACTTGAAATTAAAAGTAAGAACATGTAATTTTGTATCGCTGCAAAATTCAATGTCTGTGATCAAATTGTGTTCAGGATTATTGATAATAAAGTGAGAGAGTGGGTTGCTGCAAGAGATAGAGCTTACCTTCGCTAGAGCTGTGAAGCCAGTGAATTAGCTCTGCACACAAGTTTGGTGAAAATGAAGGCATAGTCATAACCACAGGGCCGGGATACACACAAACAAAAAATTAAGATATAGAAAACAACAAAAAAAAATGGAGATATTTAATTATCATTGATGTGGCACTCAACATGCACAAAAACCAAGCTCAGCCTATAGAAAATCCGACAGGGGAAAGAGCAGAATCATAACGCAAAGCAATATTTTTCCAAAGGGAAACAAAACGGAGGTGAAAGTGTGCACACTGTACACACAATAGAAGAAACTGCCTTCAGTGATACACTTTTTATGGGCATGGTAGTGCAAAAAGATTCTAAACCAACAGACACTGAACAGCCAAGTGTGAACAAAGTCGAGTAGGATAAGTGGACTGTGCCATTGCATACAAATGGAGCAAATATTACTTTCAAGCTGGACACAAGGGCAAAGGTCAGTTTGATCTGTGAGTGTGACACCAGGGTGTAGCATGAAGAAAAGCTTATAACTATGGGTAGGGTCTTCAGAAGGGTTATGGGTTTAGGCGGGAAACCAGGGATATATGTGAGCAGATGGGAGCAGAGACAGGAGGTGGGGCCAGCCATCAGCACAGCATACTACCAGTGAATCCCAGTTACTGCATTCACCCCTTCCTGTAGAATTTAGGGTCTGTGAATGAAAATAGAGAACATGGGTTCAAAACAAAGGTTGAAAAATATACAGTTATTTACAAATTTACAGATTAAACCGTACGGGGGTCTGGAGATCCTGGTGGAGTGCCTTAGCACCGGGGGTCCTTGGAGAGGGGAGAAGTGGGTTGAGTCTCTGGTTCAACATTGGAGGGGGATGCACTTTCCTCCTGAACCAGATCCCCTGAGACCCTGTCTGGGGGTGGCGAGAATGAGCTCCGTGGCTCACAGGGTACCTAAGGCAACAGACCCTCTGTTCTGGTGGGTGCCAGGTCCCTGATGGAGATGGTGTCCTCCCTGCCATCCGGGTACTCCACGTAGGCGTATGTGGGATTGGCGTGGAGCAGTTTCACCCTTTCCACCAGGGGGTTGGTCTTGCTTCTCTTCACGTGCTTCCTGAGAAGGACCAGACCAAGAGTTGGGAGTATGGTTCCCGCTGCCAACCTTCTTTCGAAATTGAATAGGAGCTCATGAGGAGCAGTGTTGGTCACAGTACATAGAAGCGACCGGGATGGAATGGAGTGCCATAGGGAGGACTTCCTGCCAGCATGAGTCTGGAAGGCCTCTTGACTCCAGGGCCAGTTTGACAGCCTTCCAGACCATGGCGTTCTACTTTTCAACCTGCCTCTTCCCCCTGGGTTATAGCTAGTAGTCCTGCTGGATGCGATGCCCCTTGCCAGCAGGTACTGACGTAGCTCGTCACTCATGAAGGATGAGCCCCGGTTGCTATGAACATAGCTGGGATACCCGAACAAGGCAAAAATGGAGTCTAGGGCCTTTATGACTGACGAAGTGGACGTGTCTGGACATGGAATGGCGAACAGGAAGCGGGAATATTCATCAATGACAGAGAGGAAGAAGGCGTTCCCATTCGTGGAGGGGAGAGGTCCCTTAAAATCAACACTGAGCCGTTCGAAGGGCTTGGATGACTTGATCAGGTGCGCCATTGCGGGGTGATAGAAGTGCGGTTTGCACTCTGTGCAGACCTGGCAAGACCTGGTCATTTCTCTGACGTCTTCCATGGAGTCGGGCAGATTGCGCACCTTGACAAAATGAGCCATGCGGGTGACCCCTGGATGGCAGAACTCGTTATGCAGAGACCGCAGTTGGCCTGTGTGTGCAGGGGCACAGCTTCCTCTGGATAAGGCATCTGGAGGGTCATTAAGGGTTCCTGGCTGATAGGCAATATCATAATTATAGGTGGAGAGCTTGTTCCTTCACCCAGCAATCTTGTCATTCTTGATTTTTCCCCTCTTGACATTATTAAACATGAATGCAACTGAGAGCTGGTCAGTGAAGAGCGTAAATCTTCTACCAGCCAGGTAGTGTCTCCAGTGCCTCACGGCTTCTACAATGGCTTGAGCCTCCTTTTCCACAGATGGGTTCCAGAGCTCGTGGCCTTGTAATGTCTGCAAAAATAATGCAAGCGGCCTGCCATTCTGGTTGAGGGTAACGGCCAGAGCTACGTCCAAATTGGCACTTTCAACTTGGAAAGGTACAATCTCGTCCATCGCGTGCATGGCAGCTTTTGCTATGTGGCTCTAGAGGTAGTTAAAAGCCATTTGGGCTTCAGTCGAGAGGGGGGTTATTAGTTGCTTTTAAGGGAGGGTGAACCTTAGCAGCATATTGAGGAATCCGCTGGGTGTAATATGAGAAAAAGCCCCAGGCATCTCCTCAAAGCCTTTGTGGAGGTCCTGCAGATGTGGAGCTCTAACAGGGGCTGCATCCTATTGGGATCAGGACCAATGATGTCACTCTCCACCACGTAGCCAAAGATAGCCAGACGTTTAGTCCTGAACAAGCACTTGTCAGAGTTATACGTGAGGTTCAGGGCTTTCTCTGCATGGAGGTTGGCATCATGGTCTTCCAAGGTGTGGCTACAGATGGTGACATTATCGAGGTAGTGGAAGGTAGCCTTCAACCCATACTCGTCCATCATTCTGTCCATCTGCCTCTGGACGATAGAAACCCTGTTAGTGATAATGAAAGGGACCCTCCGCAATTGATAGAGATGACCGTTAGCCTCAAATGCTGTATAGGGATGGTCCTCGGAATGGATTGGCAGCAGGTGATAAGCAACTTTCAGTTCAATGATCAAATAGACCCAATACTGCACAATATCATTCACCATGTCCGAAATTCGAAGGAGAGAGTATACTTTTAGGAGTGTGTACCAATAAATAGTTTGTCTATAGTCAATTACTAGCCTGGACTTGTTTTCCCCTTTTACCACTACCACTTGTGCTCTCCATGGACTGGTGCTAGGTTCGATGATACCTTCATCGAGCAGATGTGTCTCATACTTTATAAAATCTTGGTCTGCTGTACTGTACCTCTTGCTTTTGATAGCAACAAGTTTGCAGTCTGGGGACAGATTTGGGAAGGGGGGGGGGTCGATATTCAGTGTGGAGAGGCTGCATGTGGGTTCTGATTTTAGGGGCCCTCTGTTCCAAACCATTACAGGGGGAGGGGACCAGAATACTCCAAGGTCACGCTTTTAAGGTGACACAGGAAGTCCAGACCCAACAACACCAGAGCACAGAGTTCATCAAGTATATACAAGCGAAATTTACAGAATTCCCCCCCTTCAAACGACAAACGTACTATACAATGTTGTTGAGTGCACGTAGAATGCGAATGAGATGCAAGGAACATGCAGTAATTGGAAAAATACATCTTTAGGTTGTATTTTTTGCACAGTCTGTGAGTCTATGAATCTTTCAGTAGAGCCCATGTTGATTAGGAATTTAGTGGAATGTCTGTTTAACTTTACAGTCACTATGAAGTTGTTGAGCTGGTGAGATCTGTCCTAATCTAGGACCATCGAGGCTAGGTCCCCAGAGATTCCATACTTCTCACTCAAGTGGCCCCCACTGTCCTGGGTTGCCCTGTGTGGGCAAGATGTCGTCAACCTCATGTTTCCTCCGACGATCATGGCGCTGAGTTTGAATTTGGGTCATGGCAAGATGGCCGCTGAGCTATTTCGTGCCATTTCCTCACTGCCACCCTCCATCGGTGTGTAGTGCAACAAGTGGGTTTGGGTGATTTCGGAGCAGACGGTTTGGGGATGGGATTAGATCCAGGAGCGATGCAGGCCGCAGACTTCAACAGGCTTCCCCTCCCATGGCAAACTCTCACCCAATATCCTTTCTTGCCACAGCTGGGACACACCAAGTCTTTAATTGGGCAACGAGATCGAGGATGCTGCCTCTTGCCACAGGAAAAGCACTCCTTAGCATGGGAAGCGGCAGCTATTAGGGCAGGGATAGTGGGAGCAGCTGGTCCTTGGAAGGGCTCACCTAGATGGCCGAGCTCTCTGGTTTTGAGGTTGTTGTTCTTGAGCTTGGCGTATCTGTTATCTTCAAAAAAATATCTTGCATAAACTTTTGATCTTCTTCGTTAGGTGAATATACATTGAGTAGATTCCAAAACTCCAAATATATCTGACATTTTATCATTACATATCTCCCTGCTGGATCTATTATTTCCTCTTCTATTTTAATTGGCACATTTTTACTAATTAATATAGCTACTCCTCTTGCTTTTGAATTATACGACGCTGCTGTTACGTGTCCTACCCAATCTCTCTTTAATTTCTTGTGCTCCAATTCAGTTAAATGTGTTTCTTGCACAAATGCTATATCAATTTTTTCTTTTTTCAGTAAATTTAGCAGTTTCTTCCTTTTAATCTGGTTATGTATTCCATTAATATTTAAAGTCATATAGTTCAGCGTAGCCATTTTATACTTTGTTTATCTTCCCTTTCCGTTTCTCCATCATTACCTTTCCTTCTTATCTATTTCTGCTTTCTTGTTTTGAACACTTTATAAGACAACATTTCTAAAACATCAAACATTTTCCCTATTCTCCTATTTAAAACTTCTTTAACCCCATTCTCCCCTTCCCCTCCTGATTTGTCCTTTATCCCTTGTCGGACAACCACATCTCCCCTCTCCATTTGGATTTGCGAATTCACTCGCAAATGTCAGCTGATTTTGCAGTGACCGTAACTCCTCCCCACCCAGCCCCCCCAGAAAAGATTTCACTTTTCATATGTAACAAAGGTCACTCTTTTAATTCCCTCCTTATTCCCTCTATTCCATTTCCTTCCCTTATTAATTCTTGTCTATACTCTATATATTTTCCTCTAAATACGGATACATTCATGTATACACACTATATATATACACACATATACCCCTTTACACACATACATATAGATCGTGGTCATTTTTACTCTTATTACATGTCTTCATCTCTCTGCTTGTTTTGTAGTTGTTCTGCAAATTTCCTTGCTTCCTCTGGATCCGAGAATAGTCTGTTTTGTTGCCCTGGAATAATTATTTTAAGTACCACTGGGTACCTTAACATAAATTTATATCCTTTTTTCCATAAGATCGTTTTCGCTGTATTGAACTCCTTCCTCTTCTTCAGGAGTTCAAAACTTATGTCTGGATACAAAAAAATTTTTTGACCTTTATATTCCAGTGGCTTTTTGTCCTCTCTTACTTTCTTCATTGCTTTCTCCAATATATTTTCTCTTGTTGTATATCTTAAGAATTTTACTAAAATGGATCTTGGTTTTTGCTGCGGTTGTGGTTTCGGGGCTAATGTTCTATGTGCCCTCTCTATTTCCATTTCTTCCTGTAATTCTGGTCTTCCTAGGACCCTGGGGATCCAATCTTTCATAAATTCTCTCATATTCTTGCCTTCTTCATCTTCCTTAAGGCCCACTATCTTTATATTATTTCTTCTATTATAGTTTTCTATTATATCTATCTTCTGAGCTAACAGCTCCTGTGCCTCTTTAGCTTTTTTATTAGATTATTCTAATTTCTCTTTTATGTCTTTTACTTCCATATCTACAAATGTTTCTCGTTTTTCCATATTTTCCACTCTTTTTGCCAATTCTGATATGGCCACTTTCATTTTATTCATTCTTTCTTCTGCGTTCTTAATTCTTTTTATCTCATCAAATTCTTGTAATTGCCATTCTTTCACTGATTCCATATATTCTTTAAAAAAAGATACATCCATTGTCTTGCTTTTCTCTTCTTCTTCCACTTCTTTCTGTTCTTCTTCTTCTTCTTCCTCTGGGTTGACCATCTGTTGTTTCCTTGTTTTCTTTTTACCCTCTTCTTTCTTGTTGTCGTTATTGTCTGTGTTCTGCACCTGCTGCAGTGCTGCAGGTGTCTCTCTCAGCTGTGGAGATCGACTCCGCAGCTGTTCCCCCCCTCCCGTCAGTGTGTTTTTTTTCATGCGCATCGCACATGCGCGAGGAGTCGTGCAAGCGCGGTTGCGCACTTTTACTCGGCTCTGCGGGCCATTTTTGTAGTCCTGAGCCCGGGACCTCCATTGACCTGTGGGAACGGGCCACTCTCTCCGCGGCGGGCCTCTTCGGACAGGTAAGGCCTTCACCTTCTTCTTCCGACGTCTTTCCTTCTTGTTTTCTTCCTGTTGTTTTTGGTTTTTCTTTCTTCGCTGCCATTTTCTTCACACTTTTACTTTCACTTTGTTTTGGTTTTTAAGTTTGTGCCTTTGCTTTTTCTCTATCTTTTTTTAACTTTTCTGGAGAGGGCTGGAGTTCCCCTACCGGCCACTACTCCATCACGTGACTCCCGTACACCGATATAGTTAACGGGAAAGTTAATTAGATATTCACAGCGGTGCCGATACAATGGACCCGCCGCCTAGCTACAACGGACCCGCCGCCTAGCTACAACGGACCCGCTGCCTAGCTACAATGGACCCGCCGCCTAGCTACAATGGACCCGCCGCCTAGCTACAATGGACCCGCCGCCTAGCTACAACGGACCCGCCACCTAGCTCCATGTGGCTGGACGTGGTGGGTCACCTCCGCGTCTCCTTGAGCTTCATCTGTGGGCGGGTGCTGCTGGGCATCGGACTTTCCGCTGGGGTGGAGGTCGCGGACGAGTTCCACTGCTCTCACGGTATTCCCGGTGAGATGGCGAGACCAGCGGGGACTCCTTGGGTTGTTGGCGGCGGTTGCGGCAGGCGGAGGCGGGGGCGGAGGAGGGAGAGGGGGCAGGGGGGGGATGCCGCTCGGGTTTGCTGGCTGGGCTGGGGAGGGCTCCCTGCAGACCTCCGCTCCCTGGCATGCTTCTCGGCAACGTGCGATCCTTGGCTTAAAGGCGAGAGAGAAATATTATTTATTGAATATTTTATTTCTTATTTGTTAATGCTTCTTATGGAAAGAGTTTAACCAAAACTATTATTAAACATTTATTTTAATAAGAAAAAGTTTAACATTACATATGTTGAAAGAAGAGAAAACATGCAGATGTTGTTGAAAATTTTCAATAAATATTTAGTTCGGCCCTCGACTTAGTCCAAGTTTTTAATTTTGGCCCTCAGTGAATTTGAGTTTGACACCCCTGTTCTATAGTTTTAATGAAAAGAAGACGTGGCTCAAAATGATGAGGATTATTAAAAAATTGTTTCTAAATGAAGTGGCAGCTCATTTTATTTGTGTTTGTTGGAAGTTGTTTGCAAAGAATAATTTCTTTGTTTGCCCATGATGGTGGTTTTTTTAATTCTTCTGCTCTCTGCTAAGTTCCATGTAGGCATTTTATGATTTTCATTATAACATAGATGGTAACACAGCTCCCTAAATAAAGTGAAATATTAGCTCATTCACAATTGGGAAATAAAATTTGGCTTTTTATAACTTTTTAATTAACCTACATGGCCACAGGTGTGAACTTTAATGACAATGGCGTGTGTCAGAGTGTGCCAAGGACTCAGTCAACTAAAATGGGAAAAGCACAAGGGGAGGATGATGTACAGGAGACCAGAGGCAGAGGAAGAGTTGAGGAATATTTCAGAGGCAGGAATGGGAGGCCACAAAGGGAAGATTTTATATTGGCTTGGCTTGGATTGTCAAATCTTTGGGGCCCACAGATTCACAAGCAAAGCTGTGCTTCACTAACAGTTCTTCCAACACTTCACTTGTGTATCTGCAGGGGTTATCTACTGCATCCAGTCCTCCTGTTGTGGCCTTTGCTACTTTGAAGAGACTGGACGCAGACTGGGAGATCGCTCTGCTGAGCACCTTTGCTCTGTCCACATCATTGACAGGGATCTCCCAACGGCCAACCATTTCAGTTCTGTCCCCCATCTCATGCAGACATGTCTAGCCATGGCCTCATGTACTGTCAAACCAAGGCCACATTTAAATCGGAGGAGCACCAACTTATTTTCTGTCTGGGCACCCTCAAACCAAATGGCATTAACATCGACTTATCTGTTTTCTGCCAGCCTGTTCTCACTCTCTTCTTTCTTCCAGCTCTCCACCCCCTTTGCTCTCCTTTCACAGCACCACCCCCCCCTCCCCTGTTGGCTGGTGAGCCCTCCCTCCCTTAACCACTATTAGCTCCTGCCTGTGCGACTGTGCTTCCCCCGCTCCTCCTTCCCCACCATTTTGTTCGGGTGCCTGCCTACATTTTGCTCAATATCTTGATGGAGGGCTCAAGCCCGAACCATTGGTTATGTATCTTTATCTTTGCAACATAAAGTACCCGTTTGACCTGCTGAGTTTCTCCAGCCTTTTATTTTATTTGATCCAACTACTTTTGTGCTGTTGTTGGAACTCCATGTTAGGCTTCTCATTCCCTTTTTATCTAAACCCTTTCAAGGTATGTCCTGTTCCTTAGATTTTTCTTGAATTTCCCCAGAAAGTATCCAATGGCTCTTTCTGGAAGCTAGTTTAATGTTCTTTTTAATCTTCTATTCAATTAATGAATGGAAATGATTGCCTCACCTCCTCCTGATATAATTTTTAAGCTGGTTATAATGACATAAAATCTAAGAAAATATGGAGCTTTGCTGCTGAGATATTAATGTTTGTGTTTTATAGAATTGGTTCATTAGAATGGGAATAAATCATACTAATTGTAGCAACAATGAGGTGAAATTTATATGTGAAATACCCAGTGGGGAGGACACATTGGTGCAACTGGTACAACTGCAGGCTCACAGCCCCAGTGACACGCCACTTCACTCCTGACCAGTGCTGTATGTGTGTGGGGGTGGGGGGGGGGGGTTATATATTCTCGCTATGACTGTGAGGGTTTCATGGGTTGGTTTGTACATGACTGGTGGATCCCGAGGGAAGTCAGTGGGAATGTGGAAAGAACAAAATAATGCTTGGTTTATGATCAACATGGACTCAGTGGGTCCAAGGGCTGGTATTCACACTGTATGAATGGCGGCGCTGACGGAGCCGCTGTAGCGGCAGCGTTGCCGCTGGTGTGGGCCTGCAGGGAGCAGAGATGCAGCACTCCTGCAGGGTCCAGCTGCCCAGTCGACTGCTGTCGGCTCTGAATAGGTTTTGAATGGCCTGTTGAGGGAGCCGACGGGAGGGGTTTAGTTGAAATCCTGTGCCCGAGATGGTGACGCCTATTAATTGGCAGCAGTTGTGAGGGGTTGCAGACTCTGGGGAAGCAGAGGACTGGAGCAGGGCACCAGAAGATGGGAAGATCACACACTGTCTGAGAAGGAGAAGCAGAGGAGACAACCCAAGTGGACGGGGAGCACGGCGGTGGACCAGTGAGGGGGGCTCTGCGGCTGAGGAACCAGTGCATGCGGCGGGCTGCTGGCGACTCAAGGCGAGGAACCCACGGAAGCTGGGGGCTGCTGGAGACTGGCTGGAAGGGTGCCAGGTATTGGAACCGGGATGCAAAGAGTGCCGAGGGCACTGATAGGTTCCTGGCCATGTCGGAGGTTTGGAGCTGGAGGTCAGGTCACCAATGCTTTGGACTGGACTCTGTGTGGCTGCAGGGGCTGTGGAAGCGCTGGAGGTGAATCTACGGACACTCAGTGACTTGGGGTGGGGGGCGGGGTCTCTCTTTTGCTTCTCTCTCTCTGACTGACTGTAAGACTCTAAGAGGTGTTTAGACGATTCCTGCCAGTGGCGAATCTGTCTGGCTTGCAGCAGGCAAAAAGGAATTTCATGTAATAC
Organism: Narcine bancroftii; assembly: GCF_036971445.1. Classification (NCBI taxonomy): domain Eukaryota; kingdom Metazoa; phylum Chordata; class Chondrichthyes; order Torpediniformes; family Narcinidae; genus Narcine; species Narcine bancroftii. The sequence continues at coordinate 140,082,745 of NC_091473.1, read as the reverse complement.
GACGTTGTTTTATTACTATGACAAGAAATTGAATGTTGAATCTTGGTTATGATGCATCATTGCATTTCATGACCTCCCATCTTAACCCAGACGCTGAACTATGAAGCATTAACATTAATTTGAAATGACAAATGCCTTAATTGTTGATAGTGATTCCATTCGTCTCTACTCCCCAAGAGGACAAGGACAGAGCTGAATTTGGTTTCATCTCAGAAAATAAATAGCATTGATATAGGTGCAGATATTTCAGCTTTACTCTTTAAAATTTTATTCTTTAAAATAGCAGAAGTTATGAAAAATAGATGTGAATATATGTCACAGCATTGATAATAGACTGATTGAATTTGTGAAGATCTGTAATAAATTCTGGTAGGGAATATAACTAAATAGTTCACACCTACTGGACATCAGATATGTGAAAGAGAAAATTGTTCAGGAGTCTCACTTTAAAAAAAAGGTTGTTTGTTCAAGAGTGCAATTTATTTATTACTAAATATCAATAATCTAGTTTATCATAAATTTAAGATTTCAATATGAGCCCTCAACAGAAAATCCTTAAAAGGGTTGAAGCAAAGTTGTGAAAAAGCAGAATATTCAATGGAAATAGTACTTGCTGTATAGTTAAAACACGATGCTGGAGAAACTCAGCAGGTCAAACAGTGTCCTTCATATAGCAAAGATAAAGATACATAACTAACATTTTGTATCTTTATTTTTGCTATAGCCCAAAAGGTTGGTTCTGTATCTTTATCTTTGCTATATGAAGGACACTGTTTGACCTGCTGAGTTTCTCTAGCAGTGTTTTTACGTCAATAGCGATGTCTGCAGAATTTCGTGGTTTACTCCTCTCTTGCTGTTTAGTTAACAGGAAATGATAAAAATGATCAGATGATTTATTCATCCAAGCATAATGCTGAGAACAGGGGTGGTATGAGAGGAAATACATCACATTTTCACAACCTGAGTGTCACAAATAAGGACAAGAAACCATCCAGAAATTGTGTCGATGTGAGAATAAAATAAATGCCAAAAATTATACTCTCCAATTCCATAACATTCATTACTTTATTAAAATGATAATATTTTACATTACAATGAAAATAAATACAAATTACATCGAGTTCACTGTGATAAAATTATACCGCATCAATAAATTGGATAAAATAATTCACATTTTCTTAGACGGCCTCATTTACAAAATATGAGCCTTGTGTGTTTCTGAAATAAAGTAAATGTCACCAAATGTTACCTTATCTCATGTCTGCTTGATTTAATTGAACAATAATGGGGAATTATGGCCTTTTTGAAAAATAAATTAGTTTCTTTGGTAATAATAAAGTATTAGAATATATTCCACAAAATAGAAGGTAAATTGGAGATTATTATACATAAAATATGTTCCACATCCATCAAAGGGACAAGGTAAAACTAGAAGAGCGACATAGTGCATTCTAAATGAACAACAGCATTGGTACAAAAATATATTAGTTCCCATCTATCTTTGTGCCATTAGACTGAGTGCAGTAGGTTCTTTTATTATTCCTGACTCAGTCAAATAAGCCTATCTTCTGCATCATCTAATTTCCACATGAAAGCAGAAAAAACCTAAACACCTTAACACCTGGAGAGATAGTAATAGCCCAATATTCCCATTAACAAGGAACCAAGCATTGAAGCATATTAAACGTTTGGAACTTAAAAGTTCTCTCTGATTTTGTCAATTTACATCAGTTTCTTGGATGCCAGGGATGAAGAAATGTCATGTTGAGATGATAATCAGGAGTGCAGACTTGGTCATGTCACCTCACTCTTGCTCACGAGTCATAGCTCTGAATCAGCAAGTCTGTGCTGAATATTTACACCCATTCCTACCTTAATCTCATTTTTCTTATTCTCCCACATTCTCATCAACTCTCCCCAGATTCTTACACTCATCTACGCAGTTGGACCAATCAACCAACCAGTCCTCACATCTTTGGGAGGTGGAATACACAGAGGAAACCAATATGGTCATAGGGCAAACAGAGATCACACCTAAGGTCAGGATTGAACCTGTGGTTCTATTAGCCAAGGCCCTGTGGTGCCAAGTCAATTGATTGCTATATGAACACTGTCAATTAATAACCAGCCACACCAAATATTGTTTTGCTTGCCCTCATTTATTCTGTTTTTTAATTGGTTAAGTTAACAACTTTTAAGGTTTTGCTCATGTGTATAACTTCAATATTTAATTTTGTTGTCTCCTAACTGAATTTAATACCTTTTGATTTTTTTCCCCCACTTAAATAGCCTAAGCAACATGATATTTTTGACTGTCCAAAATCAAAACTGTGGATGGTGGAACATTTTTAAAAAAACCTAGAAAATTCAGCAATTACTCAAAAGCCAACATCTATTGAAGGAAAAACAGCATTCTTTCCTAACCCCACATGAACCTATCCAGATATTTCTTGGAGTGGCCTGGAATTAGACACCAGAAATAAAGATAGCCCATGTGTTATGGGGAATGAGATGTATCAGGTTAAAAATTAGTCTCCTTATTTTTTTTACAATAAACTTGAACATTTGCACTGCATTATCATCTGACATAAATTCACAGATACAGGATCACAGAAGGGTATTTAAGATGTTTTTTGGTGGACTTGTGGGAATGTTACCTGCAGATCAATTTGCATATCATTTTCATAAGAAATGTATCTTTTTTATGTTAATCACCTTCAAGTTTAGCATTAGCAGTTCGTGCAATGCTGTTACAGCACCCACAATTGGGGTTCAAATCCAGCACAGTCTGGAAGGAATTTGAAGTTATACACATGAGCAAAACCTTAAAAGTTGTTAACTTAACCAATTAAAAAACAGAATAAATGAGGGCAAGCAAAACAATATTTGGTGCGGCTGGTTATTAATTGACAGTGTTCATATAGTAATGTCTGCATGGTTTTCCTCCAGGTGCTCCGGTTGTAGGCCAGTTGGGCTTGTGGGCTGGAAGGGCCTGTTATCATGCAGTATGTTTAAATTTAAATTTCATAGATTCCATAATGTATAAAGCTGCCCAGTTGTCAGATTTAAAAGACAGAGATGCAGAGTATCATTGTTCTGCAGCCAGACACTCATAGATTCAAACCCACTTTTACTGGATTGTCACAGTCTCATTACAGGAAGAAGGCCATTTGGCCCATTGTGAATCTCCTTACTACTTCCTCCATTCTCTAATTTCGCCACCATAAAAATAAATGGGAGGGACAAATTTGAATACAGCAGTTAATATAGAACATAGAACATTCCAGCAAAGTACAGGCCCTTCAGCCATTGAAGTTGTGCTGATCTATATATTCCTGCCAAAAAAAATGAAACCCTACCTACCTCATAACCCTTTATTTTTCTTTCATCTATGTGCCTGTCGAAGAGTCTCTTAAATGCCCCTAATGTTTCAGTCTCCACCACTACCCCTGGCAAGGCATTCCAGGCACCCACCACTCTATGTGTAAAAAACTTACCCCTGATGTCTCCCCTAAACTTTCCTCCCTTCACTTTGTACAGATGCCTCACCTGCTCTGGGGAAAAAAAAAAGTCTATCTACCTTATTTATACCTCCCAGAATCTTGCAGTCCTCCATTAAGTCACCTCTCATCCTACACTTCAAAGAGAAAAGCTGTGGCTCTGCTAACCTTGCCTTGTAAGACTTATTTCCCAATCCAGGCAACATCCTGGTAAATCTCCTCTGCACTCTCTCCAGAGCTTCCACATCCTCCCTATAATAAGGTGACCAGAACTGAACAGAATATTCTAAATGTGGTTTCATCAGAGATTTGTAGAGTGGCAACATGACCTTGTGATTCTTAAACTCATTCCCCCGACTAATGAAGCCCAGCATCCCATATGCCTTCTTCATTGGGTGGCATGGGCACATGGGCCAGAAGGACCTGCTACTATTCCACATGACTACATTAAAATTTATATTCTTAATCATTTTCCAGAAAGTACACATGCTGCCCAGCTGTCAGATTTAAAAGACAGAGATGCAGAGAATAAGTATCACTGTTCTGTAGTAGTGGACTCATAGATTCTGATCCACTCACTGGATAGCCACAAGGTGGGAAGCATTGTTATTTCAACAGGAAAATTGATATTTTTAAATTTAGACAAATAACATGGTAACAGGCCCCTTCACCCTTTGAGCCTATGCCACCCCAAATGCACCCAATTGATCTACAACCTGGTACGTTTAGAAGGGTGGGAGGAAACCAGAGCACCCAGCAGAAACCCACGCAGATATGGGGAGAACGTACAAACTCCTTACAGACAGCACTGGATTTGAACCTGGGTCACTGGCGCTGTAACCACTAACCGCTAAGTTAACTGTATTGGGCTTTCAGAGTATTTGGCCCATTGTGAAACTCCACACTATTCTCTCCATTCTCTCATTTCTCAACCATAAAAATGATTGGGAGGAAAAAGTTGGAGCACAGGAGTAACTCATCACGATTCAACTTTTTTCCTCACCTTCACTCATATCTTTCTTCTTTAAGTTCAGTTCCTGCTCTTGTTCAGATAACATTATTGTATTTTACTGAACTAGGATTTATTTGTACTTATTTTAATGTGCTAGTGCTTTAATATTGTGAGCACTCTCCAGGAGACCTACTTTAGGATGACAAGAGCATCACTGAGCAAACTGCTGAGATATTTTATTCTCAGATCAGCAACAGGCAATTATTCTCTCACAATTAAATTATTAATGATCTCTTAAGCAATACATCACAGTATGTCCTAACCATCAACCTGACTTGCATGAAATGAGCACTGTACTTTAACGATTTGCCTGGCTAATGGATGTACAATGCAAGTTAGTGCTCAAAGGGTGTCAAGAAAATATTATCCTAAGCAGAAAATATATACTGTGGGATCAGTCAATATCTCAAATAAAATGAACCATGCAATCCCTCTCACCTTTGGAAACAACAAAGCACATATGGTTTCATTTTCATAGGCCATACTGCCAAAGAATTTGTATTCAAAATTCCTGCACATTCAAAATACAAAGTCATTATTGGGAAGATTGGATGGTGCTGTGTCCAGGACAGAACTCATCACTGAAGGAATGTGTGAAGACAAATCTTGTTTTTCACCCAAGCACAGCTTCCTGGAATTGTCAGTAAATTTATTCCTGCATTTTGATTTTATTTACTTTTACTAATCTTTGAACCCTCTAAAAATAAACACCTTACCACTTTTCGAAGAAAATTTGCAATGGATAAATTTATTTCCCGGGGACCTCTGCAGACCTCTGAGCACCAGGGACAGAATCAATCAACCACAGACCTCATCAATGCTTTAGGTTGATCCTGCTTCAAACGTCTGCAGGAAAAGCCAAATGCTTCAGGTCGATCAGAGAAAATCCCAGTACTATCCTCAGCTTTTCTGTATATCCCCACTGACTGCTCTATCTCAGGAAGTGGCAGGATTCATTCAGATGGAGGTTGCAAATTTAGACATCAGGTATATTGAGATTCAAACCAATTACTACGGAGAGTTGTGGGCACATGATGCTGAAATCTGGATTTAAAAAACTCAACCTGCTGGCAGAACTCAGCAAGTATAACAGCGGGCGAGACAAAACAATTGGCAGGTGGAATCAATGAGTCCTTTCTCAATGGATAGCTGAGATAGGATGGGGCAAAGCATAGATTGATTCCTAATTAAAAAAATAATCCATAATCATTCTTCAGTTTTGCACTAAGAATATACCAGCTAGGAAATATGTAATTTTCCATGGATGGATATATACATTTTATATGGAAACCAAGTTGTGATGTCAGCAATATGCTCAATACTTGATCCTTGTCAATTGGTACAACTTATAAATATAAAATATAAACATCCCCATTTATATTTTCACAAATGGCACTCTTAATTTATTTCCTTAGGAAGAATCTAGTGGAAGGCACCACAAAGTAAAGAGCATGTACCACTCGTTTACCTGGTGACATCACTGCTTCTTATTTACGAGTTTTAAGGCTGGTGTATCCAGGTCCGAAGATTCAGGAATATATATGCTTGGATGCTGTCTTAAAAGTTGTAGGATCTCTTTGAGTTAAAGCTCTTTCCCCTTTGTGTCTTCTTCGTACCTCTGCTCTGACTGTCAGCACCACTACGAAGACAGCTCAAGATTCGCACATCTTGTTTATGACCCCCTTAAGCGGACGGCCGAACCTGTTTGATCCCCTCGGCCAGTCTAAATACACAGAAATCAGGTCACTGGGAATCTGAATAAGTATATAGGCTTATTTTTGGGGGGACACCCAGCTTTAAATGGATACTGCTCAGCATTACAAGTAAATAGTGCATCAACTAAAGTACGGACCTCACAAGCAGACTTTCATTCCGCACCAAAGATTTTAGACGGCACGTGGAAAAAGAACTGGCGACAGTTAAACGGCACAGAAAAACATTTACTTTTGACACTTGAACTGACGCAAAATTTTCGTGCCCTACTTCAGTGACGGTAAGTTTTACTGGTTGACTTCCTTCAGAAAATCCCAGATCAAATGGTTGACCAGCTGGGGTCGGTCCTGCTGAAGCCAATGACTGGCTTCAGGCACAACGTTGAGTCTGAAACAATTCCTCACGTAGGACTTCGAGAGCTCAGCCATTCTGAATTCCAGGAATTCTTCTTTTTCTCCCCACAGCAACAGGGTGGGTGACACCACCTCATTCTGATTCAAGGGCAGGCTACTGTAAAATAAAGGTAATCATTGTTTGAAAGAACTTAAACACACAGGGAACAAAGGAATTCGTTCTTCTACCTTTAACCTACCATTAAGTAAATAATGATCCAGTTCTACTCCCCTTTGTAGTGAAACACAAAAGTCTGCAGACACTATAATTGGAGTAAAAAGAGAAATGCTGGAAAAACTCAGCTGGTCTCTCAGCATCCATTGGAGGTAAAGACATCTTCTCGAAATGTTGGTAACATATCTTTACCTCCTATGGATGCTGAGAGACCAGCTGAGTTCCTCCAGCATTTCTGTATTCCCTTTTGTATTCTGTTATGATATTTTCCCAGTTCTGTATCTTTTCCTGCATGGCTGCCTTTTGGATTCAAATGGCCAGGAAGGGGTGGAGATGGGTGCCCATCATCAGCATTAAGGATCTGGTTTAATGCACAGATACCAGTCAATGAGCTTCACAGACTTCTGCTGTGGTGACTAGAAATAGGAGCAAGTGCTTGGGTGAAATTTCTCTAAAGTTCAGACGCACTTCATGTAACGGAGGTTAAGATTTTACATGACAAGAGCTCCTGACAAAAGGCATCCTGCAGATCAATCCATAAAATTTCATCTATTTTTTGGGTCCAAAGTGAGTACAACCATTGAATGAGGAGTTACCTTATAATATGCAAATGTGAAAGAGAAAAAATGAATTTTCCTTGTATAACCATCTGTTTGGAACTTGCTGACTTCACAGCGGATCAAGAGCATGTGCAAGAGGTGGAGCTAAACGGGGACAAAGATCCCTTTGTTCAATTGCACGCCTCAGTTCCATTCTGTTTACTGCGTAGATCACCACATTTTCTGATCCAATTTCCCACAATATCACCCTGATTGTTGACATAGATGAAAAACATATTTGGAGATGCCCCTTCAAAAAAAAAACCCACGATAAACCCACAATCTCCTGTTGCGAACCTTAAATTGTTTTGGATTTGAAACAATTTACATTAAATTAACATTGGAAGGACATTATAGTGATTAAAGTGAATTCTATTTCCATCACCATGAACTGAGATTATAAAACATAAAGCAGTGATGTTCTGCTCCCCATAATTAAAAACAAACGAGATGAATAAGATCAACTCAGAAAGTTTATTTGGTTGACATCATATTTGTCGATAAAATAAATAGCACAGGGACCAAACCATCTCGTACATAAAAGTGTTGGAGAATTTCTCCAGCATCTGCAAATTTTCTTGTTTAATATCTTCTCAGATTAATTAGATAATGCACAGGGAATGAAAGAAATATCTGCATTTATGCAGAGAAAATAAAAATAAAAATTGCAGAAGCTGGACATCAAAACCAAAAAAAACAGAAATTTTAAATTTTAAATGTAGACATACAGCAAGGTAACAGGCCCTTCTGGCCCACAAGCCTGTGCCACCCAAATACCCCAATTAACCTACAATCTCAGTACATTTTGAAGAGTGGGGGAAACTGGAGGAGCCAGAGCAAATCCACGCAGACACTGGGAGGACGTACAAGTTCCTTACAGATAGCATGGGATTCAAATCCAAATCACTCTAATAGCATCGTGCTAGAAAATGCTGGAAGGTCCCACTACCGTTCTGGGAATGGAAACAGTGTCCACATTTCAGGTCGGAAATTCTTTCAGAACATTCTCTTCCCTCAGTCTGGCCTGACCTGCTGGGTATTTCTAGAATTTGCTGCTTTTGTTTTGTTCTGAATTCAGGATGACCCACAAGGTTTACAGCCAATTACATAGCTAAGAAGCATGGTCACTGTTGGTACAGTAAGCTCCCACAGATTACAGTATGATAAAGAGTAGATAGCATGTGGCACTCACATTCCCTGATAGATAAATATTGACCAGATAGATGATCCATTCTTCTCTGAAATAGTATCTTGAGAGACTATTGGGGATAACAGGTTAGTCTCTCACCCATGTGATATTATGAATAGGGGACCCTATTGCATGCAGTGTCAGGTTAGATATGTGTGTACAAGTCTCTAATGTTTGACTCAGTGACGACATGAGCATTACAACTCAGCAGAAGCAGCTGAGTACAAAATAAAATGATCTTTGGTGCAATTCTTCATTTCTATCAACAATATTTTGAAATGTTTTTGGAAGGTACAAATTGAATTAAGAGTGAAGCAAAAAAACAATATACAACGTTAATTAAAAACAGAAAAATGCTGCGTAAACAGTGGATTAGGGCAGCATCGGTGGAAAAAGAAATAGTGAATGTAAAATGTCACTCCCAGAGACTGCATGTTGACTGGTTTATTTGTTGAATTGAAAATCAATCCTGAATCAGTGCCTTTTAACATAGAACAATGCAGCACTGACCCTTGATGTTGTGCCAGCCCATATATTAAAAAAAATTACTAACCCCTCCCCACCCTGGAATCCTCCATTTTTCGTCCATCCATGTGCTTGTCTAGGAGGTCTCTTAAATGCCCTGTATAATTGTTCCTTGGTCACATTGAAAAAACATGGATCCCAACAGATACAGGAGAAAAGAGAAAAACACCACATGTCGGGCGATTGGGAGGATCCCAGAATCCCTTGGGAATATTGAGTTTTTCTTATGTCATTTACAAAAACCCTCAAAACGTCCAACAGTAAAAGATTTTGATGATTGACCTCTAAGTAAATATTGCTCTCCATGGATACTGCCTGACCTGCCGAGCATTTTCATTCTTTTCTATTTTATTTTTTTCTCTCTTCCTTTTATATTTATTATTTTTTTCTTTTCATGACAGCTTATGCATTAATTGTACTTAAGTTGTTGTTAGTGTGCTCTATGGAACCATGAAGCTTCAGCAAGTAAGACTTATATTGCACCTGGACATTGTACTTAATGCATATGATAATAAATCATTCATTCATTCACCCACTCACCCTGATCCATGATCCTATCTTGCGCACCATAGAACTGTTAAAACTTCCTCTGGGATGGATGCCACAACCTTGCTGCGTTTTAACTCTCTTGACTCGTAGTCTTTACGGAGGATCATTAAAACAGCAGAGAGGATCATTGGGGTCTCCCTTTCCTCTAAAGATGGCATTTACTGCGACCACTGTCTAAAGATGGCTCAAGGAATTATAGAAGACCTTTCCATCCAGCGCACAGGATCTTCAACCCACTACCATCAAGCAGGAGGTACAGGAGCATCAAGATCAAAGCTACCAGGCAGAAGAATAGCTTCTTCCCACAGGCTGTGAGATTAATAAACAGTATCCTGTCTCCATGACAATCATCCCAATTATCCGTATATTTATTTATCTGATTTTGCATTGTGAATTGTGTGTTTTGCGTGTGATGATGGCCTGGAGAGATGCTGTTTCGTCTGGTTGTATCTGTACAATCAGATTATTGTGAACTTGAACTTGCTTCATGTACTGTTGTAGACCTTTTGCCTGACATCCAGAATTGGATGAGCTCTATATCGTTACTGCCTCTGTCCCACATAACACATTTTATTCTTTTCCCTGTGACCTCATTGCTTTTCCTGGTCAGTAATTCTCAAGTCACAACTGAATTCAGTCCTAAAACTTCCCCTTCACAAAAGCCATCTACTACAGCTCCAAAGTACCTCGTGCCTCCACTTCAGGCCAGTCTTTTTGTTGCTTTGTTTCCCCCCAGACTACGCTGTCCCAAACTGTCCCTTGACCTCGCTCCTATTCTCCACCCGCTATTAAATGTTTGGTTCATGTGAAACTGCTTTCCCTATCCTGCAAGCTCTGCTTATTTATTAGTCCCTCTGATGAACACTGCATCCCAAAAGACTTGAATATAAACCCTAATTGCTGTGTTTAAATCAACCACATATTCTTGTACATAACTGCCACTCCTGACTCTCCAACTCTAATCTCTTACACCATCACTAGAGAAATAATATTTGGCAAACCATTCGCTAATGTCTCTTGGCCAGGATAGCTTGCTCCAAAGGATCTGAAAGAAGTGGTTACCAAGATAGTGGATTCATTAGATATAATTCTCTACAAATCCTTCAGATCTAGATAAGTGCAATACAGGGAAGAAGGCAAGATGTGAGGAACTAGAGATCAATTAGCCTTGTTGGAAAAATGTTGGGACCAATTATGAAAGAAGTAATAGCAGGACATTGAAAAATCTTAATCCAGTCAAGCAGAATCTGTATGCCATCATCCCCTCAAATCTGATCAGAAAACTCCAAGACCTGTGTAATTGGAACATGGATTTCCTCACCTCCAGACCACAATAAGTGAGGATTGGTAAGAACATCCCCTCCACAATCTCTATCAGTAGCGGAGCACCATAGAGCTGCGTTCTTAACCCCCTGCTCTACTCGCTTTACACCTACGACTGTGTAGCTTGATACGACAATAACACCGTCTAAAATTTGCTGATGTTGGGTTGTATAAAGAAAGGTGATGAGTCAGCACACAGGAGGGAGATTGAAAATTTGCCTGAATGGTGCATCAACAACAATCTTGCAATTAATGCCACCAAACTAAGGAACTGATGGTTGACTTCAGAAAGGGAAAGCCAGAGGTATACAATCCAGTGATCATTGGGGGATCAGAAGTGGAGAGGGTGAGCACGTTTATATTCTTGGGTGTCACTATCTTGGAGGATGTTTCCTGGACCCAACACACTCATGGCATCATGAAGAAAGCACGTCAATGCCTCTACTTCCTCAGGAGTTTGTGGAGGTTTGGTATGACACCAGAAACCCTGGCAAATTTCTATAGTAGAATGGTGGAAAGTGTGCTGACCAGTTGCCTCAAGGTCCTGGATAGGGACACTGTTATGAGCCCAGAGGACCCCAAAACCCAGCAGCAATAGGTATTCTCAAAGACAAATGGTTACTTAAACAAAATTTGCTTTTAATTATCTTTAAACAGGAAAACATGATCATACTTTACCTTATCACTATTAACTTAACTAACCTAACTTAACCCCCTTCTAATTCTAAGTGCACGTATATGTAATGTGTTTGTAAGTTTAGAAAAGTTATTTGATTCACAGTCCAATCTCACTTCTCATTTCTTCAAGTTCACGGGCTGCAGGCAATTCTTATACTGTACAAAGAATTTGATATTTATGAAATTCACCAGGCTCTGGTGCTTGAAAGGCAAATGGTTACCACTCAAAAAGATTCTTGTCGGTTTTCAGAGAGAGATTTGTTGTTGTTGGACACAAACTGATCCCTTTTAATCAGTCACATCAGTGTCTTTCTGAAGAAACTTGCCCCCTCAGGGCTTTCCAGATGATAACCTCTTTCTTTCAGGTCACCACAGAGTTCCTTTTTGTTTCCCTTATTTTAAGTGAAACATTACATAGCCAGTCGTCTCCTCTTGAATGGACACAAGGGCTTTGACCAGGCTGAACTAAGCACTCAAAACCCGTCTTCAAATTGGGGTTTTTCCACAAGCTTGCCAGCTTGTCCTGTTCCAGTCCCAGCTGCTGCTGCTGACTGCAGAACTGATATCTCTCTCTCTCTCTCAGAGAAAAACTTTTCAACTCTCTCTGCTTGTAAAAACCACAAGATCCTTTTAGAACAGCAAGCTGCGCTCCCAGACAGCCTATGGCTTTGAACTACTCCTCTGATCTCTTTCATCTGTTGCTTTTCAAAATGACAATTCATTGTCTATCTTGGGCACTCCCCAAAGTTTTTGCCAAGGCCCCCAGGAGCCACCCTGTCTGGCTTGAGCAGAGCTCCAGTATTTTAAAGGAGATCTGTTTTGAAGTGTTTGTATGTGTCCTACACTAAAAAATCTGCCCTAATTTATCTCCCAAAAACGTATCTTATGTACAATACAAACACAACATAATCTCTCATAACACCAATACTCTTGAGTGTAAATCCCTGCAAATGGTAGTGGACACAGCCCAGAAAATCACAGGCTAAACCCTTCCCACTATCGTCAGAGAGCAGCAGCAATCATCAAGGATCCACACCACTCAGCACACACTCTGTTCTCGCTGCTCCCATCAGGAAAGAGGTATTTGTGCCACAAGACGCACCACCAAATTCAGGAACAGCTGCTACCCCTCCACCATCAGATTTTTCAACAAAAAACTCAATCAGGGACTCTTATTTTGCACTTCATTGATTAATTTTTTCTCTCTCTCTGTATTGCACAGTCAGTTTACATTCGTTATATAACCATATAACCATTTACAGCGTGGAAACAGGCCATGTTGGTCCTTCGAGTCCGGTCCGGTTCACTTGAACAGCTTCCCCTTCCGCTCTCCGCCCATAACCCTCCAATCCCCTCACATCCATATACATATCTAACCTTCTCTTAAATGACTGAAGGGACCCTGCCGCAACTATCTCCTCTGGAAGATCATTCCATTCTGCCACTACTCTCTGAGTGAAAAAGCATCCTCTAACATTTCTCCTAAAGTTTTTCCCCCTTACTCTTAACTCATGCCCTCTTGTTCCAACCTCCCCTGCCCTCAGGGGAAAGAGTCTATTTATGTCTAGTCTATCTATTCCCTTCATAATTTTAAAAACCTCTATCAAATCTCCTCTCAGCCTTCTACGTTCCAATGAATAAAGACCCAGTCTCCTTAACCTTTCTCCATACTCTAGATGCTGTAAGCCAGGCAACATCCTTGTAAATCTTCTCTGCACCTTCTCTACCTCATCTATATCCTTTTTATAATTTGGAGACCAGAACTGAATACAATACTCTAAACCTGGCCTCACCAATGCCTTAAACAGCTGTAGCATCACTTCCCAGCTCCTATACTCCATACTATGATTTATGAAGGCCAGCATACCATATGCCTACATGGGAATCCACCTTCAATGAACTCTGTACCATAACCCCCCAGGTCCCTCTGTTCCTCTGCGTACCTTAGTGCCCTCCCCTTAACTGCATATGTTCTATTTTGGTTATTTTTTTCTGAAATGCAGCACCTCGTACTTGTCTACATTAAATTCCATCTGTCATCTTTCAACCCACTCTTCCAAACCAACCAAATCCTTCTGTAATCCAAGAAAACCTTCCTCACTATCCACCACTCCCCCTATTTTCGTATCATCTGCATATTTGCTTACCCAGTTAACTACATCCTCCTCCAAATCATTAATATAAATGATAAACACCGATCCCTGAGGCACCCTGCTTGTCACAGGCTTCCAACCTGACAGACAGTTGTCCACCATGACTCTCTGCTGTCCATCTTCCAGCCATCTCTGAACCCATGTCTCTATCTCTCTATTAATCCCTAGTGACTGAACTTTCCTTATTATCTGTTTACAATTCTTTATTGGTTTACATGTATACACTGTATATATATTTTTACACGACCAATAAGTGGTAATTCTGTCTAACCCACAGAAAAAAGAATCTCATGTATTGTCATGTATGTGCACTCAGGGGTCCCTATCCCAGACCACAATGCAGCTACTCAGCACACTTTCCACCACACATCTGCAGAAATTTTCCAGGGTTTCTGGTATCATACCAAACCTCTCCAAACTCATCTGGAATCAGAGGCATGAAGGGGAAGTGCCTTGCTAATTCACTACCTAATATTAAGCAAAATTGTGAATTTACGTCTGTATTCCAAAAAGAACGGGATAAGAAAGGATGAGAGAGGAGAGTTCGTCTGGGGGGGGGGGGGGGGGGGGCTATCGACTGAAGTTCAAGTTGAAACTGGGGAAGAGCAGGCTGATTTGGATAGTCCACTATCATAAATCTGATGAGCTATGAGAATGTTCTGAGGTCATCTTGACCACAGTAAATGGGATGAGGAAGGGTGAGCTGGGTGGGTAGGGGAGAGGAACGGCAACAGTAAACAGCAGACGATACTAAGATAGGTGGAATAGTGGATAATGAAGAAGGTTTTCAAGGATTGCAGAGGGATTTGGGCTGCTTAGAAAAGTGGGCTGAAAAATGGCAGATGGAATTTAATGCTGATAAGTGTGAGGTGCTTCATTTTGGTAAGAAGAATCAGAATAGGACATACGTGGTAAATGGGAGAGCATTGAGGAATACAGAAGAGCAGAAAGATTTAGGAGTGACGGTACATCGTTCCCTGAAGGTAGAAACTCACGTGAATAGGGTGGTGAAGAAGGCATTTAGTATGCTGGCCTTTATCAATCATTGCATGGAATATAGGAGTTGGGAGGTGATGTTGAGATTGTATAAGATGTTGGTGCGGCCTAATTTGGAGTTCTGTGTGCAGTTCTGGTCGCCTAATTATCGGAAGGATATAAACAGAGTGGAGAGAGTGCAGAGAAGGTTTACCAGAATGTTGCCTGGGTTTAAGCATCTGGAATATAGGGAGAGATTGGACAGATTGGGTCTTTATTCTTTGGAGCGTAGAAGGTTGAGAGGGGATTTGATAGAAGTATTTAAGATTATGAAAGGGATAGACAGAATGGATGTGGATAGACTATTTCCGTTAAGAGGAGGAAAGATTAAAACAAGAGGACATGAGTTAAGAATTAAGGGGCAGAGGTTTAGAGGTAACATGAGGGGGAACTTCTTTACTCAGAGAGTGGTAGCTGTGTGGAATCATCTTCCAGGAGAAATAGTGGCGGCGGAGTCAATTGTATTATTTAAGAAAAGGTTGGACAGATATATGGATGAGAAGAAGATGGAGGGTTATGGGCATTGTGGAGGGAGGTGGGACTAGAAAGGGGTGTTTGGTTCGGTGCGGACTAGAAGGGCCTAATGGCCTGTTTCCGTGCTGTAATTGTTATGTTATGTTATGTTAAGTTTTCAACAAGATGCCTCATCAAAGATTAAGTGACAAGATGAGAGCCAGTGGTGTTGGAGGCAACATGTCGGAATGGATAGAGGACTAGCCAACACATTTAAGTATGAATTTCTATAATATTCACTTGCAATACAATGCTGTGTGATTTCACAGCGAGCCTATGTATTTTCTGAGCCGCAGCTGATTGCAACACCTCCTTGGGAACTTCCGATACCTCATCATTTTTTTTAAGATGACCATATGCTCCTCCTGGAAAGCAGTTTCTCAAATGTTTCTTAGCTATGCTTTTTGTTTTTAGCTTTATCTTATTAATTTACCACGAGCAGTATGAATATTTTCTTCTCCTTGAAATGAAGGAGAATTGAAACTCACAAGAACATAGGCATCGAACATAGCACACTATGGCACAGTACAGGCCCTTCAACCCTGGATGTTGTACTGACCTATATATCTCTACTAAAAGAATTAAATCCTTCCTTCCTCATAACCCTCTATTTTTCTTATATCCATGTGCCCGTCCAAGAATCTCCTAAAGGCCAGCATACCATATGCCTACATGGGAATCCACCTTCAATGAACTCTGTACCATAACCCCCCAGGTCCCTCTGTTCCTCTGCGTACCTTAGTGCCCTCCCCTTAACTGCATATGTTCTATTTTGGTTATTTTTTTCTGAAATGCAGCACCTCGTACTTGTCTACAAGGTTTCAGCCTCCACCACCACCTCTGGCAAGGCATTCCAGGCACCACAACTCTCTGCGTAAAAAACCTATCCCTGATGTCTTCCCTAAACTTCGCTCCCCCTTACTTGGGAGAAATGTCCTCTGGTGTTTGCTATTCCTACCCGGGGAGGGAAAGGCACTGGCTTATAGGCAATTGGGATATGTTGGCCAAAAGCCAAGGACAACACATTTGCCACAACAAATTGTATTTATATAGCATCCTCAGCACATTAATTACAACAAAGGACTTTGGCTGGAATGTTATTAAACAAGAGTTCACACCAAGCAACGAGCCTGCAGCAGACGCGGATATACCCCTCCATAAATCTTTTTCCGCGAAGCCAAGCCACAAAGAGTAAGAGCGACACCAAGCTATACATAGAGATATCAGGGCATGAAAGTTTCATCAAAGGAGGACACTATAGAGATTGGAGAGATGCAAAGGCTCGGCGAAGGAATTCAAAAACAGAGCCTGGACTGGGAATGCTCAAACAGATTTAGAGATTTAAGGTATCTTGAGGGGTTGTAGGTGTAGGGGAGATTACAGAGAAAGAGAAGCGCCCTTGGAGGGATTTCAAAATAGAGATAAGAATTTTAAAAGTCTAAGCTTTGCTAAACTGAGAGCCATTGGAGGTAAACCAGTAGAGGAGTGCTGGGTGATTTAGGAAACAGACATATTTATTGTCAGAGTGCATAGATGACATCCCATACAACCTGAGATTATTTTTCCCCGTGGGCCAGGCAGAATATCTACTTATCATTGCCTAATCTTTTTAGTTATGGAGAGAGGTTGGATAGAGTGGGGTTGTTTTCCTGGAGTGAAGGAGTCTGGAAGGTTACGAGATGCATAGCCAAAATATTTTTTCCATGGGAGAGTGGCAAGATTAGTGTAGCAGTTAGCGCAATGCTGATGCAGTGATCGAGAATGGAGTTCAAATCTGATGCTGCCTGCAAGGCATTTTCCTTATGTTCCTCTTCCTTCAAACAACCTGTTCTAATTAATTTGAGCAATTCTTATACTTTAAAAGTTGACCTTGCCCCAATTCTGAATTTTAACATGGTTAAGCCTGTCCCTCTCCATAATCTCATAAAACAATGACGGCTCATCCACAAACACTTCATCCAATTTTCCCTTCCCAATTTTTTAAAGACTAGAACATGTGTTGGTTTCAGTTCTAGTCATCTCAGTACAGGAAAGAGTGCAGGGGAGATTTACCTCGATGTTGCCTGGATTGGAGAACGTGTCTTATGAAGCAAGGTTGACAAAGTTCAGGCTTTTCTCTGTGGAGTGATGAAGGATGAAAGCTGAGTTAAAATGAGTTAATATTCTATAAGGGGCTTAGATAGAGTGGAGAGCCAACATATTTTTCCAGGCCAACAATTGCAAATATCAGAGTAAATCTGTTTCAGGTGAGTAGAGGAAAGTTTAGGGAGACGTCAGAGGTGAATCTTTTACACAGAGTGTGGGGATATCAGCAGCAGGAAGAGAAGCAGTGATGGTGGAGGCTGGTACAACAGGGATGTTCAAAAGACTCTTAGGCAAATTGATGCAAGGAAAATAGAGCATTATGGGTGAGAGGTAGAGAAAATATAGAGTATTTACACTCCATGTTATGGAGTAAGGTTTCATAGCTCGGGCCAACATTGTGGCTGTATGGCCTGTATTATGCTATAAGGTTCTATGTTTATTCCCAGGTAGGTAACTTATGGAGGTATATTATATTATGAGGTGAATGGATAAAGTGAATGGTCACAGTCATTTTCCCAGAGTAGGTGATTCTAGAACTTGAGAGCATAGGTTTAATAGGGGAGAGATTTAAGAGAAATCTAAGGGTAACCTTTTAATTTAAGGAATGAGGTGCCTATGAAAGTTTTAAAGGTTCAAAAGTTCCTTTTCCTGTCACATAAAAATACATTAAAGATATAATATGCTTGATATTCTTCAACATTTGTATGTGTTAAGACAAACAAAGAGCTACCACGAGCATTGCCCGGCACCCCCTAACAGCAGCAGAAAGAGAAGCAAAAGAGAAACTCTTCAGAGACACTGAGTGTCTGTGGATTTGCCTTCAGAACTCCTGCGGCCACATAAACTCTTGTTCGATTAATTGGCAATTTTGATGTTTAAAAGATAGTTCAACAGAAATATGGATATGTTGGATTTTCAAGAATATGGGCCAAATGCAGACAAATGGGATCAGCCCATAATGCCAACTTGGTAAGCATGGGCATTTTGGGCCAACGGGCATGTCCCCTTGCTGGAACAATAAAGGATTCCCGATAGCTGTGGCAGGGTCTAAATAATATAACCTGCTGAAAAACCAAATCTGGTGTAGTAAGAGACAGCAAAGCTTCACTCCCAGATGAACTCAATGCTTTCTATATCCGATTTGACCACCAGATCAAGGAAGACCACTTCGCCACCCCATGCCCCCGATGATCCTCTGCTGTCAAGAGTATTCAGATTAAATCCAAGGAAAGCATCTGGTCTGGAAGGTGTACCTGGCTAAGTACTGAAAACCTGTGCTGGCCAACTTGTCAATGTACTCATAGATATCTTCAACATCTCACTCTGACAGGGAGGGACACCTATCTGTTTCAAACAGGCTTCATTTGTCCCAATGCCCAAGAAGAGTGTGGCAACCTGCCTAAAAGACTCTCAACTGGAGGCACTCACATCCACAGTGATGAAGAGTTTTGAGAGGATGATGTTGGAGCATATCAGCTCCTATCTGAGCAGTGACAGATCCATTCTAATTTGCCTACTGCAGATGCCATCACAAAACCCTGGAATGCCCTCATACATCAGGATGCTCTTTATTGACTGCAGTTCGATACATCATCATCCCCCTCAAAATTAATCAGCAAACCCCAAGATCTGGGTCTTGGGGTTTTGGTCACCAAATTATAGGAAGGATAAAAACAAAATAGAGAGAGTTCAGAGAAGGTTCACGAGAATGTTGACAGGATGTCAGGGTTTGAGTTAAAGAGAAAGGTTGAGCAGCCTGGGGCTTTTTTGTCTGGAGAATAGAAGATTGAGGGGGGATTTGATGGAGGTGTTCAAGATTTTAAAAGGGACAGAGAGAGTCAACGTGGATAGGCTTTTTCAATTAAGAGTGGGGGATATTCAAACCAGAGGCCATGGTTTGAGATTGCAGGGGGAAAATTATAAGGGGAACATGAGGGGAAATTTCTTCACGCAAAGGGTGGTTGGGATGTGGAATAAGCTTCCGGCAGAGGTGGTTGAAGCAAGGATGTTATTTACATTTAAGGAAAGACTGGATAATTACATGGAGGGGAGAGGATTGGAGGGGTATGGCCCAGGTGCTGGTCAGTGGGACTTGGAGGGTGGGGATTTGTTCCGGCATGGACTAGTAGGGCCAAACTGGCCTGTTCTGTGCTGTATATGGTTATATGGTTATAAAACCTCACTGTGCAATTAGATCTGAGATTTCCTCACCTCCAGACCCCAATCAGTGCAGATTGTCAAGAACATCTCCATAATCTTCATCACCACAGGGCTACGTACTTAACCCCCTGCTCTACACCTACGAAATGGCACAGAACGACGGCAACACCATCTACAAATTTGCTGACAATATCACATTGGTGGGCTGTATAAAAAGGAGAAATGAGTCAGCATGTAGAAGAGAGATTGAAAACTTGGCCAAATGTTATACAATGGTGTACAACTTCACACTCAATGTCACCAAGACCAAGGAGCGGATTATAGATTTTAGGAAAGGAAAACCAGAAGTGTATGATCCAGTGATCAGTGGAGGATCAGAAGTGGAGAGGGTGAGAAGATTTAAATTCCTGGGAATCACTGCTTCAGAGGATTTTTCTTGGACTCATCATACTAAAGACATCATGAAGTGAGCATATCAGCGCCCTCAAGTGTTTGCAGAGGTTCAGTATGACATCAGACACCCTGGCAAATGTCCAGGTTTATACTGGAAAATGTGCTAACGGCTGAATAATGGACTGGTATTGGGGGCATCAATACTTCTGAGCATAAAGGCCTGCAAAGGATAATGGACACAGCCCTGTACATCACAGGCAAAACTCTCCCCACCATCAAGAAAATCTACTTGGAGATTTTACATTCAGCATTGAATTCAATGCATTGATAATTTCTTTCAAAGTAAATGAAGAATCTAAATTATTACGGGCTTGGCTTTTTAAAGTTGGTAATTGCAACTTAGATAAAAAAATCCTCAATCTTATCTACATTGTTTATTGTCTCTGATGAATAGTTTTGTACAATACTCTTTAAAAGAGTCATTTATGTCTTGTGGTTTATAAGTAATCTTAGAGTTCCTTTTAACTGCAATAATAGTCCTTGATGTTTGTTCTGCTTTTAACTGCCAAGCCAATACTTTATGAGCTCTCTCTCCCAACTTTTGTTTAGTTCTGTCAATCAATCTTTCCCTTCTGTAAGTCTGAATTGAATTATATTGCATCTTCTTATTTTCCAATTTTATTCTATCTCTCTCTGATGGCTTTTCTGTTTTTTTTTCCATTTGAGCAATTTCCTTCACTAAATCCTTTACTTCCTGTAAATACTTCCTTTTAATCTTAGCTGAAAAATTTATAATCTGTCCCCTTAAATAAGCTTTTAATGCATCTCATATAGTAAACTTATTATCAACTGAGTTAAGATTAGTCTCCAAATATATGTGTATTTGATTTCATATAAAATCACAAAATACTGAATTTCTTAGCAACGACAGATTGAATCTCCATCTATATATAGAATCATTTTCTTCCATATTTGAACATGACATCAATAATGGAGAATGATCAGATATAATTCTAGGTTTATATTGTACGTTTTCAATCCTTCCTTGCAAATGAGCTGAAATTAAGAAAAATTTAAATTCTAGAACATGAATCAAATCGATAAGAATGAAATGAATAGTCTCTTTCTTTAGGATTCATCTCCTAATATCAACCAGGTTCGATTCTTGCATCAATATTGATAAGTTTTTTTGCCATTTTAGTTTTAGTGACAGATTTTGTAGGTTTGTCTAAAATTGGATCTAAGCAACAATTTAAATCTCCACCAACTAATATATTCCCATCAATTTGTGCTAGATGAAGGAAAACATCAGACATAAATTTATCATCATCAACATTTGGGACACAAATATTCATAAAAATCCAAGATTCTGAATAAATTTGACAATTTATCATTACAAATCTTCTGAAGGGATCTGTAGTTATCGATTGCAACTTGAATGATAGATTTTTACTAATTAAAATGGCTACACCTCGGGCTTTAGAATTAAGCGATGATACAAATACCTGGCCCACCCATTTTCTTTTCAATTTTTTGTGTTCTTTCTCTGTTAAGTGGGTTTATTGCAAAAAAGCAATATCTGTCTTCAATTTCTTAAGATGAGCTAAAACTCTCTTCCTTTTATTTGGGTTATTGAGCCCATTCACATGAAAAGTTACATAATTCAAACTTTGTTTTGACATATTAATAGATCTTTAAAAAATATGGAGCTTCTGTCTCCGCACCAAGAGGCCTCCACTCCACAGCCCATCCGCAAAATTCAACATCTCCCAGAAAGAAAGTAGGAAACCCCAAATAATAATAAAAATAAGAAAAAGAAGAAGAGGAAAAAAAATCCAAAAGTGTCGATTAGGTCAGCACTAACTCCCTTATTTAACGAGAAGTGGCCCTCACCACTAGCGGCACGAAGCTTCGGAGGAAACAAAAGAGAATCCGCCCCCCCAAACAGAATATCATAAGTCAATCAGGTAAGACGCGCTTCTGCAGGATCCAAATCAGCCTGCTCTTCCCCAGTTTCAACTTGAACTTCAGTCAATAGCCCCCCAGACGAACTCTCCTCTCTCATCTTTTCTTGATCCCGTTCTTTTTGGAATACAGACATAAATTCACAATTTTGCTTACTATTAGGTAGTGAATTAGCAAATTCCAACACTTCAAATTCATTGGAAAAGAACTGAAATTGATGTTGACCGTAAAAAAACTTTCAAAACGGCCGGATAGCGATATTTGAATTTATAACCTTTATTCCACAAAACTGATTTGGCTGGGTTGAATTCTTTTCTTCTCTTGACAATTTCATTTCTCAAATCAGCATAAGAAAAACACTCTGTTATTCTGAATTATTAAATGACCTTGTTGTTCTCTTGCTCTCTGGACAGACATTCTTAAAATCATTTCTCTGTCCTGATAACGTAAGCATTTAATCAAGACAGAGCGTGGCGGTTGTCCTGGATACGGATTTTTCCTTGGAGCTCTGTGTACTCTGTCAATCTCCAAACCATTTGGAAAATTTTCCATTCCCAAAATTTCAGGTATCTACTTTTGGAAAAAAATTTACAGGTTCATTGCCTTCAATATCTTCTGGCAGACCAACAATTTTCACATTCTCTCTTACTTTGCTATATGTTTATTACTGAACATTTATTTCTGCATTTGCACAATCAGTTTGTTTATATGTCTTTCTTCAGTTTTACATTTCTTTCTTCTTGAGTACCACTTACAGTTACCAGTAATTAGAAATTCTGTCTAGCTTCCAGGCAAATGAATGTGATGTCATGCATGTACTCTGATAATAACTGTGGACTTTGAACTTTTGAACAGTTTATTTTCAAACAGAGATCCCCCTAAAACTGGCATCTCCCACAACAGGAAACGTTTTTTCCATATCCACCCTGTCAAGAACCCTCAACATTCAATACATTTCAATCAGACCCTCTTTTCTATCTGAAGTAGGCGCTGCCCAAATATCTGATAAGGGGAACTTTATAATTTCAATCTCCATTGTGCTCCAACTGTAGAGGTTTAAGGAGTATGAATTTCTAGTACTCTTCAACCTTGGGGGAAAAATTTATGAATCACTTTTAAGGTAGCAAAATCTCCCACAAAATGTGACATGGTAATTATTATCAGACAAAAGTTTAGCACTGTTCAAATTCTGATAGAGACAACATGATGCCAAAGATGATAGTTCATGTTAATACTTTAAAAAAATCAATGTAAAGGAGGCCAAATGAGGTCAGACTTTCTGCTGCTGCCTTGAAGCAGCAAATTGTGCCAAACTAGGATGTCTCTCATATATTTGCTAATGTATTTGAACTCGTAAATATCACAAAATAGGAGCAGGAGACACCCTCCTTGCCCCGAAACCTGCACCATCATTCAATATTATTTGCCCCAGCCCTCATCTTCTCTTTCCTGCCAGTTCTCCATCATCGTTCAGAAGTTTAAATATCCCCCCCCCACCCCCCCCTTGATCCAGTAGAGATGTCCAGAGATTCACCACCTCTGGAAGAAGAACATGAACACGTCGCCGACACCAAACATGTGATTACATAGATAATTAAAGAAATTTTTGAGTCACATCTACATTCAAATTTTGCACAGGCTCTGCTTTCCCTAACCCCGTTTACCACATTATACCTGACGATATTCCTGAAGTGGCTGAGTGGTCCAGAGAAGGCTCCAGGCTGGGAAAAGATGTACAGGTAGGCTTCAATCTCATCTGCAGTCATCCTGCACTCCTTTGTCCTAATGCCTGTGCTCTGACTTGTGAATAAGTATTTCAGCACCTGCAAACATAAGATAGGTTTAAGTGCATTGATGTGTAGTGTTTATGAAACTGCCTAACAACGGCTTGTGGCTTAGCTAGAAGAGCCACTACTTCACAGTGCCAGTGACTGGGGTTCATCCGACCTGGGCACATCTTTGTCCCCTTCTAATGCACTTCCTCAGATCTCAACACCCCTCTCACTGCCAATTTTTCAATCATGCATCATATCACCTGTCTAATTACCTGTGCCAATCACCTGTGTCAACTGGACAACATTCCCAATCTCCCCTTAGTCATTCAGTCCCTTGCCCCTTCGTGCCCGATTCTTCTCTTCAGTCACTTGATGCAATTTGGGGGAGAGAACAGTGGGAGGGCTGTTCTACCTAACATGATGCCTCAGGCTTGTGCAGGTCTAGGGGCTAGACCGGCAACAAGCCATCACCCAGTCACAGACAACAGAAGGGCAAGATCAAACTTATGCCTTGAAAATGAGCCTACCTGGAGGAGTTTCTGGAACTGAGAAGTAAGGTAAAAAAGGAAATCTGGAGGGCAAAAAAAAGACAGGAGATGTGTGTGTCTGTGTATGTAATGTGTATATATGTGTGTATATCACACACACGTGTGCATGTGTATTTATATTTATATGTGTGTGTGTATGTGAA
Organism: Narcine bancroftii; assembly: GCF_036971445.1. Taxonomy (NCBI): domain Eukaryota; kingdom Metazoa; phylum Chordata; class Chondrichthyes; order Torpediniformes; family Narcinidae; genus Narcine; species Narcine bancroftii. Next base: position 140,058,320 of record NC_091473.1, on the reverse strand, counting down.
TGTGTATGTGTACACTTGTGTGAAGACAGAGAGTTGCCTCAGGATATTGAATGTTAATGCGCTGTCGTGCTGTTATGCCTTATATTGAAATAGTTCAGTGAAGCACATAATATACCTTAATGACTCTTCAAACCAATTATCCTGCATCTGAATCACTGCTCACCTTGAAATCATTTATTGTCAGAGCAAATTCAGGAAGCCACGGCACTTGGCAAAAGAAAAAGTATCTTAATTTCATCAGCTGGGAGGGATGTCGCACCAGGTAATCTGGAAAAATATAACAATAAATTAGTAGTGTGCATTCACTTGTAAGGAGTTTAAGAACATAGAACACCACAGCACAGTCAGGGCCTTCAGCCCACTATGTTGTAAACCTCTCAACAATCTAAAACTTCCCTACCCCACTCCCATAGACCTCTTTTTTTTGCATCATGTGCCTGTCCAAGAGTCTTTGAAATGTTTCTATTGTACCTTCCTCCACGACCTCCCCTGGCGAATGCATTCCAGACACCAACTACTCTTAAAAAAAAAGGACTTACCTCTGACATCTCCCTTAAACTCCTTCACTCACCTTAAACAGATGTCCTCTAATATTTGCTATTGTCCCCCTGGGAAAAAAGTGCTGGCTGTTCGCTCTCATAATCTTATTGACCTCAATTAAGTCACCTCTCTTCCTTCTTCACTCCAAAAAGAAAAATTAATCTTACCTTATAAGATGCATTCTCCATGGCAGGCAACATCATGGCAAATCTCTGCAACCTCTCTAAAGCTTCCACATCCTTCCTGTGATGAAGTGGCCAGAATGAACACAACATTCCAAGTGTGGCCTAACCAAAGATTTATAGAGCTGCAACATTACCTCACAATTCTTGAACTCAATCCCCCTACCACTGAAGGCCAGCTTTCCATAAGCCTTCTTAACTATCCTATCAATCTACATGGCCACCTTAAGAGATCTATGGATTTCAATCTCGAGGTCCTTCTGTTCTTCCACATTATTAAGAATCCCACCATTAAGTATTTACTCTACCTTCTTCAAGTTCGACCTCAAAAATGCATCTCTTCACACTTATCCAAATTGAACTCTATCTGCCATTCCTCTGCCCAACCCTGCACCCTGTCTATATCCTGTTGTAACCTTCTACATTTTTGAGTTTCTCTAAGTTGCTTTAACAATAAACATTTCAAGGCAACAGATAGCAATAAGGGCTTGTGAAGCAGTTGAACTGGAGGCAGTGATTGAGAATATCTGTCCAGTGCACTGCTTTTGCATTTTTTTTTCCTTGATTCCATTAATACAATATCTACTGAAGGTAAGTGTAAGTAATTTCAAATATAGGTCTGGAATCTGTACTTTAATAATGCAATGACTCTTGTTACTGACCTCAAGGAAAATAGCTCCCAAGAATCCAGTGACCTGCGTCGGGTAGTAAGGAAATGTATGGCAGTGTGTTGCACTTGAAGCTGCAGCAGTGTAGAAAACGGAAGTTGCTCTCAATTCCCCGTTGTAATTGCAGTGAATAATAACAGCTTTACCATCATTAGAACGTGACCCAACCAACAATTTAGCAATTATCTTTATTTTTGTTGGGCTCTTTTGCATGAGAAAGCTTCAAAAATAGCAAATTATTGGTTGTTTTTGAAAAGCTTCTTACTTCGTAAATATTTTAATTTAAAAAAAATTTAGACATACACCATGGGAACAGATCTTTTCAGCCCTCGAGTGCGTGCCACCCAATTGACCTGCAACCCAGTACATTTTGAAGGGTGGGAATAACCCACACAGACACAAGGAGAACGTACAACTCCTTACAGAGGACGCGGGATTTGAACTCTGGTCACTAGTGCTGTAACAGTGTTGTGCAAACTCAGAGCCAAGAATCCCACTGATCTAATGCATGGAACATGCAAGGCTGAAGAAGTATATAGTCCTGACTAGATTTAGGTCCAAGGAACCTTATGTAAGACTTTAACTTGTCAAGATAAGATTTGAAATCAAAAAGAAACTTCTATTTATCAGGCAATTTTAATGTACACAGTTAGTGTGGCAGTACAACACTGTAACAGTGCCAGCAATCAGGATTGGTGTTCAAATCCGTTGTTCTCTGTAAGGAGTTTGTATGTTCTCCCTGTGTCTGCATGGCTTTCCTTTGGGTGCTCCAGTTTCCTCCCACCATTCGAAATGAACTGGGGGTTGTAGGATATTTGGGTGTAATTGGGCGGCTTGTGGGTCAAAATGGCCTGTTATGGATGCTAAATTAAAAAAGATTAAAAATCCTCTCAAGGTGTTTTGTATTTTCAAACAAAAACTGATATCAAGTCACAGAGCAGATGTTAGGTAACTGGATGGACATGTGATGGGGAAAGAATGGGACTAAGGGACTGCCTAGATTTCTCTACCAGAAACTGACAAGAGATTTGATGGTCTGAATGATCTCTTTCTCTAACAATTCCCTAATTCTGATCTGTGACTAAAAAGTTTGGTCAAAGGAACAGATCTCAACTTGCTTGCCTAGTGAAAATACATTGCAAAGACACCAGAAATTCAGAGCGGGATTGTTTCCAAATTATTAACAAAAGAAAATTAGGCAATGCAGAAAAGAAATATGGCAAATTATAATGACCCAGGCCTTCTCAGGACATAACACCATCCCCCACCCAACCACATTGTCCTATGAAATATTTTTACACCACACTCAAAATATTCTATACTCTACTTTCATTCAAATATAAATTGATGTTCAATATTCAATGAGAGTTCATTGTCACATCTTCTTTCTTTGGCTTGGCTTCGCGGACGAAGATTTATGGAGGGGGTAAAAGTCCACGTCAGCTGCAGGCTCGTTTGTGGCTGACAAGTCCAATGCGGGACAGGCAGACATGGTTGCAGCGGCTGCAGGGGAAAATTGGTTGGTTGGGGTTGGGTGTTGAATTTTTCCTCCTTTGCCTTTTGTCAGTGAGGTGGGCTCTGCGGTCTTCTTCAAAGGAGGTTGCTGCCCGCCAAACTGTGAGGCGCCAAGATGCACGGTTTGAGGCGATATCAGCCCACTGGCGGTGGTCAATGTGGCAGGCACCAACAGATTTCTTTAGGCAGTCCTTGTACCTTTTCTTTGGTGCACCTCTGTCACGGTGGCCAGTGGAGAGCTCGCCATATAACACGATCTTGGGAAGGCGATGGTCCTCCATTCTGGAGACGTGACCCACCCAGCGCAGCTGGATCTTCAGCAGCGTGGACTCGATGCTGTCGACCTCTGCCATCTCGAGTACTTCGACGTTACGGATGAAAGCGCTCCAATGGATGTTGAGGATGGAGCGGAGACAACGCTGGTGGAAGCGTTCTAGGAGCCGTAGGTGATGCCGGTAGAGGACCCATGATTCGGAGCCGAACAGGAGTGTGGGTATGACAACGGCTCTGTATACGCTTATCTTTGTGAGGTTTTTCAGTTGGTTGTTTTTCCAGACTCTTTTGTGTAGTCTTCCAAAGGCGCTATTTGCCTTGGCGAGTCTGTTGTCTATCTCATTGTCGATCCTTGCATCTGATGAAATGGTGCAGCCGAGATAGGTAAACTGGTTGACCGTTTTTAGTTTTGTGTGCCCGATGGAGATGTGGGGGGGGCTGGTAGTCATGGTGGGGAGCTGGCTGATGGAGGACCTCAGTTTACTTCAGGCTGACTTCCAGGCCAAACATTTTGGCAGTTTCCTCAAAGCAGGACGTCAAGCGCTGAAGAGCTGGCTCTGAATGGGCAACTAAAGCGGCATCGTCTGCAAAGAGTAGTTCATGGACAAGTTTCTCTTGTGTCTTGGTGTGAGCTTGCAGGCGCCTCAGATTGAAGAGACTACCATCCGTGCGGTACCGGATGTAAACAGCGTCTTCATTGTTGGGGTCTTTCACGGCTTGGTTCAGCATCATGCTGAAGAAGATTGAAAAGGGTTGGTGCGAGAACACAGCCTTGCTTCACGCCATTGTTAATGGAGAAGGGTATAGAGAGCTCATTGCTGTATCTGATCTGACCTTGTTGGTTTTCGTGCAGTTGGATAATCATGTTGAGGAACTTTGGGGGACATCCGATGCGCTCTAGTATTTGCCAAAGCCCTTTCCTGCTCACGGTGTCGAAGGCTTTGGTGAGGTCAACAAAGGTGATGTAGAGTCCTTTGTTTTGTTCTCTGCACTTTTCTTTGAGCTGTCTGAGGGCAAAGACCATGTCAGTAGTTCCTCTGTTTGCGCGAAAGCCGCACTGTGATTCTGGGAGTATATTCTCGGCGACACTAGGTATTATTCTATTTAGTAGAATCCTAGCGAAGATTTTGCCTGCAATGGAGAGCAGCGTGATTCCCCTGTAGTTTGAGCAGTCTGATTTCTCGCCTTTGTTTTTGTACAGGGTGATGATGGTGGCATCACGAAGATCCTGAGGCAGTTTTCCTTGGTCCCAACAAAGCTTGAAAAACTCATGCAGTTTGGCATGCAGAGTTTTGCCGCCAGCCTTCCAGACCTCTGGGGGGATTCCATCCATACCTGCTGCTTTGCCACTTTTCAGTTGTTCGATTGCCTTATATGTCTCATCCAGGGTGAGGACCTCATCCAGCTCTAGCCTTAGGGGCTGTTGAGGGAGCTGGAGCAGGGCGGAATCTTGGACTGAGCAATGCACAAATTCTTACTTGCTGTGGACAAACAGGTATATACGATGCACCAAATACAACAGAAAAAATGTATATAACCACAAATGCAACAATGAAAAAGAAGAACTGAGAAGTAAATGTTCACTGAACATTAAGGAGGCCCTGCTTCCACTCCAGTTGATGTCCAATGCAGATGCACAAACTTTCCATCGGTGGGGCAGATGGTACTTGATGGGGAAAGTGGATGAGTCTACAACATTGTACAACTGGGCGCAGATTGGGAGATCACTTCACTGACCACCTTCGTTGCATCTGCACCGGTAACATAGTAGCCAACCATTTCAGTTCTGTGCCGCACTCCCAAACTCACATGTCTGTCCATGGCCTTATGTTCTATCCCACCAAGACCACCTGCAAATTGGAGGAACAACACCTGAATTTCTGTCTGGGTACTCTCCAGCCAGATGACATTAACTTTGACAGTTTCTGCTAACCTGCTCTCCCCCTTCCCTTCCCCTTTCCAGTTCTCCTCCCTCCCTTCCCCCTCTATTCACCTAGCCATCCCTCCTCCCTTTGATCGCTGCTGACCCCTCCCTCCCTTCTCCACTATCACCTCCTGCCTTTGCAACCTCACCTCCCCTCTACTCTTTTGTTTGGACACCTGCCGACATTTTTCCATACCTTGATGAAAGGCTCAAGCCTGTATTTTTACCTTTGGTGTATAAAGGACCCTGCTTGACTTGCTGAGTTTCTCCAGCATTGTGTTTTTACTAGAACATTGTACGTCTCTTCTGCTGTTTGTGGATGACCATCACATGCTCCAGTCACAGAGAATCAAGGTGCTCACCATCTTCTCAATTTAGATCAGTAATAGGCCAGCAATTCAGTGGGGATATTCTAATTATTGGAGGAGGTCTTTGGAACATCCTTGAAGCATTTTCTTTGTCTTCCTGGAAATCTCTTACTGTAATAGAACTCAGAGTAGAAATTTGTTTCAAAAATTTACTGCACAGCATTTGTATGATGTGGCCTTTCTCCAGAAGTTGCAATCAGAACCTGGATGCTGTGACATTGACCTGGGAGACGGTGCTAACATTGGCTCCTCTGCATGCCAATTGGTTTAGAAAGTGTTTGGGAATCAGTTTGGTAGCACTTTAGTACCATGCTGTTGAAGCATACAGGAACCTTCAGTTTACCGTTGCGTAGTAAAGCACAAGTTGCCACTTAGTTTGAAGTCAACTTGAGGGAAAGTTTTTGCAAGGAACCTCCCCATCTATCACCATCTAATCTTTGATCCTCCTTCAGTTTCAAAGTGGAGTCCATCTATCTAGAAGTGCAACACACATCATCTTCAATGAGTGACAAGTGCAAGCACACGATTGGCAACACAGTTAGTGTAACGGTGAACACAATGCTGTTCCAGTGCCAGCAAGCGGGGTTCGAATCTGGCACAATATGCAAGGAATTTGTACCCTCTCCCCATGACCCATGTGGGCTTTCCCTGGGTGCTTTGTTTTGCTTCCACCCTTCAAAACACTTGGGGTTGGTAGGTTAGGGTATAATTGGATGGCACGGGTGTCATGGGCCAGAATGGCCTTCTACTGTGTTGTCTTCTTTTCTTTCTTCTTCTTTGGCTTGGCTTCGCGGACGAAGATTTATGGAGGGGGTAAAAAGTCCACGTCAGCTGCAGGCTCGTTTGTGGCTGACAAGTCCGATGCGGGACAGGCAGACACGGTTGCAGCGGTTGCAGGGGAAAATTGGTTGGTTGGGGTTGGGTGTTGGGTTTTTCCTCCTTTGCCTTTTGTCAGTGAGGTGGGCTCTGCGGTCTTCTTCAAAGGAGGTTGTATCATTTAAAAAAAAGGTTTTATTCAATCAACTGAAAGGATTTTGGAGAATCCCTTACACTTCTAAACTCCAGTGGATGTAGCCCTAGTCTGTCTAGCTTTTTCTCACAAGAAGTTAAGTGTTAGTCTAGTAAACTTTCTCTGAACTGTTCTAGCACATTTACAAACTTCCTTAAAATAAGGAGTGCTCGATATAACTAAAGTAAAACTTCCACCTGTTGAGTGACCAGGTATTGTTGGAGCACTGATGGTTTTCTTCACACACACGTCAATTCCCATAAAACTGTCACCTATGGAGATTGGTAGACACCAGATAAGCGAGATTTCTAGTTGCTTGAGATTTACTCTTACATTCCCTAACTAATACACGTGCATCATTTTAAAAGACAAAAATACTCCACTGTACAAACTTCACTTGCATGAATATATAAACCTAAAGCATTTTACTTTATTTTTTATTCACATTGTTTGAAAACATTTAACCATCACTGCACCTGCAGGTTCCTCCCCTTCTATGGAGATGCCCAAAAGGTGAACAATAAGATCATAATGATCTCCCCTCCCCCAAGTTTATGGATAAAGCCTTACTAATATACTTAATAATATACTAAGCAGGGATAAGGAGAGTATCACCCCAACGGCGAGCGACATCAACCCGCTCTTCATCCTGGGCGACGCCATTTTATTCAAACACAACTTTATTCAAACAGCTGTTACGAGCAAAGCACAACCAAGACACTCCACTGGCTGAATATTTGCTCTCATCTTCACCAAAAGTTTATGTGTTGCTTCAGAGAACATTTACTTTTACAAATTTAAACTTTTATTTACATTTTTATTTTTTTCTTATTTATTTATTTCGTTTATTTCCCTCAATTATTTTGCTCATTGCTTGAGGTTTCCAGTTGCTTGAATTCTGGATAACTTTTTTTTTTCCTTTTACCTTCAATGAAATTGTTCATGGATAGTGGACAATAGAAGCTGAAATGGACATTGTTGGAGGATTCTATTGATTAAAGGTAGCCCAGATTCTCTTTGTCACAGAACGGATCAATAATAAATTTTGACTTGGAAATCTTAATCAGCAGTTAATTTATTTTAACTAATGTGGAGAAGCCTACAATATCCTACTATTTCAGATATAACCATTTACGGAGCGGAAACAGGCCACGTTGGCCTTTCGAGTCCGCACCGGGTCACTGATTTTGTGCGCCCTTTTCAGGCATTGGTCCCGCTAGATCCTCATTCAATAACGATGGGCGAATTCAATGCAGGTGGAATCAGATAATAGCAAAACTATGAGCAAACAGATTGGCTGTCTGTGTACCAAAAATAGTAAAATTAATTTCTTGTGTTAATTAATAACTTGGTGTTACATTTCAATCTGTGTTGGTTTAGTACAACTGTTAATCTATTTAAAATAAATAAGCACATTTAAGCAGCGCTGGCAACAGACCTTTGTGAGCTGTGTGAAAGGAAATTAAACCCCAATGTCTCCAGCTTTGCACCTTTGCAGGTATTGATTCACAGTGTAGGAAATATTAACCTCCTGAGAATTTTTATTTAATTCAACACACTGATTAATTCTTATGCTTAAGAGAGTCAGTAATCAGAAATAGTTTTGAAGCAAAAGAACTGCAAGGGAAATGAGGAAGAATCACAGACGACAGTGAGGAAGCGCACAGGAGTGAGAGAGATTAGCACACAATGTTAGCAAAACTAAGGAAATGACTGTGGACTTCAACAAGGGGAAACCAGGCGAACACAAACCAGTCCTCATCAGTGGAGATGGTAAAGAACTTCAAATTTCTGGCTATCTGAACATCTATCCTTCAAGTTGGTGCAATCATGAAGAAGGCTTGCCAGCAGCTGTATTTCATTAGGACTTGTGGAGATCTGGTATGTCGCAAGTTTCTACTGGCGTACCATGGAGAGCATTCTGTCTGGTTGCATCACTGTCTGGTACGGAGGTGCCAATGCACAGGACAGGAAAAGATTACAGAGAGTTGTAAACTAGACCAGTGTCACCATGGGCATCAGTCTTCACTCTATGAAGGACATCTATGAGAGATGGTGTCTTAAGAAACCAGCCTCTATCCTCAAGGACCCTCACCACCCAGGCCATGCTTTCTGCAGACTGCTACCATCTGGAAGGAGGCACAAGAGCTTGAAGATGAACATCCAATGTTACAAAAACAGCTTTTTCCCCTCTGCCATCAGGTTTCTGAACAGATAATGAACCACAGACATCACCTCACTTTTTTTCTCTTCTTTTTCACTGATTTATTGAATTTTAAAAAAATAGTGTGTTTACAGAAATGTAATTTATAGCCATTTTTGCCGCAAAACAACATATTTCGTGACACATGTACAGGACAATAAATTTGATTCTGATTCTGAAATTTCTTCATGTAAAAAGGCTGAATTTTGAAACACAACAGCTAAAGTGGTGAAGAAATTAAATGGCACTGTTTTTATTAAAAGAAGCATTTAATTGGGCGTGTTAATTAGTTCCATCACATAAAGAGGAGAAAAGTTAATATGATTCTAGTGAGAACTTGCTTCATTTTGAGAGAATACTTCAATTAATGGCTCACAATAGCTCTTGGATTGATTTATTCATCTGGCTAATTTCAAAAATAAGTAGGTAAAAGAAACACTACTTGACCTCAACAAAAATATCTTTCAACTTCCTCTGGTTATCTGGATGGACGTTGCTATGGTACAATTATATTTGACATTGATTATGAAAAATAAGTATCTATTTTTGGCACCAAGACCAATGTTCAATTGGGAGGTCAACCTGTATTTACCTGAAACAGTGCAAGGTTTTAGTCCAGTGGTTTTCAAATTGCCCCCTAAACTCACATTCTACCTTAAGTAATCCCTATGCCACAGGTGCTCTGTGATTAGTAAAGGATTGCTTAAGGTGATATGTGAATGGGAAAAAAAAGTTTGAAAACCACTGTTTTAATGGTACCTAATTGACTCGTTATGTGCACGGTTTCATAACTCCAAAGGAAATGGGCCAATGACAAACTTCTCAAGAAAAATATTTCAGTAACAATTGGGTCTAGAGCAATGGTTCTCAATCTTCCCTTCCCACTCACATAACCACTTAAACAATCCCATACTAATCACAGAGCACTTATGGCATAGGGGTTGCTTAAGGTGGGATGTGAGTTTAGGGGGCAGTTTGAAATCTGTAAACTGTATTTCTGTAAAAGATGTGACAAAATGCATCTTGTCTGATGTAGGAACCCACTGATTTCCTTTATCGACGGGCCATGGAGGATTTACCAATGCCACAAGTTATTTTTGCCAACTGAAGTCAGAGCTTTTCAAGTGGGTCACCTGCTTTAACTGCTCAATCGGTGATGTCTCGCAGAGTGGTGAAGGTGAGGGAAACAATCCTCATTTTTGATTAGAGCCATAAAGTCATATGTGGAAGACCTCTGCTCCACTTTGTCCATGCCAACCAAGTTGGCAAACGGGGCTTTTTCCATTTGCCTGCATTTGGTCTTTATCATCCTGAACTTTTCCTATCCACATACCTGTCTGAATTTCTTTTGAACATTATAATTGTTCCTCTGACAGGTCGTTCCACAGTGCAAAAGTTGCAACCATTATCTCTCTTCAATCTCTCCCCCTCACCTTAAAACTACGCCCTCTAGTTACAGATTTGTCTCCCCTTGGAAAATAAAACTGTGCATTCACCTTATCAATCCTATTGAAGTGAGAGACAAACCTTTAGCCCTTCATGCTGCACCGTACTATTTAGTAAAGTACATTTACATGGTGTCCCAGACTCAACAGACCTGCACATGTGGACCGTCTTTGATCTCCACTAGGTTGTTCCTTCAGCAGTCAATTAGAAATAACTTAGCATCTCCTGTCCCCATCCTAATGGGAGCCAGATATCTTTTGGGGCAAGTTGCATAACCGCAACCTCTCAGTAACTACAAAGATTTTCCTTGCATTTTAAACTCAATTTTAAGTGTAAATCTTCTGCAATCATTCATAAATTTGCTTTTTGCCATTTTTAATCTATGTCCTTCTTGAAGATTTCTCTTTAAAATAGTGGTCTGGATTGACCCACTATTGTTAAATATAATTTCATATAACTGCTGGGATGCAGGATTTAATTTTATAAAATTTAAATTAGAGATGCATCACAGTAACAGGGCCTCTGGCCCATGAGCCCGTGCCACTGGCATCACTAGGGGTATACGGGGGTGTGGACCGCACCGGGTGACACCATCAGAGGGGGTGACACCAAAATGACTGTCTATAAAATTTCTGTGCATTGTTTCAGTAAAAATTTATTATTTTTTATTACAATATCCCTTTAGCTATTACAACAAAGACATTTTTTGAAAGACCAGCTTACATGTATCAACATAACTACAAGGCTAAAACTCTGACATGATATTTCCTTGGACTTTGTGGGAGACTAGTGTAGATATTGCAGGGGCTCTGGCAGAAATATTTAAAATAATCCTTAGCCACGCCATGGGTGAGGTGCCGGAGGATTGGGGTGGGTGGGGTAACTCATGTTGTTCTGTTGTTCAAAAAAGGCTAAAAACCAGGAAATTACAGGCCGATGAACCTGATGCTAGCATTATTGGAAGGTGCTCTGAGAGATCAGAAGTATTTGGATGGTCGAGGGCTGATTAAGGATGGTCAGCATGGCTTTGTGCGTGATAGGGCGTGTTTAACAAATTTTATAGTTTTTCAAGAAGGTTACTGCAGTGATAGAGTGCTACTGATACTCCTGACCACTAGAAGGAGTCGAAGACTCATTGGTTGCAGTTTTGGTTGGATTCAAGATGGATACTTCTACATGGTCATGAGGGAGTTCTACAGATAATAAAATTTCCCCCAAGTTTCTTTATTAGGAGTGTGCAGAGTGAGAATCAATTAATAGCAGCAGAGAAATGGATAGTGTGAAGGGTGAAGACTCCTAATGCTGTAAATTGGACTGGAAATCTCAACCACGAATGGAGGCTGTTCAAACAAAGATTCATGCTGTACCTTGCAAGCCATTTGACTCAATAGCAAACCTGACACATGGAAAATTGTACTGCTACTTACCGTGGCAGGACCTCAAGCACTGTTTATCAAAGAAAAATGAAACGTTCGAGAGGTATGTGTTTTGTGGTGGGGGGGGGGAGGTGACACCACGAGTTACTGCACTGGTTTGTACCAACCCTAGTGACACCACTGGCCCTTGCCACCCAAATCCACCCTTGTGAAAATTAACCTACTAACCACATTTGTCTTTGTAACTTGGGAGGAAACTGGAGCACACAGAGGAAATCCTCGCAGACATGGGGAGAACCTAGAGTTGTCGATGTGTAATAGTGTTGTGCTAGTAATAATGGTGCCAATTTGAATTTTTCATTCTGAATCATCTGTAATGTCGTTATATAATTGATATGATTTTATAGTGTAATTTTTTTAAATGTTATTTTTAAATTTTTCCAAAAACATAGTATCTCATCTATAAAAACAATCCTTTTTAATGTATTTACACTTTCTTTTAGTATAATTCACTTCTCAGATACAAACACTATATCAACTTACTTACGATTTCCTTCTCTCACCCCAAAACTTTGAAAATTAAACAACTAAAGCAATTCAATGTTCCAAAAAATGGTAAAAAGAGAAAGAAAATTTCAGTGTCCCACCAGTCTTTCTAATCTACTTCTGCTTCTTGAGGTACTTCACTGCTGTTGTCTTTATGTATTTTTTTAGCCTTTTCGAACTGTGGGCTGTTGTTATAGCTGTGCACCAAAGTGCTCTAATTTTTTACAATAGATATAATTTAGTTACTCAAATCTAGTTGTGAAGTCCCAAGTAGGATACCCGAATGAACCGAGATAATTTAAGGAAGCCATCTTAAAAATAGAAACTAATTAATTTCAATTAAATCACAAAAGAACCACAAGGTAGATGATATAGAAGGCTGATTCACTTTGAGACCAAGTCTGATTTTCATTGTTGAAACTGTGTTAATTAGAACCACAGCATCACCTCTGTTTAAAAAAAAGACTGGGACATCAGAACTTTGATGCAAATAAATGAGATGCAAGTAGAGCGAATCACCCAAATGGCAAATAGCCAAGCTTCCAAACCTCTGAAGGAAAGTACATCAGCAGTTCCTCCCACATCCCAACGAATAGACCACCAAAGCAAGATGCAACACACTAAAGTGCTGGAGAAACTCAGTAGTCATTCAGCATCTATAGGATATAAAAGGGAGTCGATGTTTTGGGCATGAGCCCTTCATCAGGAATGGGGAAAAACAGGGGTCAAGATTTTTTTATCTGAATAAACCATCGACATCCACCCCATTTTTAAACTCCAAACTAGATCAGGATCATTGTGGATTGGCTGGAGTAAGAGAAGGAAGATTTCATTTCTTATTAAACATGCTTATTGTGAAATTTCAGGCAGGAATTGGTACTTGTAACCTAAACTAGGGCAAAGTTGGCACAGTGCTAAATGCTGATCCTGACAGGCTCGACACAGGAGAACATTAGTTCCGCTCTTATTTAGATGGCACTAGTGAGCTAAGGGCATCAAACACTCTGTTGTATGTTGTGGTCTGGGAAGGTAGATTACTGGCCAGTTTTACACAGAGCTGGCGCATAGATAGTGTCTGTAGGTAATGGAAGATAGGTGGAAGACAATCCAGGGTGAGTGAGATAGAAATAGGCTGAGATTAGTGGACTCTGGACCAAAATCTCAATGGCAGAATGGTTGCACTAATTTGAAAGCCTAGAATACTGAAACCAATTATTCTATCCCTCCGACTGCCTTCGCTGAAGGACCGCCATCTCAGCAGAGAAAGAACGTTAAATCTTAAGGACTGTTAGACTTGGCTATCACTAGAATCCAATAGAATTGGAGCTCATGGAGGTCATTCCATTACACAAACCAACTTCCCCTCCCACATCCCATTGCCTTGGGAAGGCAGACAACATATTAAAGGACACATCCCATCGCCCAGTCACACTCTCTTCTCCCCCCCCCCCCCCCACCTTTTGGGCAACTGATACACGAGTTTTAAAACCTCTATTTTAAGGAGAAATATTTTCCCTAATGTCATCAGACTCTTGATCAGTAAGGATAATGTCTTGCACTGTTTAACAACCCTCATTATTTTTCTTAACCCTATAGCCTGAAATTTTGTCTTATGTACACCAGACCCTGAACTTCGGCTTCATTGCAAAACGATGCTTCTACTCCTGCACTATCTGCTGTATTACCATAGAGGTTGATTTCCCTGGGTGACACGCAAAATAAAGATTTTCACCGTATCTTGGTACACATGACAATAAACAATTCAACAATTCCATTCAATCCAATAGTTCCAGTTGGTCAATAGTTCATCAGTAAGTAAGAAAGATCAAGAGGTTTGAAATGGAACTCACCACAAAAAACTGCAGGATGTGGGCAATTCAGAATAACAATCTTGTTGAGCATCTCAGGGTAATAAATTGCAAAGCACCAGGCAATCAGTCCACCCCAGTCATGGCCAATCAGGACACACTTCTTGTAGCCTTCACATAAGATGAAAAAAACACTTCTCAATTCATAGATAGAAAATAAATGAAAGAAACATTGATCAAAACAGGATACCAGACAGAACTTAATTATTGACTAAAATATTCCATCCTTTTCTGCAGCTGTTCTCAAGGTACATGTTGCAGCCTTTTTTTTTTAAATAGTCAGATTTCAGATTTATTGTCAAAGTACATACAGAACAACACATACAAACTTGAGATTCTTTTTTCTGCGGGTGAGACAGAATCGCTACTTATTGGTTCTTCTTTGGCTTGGCTTCGCGGACGAAGATTTATGGAGGGGGTAAACGTCCACGTCAGCTGCAGGCTTGTTTGTGGCTGACAAGTCCGACGCGGGACAGGCAGACGCGGTTGCAGGGGAAAATTGGTGGGTTGGGGTTGGGTGTTGGGTTTTTCCTCCTTTGTCTTTTGTCAGTGAGGTGGGCTCTGCGGTCTTCTTCAAAGGAGGAAAACGTACTCAACGTACACACGTAAACGGATAAAGTAATGTAAACAAACTGACTGCAATACAGAGAGAGGAAAAAAATCATGAAGTGCAAAAGTGAGGGTCCTTCAATGAGTCCCTAATTCAGTTGGTTATTGAGGAGTCTGATGGTGGAGGGGGTGCAGCTGTTCCTGAACCTGGTCGTACAAGTCTGTGGCACCTAGACCTCTTTCCTCATAGTAGCATCAGTTGATACTACCAGTTGAGTTTAGCAGTGGTTCTTGTCACCATGGAATTTGTTGCCAGGAGCAGTTGCGGAGGCCAAGTCATTGGGTGTTCTTACGATAGAGATTGATCAAGGTTCTTGATTAGCCAGGTCATCCAAAGGTTATGGGGAGAAGGCCGGGCAGTGGGGTTGGATGGGAAAATGGTGCAGAATAGGAGAAGAAATAGCTTATTTCTGTTCCTGTGTCTTATGGGTTTATGTCCTAATCCTGAAAGCAAGTAAAATCAAAGGATTATTTGCCACAATAAGCTGGTTCCACAATCAATACCCTCCCTGGCTTCTTACAGGTTTGGGAACTCCATCCTTATTTTTCTGTGACTCCTTGGGATTAATTTCACCATTGGAAATATTCATCCACAAGTCATTAGCTTTTAGCAGGGAGAAGCAACAAGAATTTGGGAAACATTACTCAAGGTTTCACTTCCCAGATTCAGCAGCAAACAGGCCCCAACCATTCAGCACTGAAACCCTTGGGGCTATGAATAGGGACTTATCTTCAGAGAACTATTTCTATCTGAAGCCTTGCATGGGATTTATGGGATAATGTGAAGAGCTGGATGTCACAGCTTGAAAATATTATGCAAAATTTAACATATCTGAAGGCATTTACTTAAATTAATTATTATTATTAAATACCTACTTAACGATGAGTAGAGAATTCATAATTTTGGTGCTGATGCAAATTTTGCCAAATCACAGGCACACTATTGTCAGTCTGCATTGAATACAGTGGAAATAGATCAAAATGATGGTAATAGATGGAAATACTAGGCATGAACTTTATATTCTTTAGAATATTCATCCATGAAAAACATGAAGCAAGTCAATCTCCTCTCTGATATCACTGGACAATCAATATTTTGTTTCCTGAACATTTTTGGGTATTTTATGGAATTTGGATGGATGATCGTGAAAATCACCTTGAAATTTTCCTATCCTGTACCTTTCTTTAGATATAACCTATTTGGTGATTTCCTGTCATACTTTAAGTCTACTAGTATATTGCCTACAAAGCAAGCTGTTTTGGCCAGTCCAAGAAAGCCTGGGCATGCTCGTCAGGATGGATGCAGACAGGCTATAAAAGCAGCTCACATATACAGATGCCATGTATTACATTGATATAGATTTAAATCTTAAATTTAGACATACAGGATGGTAACAGGCCATTTTGGTCCATGCGTCCATCCCACTCAATTTACACCCCATTAACTTATACCCCCATTATGTTTTGAAAGGTGGGAGGAAACCGGAGCCCCCAGAGAAAACCTACGCAGACATGGGGAAAATGTACAAACTTCTTACAGACAGCGTGGGATTTGAACTCAAGTCCAGTCCTGATCACTGGTGCTGTAAAGGCATTGCACTAACTGCTATGCCAACCCTGCTTCCCTAATTGAACACATGTTTCTAAATATATTCTTCAGGGAATAGCATGGTAAGAGTACTTAAGAGAAGCATTTATTGTCTTCAGGAAGATTCAATGCAGCAGAAATGTCTTGTCAATGTCACAAAAGCTGCAAAACAGTTGTGGCAAAGTACATGTTTCAGGCTCGAAGACACAGCATGACTACACTTATTAAGAAAGCCTATGAGCTCTGCTTCGGTTGTAAAATTGGTGACCAAGACAAATACTGTTGTGAAACATGAGCAGTCAACCTGAGTGTATCATTATGTGATTAAACATGTTAAATTCAATAAAAATTAATTTAACATTTCTCCAACCTCGTAAGTGTAACAGCAATCTAAAATTATCTTTGTGTTTGGCTTGAAGTTCTCTATTATAATCCCCAATATTTTTCCAGGAAGCAAACCTTCTGAAAAAAAAATGTTTTCCAGAATATATTCAGTTTTAACACCTGAATATAATTAAAGATTCCATTATTGTCATGTAATACTATATTTAGAATGTAACATACATGAAATTCTTTTACTTTTGTCTACCGTAAGGAAGACAGAGAGTCACCACTTTGTCAAGCGCCCCTCACAGAAATGAGGCTCCAGCAAGGAACAAACTAGCAACCCTTGGTTTACAGGATCAGTGCTCTAACTACTGAACTATCAGAGCCTCCAATTTTGGATTAAAATAAACAAATCTGAAGAAAACTAAACATTTACCTGAGCAGGAGATCAAGTGGAATAAAATAACTGCAATCAATTTAGTCTCAGGATTTCAATGTGGCAACACTACCATTTGACCACTGTAATACAGGTACATAATCCTTTATCCAGACATCTAAAATCCGGAAAGCTCCAAAATCCGGCAAATGGGGAGAGAGACAGCAGCACGAGTCAGGCGGGCGAGAGGGGGAGACCAGCAGCGCGAGTTGGGTGGTTGGGGAAGGGAGACTGGCAACGTGAGTTGGGTGGTCGGGGGGTGGGGGGAGACCGGCAGCGCGAGCTGGGTGGTGGCGGGAGACGGCAGCGCGATTGGAAGGGGGTGAGGATGGATACGGCAGCACAATTCGGGTGGGTTTAAATCTGGCTTTCCGAAATCTGGAAAAATACGAAATTCAGAACACACTGTCCCCAAAAGGTTCCCGATAAAGGATCATGTACCTGTATCAGAAAGGATTCAAAATATAGATAGAAAAATTTAATCACATATCACAAATAATAAAATGGAATGGCATAATCTGAAATGTCAGAACTGCTGGCATTTATCTATGTTTATTGTTTAAATGTTTTTACAATATCGTGATTCAAACATGATATTTCAAAGTGTATTTAGTTCCTTGAAAGCAGCTATTTCATCCCAGCCTGTTACTATAAATGTACAACCAACACAAATTCAAGCACCTCTCCTTGAGCACCAAATAAACTTTTTACTATGGGAATGAAAGGGTTATCGTATGAGGAACATTTGACAGCTCTTGGCCTGTAGACAGATAGCAGACAGGCGCAGGAAACATAAAAGTTGTAATGGTGACTGGGACTGCCATACTGTAAAAGGGTTGGATGGCTTGGAGTTTGTTAAATGCATTCAGGAAAGTTTTCTAAATCAATATATAGAGGTATCAACTAGAGAGAATGCAATAATAGATCCCCTATTAGACAACGAGACAGGACAGGTGACAGAAATATGTGTTGGGGAATATTTTGGGACCAGTGATCATAATGCCATTAGTTTTATGGAGAAGGATGGGTCTGGGCCTAGGGTGGAGATTCTAAATTGGAGAAAGGCCAATTTTGAGGAAATGAGAAAGGATCTGGAAAGCATGGATTGAGAGAGGATGTGTGAAGTAAGTGGAGGACCTTCAAAGGTGAAATTTTGTGAGTACAGAGTTTGTATATTCCTGTCAGAATTAAAGGCAAGGTTAGGAGCATAGAGAACCTTGGTTTTCGATGGATATTTGGGATCTGGTTCAGAAAATGTATAGCAAGTATAGGCAACATAGAGCAAATGAGATACTTGAGGCATATAAAAAAATGCAAGAAAAACCTAAAAAAGAATTAGGAAGGCTAAAAGAAGACATGAATTTTGTTATGAGCTCAAAGGACCCCAAAACCCAGCAGCAATAGATATTCACCAAGACAGGTAGTTACTTAAACAAAAATTGTTTTTAATTATCTTTAAACATGAAAATAGAATCAAATTTTAACTTATCTCTATTAACTTAACTGAACCTAACTTAACCCCCTTCTAATTCTAAGCGCACGTGTATGTAAAGTGTGTGTTAATTTAAGAAAAGTTCTTTGGTTCACAGTTCAATCTCACTTCTCATTCTTCCAAGTTCTCTGGTTGCAGGCAATTCTTATACTGTGCACAGAATTTAACATGAATAAAGTTCACCAGGCTTTGGTGCTCGAAAGGTAAATGTTTATCGCTCAGGTAGGTTCTTGTAGGGTTTGCAGAGAGAGAGATTTGTTGTTCCAGGATTTCCACAACTGAGGTCCCACCATTAGTCACCTCAGTGTCTTGCTGATGAAACTTGACCCATCAGGGTTCTCCAGATAATAACCTCTTTCTTTCAGGCTACCAACAGAGTTCCTTTCTGTTCCACTTATTCCAAGAGAAACATCAGACAGATAGCACTTCCAGGCCATCCACTGCTCTGTTTCAACAAGCTTCTTGGCTTGCACTGTTCAGCTGCTTTCAGTATCACACACACTGGCTGAGAGAACTGTTTTCAACTCTCTCTCTCTCTCCAACTGAGACTGCTAGAAAGTCCATGTGACTCTCTCACTTGCCACAAAACCCCCACCTTCTTCAGCAAACCACAGGAGTTATCCTTCTGCTCCCATTTGTTGCTTTAGGTAAACAAAACCCAGGAGTGACCTTTCTGTGAGCACTCTGTAGATACTTGCAAACAGCCAGAGTGTCTCCAGTCCAAAACAATGGTCTATTCATTTTATGACATCATTTCAATTAGCACCTACTTGTGAAATGTGCATAGCATTCTTCATAGTTTCTGTAAAGTCCATTGAATATTAATTCTTCAGTATTTCAAATAAGATGTTTTAAAATGTGTGTATGTATGTAAACTACTCTAATTTTACCAATTATCTCCCAAATATTCCATTACAATTTGTTTTAGCAGACAATGTGAAGGAAAATCCTAAGGGTTTCTACAGGTATATTAAGAGGAAAAGGAAAGTAAGGGACAAAATTGGTCAGCTTGAAGATCAGAGTGGTTGGCTTTGTATTGAGCCAAAAGAGATGAGGGAAGTATTAAATCATTAGTCGTGGGAAGTAATGGAAACAAGCAGTGACATCATGGAACCTATACAAATTAAAAAGGCAGAAGTGGTTGCTGTCTTAAAGTAAATAAGGGTGGATAAATCCACAAGCCCCAACAAGACATTTCCTCAGACTTTGTGGGAGGCAAGTGTAGAAATTGCAGGGGGTCTGGCAGAAATATTTAAAATCTCCTTAGCCACGTGTGTGGTGCCGGAGGATTGGAGGGTAGCTCACATTTGTTCCGTTGTTCAAAAAAGGCTCCAAAAGTAACCCTGGAAATTACCAGGCAGTGAGTCTGACATCAGTAGTAGGTAAATTATTGGAAGGTGTTCTAAGATATCAGATATACAACTATTTGGATAGCCAGAAAACGATTAGGGATAGTTAACATGGATTTGTGCATGGTAGATGGTGTTTAACCAATCTTATAGAGTTTTTTGAGCAGGTTACCAGGAAAATTGATGAGGGAAAGGCTGTGGATGTTGTTTATATGGACTTTAGTGAGACTTCTGACAATGCTCCTCATGTGAGGTTTATCAGGAAGTTCAGATGCTAGGTATTCATGGTGAAGTAGTGAACTGGATTTGACTATGGAGGGATGGGAGAAGCCAGAGAGTAGTGGTAGATGATGGCTTCTCAGACTGGAGGCCTGTGATTTGTGGTGTGCTTCAGGGATCGGTGCTGGGACCATTGTTGTTTGTCATCTATATCAATGATGTGGATGATAATGTGATCAGCAAGTTTGCAGATGACACTAAGATTGGAGGTGTTGTTGACAGTGAAGTAGGTTTTGAAAGCTTGCAGAGGGATTGGAAAAGTGGGAAAAATGGGCTGAAAAATGGCAGATGGAATTTAATGCAGACAAGTGTAAGGTGTTGCATTTTGGAAGAGTAAACCAAGAAAGGACATACATGGTAGGGCACTGAGGAGTGCGGTAGAACAGAGGGATCTGGGAATACAGATACATAATTCCCTGAAAGTGACATCACAGGTGGATAGGATTGTACAGAGACCTTTTGGCATATTGGCCTTCATAAATCAAAGTATTGAGTACAGGATTTGGGATGTTATAGTAAAGTTGTATAAGACATTGGTGAGGCCACATTTGGAGTATTATGTGCAGTTTTGGTCACCTAACTACAGGAAAGATAGAAAGAGTGCAGAGAAGATTTACTAGGATGTTGTCTGGACTTCAGGAGCTGAGTTACAGGGAAAGGTTAAACAGGTTAGGACTTTATTCCCTGGAGCATAGAAGAACGAGGAGAGATTTGACAGAGGTATTTAAAATTATGATGGGGATAGAGTAAATGTAGATAGGTTTCTTCCACTGAAGGTAGGTGAGATACAAACCACAGGACATGGGTTAAGAATGAAAGGGAAAAGTTTAATTTTTCTAAAAAATGTAGACATACAGCACTGTCACAGGCCATTTTGGCCCATGAGTCCATGCTGAAATGTAAGGGGGAACATGAGGGGGTATTTCTTCATACAGAGAGTGGTGGGAGTGTGGAATGAAGTGGTGAATACATGCTCAATTTTAACACTTAAGACTTGGACTGTAACATTGATGGGAGAGGTATGGAGGGCTATGGACTGTGTGTATATCAGTGGAACTAAGTCAAAAAAATGATTTTGCACAGTCTAGAAAGGACAATGGGGCATGTTTCTGTGCTGTAATGTTCTATGGTTCTATGAAGGTTAGTTAACTTAATGAACCTTGAAAATTTGGCCCCTTATTAGAGAAGAGAACAATATAACTCTACCCAAACAAGCAATGAGTTTCTGGAAGAATTCAGCAGGTCTGACAGCATCCATAGGTTATTCAATAAAGGTTGTGTCCCTTTATTGACCTGGAACATTGACTGTCCAATTCTATCCAAGGGTGCTGAGGAATCACTGCAGCACCTCATTGTCTACACATGATTCAAGCAACTGCAGTCTTTGTGTTTTTCCATTATAATTCAAACGGCTTTGAAGAAGCTCACTGCCTGAAGCATCTTCAGAAATTTGCTTGCATTTTAAAATAACTGTGGAAGTTTTTTACATACTTAGAGCAGAAATTAAAACCTTGGCTGCTGCCATCGAATTCTCTCTCAGGGAGAAACAATTTGAAGATTGACAGATTCACAGATCAGCTCCTCGGTGTTCAAAACACAATTAAAAAAAAACTATTTATTCATTCAAAAAACAAATACAGCAATTAAACATGAACATTTTTTTTATATATATTGAAAAAAGAAAAGAAAGAGAAACCCCCCCACCTTCAGCCAACTCTCCGAAGGAGAGCCATAAAAAAAGAAAAAAGGATATTAAAAAAAACTTAAATATACAATATTAAAATCTAATCAATGTAAATATTCCAAATATAACAGCCACTTATTAATAAAAAATTATAATCATCATGTGAAACATACATAATTTGTTCTATTATTAAACAATATTTCATCTCATTATGCCATATCAATCTTTCCACGTACTAGCAATACATTTTTTCGCTACGGATAAAGCTAAATATACAAAAGCAAGCTGGAACTTATTTAATCCCAAGCCTTTCACTTAAAAATAGTTCTGACTTCAGAACAATACCAATGTGGTAATGTGATGACGACAGTTGACAGTCTATCTGCATTTTTCTGAGAGATAAACAGAGAGAATAGAAAACAATTGACAAAACAAAATGAAAGGAGAAAATACTAACTCTTCTGGTGTTTAATCCACAGAATAAAGTGCCACAGAAAAAAGGAAGGCAGATCAAGCAACTGCTGAGTAACTTACCAAGGGCATCCACAATTTCCTTTACATCAGTGACCAAGCAATCCAGCTGATAATTCTCTCGACCAATGGGTGCGTCGGATTCCCCATATCCCCGCAAATCAACTGCAATGACTCGGAATTCACACTTGAATTCTTGGAGCTGATAACGCCAGGAGTACCTGCATCAGGGAATAAAATTGTCAAAGGGCAACTTGAGAATTCTGAATCATCTGTAATGTCGTTATATAATTGATATGATTTTATAGTGTAATTTTTTTAAATGTTATTTTTGGTGTTGTAGGTTAATTGGGTGTATTTGAGTGGCACGGGCTCGTGGGCTGGAAGGGCCTGTTACTGTGCTGTATGTCTAAAGTAAAAATAAGGTGATTTTTTAAGAATATGAGAATTTTCTTTTACTTGACATTCCCATATACTCAGGGGAGATAGGTGCTTTTTTTAAAAAAAAAGTGATGTATTTGGGAGTTTCACTTGTTTACCCTGGTCTTGTTTAAAAGTAGCTGAATTCTAACCCCTCCCTGGTCCAACAATTCTTCTGCTATTTGTTATGCTCCAGTATTGTGTTGCTAATTCTTTCATCGGTGGCGTCTGCACAGTTTGAACACTGCAGGGGTAGATTCATGAGTGATCCTTTAGAATAATACAGAAATCAAGGGGAGTGTGGTTAGCCATGATCATTTGATTTTGAAATTAAATTAACTAAGTATTACTTGCATGGACGCAAAACCATTCAAAACTAAAGTAGTTTTGGTTTTAAATATAATGGATCAAAGCACTCTATAAATTAATTGATAAAAAAAACAAAATTCTGATATTTATTAGAAGTCTGAGCTTTCTAGAAGATGAGGGAAATCCACATCAAGTTCTTTTTATCACAGCCCCTGGAAGAACTGCAGTCCCTTACTGTGCACGTTAATTGGAAAATTGGGCTTAAATGCCTTTTAATTTCAACTTCACTCTCTTTAACAACTATGGTGCATTGCAGTGGATGGACTAAGTGATCTTTGCTCAGCAGGGCCAATGCAGACGTTTGTCCACTGCTGCAAATGTCATTAACATAGAAACACAGAAGATAGGAGCAGGAGTAGGTCATTCGACCCACTGATGTTACCTTCTCCATGTGCGCACTCCAGAGAGCATGAAGAAAAATATGCAGATTGAGGTCGAAGGGGGGGGGGGGGGTGTGGGAAATTGACTGAAGGATGTGATTTTAAACCTTGACCAGGACAGATGGGAGTTAAAGGGTTGCCCACCAGCCATTAAAGGATCAGAGGGTCAAGACATTGGAGTGTTGAGGTTCTTGCGCATTCAGAACATTGTTGTTAGTTTAGCAATTAGGGCAACACTGTCAAGGCACAGATGATAGGATTCAAATCCCACACTGTTTTTAAAGAATTTGTACATTCTCGCCATGTCTGCGTGGGTTTCTCCCTGGGTCTCCGGTTTCAACCCACCCTTCAAAACATACCAGGGGTTGTAGGTCAATTGGATGTAATTGGACTGCACATGAGTTAAAAGGGTTTGTTACCATCCTGGGTGTCTAAATTAAAATTTTTAAATATCAGAAGCTGGAAGCCACGCTAGGGTCGGGGGCCATTGGATGATGGTGGTGAGAATGAGGCTCTGGATTGACCAGAGACAGAAACAAAGAGAAGCTATTTTAATTTAAAAAAAAGAGATCAATATTGGTTAAATTAAAGAGGATAATGAAGCATGATGGGCACATGAGATTAAATGTACTGCTTTATCAGACAGAAAATGGAAAAAAAACCCTATGCTGAAAATAGGAAACAAAGAAAATGATGGAAACACTCAGCAGGTCAGGCAGTATATATATATATTTTCCACATAGAGTAACACTTGAATAATATTGTGTTTAGGCAAATCCTGTAAAGAAAAAATTGACAAAGTTGTTGACTTGAAATATTTACTCAGTTCTTTTCATTGACGCAGCCTAACCTGCTGAGTAGGTCCAACATTTTCTGATTTTATAAACACAATCTGCCTGGTTGGGTCAAATGGTTTATTTCAATGTTCCAATTTACATAAAATCTATGCATAATTTCATGTTTTATTAAGGTGACTACCATAACCCTAACCATACTACCTCGGGACCAGTAATAAAATCTGTCTGTGCTATTGAAACATCACATTCAAGGGAACAGAATATTTATCTATCCCTTTGTTTGTATCATCTTTTCTGTCTCATGGCATATCATGGTAATTTTAATGTATATTATTGTTATGTACCTGTGTGGCTGCAACAAGTAAGAATTTCAGTACTCATATATAGGACAATAAACTCTCATATAATAAAGTTTGATTATAATGAAGGAAATACCAACATTTGTGTTGAATAATGCTCTTTTAAAAATTGGCACATGTTGAAAGGCCACTTCTATCCTTGAGAATATAATCAGAAATATTATAAACTGAACTGAAATTCTAAATAGGGTCAGGCTTCAGAACCAGACCTTGTTTTTTTAAAAAAAATTTACTTGTTCCATTTATTTTTGTGGAGAATATTTAGCTGAATTATTAATTCATAATAAGATATTGAACAGGAAACTCAGCTCAAATTGAAAAAGAATTTTAATTCGGGCAATTATTCAAAATACTGAAAATCAAATATCCTTATGTTAATGTGATGAGATTACAAGTTAATGCGAGGTTTATGATATACTTCATACAAATGAGCTTCACCTTGTTTACTGTAACAGTGATATGTCCGAATGCTACAGGATGTCATATATAGGTCACCTGACTTTAAATATTAGAATGCTCTTGTATTACAGTATCTTTATGTAGGACAACCCATCATATGTACATGGAAAAGCTCCTTGCATTCCAGCCAAATATGAAGGCCATCTTCACTTTAAATATAGATTGTCTCACTGTCAATTTTGTGATCTGGGCAGTATTACATTTGGAGATAGGCAGGGTAAAAAGGATATCTACCACATGAGACCAATCCACCTGTGAATACTGGAGAAGAATAGAGAAATTCTATTTAGTCACAAAATGAGTAATAGATTTTCCAAAATCTATGCAATAGCAAGCCAGTTTCAACAACGGTGCTCACAAGTGATAGCATTCAGGTAATTATACTGACTTGGCAGGGAGGGCAAAAGATGTTCAATGTTCTGCCCATGGCTTTCGATTGAAGTTTGACTAATAAAGAAAACTGCGGTGTAAACAACAACCTTTATATTATCAGAAGAAATATTAGCATTAAACTTGGGGACAAGTAACCTCCTGCCCCTCAGATAAGTACAACTATAGAACCAGAGTTGGAATATATTCTTTTAAAATTGGAGAGGGTAGATTTTGATCAGATGTAAATCCTTCCCCTCCAGTCCAGCCATTCTCAACCAAGGCTGTACGCATCCCCCCCATCCCCTACCCCCACCCAGGGGGGACACAGCACGAAGGGGGTACATCGACTGAAACCATATAACCATATAACCAAAGGGGGCCATAGCCAAACATCAGTTGAGAATGGCTACTCTCGTCCATTGGATTATGCCTTCAATCTACTTAATTCAGGGCTAAGAGGTTCTGCCTACAATCTGTAAGACAAGGCTTTGCTATTTCATGGTTGGCAGATGCAGACTGTTTATATACAACCCAACGAAACAGCATCTCTCCAAACCGTGGTGCACACACAAAAACATGCAATATACAGGATGTATATTCAAATAATCAAAATAAATATACAAAAATATTTGGAATAATTTACATGGTTACAGGACACTGTTCATCAGTCCCTGGGCTGTGGGAAGAAGATATTCCCCAGCCTGGCAGTACTGTTTTTGATGTTCCTGCACCGTCATCTTGATGGTCATGGGTTATTGATACTGTGAGTTAGAGAGAAAGGGTCTTCCATAATTCCTTCAGCTTATAGAATAGGGAATTTGAGGTTGATAATCACATTCAGGCTTTCTTAAGAACTTGGACTCTTTCTGGCAGCTGAATGTTTTCTTTGCCTCAATCAGATGTGAGCCAAGGTTTGATTTTTTTAAAAACTCAATCACAATTAATAGACAGAAAATCCAGTCCAAGGTGATCAACACTTGCAATGGAAGAGATTTTTCTGCTATAAATGCTGCTCTGCTTAAAGTTAGTGCTTGCATTCCAGCTCATCAAAAAGATGGATTCTTGATGACGTCAGGGTCTTACACTATCAAAATTCTTGGATGATAAACAGAAATTACTGATGAGTTCAAAACTACTGGAGGTAGAGTATTCTCACTTTAAATACAGAATGGCCATATCATCATTCATCAAGGATTAGAACTTCACTTTTAATTCTTAGCAGTTTGGGCTGTGGATAGTGTAGTGAGTTCGAATGTATCTGCTCCCTGAAAGAACTGTATTTTAATTCAAAGGCATTGTGGTAATGTTGTATGTGAGCTTCCTGCCAGATTTATTAATTTAGCAGGGAATCATTTCCGAGGAACCAGGAATCTATGAAGGCACCAGGATACTTCTGCTCCCCTGCACAATTTTACAGGTCAATGGCTGGCAAGGGCAATTGCTCAGAAATTAGTTTTTCAAGATCTTTTGTGGATGAGGATGGAGAGAAGGAAGGAATTATCTTTCCTCCCAATGCTGGAAGAATTCTACAGCAGCCAAGTTCTCTCAGCATGGGGAGACATGACTGAGATGGTTGATGCTGGATTTACTGCAGGGAGGTGGTTCAGCAAGACCTCACAAGATCACATGGGTGATGGCAGCTCTTTAAATCTTAGCTTCTCTACCAAATAGCATACATTAAACAATGCCACATTCTACCATGATAATAATTGTAGCTGAAGAAAATACTGAATAATTATGATGGGTAGAGAAAGTAGACTTTTCCCACTGAGGTTAGGTGAGATTCCTGAGGGCATGGGTTAAAAGTGAAAAGGAAACAGTTTAGGGGGAACTTCTTCACAGGGAGTGGTGGGAGTGTGGAATGAACTGTCAGCTGAAGTGGTGAATGTGGGCTCAATTTTAACAATGAATAAAAATTTGGAGGAGAGGGGTATGGAGGGATATGGACTGGGTGCAGGTCAGTGGGGCTAGACAGAATTAATGGTTTGGCACAGATTTGAAAGGTCAAAGGGCCTGCTTTCTGTGCTGCAATGATCTATGGTGCTATGGTTATTACATTTATAAAATAAAAGATAAAATACTTCAGAGCATGTTACATCATGAACCAGAGGCACGACCTGAATGCACCAACAGGAAAGGAATACATATCTCAATTAACTTTCACGCTGGGACTGCTGGTGGGATCAGCTTCAGTGTATTGTCGAAGAACTTTTATCCCATAATCAAATTTACCAAACATAATGAGAGAAAAGAATACAGATAGCAGTTAGTTATCACAAATCTGAATCAGGAAAGAAGAAGAATTCATTACCAGAACTCTGGGAACCCATGCAACAGTAGCATTAGTGGTTTTCCCCTTTCCCCTGCAGCCACATAGTGGAATCTTAATCCTGACTCCTGGAATAGAGAGAGAGAGAGAGAGAGAGAGAGAGAGAGAGAGGAGGGGAGTGGCAGGAGGGAGAGGGGAGAAATAAATTACAGTATGTTACATGGTTTAGAAGTGAGAAAGAGATACCTTCCTGTGTTTGTATGGGCATGTGCTTTATCATCTACTTTTCCAGAGCCTACAGTTACCAAAATACACCACCTATGTTGAAAGAGCAAGTTGACAGGACAAAAAGTGAAATTGAGAAGAATGAAAAATAATCTTTATGCTTCTTAGTCTCTATGAAGGAAAAGTGAAGCAAAACTTTCAGTCATTTACCAACCACTAATTAACTTTAAAGTTTAATGAGGCTTCTTTCAAGACATGGGTATTTATTTAATGAGTACTCATGAGATAGGTAATAATGTTAGGGCATAGTTTATTGACCACTCTGATGAAAAGGAATCAGCAGAACTTGGTAAGATGGATGGCTCTCTTCCCTGAATGACATACAAGAATTTTTTTTGTGTGTGACAGCCCCATAGATCTCAGTCACACTTTCCCACAGAGACTGATGGATTTTTAGATATCAATGAATCAAGGAATGTGGGGTTATCACAGGAAAGAGGCAGAGATAACAGATCTACCATGAACAGGAAGGACCGAAGGGTCCACTTCCTCTGCTTAAATTTCTTATCCTCTTACTTACATGGTGCCTTCCCACTATCACAACTTGTAAAGTTACCATACTTGCATGTTCTGATTAGAAGATTAGATACCAGTTTTCTAATCTACACTCCCCACCAATGACAACATCTGCAGGGAACTCTGCCATCGGAGAGCAGCATCTATCATCAAGGATCCACACCACCCAGCACATGCTCTGTTCTCACTGCTACCATCGGGAAGGAGGAATACGTGCCACAAGACTCCCACCACCAGGTTCTAGAATAGCTGCTGCCCCTCCACCATCAGATTCCTCAACAGCAAATTCAATCAAGGACTCATTTAAGGACTCTTACACTTTATTGGATATTTTTCTCTCTGTATTGCACTGTTTATATTTCTTTATTTGCTTACATGTGTACATCGGAACATAGGAAGAAGGAACAGGAGTAGGCCAAAAATGGCCCATCGAGCCTGCTCCGCCATTTAATACGATCATGGCTGATCTAATTTATGACCTAACTCCACCTACCTGCCTTCTCCCCATATCCCCTAATTCCTCTATCATGTAAAAATTAGTAAATTTTTACTAAACACTGTGCACAATTTTTTTTTTGCACTACCAACTAGTGGTAATTCTGTTGTGCCCGCAGGAAAAAGGAATCTCAGTTGTATGTGATGTCATGTATGTGCTCTGACAATAAATCTGAAATCTGATCTACAGTGAGGAAAACATTGTCATCAGGTTGAGAATGAATTAAAATTGACTTCATTGTTTCAAATGTAGACTAATTCAGTACAGTGCCTTGTGACAGAAGGTAAATTGCTTAGCCTTCACTTTATTTAATTCTCCTTTGCTGAACAGATTACATTTCCTGTTATTACCCAACATATCCCTCCTCCCATTCTGCACGGCCCTGCCTTTGTGGAACCCTCATCTTCACTTAAAAGAAAATGTATTGACCGTTATATAACATGCAGCACAGGAAAAATATGCTTGGCCCACGATGTCTGCACTGAACATGATGCTAAATTAAACAAAGTCTCTACTGCCTATACATGATCCATATCCCTCTATTCCCTGCATATACATGTATCTATCTAGAAGCCTTTTTGAGCTCGACTATTGTATCTACTTCCTCTGGAAGCTCATTCCAGACACCCATCACTCTCTTAGGAATAAAATTAATTTACACCACATCTCTCCTTTATATTTTCTCCCTTTTTAAATGTAGTATTTGACAGTTTTACCCTTGGAGAGAAATTCTGTCCACCTTATTTGTGGCTCTCATAATTTTATAAACTCTCAGGCCTCCTTAGTTCCAAATCTAAACTTACACCTCTCAGTGGATCCCAGGCATCTTTACCTTCTCGACCTGCCTACCATGAGGGACCTTGTCAAATGCCTTACTATAGCCCAGTAGATGATGTTCACTTATCAACCACCTTTGTCACCTCCTCAAAATTCAGTCAAGTTGGTAAGACATGGCTTGCCCCACACAAGCTTGTTGACTGTCCATAATTGGCCATTCTTTTCCAAATGCACAGAAATCTGATCTCCAGGTATCCTCTCCAAAAGCTTCCTGACCATTGACCTGCAATTTCCTGAATTATCCCATTTTTCTTTTTGAACAAAGGAACAACAGAGCCTGCTCTCCAGTCCTCCACAATCTGGACTTTTGTTAGTGAGGATATACAAATTTCCATCAAGGCACCAGCAATCTCCTCTCTATCCTTTGTCAATACCTGACATTAAAGTGATAATTGTTCTTCAATAGAAACAGCATCATCCTTTTCCTGAAGCCAAGATGCCCAACACATTCACATTCCCCACACTGCTTTCACTAGCCTCCTTGTTCCCTTCTAGTCCTCATTTAGTACCTCACCCCCTTCTCCTGACTCCAATCATAAATTCTCTCCCTTATCCAAGAGTGGTCCTACTCTCACCCGAGTTATCCTCTTGTTTTTATTATGTAAAATACCTTGGGATTCTCTTTAATCCTATTCATCAAAGACATTTTATGGTGCCTTTTGTCCTCTTGAGCTCTTTTTGGAAATCTTTATATTCCTGATTGGCCATGTCTTAGTTTAACTTCCAAACCTTAGATGTTTTTCTTTTTTTTAAAACCTCTCTTCTCATTCAAGGTTCTCTTACCTTGGCATCCCTGCCCTTCTTCCTTACTGGAACATGCTGGTCTTTAAACAACTCCTACATATTATATATGGGCTTAGAGCAGTGGTTCTCAACCGTTTTCTTTCCAATCACATACCACTTTATGTAATCCCTATGCCATCGGTGCTCTGTGACTAATAAGGGATTCTTTAAGGTGAGATGTGAGTGGGAAGGGAAGGTTGAGAATCACTGCTCTAGATTCAATTGTTACTGAAATATTTTGCTTGAGAAAAATTGTCATTGGCCCATTTCTTTTGGGGTTATGAAACCGTGCACTTAACAAATCAATTAGGGATGATTAAAACAGTGGTTTTCAATTTTTTTCTTTCTACCCACATACCACCTTAAGCAATCCCTGACTAATCATAGAGCACCTATGGCGTATGGAATACTTAAAGTGGTATGTGAGTGGAAAGAAAAATGTTGAGAACCACTTGCTTAGAGTGACCCGAAGTCCACATCTGACAATGAGGAGTTGAATAATGCCATAATTTACCTCCCCAATTTAGTACATTGATGCAATGTCCATGCTTATCCTGATTCATAATGACCTTAAAACTTAAGGAGTTGTGATCACTATTCCCCAAATGCTTTTCGACTGAAACTTCAATCACTTGGCTGGGCTAATTTTCCAGTACAAGGACCCTTCTCTCATTGGACTGTTCTCACTTTAGATGTACCATGTTAGTCCTATTGAACAGATCAGGATTTGTCTAAACACAATATTATTCAAGTGTTACTCTATGTGTAAAATATATATGTTGACCTATTATAAATGTATTTCACAAAAATATCGTAGACAAGTATAAGGATGATTTTGCCCTTCTCCTCATTAAATAATAGAGATAGTACTTATAAACATCTGGATAGACAGGGTCTGATCAGGAGCACTCAACACGGATTTGTGGGCGGAAGGTCCTGTTTGACCAATCTGATTGAATTTTTTGAAGAGGTGACTAGGAATGTGGATGAGGGTAGCACGGTGGATGTTGTCTATATGGACTTCAGTAAGGCCTTCGATAAGGTACCACATGGAAGGTTAGTTAGGAAGGTGCAGTCTTTAGGTATAAATTTTGAGATAGTCAAATGGATTGAACATTGGCTGAAGGGGAGAGGCCAGAGAATGGTAGTGGATAATTGTCTGTCAGGTTGGAGGCCGGTGACCAGTGGTGTGCCTCAAGGATCTGTATTGGGCCCATTGTTGTTCGTTATATACATTAATGATCTAGATGATGGGGTGGTGAATTGGATTAGTAAATATGCAGACGATACTAAGATAGGTGGGATAGTGGATAATGAAGAAGGTTTTCAAGGATTGCAGAGGGATTTGGGCTGCTTAGAAAAGTGGGCTGAAAAATGGCAGATGGAATTTAATGCTGATAAGTGTCAGGTGCTTCATTTTGGTAAGAAGAATCAGAATAGGACATATGTGGTAAATGGGAGAGCATTGAGGAATACAGAAGAGCAGAAAGATTTAGGAGTGACGGTACATCATTCCCTGAAGGTAGAAACTCACGTGAATAGGGTGGTGAAGAAGGCTTTTAGTATGCTGGCCTTTATCAATCATTGCATGGAACATAGGAGTTGGGAAGTGATGTTGAGATTGTTTCAGGCGTTGGTGCGGCCTAATTTAGAGTTCTGTGTGCAGTTCTGGAGTTGGGAAGTGATGTTGAGATTGTATAAGGCGTTGGTGCGGCCTAATTTAGAGTTCTGTGTGCAGTTCTGGTCGCCTAATTATAGGAAGGATATAAACAGAGTGGAGAGAGTGCAGAGAAGATTTACCAGAATGTTACCTGGGTTTAAGCATCTAGAGTACAGGGAGAGATTGGGCAGATTAGGTCTTTATTCTTTGGAGCGTAGAAGGTTGAGAGGGGATTTGATAAAGGTATTTAAGATTATGAAAGGGATAGACAGAGTGGATGCGGATAGACTATTTCTGTTAAGAGTAGGAGAGATTGAAACAAGAGGACATGAGTTAAGAGTTAAGGGGCAGAGGTTTAGAGGTAACATGAGGGGGAACTTCTTTACTCAGAGTGGTAGCGGTGTGGAATGAGCTTCCGGGAGAAATAGTGGCGGCAGAGTCAATTTTATTATTTAAGAAAAAGTTAGACAGGTATATGGATGAGAAGAAGGTGGAGGGTTATGGTCATTGTGCAGGTAGGTGGGACTAGAGAGGAGTGTTTGGTTCGGTGCAGACTAGAAGGGCCTAATGGCCTGTTTCCATGCTGTAATTGTTATATATGTTTATATGTATATGTTTATATATGTTTAATGGTAGATTTCACAGCTGATTTGATTTGAAATTTGTTTGTAAGTGAAACCTACATATTTTGAACACAAGAACAAATAAACATTGATCATCTTTTAAAAAAGGTCACATTACACAATGTTATCTATTTTTAAGAATTCAGAATAGATTATATAATTATACTTGCTATCAAACTTAATTCATTTATTGGAAATAAAGGTTTAAAATAGGTTACAGTGATAGGAGTGAATAAATTAGCAAAACAAGTGATCTAATTCAAAAAGCCAGGAAGTACTCAAAAATAGTTAAGTACAGATTTGACAAGTATTATGACTATTTGTGCACCATGGTAACTGGAGAAGAACAGGTGATCCCAATGACTCCAGATTGCAGTCTGCTCCTCTACCTCCTTCATCTTTACACCCACATTCTCCCTCGACACATACACTCGTTCTTAGTGCAGGGTGGAAATGATTACAGAGCATGGCTGGTATACTTCGCATTAAAATATTGTACCAAAAACGAAAAAATCTTCAGCTAATTTGGAAAATTGTGTGGGTCTCAACAGCATGTTCTGCCTTATCCTCCTGCTCTGTTTCCTTGATTCCCACTTCTGTTCATCTCAGATACCTCCTGCACCTTCCACATGCTTCTCATTATTAGATCTGCTTGCTTTTTCTCATGGACACCATTACCTCTGCTTCTGGTTTACTTCTGCCTGCCATGAGTTTCAAAATTCATCTCTTCTTATCCCTGCATTTCTTCCCCAGTTATTCTGGTCACTTTGTGCCTTTTTAAATTTTCCCTTCATTCTGGCTATAAAATGTTCCTTTCTTATTGACTCATCTGCAACCCTCTATCACGTTTCTTTATAGGACCCATCCCTGACAATTCCATATCGACTCCACATCTAATTCCTACTGAGTTATTATGCCTCTCTCATCATTAGTCCTGCCTGTCTTAACCAAACGTCCACTACATCACTTTAGGTGGTCTGACATGTCTATAAAATGACTGCCAATCACATTCAAATATGACTACTGCAGATGCTGGGATCAATACCCATAAGGACGGCTCCAGGGAAAGTTGTGTCAATGTTCTCTTCTATGAGGTGGCTATAGCAAGCAGGGTGATAATAAATCCAAAGGGTTTCTACAAATATGTAAATAGCAAAAGGAAAGTGAGAGACAAAATTGGTCCAATAGAGAATCAGAAAGGACAAATGTGTGTGGAGCCAAAAGAGATGGGGGAGGTCTTGAACAATTTCTTTTCCTCAGTATTTACTGAGGAGAAGGATATTGAACTGTACAGGGTGAAGGAAGCAAAGGGGATAAATATGGAGACTATAGTGATTAAGAAAGAGGTAGTTCTGGAGCTTTTGAAACATATAAAGGTGGATAAGTCTCCAGGTCCTGAAAGGATTTTCCCCAGGACCTTGAGAGAAGTTAGTGAGGAAATAGCAGAGGCTCTGGCAGTGATTTTTCAAATGTCATTAGAGACGGGGATAATGCCGGAGGATTGGCGTGTTGCGCATGTGGTTCCTTTGTTTAAAAAGGGTTCGAGGAGCAAGCCTAGCAATTATCGGCCTGTAAGTTTGATGTCTGTCAAATTTATGGAAATTGATGGAAAGCGTTCTTAGAGATAGTATATATAAGTATATGGAGAGACACGGTTTGATCAGGGACACTCAACACGGATTTGTACGTGGAAGGTTGTGTTTGACCAATCTTGTTGAATTTTTTGAAGAGGTGACTAGGAATGTTGATCAGGGTAGAGCAGTAGATGTTGTCTATATGGACTTCAGTAAGGCCTTCGATAAGGTTCCGCATGGGAGGTTAGTTAGGAAGGCTAAATCCTTGGGTATTAATTTGGAGATAGTCAAATGGATTCAACAGTGGCTGGAAGGAAGGTGCCACAGAGTAGTAGTAGATAATTGTTTGTCAGGATGGAGGCCGGTGACAGGCGGTGTACTTCAGGGTTCGGTATTGGGACCATTACTGTTTGTCATATATATTAATGATCTGGAGGATGGGGCATTAAATTGGATTAGTAAATATGCAGCTGATACTAAAATAGGGGGAACTGTGGATGATAAAGAGGGTTTTCAAAGATTGCAGAGGGATTTAAACTGCTTAGAGGAGTGCGCAGAAAGATGGCAGATTGAGTTTAATGCTGATAAGTGTGAGGTGCTTCATTTTGGAAAGAATAATCAAAGCAAGACATATGTGGTAAATGGGAGGGCGTTGAAGAATGCAGTGGAGCAGAAAGATTCAGGAATAATGGTGCATTATTCCCTGAAGGTAGGAGTGCATGTGGATAGGGTGGTGAAGAAGGCCTTTAGTATGCTTGCCTATATAAATCAGTGCATAGAGTATAGGAGTTGGGAAGTTATAATGAAACTGGACAAGGCCAAATTTAGAGTACTGTGTGCAGTTCTGGTCACCGATTTATAGGAAGGGTATTAACAAGATAGAGAGAGTGCAGAGAAGATTTACAAAAATGTTGCCTGGGTTTCAGCATCTGGAATACAAGGAAAGATTGAGCAAATTAGGTCTTTATTCCTTGTAACGTAGAAGGCTGAGAGGGATTTGATAGAGGTGTTTAAGGTAATGAGAGGGATAGATAGAGTTGATGTGGAAAGGCTTTTCCCATTGAGAGTAGGAGAGAGGCATACAAGAGGTCATGGGTTGAGAGTTGACAGGCAAAGGTTTAGGAGTAACATGAGGGGGAACTTCTTTACTCAGAGTGGTTACTGTGTAGAATGGGCTTCCACGAAAGGTGGTGGAGGCAGGGTCAATGTTGTCATTTAAGAAAGAGTTGGATAAGTGTATGGATGGGAGGGGGATGGAGGGATATGGGCAGAGTGCCAGTAAGTGGGATTAGAGGAGGATCAGTACGGACTAGAAGGGCTAAATTGGCCTGTTTCCATGCTGTAATGGTTATATGGTTATGGTTATCAGAACCTAAGGTTGGCTCATTGAGGATTTGCTGCACATTCAACGTACTCTGTGGTGGAATGCCCATCTCACCTCTCCGAGCCTGAATCCTCTCAAGTCATTAAGTCACTAGTCAAGGCGATCATTTGAATTTCACCATTTCTTATCAGTGGAAACAATGAGAGAAGCGAACAAGAAGGGTAATTCACCTGGAATAGCTCTGAGTGGGAAGACCATGCGAAACTTAGCACAGAAGAAACATAGGGCAGAGATTAAAACCTGCTACAGTGACAGAGTTGTGCATTTTTATGTCAAATGAAAATGGGAGCTACTTCTTAAACTGTATTAGCAAAGTGACAGTTGGTTAACACTGTTCAGATTCCTCTCATTTCTAATATTCCAAGTAGATGTATGTATGTACGGCATCAAATACTGATTCTGACATCAACAAGCAGCACAAGGCTCAATTTTCAAAGAAAATATGTGGCAACATTCACTTCCACTGCAACCTTAAAACATTCAAAGACAAAACCTTTCGTAACAAATATTTATAATAGTACCCTTGTATTTCCCAATTCATTAATTAAGTAATAAAAGCAAACAAGAGCTGGCTGCACTCTTTCTGAATACATTTTACAGTTAGTTCTATTATGAATATATCCAATCAATCTGCAATAAATATCAAATATTTCTCAACTGTTTTGTTACTAATGAGGTGTGCCTTATTGCTGCAGCATGAATGAACCTTCGTAATTGTTAGGGCTGCCAGCGGATTCAGTTTTAAGAACCCGATGCAACAAATTGCGTTACCTTTTTTTTTAAAAAAAAGATTTAATTGTTTGCATCATTACAGGAAAAAAATGAATAAAACATCCATTGCCAATGGATATAAAACAATTTTGTATATTTTCTCCCCCTCCCAC
Source organism: Narcine bancroftii (assembly GCF_036971445.1). Lineage (NCBI taxonomy): Eukaryota > Metazoa > Chordata > Chondrichthyes > Torpediniformes > Narcinidae > Narcine > Narcine bancroftii. The sequence continues at coordinate 140,021,700 of NC_091473.1, read as the reverse complement.
CCAAAAGTGAGAAAAGAAACACCTACCATTTAATATACAATAATATTGGCATAGACAATCACTAACTTTTATTAAAAATGACTAATTAAGAGGAGTGGATACGATAGACAAGGTGGACGGAAAATTATCCCTAAAATCCATATATGGGTTCCAAATACTAAAACAAAATCAACTCCATTCCTTAAGCTAATTTTTTTCCCCCAAAGGTCGACAATTTCGCATCTCACTCTACCCTTTACTTAATAACACTTCTCGATCATCCTTCCATGGATATCGCTAGACATTTCTTTGCAGTTGCTATTGAAATAGCGTTACCTTTGACCAAGCCTTCCTCGAACAGAGTGGTGCACAAGCCTGTCGGAAGATCCTGTGGAACACCTCCCCGGCACATCAACGGTGGGAGTTCACGTGCCCACTGACAAGGGAAGATTTCTAAACAATATTTATACCAACTAATGACCCAACTGAGTCCAATAACCATGAAAGGTGAGCGAACGAAGTCGCTTTCGGAATGTTGCCTGTTGAAAGTGACAAATGTGTCCTGCGGGAGGTTTTCTGGCTTTGAAGCATTTTTTGAGCTTATCATTCCAGTAACGTATTAAGGAAACGCAGGAGGTGACCTGCAGTGGGAGAACGTGTCTGGCAGGTACAACTCGACTTCTTTTTCAAAAGAAGAGGGTGCCCTGGAAGGAGCAACATCCCATCGGAGTGGGTGGGCTGCAATCCAGTGTATGAAATATAGGAATATATGGTGGGTCCGATTCCAAAGTCACCGAGGAGCTGTCCACGCTTTCAGCACCATTTCGCTGAACGGCAAACGCTGAACAGACGCCGGGGAAATTATTAATGTACCGCACGGACTGCAATGCACATGGTGCAGCTTGGGGCCCGCAGTGTCCCTCCCTGCTCCAGCTTCACTGGAATGAAAAAGAGCCCTTTGTTTGGTCGACGCGGAACATTCACAGTTTAGCCTCATACTTTGCAATCGCAGCATTAATAAATCTCACGAAAGGAAGCTATTGCAAGGGTGATGAGGGCGGACGTGGAATAATTGGGCAAGAACCATTCGAGCCCCCCACCCCCCCCCTTCCCCCTCCATCCAGCCGAAGCCCTCACCTTGATTCGCATGTAACAGTGCGTTCCCAGGGACGTGTCGTTTAAGCAGGCGGGGAGGCTTTCCCGTTCGGTCCACTGCAAGGCTTCTGCTGGCTTCCTGACGAGGTGCCACAGAAGTTTCAGCAATACCAGGCAGGCACAGAGCCCGCAAAAACTGTAAGCAAGAGCCCAGAGCAAGAGATTCTTGATCTTCCCAATGACTCGGGTTGTAGACATGAGGAAATCGCAGAGAGCTTTCACCATCGTCCGGCCGGGAACGGGAGCTTCCCCTTGGCATTGGCCGATCATTCAGGCCGGCACCTTCAGCTGCCGACGACGCCGGCCGAGGACCATCCTTTCAACTGAAGTCATGGAGACGACCGCAGATCCAAACGTCAAGGGTTACGCCGGCGTAAAACGCACCGCTTTTTAAGCACGAAGGCATTTTCATTGGGGCCGCTCGACCGTCCGGAGCTCCCGAAACACGTCAAACTTCTGCAACGGGGACAAACACCAGCAGCAGGTTCTTGCCTGGGCGAAACCAGTGGAGGGGCACACGCCAGATGAGAACGTGGAAGGAAGCGGCCAGCGCATTCAGCCCCAAAGGCACTTTCCTTTGTTCTCTCCTGCCAGGTTCCTTTCTCCTGAGCACGTCCCTCGGGATCCACCATGACTCGTGGGCGTCGCTGGCGAGACCAGAGTTTGTTACCCATTTCCACTACCCTGGGGGGTGGGGGGGGGGGGGCGACTTCCTTCATTGGGCTGCAACTCTTCCATCTGAGCGTGTTTCCACCCCACAGTTGGGCATTATTTCCCCCTTTTTCACAATAAATTCTTTACAAAAAAGAAAACCTTACCAAGTCTTTTCACATCCATGATGTCAGTTATCTCTATACATTCCCATCAATGGACATGGTTACATTTGTTTTCTATATACCTTTACCACCACTTCTCTTCACTCTATTGTTTGAGGGACTTCTCTCTCAGTCTCAGCCCTTAATAAGGGGATCTCGACTATGGTCCTTCCCCATGGTGCATTCCCATTGGCTGCACCAAGCCTCAGTAGGCCCCTCAGCAGGTACTCCTGCAGCATGGTAGTGTGCCAGTCGGCAGCATTCTCTCATTGCCATCTCCATGTACTGAAAGACCAACAGGTTTCTGGCAGACCAAAGTGCATCTTTCATTTGAGTTGACGATTTAACAGCAGTTCTGGATGTCTAACTGTGTGTGTTCTCCGAGATCAGAGTCCTCTGTCACTCTGCTGCCGGAGATGATCCCTTGCATCCTTCAGCGAATCTGCATTCAGCAAAAAGATGGGTGACTGTCTCCACTCCACTGCAGTCATCTCGGGAACAAGGCGCACGGTCAGTAATTCGCCGGTTGTACAGGACAGATCTGACTGGCCGTCCTTGCATTTGGTCCCAGCCACATAAAAGGAATGCAAGTTGTTTCCAAGCAAGATTGTGTGCCATTTGGATGGAAAGCATGTAGACTGCCCTTACCCTTTAAATTGGTAAAGATGTCAGGACCTTCATGAATTGGTTCAATGCATGTTATAGATCCTGTGGTAATGTGTCTCCAATAGATGGGATGCAAAGCAAGAGATTTGCATTGTTGGAGCTACTTGTTCCTTGGATTAATGGAATTGGATATGTCCTTCATATATCTATAGGCCCCCAAATAGCCCTTAGGTCACCGAGGTGCAGATAAGCAGGCAGATTTTGGAATGGTACAGGAAATACAGGATTGTAGTTTAGGGTGATTTCAACTTCCCCAATATTGACTGGCACTTATTGACTGTAAGAGGGTTGAATTTGTCAGGTGTGTTCAAGTTTTCCTGACACAATATGTGAACCAGCCAACAAGCGGAGAGCCCATGTTGGATCTAATTCTGGGTAATGCACCTGGTCAGGTAGCAGACCTCTTGGTAGGGGAGCATTTTATGAGTGACCTTAACTCCCTGAGCTTCAGCAAAGCTTATGGATAAGGATGAAAGGAGATAAAATGAGGAAGTGTTTAACTTAAGAAGGGCTAATTATGATGGGATAAGGCAGGAACTAGCGAGAGTAAATTGGAAACTGATGTTCAAGGGTGAAAGTGCAGAACTAATGTGGAGGAAGTTTAGGGAGCACTTGTATTAGTTTCAAGGGTAAGTTAAAAAAATAAATAAATGCAGAGTTGTGGGTATCTGGAATACTTTGCCAGGGATGATGGTGGAGGCTGCAACATTAGGGGCATTTAAGAGACTCTTAGTCAGGCACGTGGAAGAAAAATAGAGGGTTACGGAGTAGGGAGAGTTTAATACTTTTTAAGGAATATATGGGTTGGCACAACATTGAAAACCAAAGGGGTAGTACTGTGTTGCAGTGTTCTATTACTCTACTCATGAGACTCCTGGCTATTACAATCCAATGCTGAAGAGAGATCTACTATCTCTTAGCCAAATACAATCCACTGAAGGAACTCAGCAGGCCCAGTCACATCAGGGGGATAAAAGGAATGATATTGGGCAGGGCTGTTTCGTCAAGCTGCAAATGCAGAGAGAAGGCAGTGCAAAGAGGACAGGTTGGGAAGAGCAGGACAGGGGCGCATGTGGGATTAGTGTACCCACAGGAGAAGCAAAACATGATTGAGAGAAGCAGAGGATTGGCAGATGCCAGAGAGGAAAGGGAAACAAAAGGGGTCAGATGGAGGAAGATGGGTCATTCAGCATGGAATGGATGATTAGACGACAAAGGCTACCAGTGTTGGAATCTGAGAAGAAGGGAAGGTGATAGTGGTAATAAAGAGGAACTAGATAGACCTGGGAATGGGGGGGGGGGGGGAATAAGAAAGAGGGAAAGCAGAAGAATCCAGTGGGGAATTGGGGAAAGTGGATGGGAATGGATTGGTGAGGGGGTGTCTGGGTGGGAGAGGGGACAAAAAGAAGGAAGAACAGAAAGGGGTACCAGAGGTTAGGGGTGGATATAATCACAACATTTAATAAGACAGTTGGATAGGTGCATCGATGGGAAAGATTTGGAGGAACGCAAGCCATAGACAAGCACGATAAGCTAAGGGAGACAACTTGGTGGACATTGGGTCAAAGGAATTAATTTCCTCAGATTATATGGCTGGTCTAGCATTGAGCTTCTTTAATGTTGATAAAACAATGCTCATCCAAGCAAGTGAAGAGTATCCCATCACACTTGTTGGGGCTTGCAGAGATGGCTGACTGGCTTTGGGGATCAAGTGTTAGCATAATTTTCCATTCAGATTTTCAATGCCTGCAATTTTTAAATTCTCACAGTTCATGCTGCAGCAGACTGGAACTCTGTGACAACTTTTGTTTGACGCAGGGAAAGACTTCAATGCAATGATAAAAATGCTCCTGGGAATTTTCTGGCTCACAAATGCTCAAAGTGGAGAAGGAACTTTCAGAATGGAGCTGAGAACCTTTGGAATACATTGGCAGCAAGTAGATGCTCAGGGTAAATGGCAGAAGTGTACACCTCACAAACTGCACATCCCAGTTAGTCACCTTCTGTGATGAGCCCTAATGTGGGACCTGCAGACATCATCAGTCATCTCAGAACCCACTAAACGATGGCACTGTATAAGAATTAAAACATCTACCACAGTACATGCTAACATTTTAAATTGATTTTTTGGTGCTGATTGCCTTTTTTTTTCCAGTGTGTGTTGAAAATGTTGAGAAATTATCTCATAACTTCAGCAGATCAAAAACCCACTTTTGCACAAATGCAATTATCATTTGCAATGAGAGGCATAGAAATAAAAAAGAGGAATTGTCAAACAAATTTGGTTATTGCATTAGCCAGTTTAAAACAAAATCAGATTAGTTTGGTGTCTCTGTGGAATTAAAGACTAATTTATTTTAAGGAAAATTATTTGAACATTTAAAAATTTAATCTATCACTTTTAGAAGGACAGGGAAAGACAGATTAGGTATTTTTTTCCCCCATTAGGGGGAATTAGGTAATGGTGAGTGTTCATTTTCCAATTAGTGAGAAAGTGTGATATCACATGATGCACTGTCACATAACCAGGGACAGGCTGGTTGAAAGCTGGATGACAATCCCTGCATGTTGGACCAATAGGCAGAATAGTCTTTACACCATTTGACCTCATTTATTTATAACACAGGAAGCTCCTTGGTTTCAAGCTCCTGACATAGACATCCTGCGCATATAAACAGTCTCTTATAATATTAAATGAAAAAGTCTAGTACATGTTCATTCCTTCGAACCTTTTCTCTCTTTTTTTCGTTCTTATCTGCTCTATTGCTTTTGATGCCATTTGTTACAAATCTATGGTGGTATGGCGACCACGTTAAGCAACTTTTGTGCATTTTCTGACCTGTGGACAAAATGTGCACATCTGTGCAAACAGTACCCATTTGTTACTTGCAGACAGCATGTGAAAGAAACAGAAAATGATGGAAATGGTCAGTAAGTTGAGCAGTACCTAAAAATAAACTGTTAGTTCCAGATTGGTAAACTTAATTTTAATGCAGAAACATTTATAGCAGTGGTTCTCAACCTTTCTCTTTCCACTCACCTACCACCTTAAGTATTCCCTATGCCATTGGTGCTCTGTGATTAGTAAGGGATTACTTAAGGTGGTAGGTGGGTGGAAAGAAAATGGTTGAAAACCACTGTTCTTTCGTCCCTAATTGACTCATTATGTGCACGGTTTCATAACTCCAAAGGAAATGGGCCAATGACAATTTTTCTCAAGCAAAATATTTCAGTAATAATTGGGTCTAGAGCAGTGATTCTCAATCTTACCTTCCCAAGCACATACTACCTTAAGCAATCCCTTACTAATCACAGAGCACTTATGGCATAGGGATTTCTTTAAGTGGTATGTGAATGGAAAGAAAAAAGTTGAGAACCACTGATTTATGGGATTTAAAAAACAGTTTTAGAGATACAGTGTGGTCATTGGCCCTTCCAACCCAGGAGTCTCCATCACCTAAATAACCCCATGTGGCTAATTAACCTACAGGCTGGGAGGAAACCAGAGCACCCAAAGAAAATCCACACAAGAACGTACAACACTGGATTCAAACTCAGAGTGTTGGTGCTGTAATAGTATCCAGCTAGCTGTACTGCTTAAATATTCCTTCTTTTAAACTAACGAAAAAGTGCAGACAGGAGGAGGTAAACAAGCAGGTTTTCTCGTCCAGTTTAACAGGATGCCAAAGCAGTTTATGGGATCCAGTCAATATTGAGCACTCGCAGGGCAGATCCTTCCTCACCATAAACTGCTGTGCGACCGTCTCTGCTGGGTCTGACAAGCTGGGGGGGGGGGGGGGTGGGGCAGGAAAACCATGATATACCTAGTGATGGAGATGATGGTGACTGTGGTGTAAAGTAAGATCCTGAGTAGGACTAATGCACCATCAATTACCACAAAAGACTGAGCTTGTGAAACTGATAGGCTTTTACTGACTATGGACTGGAACAACAACCAACCTCATTGAAGGCTATGCTCAGGCACTCGAAGGAGCAAGTAGCCTTGATTAGGTGAGCCTTGATAAAAGATGGCAGAAGTATGGTTCGCACTTGGCGCAGACCTGGCAGAATTTGGTCATTGTCCTGATTTCCTCAGAGGAGTATGGTAGGTTCTGTGGTTTAATGAAATGGAAGAACCTAGTCCAATCTGGGAAGGCAGAGGTTGTTATGGAGGGTCCGCATCTTGTCCATTTGGATACTGGCACAAGTCCTGCGGAATAGGGCATCTAAGGGCTCGTTAAATTTGGGAGGCCAGTTTAGGATACTGTAATTATACGTGGACAGTTCGATTCTCCACCTGAGGATTTTAACCCTCTGCTTATTATTCCTCCATGAGGAGGGTGAAACGTTTGCCAGTGAATTAGTGCCTCCAGTGTATTCCACCACCATGATGGCCGGGGCCTCCCTTTTGACTGAGAAGTGGTGGATTTCAGGGCCTTGGAGAAGAAGGTGACAGGTCTGCCTGCTTGGTTGAGTGTGGCAGCCAGGGTGAAGTCACATGCATCAGTCTCCACCTGGAAAGGCATCTACCGCATGCATCGCTGCCTTGGCAATGTTGTCCTTGATATGGCCGAAGGCTTTGCAGGCTCTGCCAACAGGGGAAAAGAGGTGGCTTTTATTAATGGACAAGCCTTGCTAACAAATTTGGGGACCCACTGAGTGTGGTACTAGAAGAAATCCAGGCATCACTTCAGGGGTTTGAAGGTGTGAGGGAGGGGCAGCTCCAGTAGAAGGTGCATATGGTTGGGATTGGGGGCCAATAATACCATTTTTGACCATGCAGACAAGAATGGCTAGTTGGTGGAACACCCATTTCTCCCTGTTATAAGTAAGATTCAGGAACTCTGTGGCCCAGAGGAATTTTTGAAGGTTGGTCTTGCAGGTCATAGCTGTAGATGGTCACATTGACAAGATATGGAAAAGTGGCCTGCAGTTTATAATGGCCTACCATATGGTGAATCTCCCGCTGGAAAACGGATACCCCATTGGTGATTCCGAATGGGACATGGAGGAAGTAATAGAGCTGGCCATCCACCTCGAATGCAGTATACTGGTGGTCCTTCTGGTGGAAGGCCAACTTGAGGTAGATTGTTGAGAATACCCGATATTGTGCAATCTGGTTAACCATATCAGATATGCGGGGGAGGGCGTACACATCAAGCTGCGTATACTGGTTGATGGTCTGGCTATAGTCTATGACTATCTATTGCTAATCTCAATGATGCCCTTGCCCAACAAATGCTGAACCTCTGACTTGATGAATGCTCTGTCTGCAGTGCATTCTTGCCAACTCCTGGTGGCCTCTGGCTTGTAGTCGGGGGTGAGGTTCGCGACACCGGTGGAGGGGCGATCTTGAGGGTTGAGAACCCACAGGTCATGCATAGAGGGCCGTCTAGGAATCATTTGTTGTAAATGGTGAGGGGGGTGGAAATGGGGGCCATCGAACTCCAATGTAACACTCTTAAGTTGGCACACTGTAAGTCTAGCTCCAGGAGCAGGGCCGCAGAGCTGTGGCATGACGAGGAGCCTGAAGTGTTTGTAAACTATGCCTCCAACTGTCAAGATCACCGTGCAGGACCCATGGGCACCTGCCATATGGGATTTTGATGCGAGTGATATCTTATGACTGATTGGAAAGGCGTTTAGCAATATCAAGGTGAATAAAGCTTTCCATACTTCCTCTATCAAACAAGCAGTTTACTTGGACATCCATCATGGACCCAGTGAGTTCACGTGGTCCTTCTTGGTTCAGAGGGATGGAGGCCAATATGGACCATTGTCTGAGTTCAGTAAGGGCCCAAGTTCCCAAGATGGCCACCTTCACTGTACCCCCACAGTGCTGCAGGCCTGAGAAGATGATGCCGGCCACAAGGTTCAAAGTGGCGCCCCTATGACTTGCACATTGTGTGGCTGGTCTGCAGAGGGGATGGCATCCATTGCACTGCCTGGGGTGGTGGCTGTTAACACATGGCGCAGGGAAGTTTCGTCGGCGGTTTAGACTGGTGGACTTTTGTGTAATGTCCTCATTTCCCGCCTCTTTGGGAGGGCAACGTTTCCTCGGGTGTTTGCCCTAACCTCAGAAGTAGCATTTTGGGCAATCTCCCATCACCGCTGCTGAGGTCAGGTCACTAGAGGATTGCGACCATTCACTCACAACGCAAGACAGTCCCCTGTCCCTAGATAACAGCGCCTGCGACAGCCAAGAGGTCGTCCAAGCTTTGGAGGGCCACCTCCCATGTCTCTGTTAATTCAACTGCCCCTTGCGAGTATCTTCTGTTCCAGGAGTTGGTGTCTTATGTATCCGGAGCAGATGCTGGTCACATAGGTGTCCCAGATGAGGTCCTCCACGTTCTGGGCAGCCATCATGGCTTTGCAGTTGCACAGACTGCAGAGGGCCCTGTAGGTACTCAGTGCTTGACTCATCAGGTCACTGCTTTCTGGTGGCCAAGAGATGCCATGCATTGATCTCATTCACCCTTCTGCAGTACTGGACCTTCATTGTACCCATGGCCTCCACATACAATTTGGCATCTTTGATCATTGGGAAGACCAGGGGTCCTACTCATGAGAAGAGGAGCTTCAGTCTGTCCTCATCTGTGTTAACAATGTTCACGTCCACTGTCAGAAAGTCCTCAAAGCAACATTGCCAGAGTTCGAACATGTTCGGGTTATCAGAGGATCGGGTGTCTATATTGAATCTCTCTGGTTTCAGGTATTGCTCCATTTTCTTTGAAAAATATAGTCAATAAAATTTAAACACTATCAATTACCACACAAGACTGAGTTTGTGAAACTAATGGGCTTTTATTGACTATAGTCGGGAGCAACATCAAAACCTCATTGACTCATCATGGCAGGAAGACTGGGGAGCATGCAAAGGGGTCAAGGGTAGGATCAGTCTTGGGAAGCATGTCCAGCCAGCCAGCAGCAGCCAAGTCACAGTATATCAGTGGTTTTACCACAGGACTATATCAGGTTGCTTGGCTATGTAGTGTTAGACAGTTCTCCAAATTTTGGCACAAGCTTCCTGATGTCATTGCATTGACATGAAGGCTCCAGGAGAGATCCTTGGAGATATTAACACCCAGGAATTTGAAGTTCCTGACCCTCTCCACTACTGAGCCCTCAATAAGGACTGGGTCATGTTTACTGGCCACAATTACCTCCTTGGTTTTGTTAATGTTGAGCGGAAGATTTTTGGCATGACACCACTCAACAAGTTCATCTATCTCCCTCCTGTGTGCTTTCTCATTGTCATTTGTTATTCTGTTGTCAACTGTGGTGTCATCGGCAAACATGTAGATAGTATTGGAAATGTACCCGACGACGCAGTCGTATAATGAGTAGAGAAGTGGGATCTATCTCCCTCCTGTGTGCTTTCTCAATGTCATTTGTTATTCTGTTGTCAACTGTGGTGTCATCGGCAAACATGTAGATGGTATTGGAATTGTACCCGACGACGCAGTCGTATAATGAGTAGAGAAGTGGGCTAAGCACGCATCCTTGAGAAGTGCCTGTGTTAATAATCAGTGTGGGGGAGACAGTTTCCAATTCATACTGACTGCGGACTTTCAATGAGGAAGTCAAGGATCCAGTTGCAGAGGGGGGTGCAGAGGTCCAAAGTTTGAAGCTTCTTGACTACCACTCAGGGAATAATGGTATTGAAGGCTGAGCTGTCATCTATGAAGAACAGCTGTATGTATGTTCGAGGTGATCCAAAGCTGAGGGGAGAACCAATGATATTGCATCTGCTGTGGAACGATTGTGACAATAGGCGAATTGCAGTGGGTCCAGACCTTTCCTTAGGTCCATGTTAATTCTGGCCATGACCAGCCTCTCAGGGGCTGGGACACAGCTGACACTATGCTTCTCTGTACTTGATGAATTTGGTATATCTGTTTTATAGGCTTGAAGAGAGTGAGTAGTATCTCTGTGATTCCACATATTAAACTGCAAAGTGTATGAGTCACTGTTTTGAGTTCTATCGTATCTCCCACTCCAATCAATCCATTTGTTCTATTCCAACTCCAGAGAAAGTTAGAAATCACTGCTACAAACTTCCTCCTTGTTCTGCAATAGACTTTGGCCAGCTTGTGTTGACTGGAAGTATTTTAACACAAAATTATTACAATTTGAACAGGCTTAAAAAGGCCCAGTTTCGGAGTAAGGCCGCATTTACACAAGCTACAATTGCACACTGCTCAAATGTTGTCTCTCCTCCTCTCACACACCTGTCTTCAGACTCCAAATACTCTGTACTTCTATGACTTTACCAGGTAAGGTCAGGGTGTAAAAGTGAACAGAACAGTTCCATTGCTATTTTAATACTCAACTTCCCAAATATTCTGAGTGGTTTCTGACTCTTCAAACAGCAACTCATTTACATTTTAAACAAACACGTCATACATCTCCAATCCACCAAAGGTGGTACAAATCAATTTTAAGACTCTTCTCTTACATTATATTTAAATCTTTCCATGACCTTGCTCTCCCAATCTTCAGTCATAAACACCTACAATCCTTCCACTGAAAATACTGACAGAATTGGTTGGAAGTTAATTTTACACAGCACAAGTTCCACCCTTGTTACTATGTTGTTCCTGTAGTCATGCAGGAACTTGTCGAACAGAAGTGTTCTTGGAGTACAAATCTGAAGGTTTCTGATCAATGCAGAACAAAATTGGTGTATTACATGTAAAAGAATGTTTAGGTAGGGTCCATGTGGTGTTGGATTGGTGCTGGGGTGTGGGGTGCTTATTGTTGACAGGAGCTAGAAACGTTGGTTTCAAAAGTGCAACTTAGCTGCAGGTGATAGTTCCTGACCCATACAGAAGTAACACACAAAGATATGTAGTGGTTAAAGATGTGTTTGTAAACTTAATCAATAGAAATGGGTTCAGGAAAATATTTCATTAACACTAATGGGTTATTGATGTTGTGGAAGGCAATCGCCCTATAAAGAGACCATAATACCTCCAACCAACATTCTGAGTATCACTGGGATGGAAGTAATGTGTTGCTAGGTTTTATACATATATAAAATATAGTGATCATCAGACCTATTGAAAGCAGATCTTCCAAATTCAAGGTAGAGTTTATTCCAGAATAATTGTAATAACATTCAAAGGTGAAAATAAAAACAAAGTTCAGGTCAGGCAGCATCTACAGAGAGAAAAAGCAGTTCAGGTCAATGACTAGTTCAAGCCACCGACTTGCCATGTTAATGGTTTCTTTCTTTGTGGATTTTGCCTGACATAAGTTTTTACGCATTTTGTGTTTTTCAGATTTCCAGCATTCACAACTATTCACATTTTAGAACAATGATTCATCTTGCAAAACAAAATTAGAAACCAAATTGGGAGGAAAGTCAAATTGATACAAATATGCCATAACTGTTGAATTGGACTTAAAAAAAATCTTTTAGGAAATTTGAGACCAAATATGATCAGTTCATTTGGAAAGTTAACAGCAATGGTTTCAATATTTAATTCTGCATTGAAATACTAAAAAAAAATCATGTTAAATTTGTGAAATGAACACATTTAGTGAGTTTTATTTCTCATGTATCTTGTTTAAGTTCAGAGCAAATTTGAATTACAAAAGATATTCAGTTGAAAGATTACCGCAGTCTTTCATTAAAGTGAATCGTTAAATCAAAATGGTTACATATCACTGAGGAATTAATGAGTTGAGGCACAAAAATTGGCAACACCACAAGAATCATTCAGTAATAGGCAAAGATGACTTTTCTTCAACAAAGTTTGACTTATTACAATTATCAATATATGTATGCAAAACTATACAGTCCATTATATTCCCTGAAGTAAATGACTGAGACTAAATGCACCCATTTAACACAAAATTAGAAGCAATGGACCTCAATTAGACTTGGGGAAGAGAATTGCAATGAAAGAGACGTGGTCATGAAACAACTCTTGTTATGGGGAAAAAAACCAACCGAAACATTGTACCTTGAAGATGACATTTTGACCACTTGCAATACCGATCAATGTAATTAGCTTTGCGGCCAACTGCTTTTTGTCTAAGTGGTCACAAATGGAATTAAGTTGTCAGCAAAACCAGAGCATTACAAGCCATGGAAGCACCAACCTAATTACAGAAAGTGCATGTATGTCTTTCAAAGTGATGTTTAAAGAAAATCTGAATGTCAGAGTGCAAATGTGAAAATAAAGTCATATTTATACATTCTGGTTAATTTTAATGCTATCAAAACGTTCAGATTTAGAAAAATTACATCATTACATCCTTTTCATTAATATTTGAATAATCTGATTTTTAAAAAATCAATATAAATTGAAATATTTAATTCTTTTTTCAATAGCAGAAAGTGAAAGCACATTTTCGCAGTAAACCAACTTAACCAGAACTAAATCTGAAAGGTTTTATTGCAGCATTGAACTGCAGGCCTATTGTAGAGAAGGATTACTTTTTACTTTTCTGTGACTGCTCTCTTTTCAAATCTTATCCATGAGTTATCTATAGCTGCACTTTCATTTGTAATTCTAATTTTCCTCCAATACCTGCACAAGGTACTTTATTTACCTGAAGAACATTGGCAGGATTTTAAGTAATGTATAATTGTAGGATCATCTTCCACTGTACAAAAGGAACATTTCAAAAAGCATTTGGAAATAAAACCAACATGGGTTTGCTAATTAGCCAGCTTTGTGTCCATGAGATACTTGAATATAGGAAAATGTAATCAGTCAATTCCAATCATTTAAACGATTGTAGAAATAAGATTTTAAGATGTAGTGCCAAGGTTAGTAACAATTATGGCCAAGGTTTTGAATCCAGTTTTTTTTCAAATGTTGCCATAATATCACTCTGCAGATTCATGTCAAAGGTTGTTGTCATCTGTAAAAGGACGGGAATACATTTGTGAATAACATTAATCTCCAACAACTCTAATTCCTAAATTTCCCATGGTGAAAAGCATTCCTGGTGGAAAGGTGTTATCTTCAAGCAAAGTAATTATTTGGGAATAAAAGGAACAATTTGAAATGTCTCCAACTGCTACAAAATTCAGATTGAATTTCCAAATGATGGTTTAAATTATTGGTTAAAAACGTTTTGGAGGATATTTATGAAGAATTTTTACTGTTGTTATTTTAGTATTCTCGTAATACTAGACAGTTAATGTCTATCTATCACTCAGGTTTTAATCAGGTGTTTGCCTTCTGTAAAATTAAAATTGCTCCATGTTTTAAATAGCTAAATCAATGTCATACAAGCTAGAAATAGAGGGTTTATTAGTTTAGTTTTGCTGGTCAGTTCATGACAGTTTAAAGGTAAACAGTTATTCAGATAAAGTTATGGAGAGTCTAGTCTGACCAAGGATCAGACAAGGTCCTGGAGCATCTAACTAATGGCAAGGAGGAGGTATTGGCAGTCTTGGAGTGCATTATTGTGGACAACAGTCCACGACATGGTTAAATACATCCTCTGAAGCTGCAGAAAGCTAGGAAAGAAATTGCTGAAATATTTACATAATCTTTAGTCTCCAGTGAAGTGTCAGAAGACTGGAAGGTAGCCAAAGTTCTATCTTTATCTTAAAAGGACAGCAAGGACAAGACTGAAAAATACAGGCCACAATGACCTTGACGTCAGTGGTTAGAAAATTGGTGGAGGGGAACCATTTGGATAGGGAGGAAATCATGTTTCATGAATTTGAGAAGAGTTTTTTTTTAAAGAGGAGATGGAGAGGATTGAGGAGGACAGTAGCAGAAGAATGTTTTTCTGATTGGTGACCAGAGATCAGTGCTGGGTCCACTGTTGTTTGGGGTAAAATCAAAAGTCTGCAGACACTGTGACTGAAGTAAAAACACAATGCTGGAGAAACTCAGCAGGTCGCAGCTTGAAGATTATTATTAATGATTTAAATGTCAGTGTAGTTAACACAATTATAATACAATTTCAGTTCTGTGTCACACTCCCATTCTCATGTCTGTCCATGGCCTTGTGTACTGTCCCACCAGGACCTCCTGTAAATTGGAGGAATGACACCTGATTTCCAGTCTTGGCACTCTCCAGCCAGATGGCATTAACATCGATTTTTCTGATTTTTGCTAACATGCTCTCCTCTTCCTCCCTTCCCTTTCTATTCAAGCAGTGCCATTAGTTAGATATCAGTGGGATGATATCGCCTCTTGGCATCTTGGTGCCTCACAGTTCAGCGGGCAGCAACCTCCTTTGAAGAAGACCGCAGAGCCTACCTCACTGACAAAAGACAAAGGAGGAAAAACCCAACACCCAATGCCAACCAACCAATTTTCACTTGCAACCGCTGCAACCGTGTCTGCCTGTCCCGCATCGGACTTGTCAGCCACAAACGAGCCTGCAGCTGACGTGGACTTTTACCCCCTCCATAAATCTTCATCTGCAAAGCCAAGCCAAAGAGATAAGTGACACTGTTTGACCTGTTGAGTTTCTCCAGCATTGTGTTTTTACTTCAACCAGTGTCTACAGACTTTTGTGTTTTACCCCTTTTAAATTAACACGAGTACATTTGCAGATGACACCGAAATTGGTAATGCAATGAACAGTGAGAAAATATATCTAAATTTGCAACAGGATCCAGATAGGTTTGGAAGGTGGGTCAAGTACTGGCAAATGAAATTCAGCTCTGACAAGTATTAGGTCCTGCACTTTTGTAAGTCAAACCAGGGTTTGGTCAATGGTAGTACTGTGGAGAGTGTTGCAGATATAGTGACTTAGGGGTTCAAGTGCATCATTCTGAAAGTGGCAACTCAGGTGGCCAATGTGGTGAAGGCAAACTTGCCACACTTGAGAAAATTGGGCAGTGTACTCAGTGCCAAAAGTTTGGAACTTGGTGATTCAACTGTTCAAGATTTTGGTGAGATTGCACTTGTAGTACTGTGTGCCATTCTGGTTGTCAGAAGGACATCAATAAATTGGAAGAGGTGCAGACGAGATTCATCAGAGCCTTGCTGGGACTGGAGGGGTTGAGTTATGGAATGAAGTTGTTTAAAAGGCTGAGTCTTTATTCTGTAGAACGCAGTAGACTTGGAGGTGACTAAGGTTTATAAAAATAAATACACATTCTTACCCCAAGGGTAGATTGATCTTAGAACTAGTGGGCAGAAGTTAAAGTGAATGAGGAAGGGTTTAGGATGAACTTGAGGGAAACCCTTTTCACTTAGAGGATGTACTGTATCTGGAACAAGCTGTCATAAGAAACTATTGGAGCCAGCAAAATTTTGACTTTCAAAAAACATTTGGACAGATTTATAGATAGGAAGGGATTGGAAGGATATGCAAACAAATTAAACTAGCTAGAATGCCAACTTGGTCAACAAGGGTAAGTTGGGCCAAAAAGCCTGTTGCATGCTGTATGATTCTGATTGTAGTTTAATATTCAAGACCAAATCAATACACCATGAAAATAAGAACTTAAGAGAAAGAGAGACGGGGGGGGGGGGGGGGGGGGAAGAGAGAGAGAGAGAGAGAGAGAGAGAGAGAGAGAGAGAGAGAGAGAGAGAGAGAAAGCCATCTGGCCCATCAAGCCATGACATCATAACTAAAAGCAGACAAAAAAAAATCTGGTCTGAATGAAAGCCACCACATTGGCAAGTGGTGACCATGGAGCTGGTCACATGTTTAGTCCTTGGTGGTCTCTTGGAACTTTTGTGCAAGAGACACAAAAGGTCACCATTGTAGCAGAAATCACAGATCCATAGCAAATATGGACAGAATCAAATGGGACACCAAAATGAAAATTGTTGGAAACATTAGGCAGGTCAGGCAGCCTCTGTGAAAAGAGAAATAAAGTTTCAAGCTGAAAATCCAATTCTGACAAATGGTCATGAACCCAAAATGTTAAAGTATTTATTTCCACAGAGGCTGCCTGACTTTTTATGCCCTTTCTGTCTTTTCTTTTATTTGAGATTTCCAATATCTGCAACTTATTACTTTCAAATTAAAACCTAATCAAGCTAAAGAGCACAAGTTGGTTGAACAGTCACTGCTACTCACTGCTTGCTTCCTCCTCCGCTCTTGCTCCAGTTTCTTGGCCAGCTTTCTGTCTTGTCCCCCAGACTCTTTTTGCATTTTCTCCTTGGCTAGTTTCTCACAGAGGCCATCTTGATCTCTTGGAGTGGGCTCGAGGACAATTTCCTTTTCATGTTCTCTGCAAATCAAGTGTCTCTTCAGTGTGACTTCGAAAGGAATGTAACATTGGTGCACAAAAGGAGGGGGCTATTCAGCCCTTAAAGCCGGATCAGCATTCAATATGCTTATCGCCAATTATTTATCCCAATTCCCTCTCTCAACCTATATCCCCATCCTTCAATAGCTTTTGTATTGAGATATCTATCCATATCCTTTTTGACTATATTCATTAACTGAAGCTCCATCGTCTTCTGTGGTAGAAATTCACAAGTTCATGACCCTTTAAATTTTTTGTCTCTTTATTCAAGACTGACCTCTCATTTAGATCCCCAAGCCTCAGGATACATCCTCCATACATCCAGTCTATTGACCATCATAATTTTATTTTATATTTCACCAAAATCCCCTTTATTTTTCTGAACTAGTCCAGCAGTAAGAGAATCCTGCATCTGGTCTGGAGAACCTTTGTAGTGTTCCCCCCATGACAATATATTCTTTCAAATACAAGCAGATAAAACTGCAGACAGTATTCCATGTGTGTTCTCATTAGGGCCCTGTAGAATTGTAGCAAAAGATTCTTGCTTCTGCGCTCAAACTCTTGCAAAGACTACCATACCTTTCGTCTTCTCAACTCTTTGATAGCACTGTAGGTTTGTTTTCTATGACATTGTGCATTATGATCTATGAGTCACCATGTCATCTGTCCTTTTTGCTTTTCATATAGATATACATACCTGTCCCGCATTGGACTCGTCAGCCACAAACGAGCCTGCAGCTGACGTGGACATTACCCCTCCATAAATCTTCGTCCGCGAAGCCAAGCCAAAGAAATAAACATTTTGAATAGCTGGGCCCAAACATTGATTTTGCAGCACTTAACTGTTCCCTCCATCTACTTTTAAATTCACATGGGTATATTCCCACTAATCACAAATTAACTGTGTCTCAATCTCATGTAGTTTCTTTCACTTCCCTTATTGTTAGATGATCAATATTGATGAGCTGGGAAGATGCTGTCCCTCCTACTCAATGGTTATATGATATGATGGCATGTCTAACTTTGGGGGAAAAAAAATCAGATGTTTCTCTGATAGAACAGATTTAAATTTTTTTAAGTTTATGGGGTCCTTTATGAATTTTTTGCATAATTTACAAGATCATTTAGATCTTGTCTTGTGAGTTTATATATAAATATATATATAAATAAAAGGTAGTGAAATTGTATATAATTATGAAATAACCAGAAGAGAAGGGGTTAGAATTTGTAGTATAGTATCAACTTATCTATTTAAATTTTTTTTTTCAATTAGCCATGTTATAACTGATTACTTGATTATTTTCCTTTTTTGTTTGATTGTTATATCTAGTTTATATGTAACAGCTTTTCTTATGTCCTTTTTCATATTACCTCTTTATATTTAGATAAATATGGCTTCCATTTTTGTATTATAATTGCAAAATTTAATGAAACATTGAAATAAGGACTCTGCTCAAAGTTATTGAGCCCCATTCCCTTTGAAGCAGTCAAGTTTATTTGGTTTCGTCCATACTTCTCTCCCAGTGACTACATAAAAAACAAAATCTTATGAATTCAGTTTGAGAACCTCCTTAAAGGAGCTGTGGGCTGCAGGTGAGCCATACAGTCCCCCTTGAGAATGGCTGTTCTCGAATAATCTACTCAACAATATGGGTCCAAATAAAGAATTTCTCAAGGAACTCAGCAGGTCAGACAGCATCGATGGGCAGAATGGTCAATGTTTCAGGTCGGAACCCTTTATCAAGAATATTACATAAAAGGGGAAAGAAGCTGGGGTTGGTCTGAGAGGTGATAAGAGAATAGGATAGAAGGTATGAGAGGTGGAGAGACAGGTGGAGGGAGAAACCATAAGGATGGGAGTGGAGAAAAACAAGAGAGAGAAAAAAAAACAAGTACAGGAGAAGAACAGAGGGAACAGTAGTATCAGATAGGGAGGGGGTTAATAAAAATTAGAAAAATCAGTGTCCATGCCATTAGGTTTAAGGCTGTCTAGGAGGAATATAATGAGCTGTTCCTCAAAGTTCATATTTAGCCTAACCCTGACCTTGGATGAGGCCATAAACAAATGGGCAGCACAGTTAGCGCAACACTATTACCCCTCCATGAATCTTCGTCCGCGAAGCCAAGCCAAAGAAGAAAAGAAAAGATTACACCACCAGCAACTGGGTTCGAATCAGGAGCTGTCTACAAGGAGTTTGTACGATCCCTGTGTCTTTGTGGGTTTTCTCTGGATACCCTGGATTCCTCCCACCCTTGAAAACATATGGAAGTTGTAGGTCAATTGAGCAATTGGGTGGTACAGGCTCCTGGGCTAGAAAAACTTGTTACTGTGCTGTATGCCTGAAAGAAAATGTCATTATAGGAATAGTGAAGGGTAGGTGGGGAGGAGTCAAAATGATTGGCTACAGGAAGTTCAAGTTTAGACCCACAAATGGAGAATGACCAACATTTTGGGCCTGGGCCCTGTGTCAGGGCTCTGTTTTGTGTCCCTTTGATGTGAACAATGGAAGGCTGGGTACCTGTAATCAAATGGTTTAGTAGGAGCCCAAATACATAAGAAATGGATCCCAGAAGCAAAAAAGTTAGAAATGTTTCAACAGAACTTAACTGTTAAACCTGAAGAACTGGAGAGTATGGACACATTTAATTAGGTTGACCTCTATAACCAGTATAATGGGCAAATCAAGGCTTTGTGTTCTGAAAGTGTATCAATGAATTAAGTATGATTCACTGTCTTGAAGGCACTGACACAAGAATATACTTGGGAATAGTGTAAAGAGTGTTCTTATCCACTTAACTGTACTATTGGTGCTGTCAAAGGAAGATGACTTTTACCAGTTTACAACTTATTCATTGGGTAGAACATTACCTTTTTCGCTCTGTTGCTTCATTTTTTCTTTTGCTCTCAGTGAGCTTGAGGGGCTTTCTTGTCATTTCTGCCTGCTCTTTTGAAGCTTTTTCACAGACTTCTTTTGGGAGTGCTTCTTTCCTGAATGACTTGAAGCTTTCACTGGAAGATTTTATCACCGATGTGGGTGCCGCTACTTTGCCCAAACTTGGCCCGGAATTCACAATCTTGATCTCGACTTTCTAGTGTATTGAAATTAAATATTTTGTGAAATTGAAAGGGAAAAAACAACCCCAAATATTTTGAAATTTTCAATATGTTAATTAATTGTTTGCATTCTGAGTCACCAGGACATCTTGTCATGCACTGAAATCAAGAAATAAAATCTGACTTTAGCAAACACAAGTTAGCCACCATTTGTAAAATGAGAATTTTAAAGAAGTAGTGACCAATGCCAGATGGCAGGAGGACTGGTGTGACAGATGCGTCATGTCAAAAGGGAGCTACATTCAATTAATAAAAATTGAGGGAAATTATTAATTTGCAGTCCAGATCAAACTACCAACTTGTTATTAAAACTCAATTCCATACTGAACAGATAAAACAGGTAAACTATTTTATTTCTGTCTTAATTCGATAATTTTGAAACAAAGAGATCCAACCTTCTTTGGTTCAAGTGAAGCTTTCGACTTGGACACCACTTTAAAGTTACTGATTGTTTTTGTTTCATCCGGACGGACATGCTCCATATCTGAAATATTTAAAGTGTTAAAATTATCATACTAAAATAATAACATGCAATAGACAATCATAATAAAGCAAGCAACATTTGAACATTCATCCGAATCCTTTATCGATACCATTGACAAGCATCCATTCTCAACAGGGACTAAACTCCCCCTGGGGGTCATGGACTGAAATCCTTAGTAAAGGTGGGGGGGGGGGGGGAGGGTGGGGAGGCAATGTGTAGTAGGTAGCATGGAAACTATGAATTAAGTATTTTTTGGGAAAGGAAGGACTTTGCTGTATAGTTGCCAAACAATGCAAGATATTTTTCTGAAGTTGAAGGCATTTGGAGACAGCCTAGATAGATGTGGAAAATTAATGTTTTCAGTGTGTTCCTTGCTTTGATATGATTGTTCTTGACAGACGTGGAACTAGCTTTGGCTATGAATTTCCTTCCGCGTAGTTTTCCGCTTTTGTTCTATTGCCTTTGATTCAAGGAAATGAGCATGCAGGCTGAAAGGTTTTGCTCCATATTTCATGGCTGCAAGTTTTCATGATGGGTCATGAACACTGTGCCTACCAAGCTGTGTGCATGCGTGCACGCACATTTAGCCACCAGCACACAAAGGAAATGAATGTGCACACAAAAGGGAGTTACCTAAAAATAATGTGGTCATTAATAA
Source organism: Narcine bancroftii (assembly GCF_036971445.1). Lineage (NCBI taxonomy): Eukaryota > Metazoa > Chordata > Chondrichthyes > Torpediniformes > Narcinidae > Narcine > Narcine bancroftii. The sequence goes on along the minus strand of NC_091473.1, from coordinate 140,000,640 downwards.
TTATAATTATAGAAAATAATCTCTTAGCTAACTGTTTCTGTTAACTCGTTAGTCAATTTTTCAAATATGATATTTGCATATCACTAATTTAAGCCACCTCACCTTTCCTGTTCTGGTTTGAACAGTTGCAGCATGGCTATAGCCATGTTTGATGGATAGTCAGGAAAATATGAACTATTTTATAACCGTGCAAGACTACACCCTTCTCACTGTAGTAACTGTAGAGCATCACTGTGGGGTGTATGTATATGTACAGAGTGTGTGTGAACACTTTCCTTAAATTGTGGAAGGTATCAGTAAGTAAAGTCTCTTTTGTTCTTTGAATCTTGCACCTCTAAGTTATTTAAGAAGTCTCCCAAGTAACACAGAGACATAAAAAAGTGGCAGCGGTACAGAGAACAAGAATAAAGCTATACAATTGATTGTAAGTCACTGAAATAAGAAGGGGAAGAAGAGAAAAAACATTTCTGGAAAAAAAATGGCTGGAGTTACAGCAGTTCACCCAGTGATGCACTGGGAGGCTTAAGACTTTGTTGAATTGTTTAAAATGTTTCTGCAGAAGTGAAATTTATCATTCAAAAGCTATTTTAAAAACGCAACAGCAGAAGAGAAGGTCAGTTATCTACTTCTCTGGACAGGGGAGCGAGGCCTTAATAGCTGGAAGCTTTCAGAGGTGGAGAAAAATAATTCAGAACAGATATTTGCCAAGTGTGCTTCTCACCTTGAACCCAGGTCTAATCATAGAATTAAACACCATGAATTTCAAGGATTAATGCAAGAGACTGATGAAACGGTTGATAACTTTCTCACTAGACTAAAAATTGTTGCTGCAAAATGCAGATTTAAGGATATAGAGGAAAGATTAGTTGATCAACTAATATAGGGGAGTGCCCATCCTGAAGTGCAGAATTCTTTTATAGGGAAGGCTAGCTGGCCGAAGCTATAGACACAGTCAGAGCCTTCGAAGCCACAAGGACGCAAGTGAAATCCCTATCTATGTAGACCCACTACAGCAAAGAGAAGGAAGAGTTGATGCTGTAAAGAACAGAATCAGGAAAGTGCAAACCCCCCAAGATCTGCAGGAAGTGTGGCAGACAACTCCCCCCCCCCCCCCCCCCCATGACCGAAACAAATGCCCTCCATATGGTTCTGAATGTAGGGCCTGTGGTAAAGCAAACCACTGGGCGAAGATGTGCAAGTTTGGTATGAAGAAAACAGTAATATCAGTGGAAAAAAAATACAAGGAGAAGATCCACCACATAAAAGGAAACAACAATGAGGACTCCAACAACCAGATACTGGACATAAAATCCATACACCTTCATGAGATGTTGGGTGAGATGAAAGGAGGAAGCAAGTTGCACACAAGGATCAAAATACAGAGAACAATCCAGAACAAGACTATGATATTTAACCTAAACGTGAAGCTGGATACTGGATCACAAAGCAATGTCCTTCTACTCAGATTCTAATGCCAGATGTTCCCAGAGAACATAATAAAAGGGTATCCAAAAGATGGTACATTGGAAAGAGCAAATGTCACATTAACGGCCTATGGTGGACCCATGATCAAGCAGATTGGGAGAGCTAAGATCAATGGCTGCCATAAGGGAAAGAACATCCTCTGTAGGCTCTATGTGGTAGACGCAGATATAACCATATAACCATTTAACCACTTAAAGCACAGAACAGGCCAGTTCGGCCCTACTACTCCATGCCGTAGCAAATCCCCACCCTCCTAGTCCCACTGACCAGCACCCGGTCCATACCCCTCTAGTCCCCTCCTATCCATGTAACGATCTAGTCTTCCCTTAAATGTAACCAATGATCCCGTCTCGACCACGTCTGCCGGAAGCTCATTCCACATCCCCACCACCCTCTGCGTAAAGAAATTTCCCCTCATGTTCCCCTTATAATTTTCCCCCTTCAATCTTAAACCATGTCCTCTAGTTTGAATCTCCCCCTTTCTTAATTGAAAAAGCCTATCCACGTTTACTCTGTCTGTCCCTTTTAAAATCGTAAACACCTCTATCAAGTCCCCTCTCAATCTTCTACGCTCCAAAGAAAAAAGCCCCAGTCTGCACAACCTTTCCCTGTAACTCAGACCCTGAAATCCTGTCAACATTCTCGTGAACCTTCTCTGCACTCTCTCTATTTTCTTTATATCCTTCCTATAATTTGGTGACCAAAACTGTACACAGTACTCCAAATTTGGCCTCACCAATGCCTTGTACAAGGCATTCTAGGTCTGGATAGCTGCTGAGAGTTGCAGTTGATCTCTTTCAATTATGAGATCCAGATGAAGAAAATATGCCAAAAGTACACAACAAAAAAAAGGAAATGATTTCCACAGAAGTATCTACTAGGTCATGGCACACAGTGGAATCAGACTTGTTCACTGAGATTCAAGACTGGTATTTAATTGCGGCCTGTAACTACTCTTATTCGTCGAAAGGGTGAAAGACTTGAGAGCATCAAATCAGAAATGAGAGTGCTCCTTGCTGAACAAGGAATACCCAAGCAAGTAATATGTGACAATGGAACACAGTTCACGTCACAAGAATTCAGAAAGCTGCCTGCAGACTATTGGTTTGTTATCACTATATCATCCCCATACTACCCCAAAGGTCATGGGTTAATTGAAAGACAAGTGCAAACTGTGAAATGCACGCTAGTTAAGTGTCACGAAACAAAAGAAGACCCATACGTCGCTCTTCTATCATTACGAGCAACATCTTTTGGGGCTGACGTGAAGTCCCTGGCAGAACTTCTAAATGGCAGGAGATATAAAATAACTCTGCCAAGCAAAATACACCCTCCAGAAGACCAGGAGAAAACCAGAAGACTGGCTGACACACAAAGACACCAGTATTATAACAAACATGCCCAAATATTACCAGAACTCTTCAGACAAAATCTTCAGACAAATCATTTAGAACTGAGATGAGGAGGAATTTCTATACCCAGAGGGTGGTGAATCTGTGGAATTCATTGCCACAGAGGGCAGTGGAGGCAGGTTCATTAAATATATTTAAGAGGGAATTAGATCTATTTCTTCAGTATAAGGGTATTAAAGGTTTCGGAGAGAAGGCGGGGACGGGGTACTGAACTTTAAGATCAGCCATGATCTCGTTGAATGGCGGAGCAGGCTCGAAGGGTCGAATGACCTACTCCTGCTCCTATCCTCTATGTTTCTATGTAGAGGGTAGCATGTGCATATTCAAGAGCCAATGTTGAAAACATGGACCTCAACAGAGGTCATCAGAGAAGCTGAGACACCAAGATCATATATTGATTTCTGGCAATCAGCTGAGGAGGAACAGAATTCACATCCAACCGACAAAAGATGTGATGAAGCAGAAAGCTTTAATACCAGCAAAGCCTGCAACATCAATAGCAAGTGAGGTATCGTGAAGAGATCACAACCACAAATGCCAAAATATCGACACAGCAGTCGTTAGGTGAAGCACAACAAGCTCCATCACCTACACGGGGACCAGCGACACAGAGCCCAATGGTCGCAGCCAAATCCACAAGATGGCAAAGCAAAATACTGCTGCCAGTACGATATCAATAAGAACTATTTAAAATAGTTGTGTAAATAAACTAGTGTACAATTTCAGTTCCTTAAGTTTCACTGAAAGAATGTGATAAAGAACATTAAATTTTTTTCTTTATCTTGAGGAGGTATGTTATATAATCAGGATAATGTGAACTATTTTGTAACCATGCAAGAATACACCCTTCTCACTGTAGTAACTGTAGTGCACCACTGTGAGTCATATGTCTTGGAGTGCGTGTGTGAACAGGTTCCTGTGATGGTGGAAGGCATCAGCAAGTAAAGTTTCTTTTGTTATTTGAATCTTGCATATCTAATTTATTTAAGAAGCCTCCCAAGTAAAACAGAGACATAACTGTTCATCTTGTAAAGTTTACAAAGATTGGTTTTAAATTCTGTAGATAGTGTGCTGAGTTTTTATTGAAAATATTAATTCCCTATGTTGAATTCAAAAGAACCAAAGGATGTGAAGCACAAAACAATTGCAAGCTTCAAACTTACATTTGCTCAAACATTTTTTTGTCACAAGAACAAAATTTGCACAAGGTTTTTTGTGCATACTGACTACTACAAATTAAGGGGAACATGGGTTGTGAATGTATGTCTCCTTCTGCTATCTTTTATTCATTCTTTTCATAAAATTTCTGCCACCTTTTGAGTTAACACTTATAAGAAGTGCTTTTGTTCTATAACAGTTAATTTTTGTTACTTTCAGAAATAATCTTACCTGTGAACTCCTTGGCAAAAAAGTGTCACCAGTTTTTAGTGGAATAATTACCATATGGTTTCATTACATCACCACAAAACCCTTCTCTGCCCATAGATTTGAATTGTTTGAATATATTTTCAAATGAAAGGATGAGCTCAAGAAAGCTGAAACAACATATGGAGACCGTGTACAAAAAGAAAGACAAACCCTCTGATTACTTTAAAACCCTTGGAGATAATTTCAGAAGGCCAAAACTCCATATGATTACGGAGACATAACAGAAATTAGAAAAGGGTCTTCTTGCATCATTCAAGATGAGCGAATTGATTGCTAAAAGTGGAAATCTCCCAACATCACTGAGTCACTAATTTTGTCTTTAGTGTTCATGATAATATCTGACATCATGGATATAAACGCCATAGAAACTATTCAAGCAATTTCTTTGAGTAATTCCACTATTTCTAAAAGAACCGAGAAAGTAAGGGACATTAAAAAACAATTAGTCATAGTCATTTCAGTAGAATCCAAGAAATTTTCTTTACAATTAGATATATCCACTCTGCAAGGAAACAAAACTTTTCTCGTGGCTTATGCCAGATTCTGGAATGGAAACAAGCTGATGAAAAAGATCTTGTTTTCCACGAAGATTAAAACTGATACTAAGAGACTATTTTCGAAGTTAAGAATTACATAAACAAGAACAGTATTCCACTCAAGAGCACATTTCCCTGTGCAACTGATGGTGGCACTTCAATGGTTGGATGACAAAGAGGGTTCAACAGACTCTTGAAAAATGTTATAGCTTCAGTATTTACGATTCATTGCGTCATTCATGGGGAACACTTTGTGGCTAAAAACCTGAGGACATTTAAAATCTTCAATTTCAATTTTCACAAAGACTATAAACTTTCTAAAATCATATCCCTTTCAAGACAGTCTATTTGGGCAACTGTATGAAGAAAATGACAAACTTTTCCAGATGCTGTTTCTGCATTATTGAGGTGAGGTGTCTGTCCAAAAGCAATAGTCTTCGTCATTTTGTTATACTCTGGGATACGATGGTTTCCTTTCTTTCTCATAACAAGCATGGAGTAAACTCATTGATGCAAAGGTGGTGTGACAGATTGTTATATTTTATATTGTATATAGAAATGTTTTAAAGGAGATAAATTGTGGGTTTTTTTTAGTGTTGGTCACAAACAAACACTTCACAACACAGATCTCATTTAAAATGCCAGAGCTCTGCTCAAACCAGTCCAGGCTCCCAGTGCCTTTGTAAAGACTATGGAAACTGCTTTGCTGAAGGACTTCACAATAGGTGTTAATTGGACATGCTGTGGAGTAATGGATTATTATTTTGGAAAGCAACAGATGAATGGACTCAGAAGATTGGGTCTGGTGCCACAATCTGTCTAAATGCAGTTTGCTGTTCTAAGGAGATCAGGTGGTTTTGCAAGCAGAGAAAGAGGAGACCAAACACAGAGAGAGAGAGAGAGAGAGAGAGAGAGAGAGAGAGAGAGAGAGAGAGAGAGAGAGAGAGAGAGAAACAGATTGACTGCTGGTTTTCTGCAGTGGCTTTTGGAAGCTTGTTTGAAACCGCATTTTGAAGATGGTTGCGAGTTCTTAGTTCAGCCTGTTCAAAGCCCTTGTGGTCCATACAAGAGGAGATGCCTGGCTGTATAATGTTTTGCCTGAGATATAGGAAACAGAAAAGGAACTCTGTGGTGACCTGAAAGACCTTGATGGGTCAAGTTTCTTTACCAAGACACTGAAGTGGCTGATCGGAAGGAATCAATTTGTGTGTGTCCAATGAGCAACAAATCTCTCCCTGAAAACCGACAAGAACCTTCCTGAGCGGTAACCATTTACCTTTCAAGCACCAAAGCCTTGTGAAGATTCATAATGTTAAAATCTGTGTACAGTATAAGAATTGTCTGATATTGGTGAATTTGGAGGAGTGAGAAGTGAGATTGGACTGTGAATCAAAGAACCTTTCTGAACTTGCACACACATTACATACATGTGTGGTTAGAATTAGTAGGGGGTCAAGTTAGGTTAAGTTAATAGTAATAAGTTTGATCCTGTTTCTATGTTTAAAGAAAATTCAAAGTAACTTTTGTTAAAGTAACCTTTTGTCTTGGTGAATTTCTATTGCTGCTGGGGTTTGGGGTCCTCTGGACCCATAACATTGAACATATTTTATCTGGCCGATACTGTGAGAAACTCAATTTATAGAACAAGATCTCACAGGGGAAACATAACAACCTCACAGAGTAAGGAAGTCAATCCTTCTCTCCTCAAAAAAATCAAAGTCAGCAATGTCAGACATAGGAATTTTTAAAACCTCCAAATCTGAACAGGAATGCAGAGTCCCTGAAGGATGATGACATTACTGTTCAAGTCAAACACCTAAAGCAAATAAGCACAGATCTGCAGGAAACATTTAATGTCCTGTGAAACCTCAATATCCCATACTGGAAATTAGATCCATTTGAGGACAAACCCACCAATGTTGACATAGAAATTCAAGAGAGGTTGATGTAATTGCCTGCTGCAAGTTCAATCAATTTAAAAAAGATTCTTGGGTTGAGTGATTTGCCAAATAGATTTTGAAAACTATGGGAAAAGGCATAAATATCGTTCATTGCCATTCCCTCAACATACTTATTTTTGTGTGGATTCAAAAAGGTGGGCAAAATCCAGGAATAGACTTGATATCACAATAAGACTATCCAACTTGAAGCCGGTCATCGAAAGATTTGCACAGGAACATCAAGCTCCAATATCGCATTAAAATTTTCATATTATAAAAATTAGATTTTAAAGTTTTTTTTCATTACGTTTTCACATCAAGTTTCACACCAAGGTTCTCTAATGACTCCTTATGTACCAACCATTTGAAGAATCTTTATATATTTTTGAAAATGCATGTCCATGTTTTCCTCTTGGCTGGACTAAAGGCAGGAATCATACTGACTGCAGATTAAATAATCGATTGCAGTCTATAATAATGTTCAAAATAAGATGAGGCAAAAAATTATTTCTTTACAGTGTTTAATACTGGTTTTAGGCAATTATTATATTTCACGCATGGGAACTATTAGCAAACTCAAAATTTATTGTTCATCTGTAATCATATTTGAGGTGATGTTTGGGAGTGGTTTTCTCTTCTGGCCCAGTGACAATGTTGGAATGGAACTATTCTGCCAGCTGAAAAATAGTGCACAACTTGCAAATTCCAGTTGATAATGTTTCTGTGAACTTCCTGCTCTAAATGGTAGAGATGACCAGATTTGCAATGGTGTCAAAACAGTCTTGAGGATTTGCTGCAGTATGTTTGCATATGGTATATGCTGTAGATAATGTCTGTGGGTACAAGAGAGCTAATATTGAGACTGCAGCTTGGGGTGCCAATCAAACAAACTGCATCGACTACCCTGCAATTTATTGAATGTGGCTCTGAATGCAGTCGTTTGGATATTCAGTACTAAAATAATAATCTGCAATTACCACCTTCTGGACTCGCACCTTGTAGTTCATGGAAACAAAATGAATACAGTAAAGCATCAAGTCCAAGTTTCACTCATTGCCATGGTATTTGTGTCCCTAAATCAGGACATTAAATATGGGAGAACTATGGAAATCTTGGTGTCCCTCAAGACACCTGAGGAGGTTTGTTTCCGGTTGGAGAGCACTAATTCTATTTGTAACTCCTCAGTTAATGCCACACCTTTAAGTTGGTTATAATCATTTCATCATTAGGTGCAACAACTGATTATTGCTTTCTCCAGTTTAGTGGGTTGGATGAATTATGTCTTGAAGACTTTTTCAACAACCAGTATGTTCCTCTATTTCCAAGTTTATAACCTTTCAATAACTTAGATTAGGATATTCTATTTCTGGATGCAGAAGCAACTTAACATCACTATATACCTTTGAGTTAGCAAGGCTGTTTCTGTGGCAAGGCATTTGGAAATGATTGAGTATAATCTGATAGCCTGCAGGATTTACTAGCACTGTCTGATGCAACAGGCCCTCATGGTGAATCTTCTTTGGCTGCCTGTATACAATTTTCTTGCCCATAACTATTCTCTTCAAAAATATTCAGGAGTGTTCTGATCAATGTTTTTGGAGTTATTGTTTTAATTTGCTCAATTTCTTTCTCTCTCTCTCCCCTCCACACCACCATTAATCTGAATTAATGGATTGCATTCAGGCTTCAAACAGATGTCATTGCCTGTTGATTATAATTATACTGTTACCATATTCTGTTGGTTTCATAATATTAGTTTTATGAAATAAGGCCTTGCTATCTTCAATTTCTTACCTTTGATTATAATGCAAGGTCCATTCTAACAATGCAAAGGATTGTTTGGCCATGAGTGATAAAATGGATTCTATCATTTCAACATTTTTGTGTTTTGTATCTGGCATAATAATGAAATGATTGTTTAAATGATTTCAGTGGATTTTGGGTGAAGAACTAGGAATTGCTAATAACTGAGGCTTTCCTTGGCTTGAGGCTTTGAGTGTAAAAATTTAATAGAATATTACAGCTCATGATGTTGTGTCAGCTCATGTAAACGTACTCTACAAAAATCTAATCATTCCTTATTTTACACCCACAACCCTACATTTTGCTTGCATTTATGTACCTATCTAAGAGCCTTTTGAATTTCCCCTATTGTACTAGCCTTCACCATCACCCCCAGCAATGTATTCCAGGCATCAACCAACCACTCTCTGTGTAAAAACATAGCTCTGATATCTCCCCAAACCTTCCTCCACTCATCTTAAATAGATGTCCTCTGGTATCATCATCCCAGGAAAAATGTGCTGGCTGTCCGCCTATCCAAGCCCCTCAATCTTGTATACCTCTATGGTAATCTCTCATCTTTAGTCACTCAAAGAGAAAATCCCTGATTGTCAACCTTGCTTCACAAGTCATTCTCTAATCTAGGCAACATCCTGGTGAAGCTGCTCTGCACCTCCTCTTGAGATTCTGCATCCTTCCATAATCAGGCAACCAGAACCAAATGCAATGCTTCAAGTGTGATTTAACCAGAATTTTTTGAGCTGCAACATTACCTCACAACTTTTGAACTCAATCCCCCAACAAATGAAGGCCACCATACCATATGCCTTCTTAACCACCCCATCAACTTATGTCGCAACCTTGAGGGATCTATAGACATGGAGCCCAAAATCTCATTGTTCCTCCATGCTGTTAAGAATCCTGCCATTCACCCTTTCAAATTCAACCTTCCAAAGTGCATGACTTCACACTTTTCCAGATTAAACTCTTCATCTTGTCAATATGCTGTTGTAATCTATGTCAACATTCTACACTATCCACAATACCTCCAACCTTTGTATCATTTGGTCCCTCCACAGAAAATGGCAAAGTAATATAATGAAAGAAGTGCATCAATAATGATTTCTTTATATAAATTGAATCTTTTGGAGACAAGTAATGAAAATCACTGGATGAAAAATGGCACATTAACACATTAAAATTACTTTATTGAGGTGTATAAAGTCAAGAAAGGTATCAGAGTTGTGGAGCATTTAATTTGTGACTCCCAAAGAAGACTTTTCAGTGCAATGACAACAGCAAAGACCCATTTGAAAAAATTCAAACTGGAGGAAACACTAAAGATGAAGTTGGGAAGTGGCAAGCTGAAAAAAAACAAGGTAATTCAAACTGTGTTAGTAATTGGCATGAAGCTAGATGTGCGAACAAAATTTGGCAAAAAGGGAACAACTTTTCAAAAAGGAGTTGCAATGCGACAGGGAAACAGAGTCAAAAGTAACAGATAAAGGGCTAAAAGTTTTGTGTTTGAATGCATACTGTACAAAAAATAAAGTGGATGACACACATTGGCAGGAATGATGTGTGGTCATCATGGAGTTGTGGCTAAAGGATGGATGTGATGGAGAGTTCCTGTCCAAGGATATACAATGTATCAAAAGGATAGGTAGGTAAGCAGAGGCTTTGGCACTGCTCTGTTGGTAAAGAACAACAATAAATCATTAGAAAGAGGTGACAATGGATCAGAAGATATAGAATAATTGTAAGTTGAGTTAAATGGCAAGGGAACAAAAAAAATTGTTGTCAATTATATACAGACATCCAAACATGGACACTAAATTACAACAGCAAATAGAAAAGGCACATCAGAAGGGCAATGTCATGGTAGTTAAAATTTTAAGATGTAAATAGTCTAGAAAAACCAGGTTGAGAATTTGTAGAAAGCCTGTAAGATGGCTTTTTAGAGCAACTTGATGATAAGCCCACTAGAGAATCGGCTGTACTGGATTGGTTGTTGAAAGGTGATTGGAGAGCTTAGAGCAGTGGCTTTCAAACTTTTTCTTTCTGATCACAGTAATCCCTTACTAATCACAGAGCACCTATGGCATAGAGATTATTTAAGATGGCATGTGAGTAGAAAGAAAAAGTTTGAAAACCATTAGCTTGGAGTAAAGGAACTGTAAGGGCGCAGTGATCAGAATATGATAAAGTTCAATTTGAGATTTAACAAAGAGAACCTCAAGTCAGTGAGGTTTGGGTTAAACGTGAAAAAGTAAAAATTTAGGGAGATCATTATGGGGAACTTCTTCACACAGTAGTGGGACTGTGGGACAAGCTGCCAGCTGAAGTGGTGAATGCAGGCTCAATGTTAAGATTTAAGAAAAACTTGGACAGGTGCATGGATGGGAGGGGTATGGAGGGCTATGGACTGGGTGCAGATCCGTGGGACGAGGCTAGTGCTTTTAAAACTTTTTATATGCCATAGATGCTCTGTGATTAGTAAGGGATTGCTTAAGGTGGTATGTGAGTGGAAAGAAAAAGTTGAAAACCACTGTCTTAATCGTACCTAATTGACTTGTTATGTGCATGGTTTCATAACTCCAAAGGAAATGGGTCAATGACAATTTTTCTCAAGCAAAATATTTCAGTGGTTTTCATCTCACTCCTCCAAAACAATATCAACGATTACATCGGGACTGCCTCATGCACCTGCAATGAGCTTGTCAACTTCATCCACTTCGCGTCCAACTTCCACCCTGATCTCAAATTCACCTGGTCCCTCTCCAATAACACTGGATAATCCTGGATCTCTGCCTCCATCTCAGGAAACAAGTTCTATACTACAAACCCACTAACTCCCACAACTATTTGGACCATATAAAGATACCCTGTCCCCTGCAAGGATTCCATCCCTTCTTTCATTTTCTCCATCTCTGCTGCATCTCTACCCAAGATGAGGTCTTCCAGTTCAGATCTTCAAAAATGTCTGCCTTCTTCCACAAACATGCTTCCCCTCCATCACAATCAACTCAGCCTTCATCCGCATCTTCTCCATTTCCTGCTCATCTGCCCTGGCCCCCTCTGCCCCCAGATACAACAAACATTGAATCCCCCCTCACCCTCACCTACCACCCTGCATCCAACACATTATCCGCTGGAATTTCCAGCGCTTACAACAGGATCCCACCATAAGACACATTTTCCTTCTCCTCCCCTCTTGACTGTCTGCAGGGACCATTCACTTCGTGATTCCCTCATGCACTCATCCCTCCCCACCTATTGCATCCCCTCAGCACCTTCCCCTATGTCCGCAGGAGGTGCATCATTTGCACCAACACCTCCTCCCTCACCAAGGTCTGCGGCCTCAAACAGGCCTTTCAAGTGAAGCAACACTTCACTTGCGTATCCACAGGACTTATTTACTGCATTCGGTGCTCCTTTTGTGACATACTCTCCATCGGAGAGACTGGTCGCAGATCAGGAGATCGCTTCTTTGAGCACCTCCTCTCCGTCCACAACAACAGTGACCTCCGAGTAGCCAACGATTTCAATCCTGAGTCATACTCCCAGACTCACATGTCTGTCCATACTATCCCGCCCAGACCACCCGCAGACTGGAGGAGCAACACCTTATTTTCCATCTGAGCACTCTCCAGCCAGATAGCATTAACATTGACTTATCTCTTTCTACTAAACCTGCTTACTTTTTCTTTCCCCTCCCTCTTTCCTGTTCTCCCCTCCCTTCCCCCTTACCCTCCCAGCCATCCCTCCTCCCCTCATTGCTGCAGTCATCTCCCTCCTTTCTCCACCCATCATCTCCTGCCTTTGCCACCCTCCTTCCCCCCCCACTCTTTTGTTTGGATGCCTGTCGGCATTTTCTCATACCTTGATGAAGGGCTCAAGCCCAAAATGTAGGTTACTTACCTTTCCCTTTGCTGCATAGAGGACCCTGTTTGACCTGCTGAGCTTCTCCAGCATTTTGTGTTTTTACTTCAAGCACTGTGCTTACCGATTTTCGTGATTTACTCCAGTGGTTCTCAACCTTTTTACCCACTCACATACCACCTTAAGTAATCCCTTATTAGTCATAGAGTACCTATGGCTAATAAAGAAAAAGTTTGAAAACCATTGGTCTAGGCACAAAAAGAGTTCTGCACAGACGAGAAGGACTTGTTTTTTGTGCTGTATTGTTCTGTGTGTCGGTATTTAAGTGGAATAAAGGGAATTACAGTGACATGAGATGGGAACTGGCCAAGGAAGGGGGCACTAATAGGGAAGACAGCATAGAAGCAATGGGTGAAGTTTCTGCAAGAAAGGAGGAAGATGCAGGATAAATACATACCAAAAAAGAGGAAATATTCAAATGGAAAAATGTCACAACTATGGCTCACTATAGAAGTCAAAGACAATGCAAGAGCAAAAAAAGAGGGCATTGAAGGAAGCAAAAAATTAGTGGGAAGATAAGGAAGTTCTTAAAAAGTAAAAAAACTCACAAGGAGGAAAAAAGATTAAGTATGAAAATAGGCTATCAAATAATATCAAAGAGGACACAAAATGTAAGAGAGAGAGTAGATATAGGACTATTAGAAAATGATGCAGGAGAAATAATAATGAGTGGGAGACAAAGAAATGGCAAATGAAGTCAATGAGTATTTTGCATCAATTTTCATTGTGGAAGACATTAGCAGTGTGCCAGATGTTAAAGGGAGTGCAGTTATTTTAAGGGAGAAAGTGCTCAGAAAGCTGAATAGTCAAGTTTCCTGGACCAAATGGATTGCACCTTTGGGTTCTGAAAGTAGCAGTGGTAGCGATTGTGGAGGCATTAGTATTGAACTTTCATGAATCAATAGATTCTGATATGGTCCTGGAGGACTGTAAAATCACAAATGTCACCCACTATTTAAGAAAAGAGGGAGGCAGCAGGAAGGAAATTATAGATTGGTTGGCCTGATGTCTGTGGTTGGAAATATGTTGGAATCAATTGTCAAGGATGGGGTTATGGAGTATCGGGAGGCACATGACAGGATAGGCCAAAGGGAAAAATCTTGCATGACACACCAATTAGAATTCTTTGAAGTGACAAGTAGGCTTGATAAAGGAGATGCTGTGGATGTTGTGTATTTGGATTTTCAGAAGGCCTTTGGCAAGATGCTGCACATGAAGCTTCTTGACAAGATAAGAGCCCATTGAACACAAGGAACATACTAATGTGGGTAGTGCATTAGCTGTTTGGTAGGATGCACGGAGTCGGAATACAAGGATCCATTCTGGATGACTGCCAATTTCTTGTGGTGTTCCATAAGAGTCAGTGTTGAGGCGGTTTCTTTTTATGTTGTATATTAATTATTTAGATTATGGAATCAATAGCTTTAATGCCAAGCTTGCAGATAGGAAGGTAGTTGGAGAAACAGGTAGTGTCAAGGAAACGGAGGGTGCAGAAGGACTTAGACAAATTAAGAGAATGGGCAGAGAAGTGGCAAATGTAATGAAATGCTTGGCCTGTATTTGGAGGAATTCAGGAGAAGGAGGTGGGATATCAATGAAACATTCTGAAAGTTGAAAAGCGTTAACAGAATAGATGTAGAAAAGTTGTTGCACATGGTGGGAGGGTCTAGGACAAGAGGGCCTAGGAGAAGAGGGCACAACTTCAGGATTGAAGGGTGTCTACTTAGAACCGAGATGCAAAGGAATTTGTTCAGCAAGAGGGTTGTGAATCCGTGGAATTTGTTGCCATGAGCAGTTGCGGAGGCCAGATCATTGGGTGTATTTATGGCAGAGATTGATAGGTCCTTGATTAGTCAGGGAATCAAAGGTTATGGGGAGAAGGATGGGCAGTGGGACCGAGTGAGAAAATGGATCAGCTCACGATTAAATGGCGGGGCAGGCGCGAACGTGCTGATAAAGCCTGTTTCTGCTCCTATGTCTTTAACTTATTTATTTTTGACACTGGTGCATAATTTGGTACTTCATGCTGATGTTGAGGTTAATAAAAAAATTTCTGGCTGAAATAGTTATCTCAGGAAAATAATCAAATTGAATAGTTTGTGATTTTTTTCATATACGACTTACATAAATTATTTGGCATTTGCTTATGTAATGATTATTTATTCAAATAAATTGAATTAGCTTAATTCAACTCATATTTTGTTATTATATAAATGCAGTAATATTATAATTCAACAGCAGGTGATGATTATCTAGATTATAATGCTGCACCAAACTTGTACCAAATGTCTTCGATGGATGCCTACCTTGGAGAAGTTTTCTTTCTCTCTTCAAAGGGACTTCGGAGAGAGTCTCTGCTATTGCCACTGCTCTCAAGCTCTATGACCTGTCAGCCTGTGTTCCTCCCACTTCCAAATCACCCCCTTCCCCTTGTTTCTCAGCACTCCAGAAGCAGCACACAGGCCTGAAATTTTGATTGCCTCTACTTGCTATGGGTGTGGTTTGACCTGGTGAGTTTCTCCAGCACTTTTGTGTACTGCACTAAACCTCACCATCTACAGACGTTCATTTGCCATGAGGAAAGATTAATCGAGCCAGCAACATCTCTGAATGTACTTTCAAGATTTCTATTTCTCTACATTAAAACAATTGAACATTCAAAAATGATGAATATCTAAAGCAGAAAACTTACTTTTCTGTTGTGTAATTGACATCAGATCATTGCTTTTTTCAGGAGTCAGCATGGTCTGATTAATTGGAGAACATTTAGCTTCCTCTTCTATATTACATAATGAATTTGGTTCCTGGAAAACAACACTCAGTAAACCACATTTAAGAATTAAAGATTTCAACTTGCATTAATTTTGTAAGGTTCAGAATTGATTTTCTTTACTTCAGGGTGAATGGATTGAAGAGAATAATTGACTGATGAACGTGCAACTTTCAAAAGAGGTGGTGACTGCAGTGGTGATACGACTGGAGAAAGTCCTTAAAAAGAAAAAAACAAATTGAATGTTAATTCAAACCTGGCCAGAACATCTCCTAAAATTTCAAACTGAGTAGGTTTATATTGGTTATGGCTAGGATAAGTTTCCCAGAGTCCCTATCAATAAATTAACCTGGAATTATGAACTAGGAGGATTAAAGCTCCCAGACTTTCAAAAATATTATTGGGCAACCCTATGAAGTTTGTCTCCTCCCTCTTTGATGGAGGAGACAAGTTATCTCAGGTAAAGTTGGAACTGCATAAAGTTGGTGAGAAGATAGTAGAAAATTTTATTTATAAATGGAATTCTAAATTATTATTTGGTCCTAAGGAAACCCCCTTACTAAATCATTATTACAATTTAGAGTAAACTCAATGGTCAAATTGGTGTTCACCCAAAACACCCCCAGCTCAAAATAAATAAATTCTGTTAACAATTGATAATAAAATTCTTGAAACTTGGTCTCAGAGTGGGATCAAATATTTCAAAGATTGTTTAGAGCAGGGACAATTTATGACATTTGAACAAATCAGGAATAAATTTGGAGATTTAAAAACACCCTTTTCCTCCCATCTTCACTCAAGATCTTATTTAAGGGATAAGTTAGGTCCAGCACCGACTTTACTTCAATGTACTGAAATAGAGACTGGTTCGAAAGGGGATAACAAAGAAATTTATCTCAAAAATGTATTTCTTACTTCAGGCAGAAGCCCTAAACAAAGGCTAGATACGTCAAGAGAGAGAGATGGGAATCAGATTTGGATATAGAAATTGATGTATTTTGCTGGTCTGACCTGTGTCTTCAGCATTAATGTAAAGTACAATAAATTTTTTTTTGCATTAGCTCCATCTTACTTTGCAAAAATTAAATAAATTGATATCTGAATTATCCAATTTATGCTTTTGATGTGGTCAAGATATAGGGACCTTTTAGCATTTGATCTGATCATACCCTAAAGTGAGATCCTTCTGGGAAGATTTGGGGAATCTCTTGGATCAAATGACTGGAAATCAATACCCTCAGGTGCCCAAATTGTTTTTATTGGGGGAATGAGCAAATAAGACCTAAAATGAGGTTGCTGAAATATTAATTGAAATTTGTTAAGCATGTTTTAGCAGTAGCCAGATAATGCATAGCCATTACTTGGAAATCTGATTCCCAAATGAGTCTGACCTGTTGGAAGTCAGAAATCCATAATTGTGTTTCTCTGGAGTACATTATTACAACCTCAGAAATTATTAAATGTTTTTAAGAATATGGAACCAGTATTTAAGATATACAGGGGTAAACCTTTGATCATTTGCCCCCTCCAATACCAAATATCTCCAGTATTCCTAGTGTTGTCAATTCTGCAACATTTATCCCTTAAGGGAGGAAATAAGCTCTGGATGAATCACGTAATGTTTCATCTGAACATAATTAATGCTTTTGGAAAACAGATGATTTTAATCGCATTATATGGGATAATTACCTATTTCTTTTTTTCCTTTTCCTTTGGGCGGTGGGGGGGGGGGGTCTTTCTCTTTTTCTGTTTCCTACTTTTCTTTTAAGGATCAGCATGATGTGTAATTTTGTATTCATAAACAATAGTGCAGAGTTTGATGATTATGATCATGTGTTGATTCTTCTTTCTTTGCATATCAACATGTAGTTTGTTTTTGGTATTTTATTGTATGTTTCTTTGATTTTGTTTGTTTTGTAACTTCATGTTGATTGGAAATTAAATAAAGGAAAAATATTAGTTATGGCTACATCATTGCAACTTGTTTAAAGAAAACTTGTCAAGTGAGTTTTTTCTTTTTAAAATCATTTTATTGAGTTTAATATAATAATCCATATGCAAGTTATTAATAAAGCAAAGCAACATATACAGAGCATATAATTAAAGTAAATGCACAGTGAGTTTTCTGTAGAATCCATTTTCCTCCTTTACTTTATAATAATACCTTCCCTTGCGTCTTGTGATACCACTATTCTATTATTTTTCAATATGCATATTAGAAAAGATATCCAACTGAAGAAAATATACTATAGTATTTGCAAAGAGTAACATTTCTTTGCCAAGGAAAGTAACCCCCTTCAGTAATCATCTTGTAGCCAACACAGGAAAGAAATTCAGAATCTAGTGGTAGGGTGCCATGATAACAACCTTGCTCTCAAAATTTCAATAAGACAAAGAAGATGATCATCGACTTCAGGAGAGGAATCCGAGACCCTCTCCATATTCAGTCAAAAATGTAGGTAGCTTCAAGTTCTCAAGAATAAATATCTCTAATGACCTGACCAGGTCATATGCATCTTGACAATGATCAAGAAAGCGGACCAATCCAGCTTATTTCTTAGGAGGAAGTTTGGCACGTCCTCCTCAACCTTCACAACCTCTATAATTGCAGCATACTTGCTGGATGCATCACATCATGATACAAGAGGGTCACTGGAAGAAACAACAGGAGTGAATTCAGCTCAGAACAAAACAAAAAACCTTCCTCCTTTCCATGGACTCCACATCTCCTGCTGCCTAGGAAAGGCAGGCAATACTGAAAGACTTATCATACCCAGTCACACTCTCTTTTCCTTCCTCCCAATGGGGAGAAAGATTAAGAGCATGAAAACAGACACCAACAGTTTCATCCCTGCAGCAATCAGGCTCCTGAATGAACCCCATAGTAAAGTCTGTGTGCTGGTGCTAATTGATTTTCCTTTCCTTTCATTGTAATTCTATATTCTGTAAATTCTACTGGAAATAACCTGGTTTGTTGTAGAAGAAGCCCTCCCACTGCACTAGGTTTTTTTGTGACAAAGAAACAATCAGCATCATGTTCCATCTATAAATTAAATTGATAGTTAGAGTGTAAGTTAACTTGTACACATCCAATTTCTGACAGGAATGGGAGAATAATATTCTAATCTTAGATTTACTCAAGGTGTGGACTTGCTTTAAAACAGACAAAGTTGAGAATTCAAAAATCAACATAGCTGATCTTTAGGTTCAGTTCGACAGGTTTATATTTGTATTTAGTCAAGTCATAAAACAAACTTTAAAATGATACAATTATTACTACATATATGTTCCCAAGATCACAAGATTCTCAGAACCAAAAATGAATAATGCAAGAACTGAACTGGAGCGCAAGATGGAAAAAATAGCATTGTTCCTGTATCAAAAGCTATTTCCATTTACATAGACACAACCAATGTGGTTGGAGTACTCCTTTAACATTAGACTTGTTAGTGGTGGTATCAGAATCATGAGACAAGTACATTTAAAACATCGTCTTTTCCAACATTATCTCAGTTCATCCTTTCAAACAATCGTATTCTACAAGGCAAGACTTCAATTTTGAATTATGAGAGAACAGAGAATTTGGAGGATCAAACAGCATCCACGAAGAGAAATAGTTAGTCAGCAGTTTGATTTGGGATCCTTTATCAAGATGCGATAAAGGGTATTGACTATAAATGCCGACTAACCATTTCTTGCCAATGGATGCTGTCTGACCCACTGAGTACCTCCAGTTTCTCTTTATTAACGAGATTCTAACATTTACAGTTTTTGTATTTCCTGAATTTTTAATTACTTAATTTCATGCAAGAAAACGAATTTGCCTTGAAATGGGAAAATCACTTGTTGAAGAAATAAGAATAGAGGGATCCTGCAACTATGCAGATCAAGATTTGCAAGACCAGCCTCAGAGTTTTATGAAAAAACAAACCATGATCTCAAAATAAAAATCAAGTAGTACAAAATACTAAATAATATTATTCAGTTATTTAATCACAACAAATAATTGTGATATCTGTCTCTGAAGGTGACATTATTCAAAAGGACGAAACCTTCCAAGGGCAAAACCTGATGGTGGACCGGATAGGGTACTGAAAAATTTGCACCAAACAATGAGTCGGAGTGTTCATGGACATTTTTAACCTCTCATTGCGGTAGTCAGAGGTTCCCACCTCCTTCAAAAGGGCATCAGTCATCCCAGTACTCAAGAAGAGTAGTGGGAACTGCCTCAACGACTACTGCTCAGTAACATTAACTGTGATGAAATGCTTTAAGAAGCTGGTCATGGCCAGAATTAACATGCAAAGGTCTGGACCCACTGCAATTCGTCTACTGTAACAATCACTCCACAGCATATGCAATATCGCTGGCTCTCCACTCAGCTCTGGATCTCCTCGAAAACAGCAAAATTCATACACATGGTTGCTTTTCATCGTCTACAGCTCAGCCTTCAATACCATTATTCCCTCAGTGCTGGACAAGATGCTACAAACTCTTGTAGGCTTCCTCATTGCTGTTTGTGATTCTGCCGACAACTGTGGTGTCGTCGGCAAACTTGTAGATGGCATTGGAATTGTGCCTGGCCACACAGTCATGGGTGTATAATGAGTAGATCAATGGGCTAAGCATGTCTTCTTGGGATCCGCCTGTGTTGATAATCAGTGAAGAAAAGACCTAGAGTTTGTAGCTTCTTGTCCAGCACTGAGGGAATAATGGTATTGAAGGCTGAGCAGTAGTCAATGAAGAGCAGCCATGTGTATAAATTTTGCTGTTTTTGAGGGAGATAGATCAGCTCATTGAATGGTGTCACAACAACAAATTTGCTCTCAACATCAGCAAAATCAAGGAGATGACTGTGGACTTCAGGAGGTGTTCGGGGAATGGGACCCAGTCCTCATCAAAGGCTCAGTAGTGGAGAGAGTCCAGAACATCAAATTTCTGGGTGTCAACAACCCCGAGGATCTGCCCTGGAGCCTCCACGTTGATGCAATCACAAAGAAGGCTCACCAGCGGCTATACTTTGTGAGGTGTCTGAAGAGATTTAGTATGTCACCAAAGATTCTCGTAAACTTCCTCAGGTGTACCGTAGAGAGCATTCTGGCTGGATGCATCACTGCCTGGTACGGAGGCACCAACTCTCAGGTCAAGAATAAAATCCAAAGGGTTGTTAACTCGGCCTGTGACATCACTTCACTCCATAAAGGACATCTACATGAGGCAGTGTCTTTAAAAAAGCAGCCTCTATCCTCAATAACCCCCACCACCCTCTTCACTCTGCTACCATCAGGATAAAGGTACAGGAGCCTGAAGATGAGGCACAAGATCAACTTCTTCCCTGCTGCCATCAGAATCCTGAATAATCAATAAACCAAAGACACTGCCTTACTGTTAGTGAACTATTATTTTATAGTATTGTTGTAAGATATGAATGTCTGCTCTATGATGCTTCCATAAACACCGAATTTCGTGACTTGTTCATGACAAATTCTGAATCTGATATAGTATTAAATAGAATTACTTACATATTCAATAAAAGCTAGAGTACAATGTCGTTCAAAACTTTTGCAGTGACCTCACTGATATTCTAACAGAAGTTAGTGATGGACAGACTCTTAAATTCAAGACTCAAATCATCTGAAGACAGTTGAATTGATTATGGATGTTATCCATTGGAGAAGAGGTTTAATGGTGTAATCCTAATGATAACATGGATGATGTCGATTGAGAAATAAATCTACAAAAGGCTATCAGATTGACATTAAAAACTTTCCGGGAAAGGGAATTTACCAATTCTACCCAAAAATATTTTTTCCATAATTGGTTTTTTAATACCAATGACAGATCAAGTTATTAAAATAAATTAAATATTAATTAATCTTGCTTTAAGCAAATCACAAGGAGAATTAAATACAGTTTATAAGCCTTAAAATTGGGAATATGATTGTCACAACTGATTATATGATGACCATATTTTTTTCAATCATAGCTCTCAGGTCCATAATTAATGCACTGTAGCTGGAGAATAGCAGTGCAACAGGATTCACCTCAAGTGCGAGGAGGATGAATTCTGATTAAAGATTTGAAGGTGGTAACTTGATTTAATGAGAAGGACAGAATGTTGAAATGCATAGGAAAAAGTAAAATATATTGGCCCAAAATTTGCTGCCAAAGAGTCCATGACACTTGCCATTATTGTGCAAATAAGTAAGGCAATTTGTAGCAAAAATGCACCAGGAATTGTAGTTGATGAACTTCCCTGTGCTCCATTGGTTCGTCCAAGAGCCTTTAATTTTGAAATGTTAACAATTATTAATAAATTATTCTGTTTGTGAAGCATAAAGAGCATAAAGCACACCAGCAGGAATGCCAGCTAAATTGTGGAATTATAGAAGGTGGTGAAAATGTCCATTATGGAATATACGCAAATTATAAAATTGAAAGCAAACAAAGAACACAGATAAGTTAACCAGGTCACTATCCTTCATTAAGGTCTCTATCAATATGCCAGCAACTGGTGATGTAAAATTAATTAGACTAATAAAAAAACCCAACCTGACTCACTGCGTTACCAGGAGACAAGCAACTTCAGCAAATCTGGCACCAAGATTTCAAATAGCAAAATAATTGTGGCTTCATTTAACCATTGGCCTGAAAATGTTTGGTGACCTCAAGTTATAAAATGATTAGATAGATAGATAGACATTTTCTTTTTCTGGGATGTGGGGAGAATTAAAAAAAAAAGTTAAACAACTTGAACCGAATGTTTAATGTTCCTTCAGCTGTGAACAGAGCAGAAAAGGATTACTGAAAACCAAAATTTTTCTGTACACCAACCAAATATTGAACAGACCTTGGCTTTGACGGTTTGAAATGAGATTCGGATGTTAAGCAGCAAGGATAGCATTTTGAAACAACCTCCAAAACATTTCTTTCATGAAAAAAAACAAGGTAAACATTTCTTTCAAATAATTTCAATGAGGATGCTCTCTAATATTATAGTGAAAACTCAAAAATACTGGAGGCACTCAGCAGGTCACGCAGAGTCCATAGGAGGTTCATTCAGGTGCCTTGCCGTTTGGCGTGGGTGATCATGTCTCTCCATCCATCACAGTCCCTAACCCTCCAAATTGTAGTTTTGCCTCCCCTGTTTCTAACCACGGTGTTAATCCATCTCTCATTTTCATTCTCTGTCTGCCTCGGCTTCTTTTGCCTTCCAGCTTTCCCGTTGTAACTAAATGTTCTAATGTATCTCTTCGCATGATGTGTCCAAAGAATTTTGATTGCTGTTTTCTGATTCTTTTAAGTAATATATGTATGTTTTGTTTTTGTTCTTGGTAGAACTTCTTAGTTTATTATCTTGTCAGTATATGATATGGATAACATTCTTCTGAGAAATCACATCTCTGCTGCATTGATTCTTTTTCCATTGCATTTGTGATGGTCCATGACTCACAGCCATACAGCAATATAGGAAGAATGGAGTAGCTGAGTGTTCTAAGGCAGATGTCAGTTGGTATATTCTTGCT
This sequence comes from Narcine bancroftii, assembly GCF_036971445.1. Lineage (NCBI taxonomy): Eukaryota > Metazoa > Chordata > Chondrichthyes > Torpediniformes > Narcinidae > Narcine > Narcine bancroftii. The sequence continues at coordinate 139,977,819 of NC_091473.1, read as the reverse complement.
TGTTGGGATGTTTCTCATTTCTATAAATGGTGTTCTTGCCATCATAGAAACTGTGTTGCAGTGCGAAAAGATCAGATGTAGTCGAGTCGAAGATCAGTAAAAGTTGTTTAGTCAAACAGCCACACACAGCTTTTTAAAACATTTGAAGTTTCAAATGACGTCACTGCATTGTGACATCCCAACGTCATCCAGAACCTCCCAAGCCGGTTCGATTAAGCCTCCGGTGAGCCACGATACCTTGCTTTTATGTCTATAATCGCATTTGCCATCAGATGTTACCCATGATCCAGGGTACTTGAAGTTGTGAACTTGTTTCAGGATTTCATTTCCCAATACGATCCTACAGTTTGGAATATCAGGTTTTACCATAGGAGGTAAAGATGTATAACCAATGTTTTTGGCCTGAGCTTTTTCAAGGTAGGGTTTTGTCAATTTTTTTTAAGGATTCATGTTACGGCAAAGAGCAATCCATACAGTTTTCCAGGAATGCAATACCTCTTTAACAGAAGTCTACTGTAATTACAAGCCAGGCTAATTTGAAGTAATTACCCATCCTCCCAATCCCTTCAATAGTTCACTTCACCATTTCAATAGTCACCCCACTCCCATGACCCCTCTCCGTGCCATTCCAAGGAAATGGGAATCAGCATTAGATGGAATCTATAGGAATCAGTATTCCTGTTGCGATAAAGTAGTTATGATTATGAGTTTGTCATAAGCATTGTTATTGCAACCTAGACCAGCAGCAATAGAAATTCACCAAGACAATGGTATCTTCAAAACAATTTTATTAATAGCATAACACTTTTTACTTACCTCTAAACTTGACCCCACTGTGTCTGTGAGGGTGTAAAAAAAAAACACAAACTAAGTTTAGGCATAATTCTAAAGAGAAAGCTTTTGTGTTGAAACTCGGTCTTTTCTGCTGTTCAAAAATTCTTAAACTCAAATTCTTGTAGGTTTGTTTTCAGAGAATTGTTTCCTCCTTTGCATTGGAGGTTTCAGAACTTGTGTTTTATTCCACGATGATTTCAGAAACCTGGAAGGGGTTATATGAAATGGTCATGTAAAAATGGACACAGTGAAGCTGTCTTCTTTTCAAAGAGATGGCTCTTCCTTGCCACTGATTTGTATACCTCCCATGGTAAAGAGAATACAATAAGAACAATACCTCTTTCCCTAGAGGTTACTACATTTCTGACTTCAGATGTTTCTTGATGCCTTTCTGAAATGTCTTTATCACATGACATCACTGCTGTCTTATGTTTCTTCAAACCACTTCAAGAAGTATAATTCAAAAGCAAAGGACTCCTCTTGGACTACTGGTCACTGAATCAAAAGTCCTCTGTGTACACAGATGTTTCTCTGAGTAAACATCATTGTCTTCAACATTTCAATGGACAATCACTCCAGCTTCCACAGCTTCCACTAAAGAATGATCCAAGCTTGTTTACAGCTGGACATAGGAGACATTTCAACTCCCAGAATGGTATTCTATGTGTAGGTGTCTGTGTGTCCATGAATCCAACCCCCAAAAATAACTTTACTAAAATATAGTTTATACTAAAGATTAATAATAACACAATTTTGTCACAATTGTACAATGCACTGAAATTCTTGCTTGCTGCAGCTGAACTGGTATTTTGCTTAAAAAACTACAAGTATGTACTTAATTGAATTTAAAAGAAACAATAAATACAAAAAGAGATAAATATTCAGATATCCTAGTGAAAAAATGAATTATTCAATGAGGATTCTCCTCTAGCATATCTGTGGTAAATATTAATGCTTTGGGAAATGTGGAATTCATTGGCACAGACGGCTCTGGAGGCCAAGTTGTTGGATAGATTTAAAGTGGATGTTGCTAGTTTCATGATTAGCAAGGATATCAAAGGTTATGGAAGAAAGAAGGAAAATGGAGTTAAGGAATTATACAACAAATTCAAATGGCAGAGCAAACTCAATGGGCTGAATGAGCTGCTTCTATTTTTAATGGTCTTGTGGTGTTTCCTTTCCATGATAAGGAGGTAGGAAATATTTAATCTTGATCCAAATTTGTAGAAAAAGCCAAGTGTTAGGTAAGTATAGCAAATGGTTAGCATGGAATAACCTGCATCCTTGTAAAAGGATGTTAATTATCTTTTGCCATCTTAATATGCAGTAATATATTTGTGTTTGCACCACAATGCATTCACAAATACAAATCAATCTTTCAAAAATTTAAAATCAAATTGAAGAATCCAGTTCAAAATTACTGTTGTACCCAAGTAAAATAATTACCTGGTGGTGAAATAATAATCCTTCCCGGTCCAAATAATGGAACAAATTGTTGTGACTGAGAAAGCTGCATTTTTGATTGGTGGCTATCTAACAAAATAGGATGACTACATATTTGTGGTGATTCAGGTTCTTTTCTGACGTGTAACGCATGGACTTGAGGAACAGAATTCAATGCCGGTTGATGCATACAGCAGTTCAACTTGTAATTTCGATAGCTGTACTTTGGGAAGGGAAAAGACAAGTTTAGAAACCCAAAGCAGATCTGATAATTCCCATGATGTTACTGTTTCAAAATTACCATTTCTTCCTCATTAGTGAAAATATTGTTACTGTTGGTCCTCTTCTGCTTTGGTTTGCTTTCTGTAGAAATGAAATGTTAAACACAGAACATTAAAAACCATGAAATAATGAAGCGATATGAGTTACATTGTAAATGGTAATTTCTAAATGGAGACTGAACCCGATAGTCTTTCAGATTAAACACTATTTTGTACAGATACTGGGACTGTTTACAGGTTATCTGGTTAAATCATGATACAAATCCAGAAGACGTGGCTTGATATCAGGCTTCATTCATTGAGGGCTATATAACAAGACAACTGCTTAGTACCAAATTATGCCAGAACTCTGAAATTGACCCAATGCCTTCTGGGGTACAGAAAGAGCAAAAATGAGTGAGGAATAAAAAAATTAACATGCACTTTACAACCAATGCTTTTCCACAGTGTTGGAGGCATATTCATACTTTTTAAAAGCATATTCATAACTTCGGATTTCTTCAGGTTAAAGATAGAAAAAATACATGTATAGAAAGAGTGATTCTAGAGTTATAAATTTGTTATTTTAGGATAATCTCCCATCATGGAAATAAAACAAGTTATAGTAATATTCTGCCACATTTTAGGTACTAAAACGGTTTCTTTGATATCATACTATGAATGTAAATGGAGTCACACATCACATTTAACCATTTTTAACTCATACCACAAGTTACGGCAGCATTGCTGCTTTATAAAAAGTGTAGATTTAAGACACCAATGTTTGTTTACAAATACAGCACCAAATAGTTCTAAGCTATTATTATGCATTCATTAATGCAGACAAGCAATCATCAAATGTTATTGTCCAACTTTTGGATTTAAACTGGAACATGGATAGCATACAGAGGACAGCCTCATTATCCTCATTGATACATACAGTAATAAAATTGTTATGTTTTTCATTATCCCCTTTTCAAAGTGTAGATTAATGCTGGAACTTTTCCCTTTAATTTCCTTATCACTGACTTTAGATTCACATCCCTGCAATTACACAGCTTATCACGAAACCATTCAATGATAAATGGATTACATTTGCTATCCTACAGTCATGTGGTACCTCCCCTCTGGCCAGTGAAGATTTATAGACCTACCAGGGCCTGTTGAGTTGCATAATCTGCCTGAGGTGCATCAGGCCTTGGGACTTGCTCAGCTTTAAACTTCCTGCAGCGGCAGCCAGGCTTCACGTTCGAATCGTCCCTGTAATGCCGGCCAACCATAAATCCCAATGAGATGGCACTGGACCCCTTCCACCTTGGGGACAAAGCCCGCGGGCTAAGAAATGGCTGAACCAGAAGTGTCTTAAAAGTGGTCTTAAAAAAAAGAGATTAAAACACTGCTGATTATAACACGAGTCAGCGTTTTCCTTAAAAGGCATCACATTGGTGACCCCAATGGTTCAGTCGTCTCTGAATCCAACACAATGGCCGACGAACCAGTGCTGAGTGCAGTTGCCATTGAGCTGTCAACATTCTGGCCAAACAGACCATGTGCGTGGTTCATTCAGGCAAAGGTACAATTCAACCTCTGCAGTATCACCAGCGAGGCTACAAAATTTTGGCACCTTGTCGCATCACTAGATGAGGAGTTGGCCACTAAAGTTGAAATTTTCCTAAGCAATCCTTCGGCAGAAAGTCAGTACAAGGCTTTCAAGGCCCACCTCCTATGAAATTTCACCATGACCGAGCTGGAGAGAGGAACGTGTCTCCTACATCTTGACAAACTTGGGGACAGGACCCCTCCGAGCTAATGACCAAAATGCTCACACTAGCCGACGCACACTCCAAGTGCCTAATGTTCAAGGCCACATTCTTAGAACGCTTCCCCCGTGATATCACCTTGTTCCTGCCCAACCCAGACTTTTCTGATCCTCAGGCTGTGGCAAACGAAGCGGACAGACTATACAGAGTTCCCAAAAATTCTGTTGCAACAGTCCATCAGGCAATCGCGTCCAGCAGCACGACTACCTTGTCCATTTCAATAACTGCCACAACCTCAAGACAGGCAGGAGGGTCCAAAGGCAAGCAGCAGGACTGGTGGTGTTTCTACCACAGAAGGTAGGGCCGGAACGCTTGCCGCTGCATCCCACTAGGCACTTACTCAGTTGATACCAAGGGAAACGGCACCACCAGCTGCCAGTAATGGTCACCGCGGTTGGCAAACACACAGGCCTCTTCTGCGCTGTTGACCAAATCTCTGGTTGAAGGTTTTTAGTCGACACAGGAATTGAATGGAGAATCCTATCACCGAATGCCTTTTAACGAGAAGCCCAGACTAAGCAGTCCAACCTACTTGTGGCAAACAAGACACCGATACCCAGATCAGTCCATTTGCTACTAGGAGACTAGGCTTGCACGATGATGATGGTGGTCATGCCGATATTGTTGGGATGGACCAGGATTTTATGGTAATTCCATACCAGGTTGACATTCAAGAACACTCAGGTGCCATGCAAGTTGGCCGTAAAGTCCTGTATATGAGGGATGGGGTATCGGTCCAGCATGGTCACATCATTGAGGTGACTGTAGTCCCCGCATTGGCATCAACCCCCGGAAGCCTTCAGGACTATGTGGTGGGGGGGGGGGGGGGGGGGAGGCCCAAGGGCTATCTGACCTGCGGATGATTCCCAGCTCCTGTATTTGGGAGAACTCCTCCTTTGCCAGTTGTAGCTTCTCGGGGGGAAAACGTCTGGCTTTGGTGTAGAGGGGGGCCCTGGGCCGAAATGTGGTGGCGGACACCACGTTGGGGCATGGTGGAAGTGAACTGTGGCTGCAGGATGGCAGGGAATTCATTGAGTATGCGAGAGTACTCATCCTTGGGGGCGCTGATGGAAACTATTCCTGGGCCGCACATATTTCTGGAATTGAGCAGGACGCATTGAAGTGTGCGGGCATGTACCAACTGCTTTGATGTCCATCAACAGGCTGTGCGCCTGGAGGAAATCGGCTCCTAGCAGTTCTGTGCCCACCATGGCCAGTACGATCTTCCAGCAAAACCTGTCCTTGCCAATCTGGATCTGGGCGCTGCGTGTACTGAAAGTCTTGATAGAGGATCCATTGATGTTGGGCCTCGTGCTCGGGTGCAGTTCTCGAAGGCGGTCGGGGGCAGCACACTCAGCCTTGCTCTGGTGTCTACCAGGAAACATCAGACACTGGTCTTATCGATCACGTGCAGGAGGCTGTTGATGCGGCCAGCCATCCCAGCCATCAATGGCGGCTGGCCGGGTAATTTCCCTGAAACGAACAGGGCTACCTACACTTGTGGGCTTGGGCCCACCAGTATCGGTGGTAGAAACACCAGGTGGAGTGGGGCTCTTCTGGTTTGTGTTTGGGGGGTGCCTGTGTCCGGCTGGGACCAGGGCAGGTGAGCTGGCTGAGGGCTGCCTCATTTTCTTGTTTGGTCGACCAGAGCACGTCCGTGCGGGCTGCGACTCTCCGTGGATTTGAGAAACCCTCATCTGCCAGCAGGAGTTGGATGTCCTCCGGCATCTGCTCAAGGAAAGCCTGTTCAAACATTAGGCAGGGTCTGTGGCCCTCTGCCAGCATGAGCATCTCGTCCATGAGAGCAGAAGGGGTTCTGTCGCCCAGGCCATCCATGTGTAGGAAGAGCCTAAGTGGTGTGCTGCCGATGGGAGAGGCCAAAGGTCCTGAGGAGGAGGCTTTTGAGAGCGAAGTATTTACCTTCCTCCGGTGGGTTGTGGATAAGGTCTTCACCCTGGCCGTGGTTTCTTCATTGAGCACACTCATGACGTGGTAGAACATCGTGGTGTCTGAGGTGAAACTGCACCTGCCCGAACCAAGTGCATGGCGATGTGTCCAGAAGGTTGGGGGGGGGGGGGGGGGTGGGAAGTTTCTCTGTGACCGTTGCTGAATCCATGTTGGGAGGCCAGAAAACTGTCTGGTCTTGCTGTGGTCACCAATGTAGTGGCAGTTACTAACTTTGAAACACATCACAGGACAAAGGGGTTTCAGTCGAACCGATTTATTCAAACTTCGCGCACGCCCTTTAAGGGTGGCGTGAGCTTCGCCCCCGCACTGGTGGTGACTTCATCACATTCGTCTGAGGTACACATTTTGGCCTTAGCCACGAGGCACTGAGGTCCCCCAACGGTGCCATCTTCCCGCAGCTGCCCTGCCAGTACGGCGATACAAGTGGGGCCGGTTCGCCACGAGAGATGTGTGATGCAAAACTTCAATATTAATTAAATGTTTGAAATTTAATGATTGTGAAAAAGATTAAAGAGCTGCAGCAAAAAAAGTTAAGGAGAGAGAAAAGGAAAGCCACCGGAAGTTGAAGGTGAAACAATATTTTTTTATCCTGATATTAAGTGCTGCGTTAATGTCGCGTATAAGGGAATTTAATCCACTGAAGAACACCCTTTGGAAAAAAGGATACAAATTTGTACTGTGCCAACCAGCTAATTTGAAAATTATGATGCCAAATGGACAAAATAAGTATTTTAATGATTTCAAAACAGCAAAGAATTTTGTGAAAAATTACCAACTTTGAAGCTGAATTGAAAGAAAATGAGAGAACTTCTTTAAACTTGATTCTTTAATTCTGAATTATGATATTATTTCTTCCTGTGCATTTGTATTTGTTTAATATTAATCCTTTTGAAAGTTTAATTTTTTTTAAATTGTTTTGCCTGCAAGTTCAGGAGGTTAGCCTCCAGAATCCATGCATACGTGTTTATTAGTCGGTTTTCCCACTACCTGTAAAATAGAGGGGATGGAGAAATTTTTTGAAAAATTTACACTAAAGGGAGGGTTTCTCACTTTTTTCCTTACTTTATATTTGTTTTCTTGAGATTTCATACAATTTATTTGGGAAGTGTTGCTGATTTTGGGTACTATGTTCGAAAGAAGTGAAAATGGTTTTTGAAAGGAATGTGTTGGGGATAGAAGGGGTGAAAACATAGTAAGGCTTTTGTGTATGGAACATGATAACTAAAGATTTTACAAATGTTACAATTTTGCATTTTTAAAAATATTTTTGAAATTCAGAGATTTTTTTAGATCTGGTAAAGGGAAAAAAAATCCCTTTTGTCTTGATATTAGTCTTAAGATTTTTTATATTCTAAATAATAATATTTTTTTCTGCAAATTGTTGTTAGTAGTGGCCCTATTTTGAGAGAAGGTGAATTACTTATGAAAGGAGTAATGATTGGGGGCTGGGTAGAATAGATTTGGGTTTTAAAGTCAACATGTAATAGGGTTTATATGAATTTTTACAATGAATTTTGAATATAGATGAGCATTGTGACAGATTATAGATATGTTTTTGGGAGATAAATTGGGCAATTCTTTTTAGTGTAGGTCACATGCAAACAAAACAGATCTCATTTAAAATACTGGAGCTCAGCTCAAGTTAGACAGGCCAACTCCAAGAGCCTTTGCAAAAACTTTGGAGAATGCTCAAGACACTTCACTAATTGATTGTTGTTTTGAAAAACAACAGATGAAAGAACTTAGAGGTATAGATTAAGAGCCGCAAGCCGTTTGCTGTTCTAAGAGGCTCATGTGGTTTTTTGCAAGCAGAGACGGAGTCAAACAGGCTTTTCTCTGAGAGAGAGCGATAGCTCAGTTCTGCAGTTTTACAGTCAACAGAAGGCAAGTTTGTGGAAAAGAATCATTTGGAAGACGGCTTGTGAGTGCTTAGTTCAGCCTGGTCAAAGCCCTTGTGGTTCATGCAGGAGGAGAGGACTGGCTGTCTAATGTTTCACTTGAAATAAGAGAAACAAAAAGGAACTCTGTGGTGAGCTGAAGGAAGAGGTTATCATCTGGAAAACCCTAATGGGGCAAGTTTCTTCGGCAAGACACTGAAGTGGCTGATTAAAAAGGATCAGCTGTGGGTGTCTAGCGAACAACAAATCTCTCTCTGAAAACCAACAAGAACCTTCTTGAGGAATAACCATTTACCTTTCAAGCACCAAAGCCTGGTGAACTTCATAAATGTTAAATTCTGTGCACAGTATGAGAATTGCCTGCAACCAGTAAACTTGGAGGAATGAGAAGTGAGATTGGACTGTGAATCAAAGAACTTTTCTGAACTTACACACATGCACTTAGAATTAAAAGGGGGTTAAGTTAGGTTAGTTATGTACATAGTGATAAGTTAAAGTTTGATTCTGTTTTTATGTTTAAAGATAATTAAAAGCAACTTTTGTTTAATTAATCATTTGTCTTGGTGAATATCTATTGCTGCTGGGTTTTGGGGTCCTCTGGGCTCGTAACAATATGATTTGGAATTTATGATTTATATGATTACATTATACAATTAATTTTGAATATGGATGAATGTATGATTTAAAAACTTCAAAATAAAATTAAAAAACAGAAAGGCAGCAAACAACAGTGCCATCCACACTTTACGGTACTCAAACCATACCCCTGCAGTTTGGAGCCAATAAGTTCACTTGGACATTTATACTGGCTGTGGTATCCCAACCATTGCTTAGGGTGGATTTCCTCAGAGGCCACTCACTGCTAGTTGACTTGAAGGGGTGACAGTTAGTAGTTACCAGGACTTTTCAGACATTCTCCCTGGGGGAGGCCAAGTGACCTGCCCTGTACTTGGGTTCCATAATGTATTCGAGGAATGACTTCACAAGAGTTCTTGCGGAGTTTCCAGATATCATAACGGCACAGTTCTCTTCAGCAACACCAGAGCATGGCATTTTACACCACATCGTCATGCCTGGGCCCACAGACTGCTGCCTGACAAGCTCTGCCTTGCAAGAGGAGTTTCGGAAGTTGGAGATGGGAATTGTGTGCAGATCCGACAGCCCATGCATCTCCCCACCTAACATGGTGCCTAAATCACCAGGAGGATGGAGATCGTGTGGTGATTACAGAAGGCTGAAAGACGCCACCACCACAGACCACTACCCTGTGCCCCATATACAGAATTTCACTGCCAACCTGCATGGGGCTCGCATTTTCTCAAAGATAGAACTAGTACACGGGTACCACCAAACCCCAGTGCACCCAATGTACCAAAGACTTCTCTGATTATGCTGTTTGGACTTGGAGTTTCTTAGAATGCCATTTGGTCTGAAAAGCGCAGCACATACATTCCAATGGTTGATGGATGCGGTGGGGTGACACATGGAGTTCTTGTTCATTTACTTGGATGACATACTCATTGCCAGCCACTCCAGCTACAAAAACCTACAACACCTGCATCTGCTCTTCTGCTGCCTGCACAATTTCAGCCTCGCGATAAACCCTGCCAAGTGCCAATTTGGGTCATCTACCATCAAATTCCTGTGGCACCGCATCAACCGCCACAATACCATACCATAGCCGGCAAAGGTGGAAGCCATCCGCCAGTTCAGCAGACCCAACACAGTTGAGTGTCTGCAAGAATTTGTGGGGATGGTGAACCTTTATCGGTGCTTTTAACCTTCAGCAGACTGCATCATGAACCCTTATTTGAGCCCTCCCGGTTGCTGATGTCAACGGTTCACCCATGACTTTCAGAGCTGGTTCAAACTGCGCTTAGGTGAGCCGCCACATGCCCCCCCCCCCCATCCCTGGCCGCCCCCAGAGCCAGCAATTGGAGGCAAAACGTCTGGCGCCTGCGTTTGCTCTGGTTGTTTGGGTGGGCATCCTTGCCTTTGCAGTGCAGGCACTGTTACTGATCGGTCAAGGTCTAGGTGTGCTGGTTTGAAGCGGTCGATGTGGAACTGCGGGCACAAACTCTCCAGGCACCATGAGTGTGGTGCCATGTACCAGCTCTGCTGATGAACACCAGGTCCTCTTTGGTGCCTTTTGTATGCTGAGCAGCACCCAGGGTAGTTAATCTACCCAGTCTGGCCCATGGAGGTTTACCATCAGGGCAGCCTTGAAGTGCCTCTGGAAGGGCTTGACCAGGCCATTTGACTGTTCCTAGCAGGCATGACAGTGTGGTCCACAGTGCAGATGTGAATTGCGGACCCCTGTTTGAGGTGACATGGACCAGGAGGCCGAAACGTGTCACCCAGATGGAAAAGAGAAATATAAACAAAGAAAGATATATAAACAAACCAACTCTCCAATATGGGGGGAAGAAGTCCAGGAATAATGTACAAAATCCTTAACTGAGTTTCTAATTGAGTTTGTTGTTAAGGAGTCTGATAGTGGAGGGGTAGCAACAGTTCCTGAACCTGGTGATGTGAATTTTGTGGCACTTGTATTTCTTTCCTGTTTGTAGCAGCAAGAACAGAGCATGTCCTGGGTGGTGTGGATCTTTGATGATTGCCGTTTTTCTCTTAGCAAATGGATCTCATCATATCTATATAGTATTTATGTGGAAAAAATCTCAAATATTTAAGAAATAAAAAGATTCATTCATTTTTAAAAAAAATACATCAATTCTATTATTTTTCAGAAAAAATATATACTCCAGGAAGGATGTGGAGACTTTGGATACTGTGCAGAAGAGATTCAGCAAGATTTTACCTGGATTAAAGAGCATTAGCATGTAAAAGTTAGTCTAACTTGAATTGTTTTCTCTGGAGCACCAGAGAACAACGGGGCTAATGATATCATCATTAGTATTATCATTGATTGTCAGAACCTCACTACCCCCTCCCCCCAAAGGTGAAACTGTCAAATACTAGAGGACAGGTTTAAATATGAAGGAGATGCCCATGCAAGTGTTTTTTAAATATAGAGCTGTGGGTGCCTTGAAAGCCCTGCTGGGGAAGGTGGTAGGAGCAGATACAATAGAATGTTTGAGGTATTGAGACAGACCATGAATAGGCAGGGAACAGAGGTACAGATCACGTGCGAGCAGATGGGATCAGTTAGATTGGCATCATGCTGTAGCCACGGTGGGATAAAGGAAACCACAAGGCTAAACTGTGAGATTAAATATCAAAGAAAGTTGCCAACAACAGAAAACATTTATGTAAAAGCTTGGAGTTTTAAAATAATAATTGAAAAATCTCCACATAGCAAAAATAGATTTTCCAGGTACTGTTTTGCAATAATCACATCTTGCCATACTATTAGAAATTTATTGTCATTACTAACGTACAAAATTTAATAATGCAAAAATTCATCAACTTTTGCTTATCTTAAAGAAATGGCCCAAAAGTAAGTGTCCATGGATTTGTCCCCAGTGCTCCTTCAGGAGCAGGCCTCCTGTCCAATCCATCGGTGAACCTGAATTCCCAAATCTGAACCTCCAGTACAATCAGGAAGCTTTCAGCACCTGAGGCCCCTTCGGGAACCCTTCTTGTCTTTGACAGCTTCTTGAATCCCATTCCGACACTTGGTTCTCACAGAGCAGTTTTGACCGGCCCACAGCCTGATGCGAGTCCTTCAGTCCCCACCAGGCTGTGCAGGTTCTTCAGCCACTGAGCCTCTCACTGGTTCATTGCTGTGGTCACCTTCCCTCTATAATTGTCTTCCAGGATTCTCCTTCTGAGTGGGGGGGGGGGGGGTGTTCTCCCACTCTGGTTCTCTGCATCCACTGGAGTCTGCAACCCCTTGTTGTCCAATATCAAGCTTGAGCATCAAGAGTCAAGCTTGAGCATCAAGAGAACTTGAAAGGCAAATCCATGGAAGAGTAGAAAACTCTTAACTGCAGCTTTCCTTTCACTGAATTCAAATTACTCTTTTGTAGATTTCAGATCTTCTGGCACCATGAAAAAGAATGCTGATAATTTCACTGTTATTAAAAACACAAAATTCTAGACAATTGAACCACTGTCTTCAAATGGGAGCATCTGCATACCAAATTCTGAATCATCAATAGTCTAAAAATAGCTAAATGAGCAATGCTACATTATTGACCAGTGATAAATCATATCCAATAAAGAATCTATTGAAAATCTATATCCCTAACCCTCCCAAAAAAACCCAAAAAAATTATAATCCAAACCACTCTACAAAACACCAAAAACACTCCCCATACAAAAAATAGAATACAATCAAATGGCTTTGAGTTCATTATGTGTGGGAAATCTTGACCTGAGGAGTTAAGAGGAATTCAAGCAGCTCTCATTCTGCTCCCCAGCAAGGTTGAGGCAGAGAGAATTGTTATAACTTTACTGTCACCAACGGCAGATCTCCATTGACAAATGCCTGGGGGGGGGGGGGCTACTTTCTGAGGAAGGGAGGTGTTGACTTCTCGGCACATCAACCAAGATCGATCTGGAACTAGTATCACTGCTAAAGTAACCAACTTTGAAGAATGCAACAATGGGTTAGCACTTCCTTTCTCCAGGATGTATGGTTTTACAAGCACCATCATTATTCAGCTTGGCTTGAAGGTGAAATCACATGGTACTGCACTGCCCTGACCCCCAGCAACCTCTACGCCCAAGCTACTCGTATATTCAGCTACCTTTTTGCTCAGTATAAAATCGCAAGAACACAGCACGATTTCAAACATAAGCTTGCACTTTCATCAGTACAGCTTTAAATGGTGTCACAGTCATCAAAAGGAGAATTCGGTCTGTGAAGATTCATTGATCAGAAGGATAACATACAAATGGAATAAACTTCACTCAATATTGTCATCTGGCAGAATGCTTAAAAAAACACTCAACTCGAGCCAGTTTATACGCAAAGGAACTTGAGAAATAGCACCGACTGCCAGACTATCATTAGATTTAAATGCAGCTAGGAAGCAAGGGGTGATAGGCTTTCTTTTGCTTCCAACTGCATTTGAGGAAGCATAATTTTCATATATGCTTTTACATATAGAGACATAAAATTTGTGCAATTAATTGAAAATGAATTTTAAATAAAAATAGCATATTTTGTTTCTGTGGAGCAGTGCCATAACCTTATTCCACATCAAAAGGATAAAGGGATTTGATTCTTTCCTGACAGGCATCACATTCCCAACCAGGATGAATCTGATAGGTAATCATCCTTCGAAGCACCTTCAATTTATTACATTTTAATAGCATAGAGTATACTGTCAGTCCTGAGAATTGAGTTCATGCATGCAATTTGTTGTCTGTAACAATACCCCAAACTCAATTTTGTTGGAGCAATCTCACTGGATTTGATCAGAAACTCTTGTTTCAACCAGGAGTACAATGCACAAAAGATCTGGAGAAACCTCAGCAGGTCACACAGCATCTATAGGAAGCAAAGGGCAACCAATGTTTCAGCCCTGAACCCTTTGATGAAGTATGAGCAAAAAGTAGGCACATGGCCAAATTTTAAAAAGGGGAGGAGAGGACAGTACTGCGTAAATTCAATTGACTAGAAAATGCTTTTTGTTGCAAATCGTTGTACAAACTTACAGCTGACATTTGAGCTCATTCATCATCCAAACCTGATTTCTGGATTCAACCAAATTGCAGAAAATTAAACAGAATAAATGAAATTTGAGATGCCCAACAAACTATCCAGAATCAATAAAGGGATTTATCCAATGATTGCCATGCTGTCCTTAATTAACAATTTTAATGCAAATCCCCAAATTTCCAAAATCATTCCTGTCCTGATATTTTTTGCAAAGCACGGAGAGCGCAAAGTGAATTTGGATTTTATGCGTGTGTTATGTTTCACAGATGAGTCAGTACTGGTCGGCTGTATATAAAAAAAATTCCTGTAGATCACAGAATTTTATTTTCTGTAGTCTCCCTTTAAATGATGAGAAGAAAATGAGGATAATAAATTTCAAATTACTGTATTTGAACTGAGATCTTTGCTGAGGTGGCTCCAAAATGTCTGCAAATATATGGAGGACAAAAGGATGACACAGATAATAATAATATAGGACTAAATAACTTCTGTTCATAAGATAAGCTTTACCTCTGTTCATTCAGAGAGGAGGGAGAAGATCGTTATCAATTTCTATTGCTGTTCCAGCACAATTATAACATGCATCTATTTAATTTAACATGTCATAGAGCTAATTGGCAGGTTCACTAAACTTACTCAAGGGTAAGTGCTTAACTTGCATATATAAAATGCTTGTAAATCGATGTCTTCCCTTTTATTTCCTTCAATTAAAGGGAAGCAGAGTAAAAACTAACAAAAACAGTTAATGTTCCTACTGGTTTAAATAATGCAGGAATCTTTGAAGCTAATTCTATTTAGATATTGTGTGCTGTCACCCATGCATTGACAACTAATTTTCTTCAGTGATTCTGAAATTTATATCAGATCTAACACAAGATAAATGATTTGAATACATTTATTGCATAAACCATTAAATAAAATGTAAACGCCAAATGAAAAAAAATATCCTACATACTGAGTTGCACATTCATTAGACAAATATTAGCAAAACTGAAGCTTTCAGAATATATATGGGTACAAGGTAAGTTTGTCCAATACCTAGAATAATTCCATCCATAATTCCTCATTTATTTTGCAGTCTCCAAAGAGACAGCAAGCAGGATTTAAAGAAAAAGAATTTCAATCAAAATTTACTTTGTCATTAAGCAGGATTTGGATCACAGATTTTAACTTCAGTCTCCAGATGTAACAATAGAATCACAACTTCCATCAACACATCCAAGTTATAAAGAGTTCATCTTGCTGATCAAAGTTCTTGAAAATTTGTAACTATCGAATACAAGAAGAGAAAAAAGACTTGGAATCAGTCAAATGACCCTTGCAGAGGTTGAAAGAAATTAAAAAAAATATCAAAACAGCAGAATACAACCCTAATTTATAGCACTGACACACTGGTATTTCTCTCCCCCGCCCCCAAATTCTATTGAGGCGATAATAGTACAGATCAGGTGTGAATAACTATGGTGGTTGACCAACTACTAGAAACTTACAATTTGTTATCAGAGATAATAGTCAATATTTGCAGTAATCTAAGAATGCAAAGCAAGTGGATTGCTTGTATAGCTTTTTTGGTCAGACGGATGATACAATTGTATCAAAACATCATTTAAATCATTTCCCTGTCAAGCTTGCTGCCTAGACCATTCACTGTGGATTACAAGCGTACATGGAGATCAGGTCTTCGGCTTTCCGGTTGAGAAGTACAAATGACTTCTATACGCCTAGCACTGTATTAACTACAATAACTATTCAGCAATGTGGCAATGTTCTGGCAAAGTTGCCCCATTGACAACAAATCATAAAGAATCACTTATAAATGACATCACAATTTCTACATACATGGAATAACTCTCCTTTCATGCCATTATAGGCATACAGGCTACAAAAATTACAATTTACAAAAATAATATATTGAACATAAAAATGTTAATGGTGAACTCTAGTTAGTCACATAGCAAGTCATAAACATTTTGGCTTGAAGTTTTACTCAACGATGGTTGTTTGGATAGCTGGAGGGGAAAAAAAGCAAGCATTTTTGAAAATACCCAGCCTGTCATCCAAACGAGAAGAAATTACGAGATCTGAATAATAATTAAGTTTACATGATAGGTGAAGATTTTAAGTCTAACCTATCAACTCTTTAAAGATGGGAGCTTGATGTGCATTCTTAAAATTTTCACTTCTCTTTACACACAAATTTGTTTTCCACATTTACAATTGCTCAATTTCCCTTGTGTGAAAAAGCAGACACCTTAAATGTCATACATAATTTTAAAGATGACATGTTTAGATGGAGCGTCGATGGGTTTTTACCAAAATAAAAGACATTACAATGAAAGAAATACACTGATGGGAACAAGACCCTTTCTCCCCCCCCCCCACCCCTCACCCCCAATTCATTATGAAGATCATTTCCAGCCTCCAATATTGTGTCAAGCAGGAATGCAGTTAACCATCTCGGTTTTCTGTAATGACGTCATTAAAAATGCAGCAACACGAGTCATTTTTAGCATCAGAGGTGGGGGACGGTGGCATTGGAGGGATTAAATGTCTGACTGTATTAATGTACATAGAGGTTGCCATCTAACCTGGTTCAGAATCACTGCTAAACGAAGAACTAGATTCACTACTGCCGCTGTCACTTTCAGAGTCTGAGGTATTGCTGCTCTCACTCAATCGGGAAAATCCACTCATCCCTGCTACAGGATCATTCTTCTGAGCTGTTTTAAAAAAGTAGTTAAAGCAGACTCAATCCAAAGATGCAAAGACAGAATGGCACAAATTGCTGTTTTAGCATATCAAGTACAAACCCATTTTTGTTTGGTTCTTTCCGCAATGCAGATGTCCACTCACATCTTGTAATCTCTTTTCCAGTTCTTGCTTTTTCTTCAGTTGAATTTCTTCTTTGGATCTTGGAACTCCATTAGCTACACAACGTGACACCATTAAAAAATAAAATAAAATGATCTATCATACTAAATGGAAAAAAAATTACATACAATTGAATGTCATACTCACCACTAAGCGTTTTATGTTTCTTTCTTAGACATGCCATAACATAGCTTTCCAGTTCTCTTAATGTAGAAGATTTCAAAGTTTCAAAGTCTATTTCTATTTCTTCTGGATTAGTGTCTTTTAAGGATGGCTCGCTTGACTGTATTATGTGGACAATACGCCCTAGTTTGTCACCAGGAAGCTTATTTATGTTAAGACTCAATTGCCTCTTTTCGTCATAAGTCATTGGCTTGGCATAATCGTCTTCTTCCGAATCACATACAACAGAAGCATGCCAGTTCTTTTCCTGTAATCTCCTGTATCATAACATACACTCATTGGCAATTATTATTAGCATTTAAACAGTCATCATGACAAGAATATGCTTGAATTATTTAACACAAATCATATACGGGCAGTGGTTGGTTGCAAACATGCCATTAAAATAGGGTAAATACACCGCTTCAAAAAAGGAAAGTGTCATATCTTGAGGATAATTGACCATCTTTTGGCCATCACTAAAAATTCCAAAGAAGTATTAGTTGCATTTAAGTGCTTAAGAAAAATGGTGGATCCCCCGTAACTGAAAGCAATGAAATCTGCAACAAAATTGATTTTAAAAAAAATCTCAGCAACGTAAAACATGAAATTACAAATCAGCTTATAATATAAATTCTGAAGATTGTTTTATTGTTTGACTGAGTTCCACATGCAGAATTTATTTAAATTAAAAGTGTCCTCAATTATTTATGGTCTCATACTTTTCCATGCAATTATTCTCCTATCCTGTCTGAAAATTAACATCTTGCCAGTCCTGAAAGATCCTGGAAATCCACCTAATTTTTCTGCGCATAATGTCCCAATTTGCCCGACTTTCTCAAACTTGCCTGTTTCTCTAGCAATAGATCAAATTGCATGGGTGATAATATGAACTCAATTCTCATTCAAAAACATTCTCCCTCAAATTCCCCATGTAGATGTGATCTTAATATGCAAAACAAAAAGGCAATCCACATGTAAAAGTGTTTGCAAGGGCAGATGACATTTCTTCTTTGGCAGTCATTCTTGATGGTGGATGACTTGCTTCACAGGTTTTGAGGTAGCTAAGGAGGCCAACGTGGGAAGTGCAGATTTTTGAACATAGAACATTACAGCAGAAGATCAGTCTTTCAGGCCTTGACATTTTGCTGACCTATATAATCTAACTACATAACAATTGAATCCTTCCCTCCCTCACATCCCAGAACATAGGAACATAGGAAGTAGGAACAGGAGTAGGCCAAAAATGGCCCATCGAGCCTGCTCCGCCATTCAATACAATCATGGCCGACCCTTCACTTTTCCTTCATTCATGAGTCCAAGAATCTTAAATATCTCCAATGTACCAATCTTTACCACCAACCCAGGCATCAATGACTGTGTATAAAAAAAAATCTACCTCAGACACCTCTCATAAACTTTCCTCCACTAACCTTAAACATGTGTCCTGTGGCATTGGCCATTGCCACTCATTATCCACCTTGTTTGCCTCTCATAATCATATATACCTCTATCAAGAAACCTCTTATTCCCCCATCTCTCTAAAGAGAAAAGTCCTGGTTCACTCAATTTTTCCCTCATGAGACATGTTTTTCAATCCTGGGATCATCTTGGTAAATCTCCTCTGCACCCTCTCTCATGCTTCCATATCTTTCTTATAATGAGGAAACCAGAACTGAACACAATATTCAAATGAAAATTTTATAGAGCTGCAACATTACCTTGCGGTTCTTGAACTTAATCCCTCAACTAATGAAGGCCAGCACACCATGCGCCTTCTTAACTAACATATCAAATTGGGAATCTTGAGGAATTTTTGGACTTGAACCCCAACATCCTTCTGTTGCTCCACACTGCTAAGAATCTTGCCATCAACTAAGTATGCCATTACACAGGTACTCCACCTTCAAAAATCAATCTCCAAAAGTGTATCACTTCAATTTTCCAGATTGAACTTGGTGCACCAAAGAAGAGGTACAAGGACTGCCTAAAGAAAGCTCTTGGTGCCTGCCCCATTTACCCCTGCCAGTGGGCTTATCTCGCCTCCAACCGTGCATCTTGGCGCCTCACAGTTCAGCGGGCAGCAAACTCCTTGGAAGAAGACCGCAGAGCCCACCTCACTGACAAAAGACAAAGGAGGAAAAACCCAACACCCAATCCCAACCAACCAATTTTCCCTTGCAACCGCTGCAACCGTGTCTGCCTGTGCCGCATCAGACTGGTCAGCCACAAACAAGCCTGAAGCTGACGTGGACATTACCCCTCCATTAATCTTCGTCCGCGAAGCCAAGCCAAAGAAGAAGACCTATGACAACCTTCTACATTATTCACAACTCCAACCTTTGTGTCCACTATAAAATTGTGTCAACTCTTGTGCAAAATGGGGAGGTGTCTGATGAGGCAGGCATAGTTTGGGTGTTTGAGTTCTCCTTCCTCTGCTGTATAGGCTCCTCCCGCAAGAGAGTCTATGCATAGTAAGCCCACAATGCTCTCAGCTTCATACTGAATGCTCTTTTGGTACTTTCAGCAGTAACTGAGTATATCAATGTTGGGGATGTTAACTGTGAAAGGCTTTGCTTATCCATCCACTGAAGCTGAAGAGAGGCAGAATTATTTTTTTTAACATTAGCAGGTAACATAATGGAATCTACCTTGACTGGCAAGCTTTTTCTTGGTAAGGGAATATTTGTGAGGAGAGTTAATGCATTGACGAAGAGGAAGCTGGTGTCAGTCATGAGGCTTTAGAAAAGCTTTTAAGAGTTGGTTGGAAAAGCATTCCTGCTGAGTGGCACTCAAACATGAGGTAAACAATTCATCCAGAAGTACTCATCTCCAATTAGCTGTCAATTTTTCCAAGAACTAGTAAATCCAATCACAATCAAGTTTGGAAGACAAAATCAGGTTTGACAATTCTTGATTACAAAAACACTTTTGTGACTTCTGGTGATGTCATGAAAGCGACAGCTGTGGAGCTGACTTGCTCATTGAGAAACCCTCTTTAAACCAGCCATATATAAAAATAAATACAGAGGCATATGGTATAATTCAAGTATTAATGATTGAGTGTAAGGAGCTGATGCAAGGCTAATGAGGGCAGAGAAAGGGAAGGGAATGACAAACAGGGGCAGATGGAGAAGGCATTTCACCATCACCCACATGACGGTGGCGAGTCTGATAAGAAAGAATCATTAATTCTCTGAGATCCGTGAACTGAGAAAATAACACGGAAGTGGCCTGAGAAGATATTAAATAGAGGCGAGCAAGAAGGAGGATAATATGAAAGATTTAACTTCTGGAATTGAAAAGCAGGAGGGGAAACTGAAGGAAGATAACGGAGAAATGTTCAGTCCCGAAAAATAGGGTGAGGCACAAGAATCTGCGAAATTACGGAGTTGCAGAGGGAAAAGAAAAAGAATTACGAGATGGTATGTAGCTGAACTTTTAAAGAAAACACTTGAATTGCCAGAAGACCTAAATATCTACAGAGAGAGAGAGCACATAGGTCCCTTGCAGACAAGCCGACAGTGGAGCAAGCTCTACCACGATCGATCATAATCATATTTTTTTTGACTATTACATGAAAAATGTTATGTTGCAGCAAGCTTGGAAACAGCAGCAGACAACATGAGGGGGACAGAATGCATTTTGACCAAGACTACTCTCGAGAAATCAAGAGAAAGTGTAAGGAGGTACAGTAGGGGATTAAAAAGCTGCAGGAGTAAAACATCACAGCCAAGTCTCCATTCCCAGCAGAGATCAGGACTCTGGTGTCAAGGCTTTCAAGAGACTGGCCAAAGAAATGCTCACACTGGAGAAGATAGGGATCCTCATCGGAACAGATCCTCGAGAGAAGCTGAGAAGAGAACTGGTCAGTTGACAGCAGAGGAACTAGGGGGCAGAAAGGACCCTCACTCCGTCAAAGGAAGATGTTTGCGTTTTCCTTGGCACCACAGGAAAAGAACTATAGACAGGTATGAAACAAATACAGAAACAAATACAGAAACTAGGGTCAAATGGAAAATGAAAGAAAGGATATTGTCATTATTGAGCAGACAAGGAAAATTATATATATGTTGGTATTTACCATGTTTAAACAATACAAAAAAAGGCTGGTTTTGTGTTTTACTTAAAAGTAAAATCTAAGAGAGGGACTGGAGAGGGTTTTCTCAGAGCAGGGAGTTATACCTGTTAGGATTCCCAAAGAGGGATTTTGAGTAACTTCATTTAGTTGCAACCACACAAAAAGTGGGCTCACCCAGGAGAGATCTCGTCGCATCTCTTCTCCTCTGTACAAGAAGCTGGCACACCAATTTGTTCTGGGTGTCCAGTTGGGTCAGTTAAGTAGGAAGTACCCTTTTTACTCTTCTTTTCTTGCATTAGCTTTGTGGTGGTACACCACCGGCCTATTGCAGGGGGGGACTACCTGTACCTGCAGGAGTGTACCTCTGGCCTACTGCAGGGGGAAACCTCTGTACCTGCAGGAGTGTAAGGGGACAGGACAACACCTGGCCGGCTGACAATCAGTCAGCCTGAAGGGACCAAGCCCCACCCGGTCGGGTGTCAATCACCCTCCGGGATATAAGCCTGCGCCGGCCTCCCGAAGTCTCACTCAGCTACAGCCAGCCTGGCTCTGTTGAAGTCTTTGTGTCTGATTCTGGCTCACAGCACACCACAAGTTTGTTTTGCAAATGTTTTCTTATATATGGAGCAGTATCACAGCAACAGTCCTACAATTTTTTTCTGAGGTTTCACAGTCATATACAGGTCAACCAAATCAAAAAACATAAATGGCACATAAAGTAAATTTTAGGATACACAATGTTGGATAATAACTAATTTAATGTTCACAGACTAAATCATTCAATAACCATATATATAACTATATAACAATTACAGAATGGAAACAGGCCATCTCGGCCCCTCTAGTCCATACCGATTTAATCGATCTCCTCTAGTCCCATTTACCTGCTCCCTGCCCATAACCCTCCAATCCCATCACATCCATGCACTTATCCAACCTTTTCTTAAATGACAACATTGACCTTGCTGCAACCACCTCTTCTGGAAGGTCATTCCACTTAGCCACCACGCTCTGAGTGAAGAAGCTCCCTCTCATGTTACTTCTAAACTTTTGCCCCCAACCCTTAACTTATGACCCCTCATTCCAATCTCACCTACCTCAAGGGGAAGAGCCTATTCACATCTCCTCTATCTATCCGCCTCATAATTTTATATACCTCTATCAAATCCCCCCTCAGCTTTCTTCGCTCCAATGAATAAAGACCCAGTCTACTCAATCTTTCTTTGTGTTCTAGATACTCCAATCCAGGCAACATTTTACTAAATCTTCTCTGCACCCTCTCTACCTTATTGATATCCTTCCTATAATTTGGGGACCAGAACTGCACACAGTATTCCAAATTCGGCCTCACCAATGCCTTGAATAGTCTCAACATCACCTCCAAACTCCTATATTCTAAGCTTTGATTTATAAAGGCCAGCATACCGAAAGTCTTCTTCACTACCCTATCCACATGAGATTGCACTTTCAAAGAACAATGAACCATTATTCCAAGATCTCTCTGTTCCTCTGCATTCCCCAATGTCCTCCCCTTCACTGCATGTGTCCTATTTTGGTTATTCTTCCCAAAATGAAGCATTTCACACTTCTCTACATTAAACTCCACCTGCCACCTTTCAGCCCTATTTTTGTATCATCCGCATATTTACCACTCCATCATCCAAATCATTAATGTAAATGACAAACAGCAAGGGACCCATCACCAAGCCCTGAGGCCCACTGCTTGTCACTGGCCACCATCCTGACAGAGAGTTATCCACCATGACTCTCTGGCATCTACCCTCTGGCAGCCACCATTGAACCCATCTGACTATCTCAACATAAATATCTAGCGCCTGAACCTTCCTTACCAATCTTCCATGTGGAACCTTATCGAAGGCCTTCCTGAAATCCATATAGGCTACATCTACTGCTCTACCCTCATCAAACTTCCAAATCACCTCCTCAAAAAAATCAACAAGATCTGTCAAACATGACCTTCCCCACACAAACCCATGTTAGGTTTTCCTGATCAGTCCTTGCCTCTCTAGATACTTATACATATTATCTCTAAGAATATTTTCCATTAGTTTAAGGACTACCAACGTCATACTTACTGGCCTATAATTGCTGGGCCTACATCTGGAGCCCTTTTTAAATAGAGGAACAACATTTGCAATATACCAATCCTGTAGCACCACGCCCCCCTCTAGTGACTGTTGAAAAATCACTGTCAGAGCCTCCACTATTTCCTCCCTGACTTCCCTCAAGGTCCTGGGGGAATGTTGGATCTCGTCGGGATCCGGAGACTTAGCCACCTTTATATGCCTCAAAAGTTCTAATACCCCCCTCTTTCCTAATCCTTACATTTTCCATAATCAACCCTTTTGCTTCTCTTATTCTACACGATTCCATATCCTTTCCCTTAGTGAATACCGAAGAGAAGAATTCATTCAACATCTCCCCCATCTCATTTGGCTCCGCACACATTTGTCCGCTCTGATTCTCTCAGGGACCAATTTTATCTTTCACTCTCCTTTTGCTATTTACATATTGGTAAAAACCCTCCAGATTTACTTTAACCAGAGGAGAAAAATTCTTAGCCCACAAAAATCTTGGATGAGGAGTTGCAATGATACAGGAAACCCATTTGGTTGACATTGAGCATATAAAGCTCAAGAGAGAATAGGTGGGCCAGGTATTTAATGCCTCCTGTGGGAAAAGGAGAGGGGTGGCCATTTTATTCAATAAGAGTGTAGTCTGCTCTGCAGAAAAAGTGATCCAACACACACTGGGGAGATAGATCATGGTAACTGGTACAATAAGTGGAAAAGATATTTCAATACCGAATAGTTATGCTCCAACAGAAGATGATTCCTCTTTCTTTGGAGACATTGCGAATATAATTGCAAATAATGTTAAAGGTATGATCATTGTCGGTGGTGACTTTAATGCTCCATTAAAGGCATATGAGAGGCTGAATAGATCACCAATAGTACACAAGCATTCAAAAAATCTAAAACAAGAGCTGGGGTTAGTATACCTATGAAGACACAGAAACTCAAAGGGGAGAGACTTTAGTTTCTTCTCAAATGTACATGGGAATTATTCATGCATAGATATGTTTTGTGTTCTTAAACAAAGTATGTATGAAGTTCTGGCTGTCCAGTTAAAATAGACTCAATAACAATCAGTGAGCACGTACTTATAATCCTCACCCTGGTTTTATAAATAGAAAAGTGTTTTAAATATTGGGGAGCAAACATTTCTCTATTGACTGACACTTTACTGACTCAGGAAATTAAACTGTGTATGGAGGAAATTTTTGATATCAATGAGAATGGTAAAGTTACACCATCCATCTCGTGGGATGCCGCTAAAGCAATAATAATGGATAAAATGATTGAAATATGAATAAGAAAGAACAGGTCAAAGTAATCAGACCTGGAAGGTACTAATAAAGAACTCCTAAATGTGTTCCCAGGAGGGAGCAGTAAAAATGATAGCATGTAGAGAAGAACAGAAAATAAAGGGAGTTATTAATAAACTAAAGAATAATGTCCCCAGGGATCGATGGAATTCCAGAAGAATTCTACACATGTTATAGGGAGGAGCTCACTTATACAGATTGCTCAAATAACAATTATTATAGGAGAAGAGAAGAAAAAAAGAATTGCAAATCTTTTTTTTAAAAAAGGAAATTATAACTTAATTGAAAATAAATTACAATTTCTTTCCCTTTATCCTTTTTGGATTGGAGTTTTGTAAATGTTATGCTTTGAGATACTATTAATAATGTGCTTTGGAATTTTGAATTGTGTTCATATTTGATATAATTTCTTTTTTTGACATTTTTACTACGTTGCACATTGTATAATTGTATATTATATATGAAGATCCAGCTGCGATGGGTGGGTTACGTCTCCAGAATGGAGGACCATCGCCTTCCCAAGATCGTGTTCTATGGTGAGCTCTCCACTGGCCACCGTGACAGAGGTGCACCAAAGAAAAGGTACAAGGACTGCCTAAAGAAATCTCTTGGTGCCTGCCACATTGACCACCGCCAGTGGGCTGATATCACCTCAAACCGTGCATCTTGGCGCCTCACAGTTTGGCGGGCAGCAACCTCCTTTGAAGAAGACCGCAGAGCCCACCTCACTGACAAAAGGCAAAGGAGGAAAAACCCAACACCCAACCCCAACCCCAACCCACCAATTTTCCCTTGCAACCGCTGCAACCGTGTCTGCCTGTCCCGCATCGGACTTGTCAGCCACCAACGAGCCTGCAGCTGACGTGGACTTTTACCCCCTCCATAAATCTTCGTCCGCGAAGCAAAGCCAAAGAAGAGAATATGAATAATGGATATGATTTACAATTTGTATGTTAACGACATGCAGAATATCTTATTTACTTCTTGTAACTGTCCATACCATCTTATTTAATTGTACCCTTTGTACAAGTTCTTTATTAAAATCAATAAAAATATTTTAAAAAGATAACATAATAGGAAACACTATGGACATAAAACAGAAATGAGAATTAGAAATCAACATTTGTATTATAGATGAAGTGTGGGAAAAGACATGCCTTAATGGTCACAAGTTAACAAGTAGCCCTATGTGGAGGGAGTTTGAATGGAAAATTAAAATTAGAGTATTTAAGACTCCTCATGTGTTGGCAAGATAGAGTAGCACCTCAGAATTATGCTGGAGAGAATGCGGGAAGATACCTTGGTGATCATACCTGTTGTGTTGGGTTCAAACGCACTCGTAATAAAAACTACCTTGAGCCTAGAGTCACGTTTGAAGCTTGCTTTATTTGACCATACTCTTAGTGAACACTGACATGCGCAAGCTTTTCCCTCCTCCACAAGCCTCTCTCTCCACAATGCGGAAGTCGCGTCCCGTGACGTCATCAGCCCACTTGACACCGCAGCCCCTTTACTTTGCATTTGAAGCCCCCTTTTCCTGTGGCTTCGCCCGCTACAATTACCTTTACGCGTTCAGGTACAAAAATACACAAAACATTTACATAAAAATCCTTCTTGACTGGGTGTTTCATAGTCTCTAGCAGTCTCTTCTCGGTCTGACCTCGTTTTTATTATTTCAGGCAGACTTTAGGTTTCAATCGGTGGAGTCTTTGGACCTGCCTTTGCAGGAGTGTCCATTTCTGGCCAGAGCTCTTGTCGCTTTTCACCTCGAGATTCTGGCATGGGAACAAGATGATGGCGATTCCATCTCAGTGTCCCTTGTGGTCTGCTAACGATGTATGATTGTGGGCTGTGAAGCATGGAAGTCGCTGTACCTTGCGGACTTGTCTTGCTCTCTGCTCTGCACCATTGTTTTAACTTATTGCTGTTCTGCTGTCTTCCTCTCTTAAGTTGCACTGCATCTACGACCAGTTTTCTCATTTCTCGCAAGTCAGTTTGCAGTTGCTTTATCACCTCTGACCGCCTAGCTAATGTGACTGATTTCATGAGGGTGAGGTCTTTGTCGAGTTGCATTCTCTCCGACAGTGACGAATCTCTTCGACCCACTACTCTTTCTTCTTTGGCTTGGCTTCGTGAACGAAGATTTATGGAGGGGTAAAGTCCACGTCAGCTGCAGGCTCGTTGGTGGCTGACAAGTCCGATGCGGGACAGGCAGACACGGTTGCAGCGGTTGCAAGGGAAAATTGGTGGGTTGGGGTTGGGTGTTGGGTTTTTTCTCCTTTGTCTTTTGACAGTGAGGTGGGCTCTGCGGTCTTCTTCAAAGGAGGTTGCTGCCCGCCGAACTGTGAGGTGCCAAGATGCACAGTTTGAGGCGATATCAGCCCACTGGCGGTGGTCAATGTGGCAGGCACCAAGAGATTTCTTTAGGCAGTCCTTGTACCTCTTCTTTGGTGCACCTCTGTCTTGGTGGCCAGTGGAGAGCTCGCCATATAACACGATCTTGGGAAGGCAATGGTCCTCCATTCTGGAGACGTGATCTACCCAGCGCAGTTTGATCTTCAGCAGCGTGGATTCGACGCTGTCAGCCTCTTCCATCTCGAGTACTTCGATGTTGGTGATGAAGTCACTCCAATGAATGTTGAGGATGGAGCGGAGACAACGCTGGTGGAAGCGTTCTAGGAGCTGTAGGTGATGCCGGTAAAGGACCCATGATTCAGAGCCGAACAGGAGTGTGGGTATGACAACAGCTCTGTATACGCTAATCTTTGTGAGGTTTTTCAGTTGGTTGTTTTTCCAGACTCTTTTATGTCGTCTTCCAAAGGCGCTATTTGCCTTGGTGAGTCTGTTGTCTATCTCGTTGTCAATTCTTGCATCCGACGAAATGGTGCAGCTGAGATAGGTAAACTGGTTGACCGTTTTGAGTTTTGTGTACCCGATGGAGATGTGGGGGGGCTGGTAGTCATGGTGGGGAGCTGGCTGATGGAGGACCCACTACTAGTCTATCGTGTAAAAGATCAACATGCAGATCCCCATATTCGCAGGGCTGTAATGAACGTGTCTACTGTGTCTGCAGGCTGCTGCACTTTCTTGGTGAATTTTGCCTGTTCGTAAATTACATTCTTCTTCGTAACAAAATAATAATCGAACCCTCGCCGTACTGCATCATCCTGCTGCCGCTGTATGCTCATTAAGTCTAGGCCCCGTAGCACGTCATCAGCCTCGTTCCCCCGCCCCTCCCCATGCAGTATACCAGCATTTTCACCTGGCTAGCTTCAGAGGAATTATTTAAATGACTTGCCAGTCTGAAGCGCTCAAATCTTTTTATCCACCTCTCCCACTCCTGTGGCTTTGAGAAATCTAAGGGTTCTGGAGGTTTTATCGTGAAAGTTGCCTTGGAGGTGCCTCCACATGTTCAGGCCCATCCTCCATCTTAGCTCATCTCTTTCATTTTTACTCTTTCGCTGCTCCACTTCTGACACCATGTCGTGTTTGGTTCAAACACACTCGTAATAAAAACTAACTTGAGCCTGGAGGTGTGTTTGTAGCTTGCTTTATTTGACCATACTCTTAGTGAACATCTACATGCACAAGCTTTCCATGCTCATCCCCAGCCCCTCTCTCCACGATGAGGAAGTCCCGCCCCGCAATGCCATCGGCCCGCCCGACATCCCACCAATAGTGTTTCACCACAATACCCATACACCGGCCGACTGCAGGGGGCAACCTCTGCACCTGCAGGATTGTTAGGGGACAGGACAACACCTGGCCGGCTGTCAATCAGTCGATCTGAATGGATTAAGCCCCACCCGGTCGGATGTCAATCACCCTCCGGGTTATAAGCCTGCGCCAGCCTCCCGAAGTCTCATTCAGAGTTGTTGTTGGCTCTGTGGAAGTCTTTGTGGATTAAAGCCTGTTGTACAGTCTTTACTTTGTGTGTGTCTGATTCTGGCTAACTGCGCACCACAATTTAATCCACAAAAGGACTTTTTTCTCATGGCTGCATGGGAAAAACTCCTGAGCGCAGGAAGCCTCGAAGTCAACCCATGCCATCTGGAAGCCCAGACACGCTTCGAGATCTGGTGGCATGCAGTCAAAGCAATCGTTGAGGCACACACAGGAGGCATCCTGGACTCAGATCAGAAGAGACTGGTCCTACTCCAGTCAAAGCTGGGTCCCCACACCTTCCAGACAACCAAAGGCTGCTCCACATAGAAGGACACAATGGACACTCTCGTGAACTTGTACAAGCCCCCCATGAATGCTGTCTTTGCAAGTACCTCCTCAATACCTGAGCCCAGCAACCCGGGGAGACAGCTGAGTCTTACCTGGGACACCTGCGAGAGTTGGCCCGACCATGTCTGGCTGAATCCGGGGTAGGCGCAGAGGAAGTCGAGAGGCTGATTCGGGATGCCTTCATCTGAGGGCTAGACTCGAGGGCTATCTGGCAGAAGCTGCTGGAAGATAGTATCGATACCCTGACCAAGACGGGGGAAGTGGACCAAATCCTGGAAGATGCAGCCCTACACATCGAAGCCTTCAGGTTCCCCCAGGCCCCCTCACACTGCAGCTCCAGACCAAGCAGGGGAAGAGAACATCGCTGCGGCAGGTGCCCGGCACCCCTGTAAGTACTGTGGGTCCTGGTGTGGGTCAGACCGACGATCGCACCAAAACTGCCCGGCTAGTGTTCCCGATGCGGCAAGAAAAGCCACTTTGCTAAAATGTGCCTCTCAAAACCAGCCAGCAGCTCAGTGGCCCACTCTGACCTCCCCACCTCCCCTGCGGACCCCTCCACAAGCGCATGCCGAGCGCCGCCTTTGTCCCCACTATGACTTCTGCCTTCCCCGACCCTGACGGTGCAGCATCTGGCCCCGCTAGTGACAATCACAGCGTGTCCCTCGTGCACTTGGACCAGCCCCCGCCCTCGCCAGCGCCGTTCATAGAAAACTACAATGACACCACTTCCGGCTCATGGTGTGATATTACTTCCAGCTGACATAATGACATCACCTCTGCCAGCCGTGATGACATCACTTCCCCCGGCGCAACGAACACAGCTAGGGAAGGAGGCCAGCCATGCTGCGGGCACCTGCGTGCCGCTGCCATCTTGGGCTGGTCAGAGGCCGACATGGAGGGCCCCCGATGATGACGGGGACGATGTGGTCAACACAGGCGATGACCAGGCTGCCCCACCGATGCTCCCCACACCTCCAAACGTCATTATTTGCCACACACCACACCCCACGATGACGTGGTCAACATGAGCGATGACCAGGCCGCTCTACCGACGCTCCCCATGCCTCAAATCGCCGCACACAGCCGGAGAGTGACAACCCTGATCCCGAGATGGTCCTGGCTGCCACCATTCTAACCAGAACATCCCTCATGACCTCGGGTGCTCTATAATGGACGTGCAAGTCAACAGGCAGGTAACAAAGTGCCTGTTCGACAGTGGCAGCACTGAGAGCTTCTTTCACCCGAGTGTGGGCCACTCCTTGAGATTAAAAGTCCACCCTACCACCTTCTCAATCACCCTCGCCACCAAGGATAAGACTGCAGAGTGTCACCCTTGCCTTCGGGGGGCCCCAACCTCAACAGTGCACCAACCTACCAGCCCCGGCCAACTGCGGCCTCTCCACTCTACGCATCAATTCTCGACGCTCTTGGCACATCTTACCCTAGGCTGCAAGCCAATCGCCGCAAGAAGTAGGTGCTATTGCGCCACAGACAGAGACTTTATCAAGGCAGTGCAGCAACTCCTGGCAAAGGTGTCATAGAGCCCAATAACAACCGTTGAAGAGACCAAGTCCTGGTGGTCAAAGGGGGAAGTAAGCAGAGGATGGTCATGGATTACAGCCAGACCATAAACTGGTACACCCAACTGGATGCCTACCCCCTGTCGAGGATAGCCAACATGGTCAACGAGATAGCCCGCTACTGGGTTTTCTCCACAATTGACCTGAAGTCGGCGTATCACCAAATTCCCATCCACCTGAAGGACAAGCCCTACACTGCCTTCGAGGTGGACGGGCGCATGTACCAGTTCCACCGAGTTTCCTTTAGGGTCACGAATGGGGTCTCTGTCTTCCATTGGGAGATAGATCGCATGGTAGACCAGCACAAGCCAAAGGCGAGGTTCCCGTATCTGGATAACGTTATTATCTGCGGCCGTGTCCAGCAGGACCATGATGCAAACCTGGAAAAATTCCTCCAGATGACCGGGGAGCTGAACCTCACTTACAACAAGGAGAAGTGTGTGTTCAGCACCATCCGCCTCACCATCCTGGGGTACATCATGGCCCAGATCCAGAAAGGATGCACCCATTAATGGAGCTATCTCTTTCCCCCCCCCCCCCCCCTCACACTAAAGGCTCACCATAGGTACCTTGGCCTATTTTCCTATTACTCGCAGTGTGTCCCTCGCTTCTCGGACAAGGTCCGCCCACTGGCCCAAGCTACAACTTTTCCCCTCCCACCCGAAGCGCAGACAGCCTTCATCCACAACAGGCAGGACATCACGGATGCCACGATGCAGGCCGTGGATGAGGACACCTCCTTCCAGGTGGAGAGCGATGCCTCCAAGTTAGCCCTGGCCACTACCCTCAACCAAGGGGGGGGGGGGTGTCCTGTCGCCTTCTTCTCTAGGACCCTCCGCGGCTCCGAGCTAGGGCATTCCGCCATTGAAAAGGAGGCCCAGGTGATTGTGGAAGAAGTCTGCCACTGGCACCACTACCTGGCCAGCAGGAGATTGACCCTCCTCACGGACCAGCGGGCCATGGCGTTCATGTTTAACACTACCCACAAGAGCAAGATCAAGAATGACAAGATCCTGGGCTGGAGAATTGAGCTGGCAACCTACAGCTACAACATCCAGTACCACCCTGGAAAGTTTAATGACTCCCCCGATGTCCTCTCTTGGACAATGACAGGCTGCAGGCACTGCATGAGTCCCTCTGCCATCTGGATGTCACAAGGTTGTTCTTTTCTTTGGCTTGGCTTCGCGGACGAAGATTTATGGAGGGGGTAAAAAGTCCACGTGAGCTGCAGGCTCGTTTGTGGCTGACAAGTCCGATGCGGGACAGGCAGACATGGTTGCAGCGGTTGCAGGGGAAAATTGGTTGGTTGGGGTTGGGTGTTGGGTTTTTCCACCTTTGCCTTTTGTCAGTGAGGTGGGCTCTGCGGTCTTCTTCAAAGGAGGTTGCTGCCCGCCAAACTGTGAGGCGCCAAGATGCACGGTTTGAGGCGTTATCAGCCCACTGGCGGTGGTCAATGTGGCAGGCACCAAGAGATTTCTTTAGGCAGTCCTTGTACCTTTTCTTTGGTGCACCTCTGTCACGGTGGCCAGTGGAGAGCTCGCCATATAACACGATCTTGGGAAGGCGATGGTCCTCCATTCTGGAGACGTGACCCATCCAGCGCAGCTGGATCTTCAGCAGCGTGGACTCGATGCTGTCGACCTCTGCCATCTCGAGTACTTCGAGACGGCGGCCCCGGCCTCGGTCGAGTGAGGCAGGCGGAGGCCCCGATCCGGGCAGAGAGTTGGAGGCGGCGGCCCCAGTCCGGGCACAGGGAGAGCAGCAGCGGACCAGGTTGTACCACTTCATTAAGTCCCAGAACCTGCCATATACCATCAGGGACATGACCGAGGCCTGCCGGGTCTGCGAGGAGTGTAAACCTAGTTTCTTCTGCCTGCCCCAGGCCCATGTCGTAAAGGCCACTCAGCCCTTCGAGCGTCTTGGCATGGATTTCATGGTCGTGGACGAGTACTCACGCCTTCCTTTTCATTATCTCTTCACCATGTTTGGCTACCCTGTTTTCATCCACAGCGACCGGGGGTCTAGTTTCATGAGTGATGAGCTGCACCAGTACCTGACTGTGAGGGGCATCGCAACTAGCCGCACGACGAGTTATAACCCGAGAGGCAATGGGCAAGTGGAATGCGAAAACGGGGTGGTCTGGAAGGCAGTCCTCCTGGCTCTTAAATCAAAAGTGTGGGCTGTTGAGTACTGGCAGGACGCCCTGCCAAGGTGCTCCATGCCATTCGGTCGCTTCTGTGTACTGCTACCAATGAGACCCCTCAAGAACATCTGTTCTCATTTCCCAGGAAGTCAGCGACTGGAATGTCCTTCCCAGCATGGTTGGCGTCCCCGGGACCAGTGCTCCTGTGTAAGCACATATGGACACACAAGGCCAAACCCCTGGTTGAGCAGGCTTTCTTCCTACATGCGAACCACAACTACGCCTATGTTAGGTTTGGCAGTGGCAGGGAGGACACCGTCTCAACCAGGGACGTGGCACCAGCAGAAGCACCCACCATTTTACAGTATCCTTCAGCCCAGGATGATGCCGACCAGGTATACATCCCTGTCCTCCACCAGGGGCCCGCTTCAGCCATGGGAGATGAACCTGCCCCCCCACCAAACCAATACGACTCTCACACATCGACCCTGGCCCCCTTGGCCACCCCTCCTTGCGGCACCACACCAGTCACTCAGACTCCTGCCGCCAACCCCCCTACTTCCCCTCCAACCAGTGACCAGAAGCCAGTCCTATGATGGTCACAGAGACTCCGGCGGCTGCCGGATCGTCTCAATCTATAAATATTGTATTTTGTATAGTGGGTACAATTCTTTGTTACTGCCCCCCCCGGGACAATTTTAAAAAAGGGGGTTAATGTGGTGGTATACCCCCAGCCTACTGCAGGGGGCAACATCTGCATCTGCAGGAGTGTAAGGGGACAGAACAACACCTGGCCGGCTGTCAATCAGTCGACCTGAATGGATCAAGCCCCACCCAGTCTGGTGTCAATCACCCTCTGGGATATAAGCCTGCGCCAGCCTCCCGAAGTCTCACTCAGAGTTACTGCAGCTACAGCCAGCCTGGCTCTATGGAAGTCTTTGTGGATTTAAGCCTGTTGTACAGTCTTTACCTTGTGTGTGTCTGATTCTGGCTAACAGCGCACCACAGAGAGATATTCTTTTCTTTTTAAAATATTTGTATTGATTTTCAGTAAAAGTTTGTTAAATACAATTATGGGATGTGCTACAGAAAAAAAGAGACAAAGAAAAGTACTGCAAGAATAATCATACATATGAATTCCCAAAGTACAACTATAATAATAAAAAATTGACACAATACATTTAAATTTTCCAAACCCCTAACCTTAAACAAGATTGAAAGTTTATGTTGATGAAACAAAGTACCTCACTCTGAAGTGGGACAACATGAGCCAAAATTCTGCATTAACACTGAACCTAGAGATTATTGGAAGGATATTCAGGTGGAAAGTGAGCAAATCATTGAGATAGGCCTACTTTTGGAGCCAGCATATTTTATATTGGGAGTGACTCCAAAGGATATAGATACCAAAAACCAGGCATGTTTACTTGGGGTGTCGCTGTTGATCACAGAGAAGATGATTACAGTATTATGGAGAAATGTAAAGCCACCAACTGTCCAACAATGGAGGGAAAGATTAAAAAGTGTATATTTGATGGAAAGCATGAGCCCTAAACTCCAACTAAGGACTGATGTTTTCAACATCAAGTGGACACCGGTAATACTGTACTACAGTTAACAAGATTGATTAAGGACATAACCTCTCTGCAATCTCAATAGTGGGAAGGAGTTCGACTGACGCACTCTACAAGTAATTGGAGTAATGTAGTCAGATGAGATTGTTATTGTGTACAAGTACATAAAAAAGTACATATATAGGGATGACAGTATAAATTCACTAAGATTTATTCTGACCCTCTCCTCTTTAAGCTTGAAAATGTCACAATGGGCATATGGTTAAATATATAGGTGACTGCATATTAGTTAGAATGAGGTTAATTGGGTACCTAAATCTGTGATGCCTCCAGGAACCAAATTCAATAAAGATTGATGTGCTGTTATATGATTTAATATTTTGTTTGTGAGTTCACATGATATGATTGCATATGGAAATAAAAGTTCAAAAAAATACCCACTTTTGCAGGATGTGCAAGGATTGGTGTTAAGTCTGGCAGATTCAAAAATGTGTATACTCAATCCAACAAAATCATCCAGTTTTGAAGGGTTAAAATCCCAGATACAGACAGACTAGTATCAATCTTACTTGATAAGAGGATTAAGTTTATAATCTTAAATTTTATAATCTACTAGCATTCTGTAGCACATCAAAATTTTCACAGTACATTATTAAAAATGTATGAATGCATATACCTGAAACACGTGCAGCACGGATGGCATAGCAGTTAACGCAATGCCTTTTCAGCACCTGCGATTTGAATCCTGCGGTGTCTGTAAGGAGTTTGTATGCTCTCCCCATGTCTGTGTAGGTTTACCCTGGGGGCTGCAGATTCCTAACACCATTCAAAACGTACTGGGGATTTTAGGTTAATTTGGCGGCACGGACTTGGGGGCCAAAATGGCCTATTACCATGCTATATGTCTAAATGTAAAAAAAATAATTTTGGCTACGTCAACAAGAATAGGTTCAATGGCTACCATCTTCTAGACTCCAGAATGTTGGTTTCAGCAACAACTAATGATGGCAGGCAATGTCAGTATAAATTTTGATACCATCCAGTTTACGACACCTTTTGTAATCACATTTATCAGCAAGATTATATCATTCAACTCCTTATAATCAAGTTTCTAAATTGAGTGCTTTATTTGGCATTTTATCTTTATAAAAGTGCATTCAATTTGACAGCATCTTTCAGGTTATTTATTCTCATTTTAACTTGTACTCTACTGGAAATAAATTGGCCTAATCGTTGCACCATCTGTCTTTCCACTTGAGCCAAGAATTTTTCAACTGTAATTTACATTATAATAGATACTACATGGTCTTCCTGCACCCCCCTCCAATGGTAAATGTGCAATGTTATTTTTGATCATTAAAAGAAATTAAAATGCTTAAATTTTAAAGTTGCTTTTCATCTTCCATAAGAAAATTAAACATCTGATGACTTCAACTGTAGGTTAAATTAAGCACTTTGACATAATTAATATGAGCTTTTATTTAGTTCTTTTAAAAATAGAAATCTAATCCCAACATAATTAAATAATTTTCTTCCCAAGCCACGATTTTTGAAAAATTACTGAAGTGGGTGAATCGAACAAGTTACTTGTCCCGATGTAGGTTCCACAAACATTTTAAAAGGTATTGGATAAGAGATATATTTTGGTAAGTTCTTACATTATAATATCCATCTCTCATCAGTTTCCATAATTGCCTTGGAATTTATTAACCAATTAAAAAAACAATTCAACAATAATCAACCATTGTATTTTCACCCCCCCAAGTCACAATTTATTCAAATGACACACAGTGTTACCCACAATGTCAGAATTGATCAGGCAACAAGTTTGCCAAGCAAAACAGAGTTAATGTTTCAGGTCAAAATCCCTCTTCAGAATTGGAAGGGAGAGAAAACAATATAATTATGCATTGGGAATTGAGAAAATAAAGTGAATATCTTTGAGAAGTCAAGACCAGGGTTATCACAGGGATTGAGATATAGAGAGGTAATCCAGATGATGGATTATGGGATGTAATAGATTTGTGTTAATCTTTAGTTATAAAATATACACTTCTTAGTAAAGTTAGCTTGTGGCTGGATACAGGGTCATGTTCAGGTCATAGTGCAATGGTGTATCTGGAAATGTGTTAAGGGAGTTCAGTTTTGAGTTGTAGCATCCGAAAAATAGAAGCATAATGGAACTGAAATGTTCTTAATTGAAACTCAAGAACTATGTGTGGTTCTTAAAAGCATTTTTGTGTACATTCAGCATTATGCTGGCAGCTGTTTAAAAACTCAAGTACTGTTAGAATGACCCGTGTAAATTTTCCAGAGTCATAACCACTTAAACAGATATGAGGTCATTAGATTTTGTGAATGTGAGGTGACAAGTTGTGTTTTGGACAGAAATGAACTGAAACAGTAGTGATGTTGTGTCACATGATTTCATAGAAACATGTCTGGAAGAGAGAGAGAGACATTTTGAAACCAGTTGGAAGAAACACTACCACCTGTGAATACAGGATTGCTTTCCCTGTCAAGAGAAGAAGTTTCAAAAGCAGTGTTATTCTTATTAAAAGAAGAAACACCCAGTGGTATTTTAAAAGAAAATAGCCACTCTGACTGCTCTTTTAAAAGAGAGGCAGCCTCATGTGTGTCCAGAGGAATGGTCACTTTTGATTAAGTTCAAAACCATCGTGAAAGATATAGACTCAGTAATTCTCAAGGAAAATAGGAGGTGGTTTGTGGAAAATCAATCAAATGGAGGATTGAAGAATTTAGTTCGTATGAAGGAATTTAGTTCATATGAAGGAACACTGTTTTCAAAACAACTCTACAAAAGGAATTTGTGAGTTTTAAAGAAGTCTGATGATTTTATGTTTCAAAATACTTAATTATTGCTTTTAAGCAACAATTTAAAGATGCTTCACTCTTGCTTCATAATTACTTCTGAAGCACAATTTAAAAAGATGCTCACATTCAACAAGATGCTTGAAACTGGACTTTAAAAATGATTTTCAGAATCAAGCTTAAACTTTAATAGTTTGGGATTTAATCACATATACATAAATATACGCATTTATAATAGTTTTATTTTTGTTTGTCCTTCGTAGTCAAAGATGACTTCAAAGTCAAATGGGAGATTGGCGGCTGTGGGTCTGGAGGTGATTGGTGAGGCCAATCTGGGCCCTGAAGGCTCGCCCACATGTGGGACACAAGTGGATGGGTGCTGTCGTGGCAGTGGATGCTGCTCGGGCCTTGCACACAGCGTGCTTTCGTTGCGTCTCGATGATGCACCTGACTTCTGGCCCTCGACTAAGCACTTGCCCTGACACAGTTTCCGTACAGCAGCTGCTTAGGCAATCAGCTGTCTGGCATTCTGACCATATGCCCAGCCCATCTGGCTTGGGCTTTCAGCAGGAGGGGGTAGATGCTGCAGAGCCCAGCTCGTTCCAGGATTTCCGTGTCAGGGACTTTGTCCTGCCACCTGATGTGGAGGAGTCTGCGGAGACACCTCAGGTGAAAGTGGTTGAGCTGTTTGGCGTGTCCAGGTCTCACTGGTGTAAAAGAGAGTGGTAAGGACCACTGCACAGTAGACCTTCAGCTTGGTGGTAAGGCTGAGTCCTCTCTGCTCCCAGACGTTCTCATGGAGTTTCCCAAAGGTGGCGCTGGCCTTGGCAATCCTGTTGTTGACCTCAGCGTCTATGTTCACTGCGCAAGAGAGTATGCTGTCCAGGTAGGTGAAGTTATCGACTGCCTGGAGGTTCTGGCCCTTCACCGTGATGTGCGGCTCCTGGTATGGCTTTCCTGGGGTAGGCCGGTACATAACTTCAGTCTTTTTGGTGCTGATAGTGAGACGAAAGTTGTCGCAGGCTTGTGAGAAGAAATCCATTTCATGCTGCATCTTCTGCTCTGTGTTGGCGTTGAGTGCGCAGTCATCAGCAAATAAGAAGTCTCTGATAACCATCTCTTGCACTTTTGTAACTGCCTGTAGGTGCCTGAAGTCGAACAACCTGCCGTCAATCTTGTACTTGATGTGGATTCCTTCTTCGTAGTTACAGCTTTGTTTGACACCATTTGTCACAGGGAAGGCCTCTGACTCTTCGCCGTCACCCAGAACTTTCACCATTATACCATCGTGGGAACTGCCGGACGATTGTGATGAACTTTCTGGGGGAGCAGAACTTCTCCATAATCTTCCACAAGCCTTCTCTGCTGACCATATCGAAAGCCTTGGTTAGATCGACAAAGGTCACGAAGAGGTAGCTGTCTTGCTCCTGGCATTTTTCCTGGATTTGGCGCGCAGCAAAAATCATGTCCGCGGTTCTACGTTCAGCACAGAAGCTGCACTGGCTTTCTGGGAGCAGACCTTGCTCAAGGTGTTGGAGAAGGCGGTTGAGCAGGACACGGGCCAGAATCTTCCCAGCAATGGACAAGAGGGAGATGCCTCAGTGGTGGATGACTTTCCTCTTGTTTATGTGGACTAAATTTATATATATTTAGAGAGAGAGAGAGACACACACACACATTATATAATGTGTATATTATATAATGTATATAAATATAATGTTATATATATTACATGTACACACATTATATATACATTATATATTGTATACACGCACACATATAAGAATTGTTATGTTATTGATAGTTTAATAAAAACTATTATTTTGAATTTGTCTGGTGAATTTTCCACTGCTGTTCCTTTGTTAGTACTAATAAAATTTTATTAGTTCATAACAGGGAGCTATTATTAAGTGCTATAAATTCAGGTAAATTTCCCCTTCCACATCAGAAATGCCCATTTCAGCTGCAAATCATCAATCTTGTGAGAGTGACGCAGGCCCAACACTAGGACTGTCACAACTCACACAACCTGACCAGCTGGACACATTCAGAACACATGCATTTTACATTTTTCCACATTTTTGTCTATCCACAAGCTCCAATTCGTCTCATTTCATTGCTTTTGTTCCATTTCTTCTTTAACTGTCCTCATTAGCCATCGACTGAACGACTTCTGCAACTTTATCAGTGACATTTCCTTTTAAAACAATCTCTCTTCAACATAAATATAGCTTTCTTTCCCCCTTTCCCAGATTTGAAGAAGGGTTTTTGTCCAGAGTAACCTGACCTGATGAGTATTCCCAGAGCTTTCTGTTTATATCTTCACCTTTACAACATCTGTATTTTTTGATTTTCAATCATTAGCCAAATTCAATTGGGGAAAACATATAAAGTAATTTTGTAAAGTTTGTGTTTAAGAACAAACATTGCCACGAGTTAAAAAAGCAAGACTTATGCTCATAATTATCTAACTTTTTTTCTTAGCCTCCCCAACCTTGTTGCATTCTGCATTAAATTAATTGGCACTGC
This sequence comes from Narcine bancroftii, assembly GCF_036971445.1. Classification (NCBI taxonomy): domain Eukaryota; kingdom Metazoa; phylum Chordata; class Chondrichthyes; order Torpediniformes; family Narcinidae; genus Narcine; species Narcine bancroftii. Next base: position 139,938,553 of record NC_091473.1, on the reverse strand, counting down.
ATTCAGTGCCTGTAACACAAAGTGGAAAAAAAAATCAAAATCTGTTGCACCTGCTTTCCAAAGAGCCTTTCTTTGATTTTTTTCTCTGCGATTGCTTGGATTTTATTTTATTCTGGTCAAAATGCTTTGATTTCTTTTTTTCTTTTTTCTTCTTTTCCTTTCTGACTCTGTTTCTTCTCTTCAACTTAGAGAGTGGACCACGTGTTAATGCTGTGAGTTGTTCATGTACTGCTTTCAACTGGTAGGAATAGAGGAATAATTATATAATATTGATGGAAATTTAACTAATTTCATATTTCATAAGAACATACGAAATAGGAGCATGAGTCGGCCATCCGGCCCATTGAGCCTGCTCCGCCATTCAATAAGATCATGGTTGACTCAACTTCACCTACCTGCCTTTTCCCCATATTCCTTAATTTCTTTTTTTTTAATGTAAAAATATATCTAACTGAACTTAAATAAGTTTAATGAAGTAGCCTCAGCTACTGTCCTGGGCAGATAATTTCACAGATCCACTACTCTGGGAAAAACAGTTTTTCCTCATCTCTGTCTTAAATCTTCTCCCCTGAATCTTGAGGCTGTGTTCCCTAGTTCTGGTCTCACTTACCAGTGAAAACAATTTTCCTGCCTCTATCTTAATCTATCTCTTTCATAATTTTATTTTTTCTAGAAGATCTCCTTTCATTCTTCTGAATTCGAGTGAGTAAAATCCCAGGCGATTTAGTCTCTCCTCATAGGTCAACCCCCTCATTTCTGGGATCACTTCTCTGGACTGCTTCCAAAGCCAGAATATCCTTCATCAAGTATGGAGACCAGATCTGCACACAATACTCCAGGTGTAGTCTCACCAGCACCTTGTATAGTTGCAGCATGACCTCCCTGCTCTTGAATTTAATTCCTCTAGCAATGACAGCCAACATTCCATTTGCCTTCTTAATAACCTGCTGTACCTGCAACCAAACATTTTGTGATTCATGCACAAACACTCCCACATCCTTCTGCACTTCAGCATGCTGCAGTTTTTCACTATTTAAATAATAATCTGCTCTTCTATTTTTCCTATCAAAGTGGATGACCTCACATTTACTAACATTGTATTCCATCTGTCAGACCATTGCCCACTCACCGAACTTAATTTTATACTCTGCAGCCTATCCACATCCTCTGAACAATTAGCTCTCCCACTCAACTTTGTATCTGATGCACCATCAATCACTCAGAAAACTACTATGGAGAAACCAATAGGCTTTAATAGACTTGAGAACATAGCATATGCTTACTGTTCAGTTGTCCAGCACTGAGTTGCAGTGGGCTGTGGAACAGCCACCTTTTTGCAGAAGCCTGTGGGGAGGGGCCAATAGGTATGCTTGACAAGATAATTATTTCTTCTTTGGCTTGGCTTCGCGGACGAAGATTTATGGAGGGGGTAAATGTCCACGTCAGCTGCAGGCTCGTTTGTGGCTGACAAGTCCGATGCGGGACAGGCAGACACGGTTGCAGCAGTTGCAGGGGAAAATTGGTTGGTTGGGGTTGGGTATTGGGTTTTTCCTCCTTTGCCTTTTATCAGTGAGGTGGGCTCTGCGGTCTTCTTTAAAGGAGGTTGCTGCCCGCCAAACTGTGAGGTGCCAAGATGCACGGTTTGAGGCGATATCAGCCCACTGGCGGTGGTCAATGTGGCAGGCACCAAGAGATTTCTTTAGGCAGTCCTTGTACCTTTTCTTTGGTGCACCTCTGTCACGGTGGCCAGTGGAGAGCTCGCCATATAACACGATCTTGGGAAGGCGATGGTCCTCCATTCTGGAGACGTGACCCACCCAGTGCAGCTGGATCTTCAGCAGCGTGGACTCGATGCTGTCGACCTCTGCCATCTCGAGTACTTCGACTTTAGGGATGAAAGCGCTCCAATGAATGTTGAGGATGGAGCGGAGACAACGCTGGTGGAAGCGTTCTAGGAGCTGTAGGTGATGCCGGTAGAGGACCCATGATTCGGAGCCGAACAAGAGTGTGGGTATGACAACGGCTCTGTATACGCTTATCTTTGTGAGGTTTTTCAGTTGGTTGTTTTTCCAGACTCTTTTGTGTAGTCTTCAAAAGGCGCTATTTGCCTTGGCGAATCTGTTGTCTATCTCGTTGTCGATCCTTGCATCTGATAAAATGGTGCAGCCGAGATAGGTAAACTGGTTGACCATTTTGAGTTTTGTGTGCCCGATGGAGATGTGGGGGGGGGGGGGGGGGCTGGTAGTCATGGTGGGGAGCTGGCTGATGGAGAACCTCAGTTTTCTTCAGGCTGACTTCCAGGCCAAGCATTTTGGCAGTTTCCGCAAAACAGGACGTCAAGCGCTGAAGAGCTGGCTCTGAATGGGCAACTAAAGCGGCATCGTCTGCAAAGAGTAGTTCACGGACAAGTTGCTCTTGTGTCTTGGTGTGAGCTTGCAGGCGCCTCAGATTGAAGAGACTGCCATCCGTGCGATACCGGATGTAAACAGCATCTTCATTGTTGAGGTCTTTCATGGCTTGGTTCAGCATCATGCTGAAGAAGATTGAAAAGAGGGTTGGTGCGAGAACGCAGCCTTGCTTCACGCCATTGTTCATGGAGAAGGGTTCAGAGAGCTCATTGCTGTATCTGACCCGACCTTGTTGGTTTTCGTGCAGTTGGATAATCATGTTGAGGAACTTTGGGGGGCATCCGATGCGCTCTAGTATTTGCCAAAGCCCTTTCCTGCTCACGGTGTCGAAGGCTTTGGTGAAGTCAACAAAGGTGATGTAGAGTCCTTTGTTTTGTTCTCTGCACTTTTCTTGGAGCTGTCTGAGGGCAAAGACCATGTCAGTAGTTCCTCTGTTTGCGCGAAAGCCGCACTGTGATACATTACAATGATATACCATATTCACCCCTTGTTTTTAAAGAGTCCTGCGGGGTGAAGTGGAACTTACAAAGTTACACGCTTACAGTTTAAAGTCATAAGTTCAGCTGGGACTGTCGTAGAACTGGTTGTGGCTGCACTGCAGCAGCAGAGTCCTGGACGGTCTCAGGCACCTGTTCATATCTATCAGTATTGTGCTGATGGGTAGTCACCGTGCCTGGTTTACTCTCCCACGGGGCAGAGGCAGGATACCAGAGGTAGGGTGCGTCGTGTGTGTTCAACTGTAAGGAGGGTGTGGGGTTATTTGCAGCAGTCTCCAGGGCCCCTGAGTGAGCCAAGTCCCCGATGGAAACAGTGTCCTTGTGTCCATCCAGAAATGCCATGTAAGCATATTGAGAGTTGGCATGGAGGAGGTGGACCCTTTTGACCAATGGGTCAGACTTATGGTTCCTCTCACATGCCTCCAGAGCAAGATGGCCCCCAGGGATGTCAGCCATTCCAGTAGTGTGGTTCCTGTCACAGATTTCCTGGGGGAGGAAAACATATATTTGTGTGGTGTAGCATTAGTGGCAGTGCACAGCAGGGACCTGATAAAATGGAGGGCCTCCGGGAGAACCTCCTGCCAGCAGGAGACTAGGAGCCTATTTGACTGCAAGGCCAAAAGGACAGTCTTCCAGACTGTAGCATTCTCCCTCTCCACTTGCCTATTGCCCCAGGGGTTGTAACTGGTGGTTCTGCTCGTAGCAATGCCTCTGACCAACAGTACTGGTGGAGCTTGTCACTCAAAGGAAGGCCCCTGGTCGCCGTGGATGTAACTAGGGAAACCAAATAGAGTGAAGAGGGTACGCCAGGCCTTGGTGACTGTGGCAGCAGTCATGTGTGACCAGGGGATGGCAAATGGAAAGCAGCAGTATTCGTCAATGATGTCAAGGAATTACCTGTTACAGTCAGTGGAGGACAGGGGTCCTTCAAAGCTGACACTGAGCTGTTTTAAGGGGCAAGTGACTTTAATAAGTTGTTCCCCATCTGGCCGGTAGAAAGGTGGCTTGCACTCAGCATAGACCTGGCAGTTCTTTGTCATGCTTCTGATCTCATTAATGGAATACGGCAGGTTGAGTGCTTTGACAAAATGAAAGAACCTGGTGACTCTGGGGTGACACATCATTATGGAGGTTTCGATCTGGGTGCTGGCACAAGTACCACAAGATGGCATCTGGTGTCTCATTAAGTTTCCCCAGCTGGAACAGGATGTCATTGTTATAAGTGGTTAATTCTATTCTCCACCGCAGTATTTTATAGTTTTTGATTTTTCCCCGCTGTAGATTGTTCAACATGAACGCGACAGCATATTGATCAGTAAGCAAGGTGAATCTCTTACCAGCCAGGTAATGGCACCAGTGCCGCACTGCCTCAATAATGGTTTGGGCCTCTTTTTTGACTGAGGAGTATCGAATCTCAGGGCCCTGCAGGGTGTGCAGAAAATAAATGCGACAGGCCTGACAGCCTGATTAAGGGTGGCTGTCAGGGCGAAATCTGATGAGTTGCTTTCCACATGAAAAGAGGTGGATTCATCCACTGCATGCATCGTGGCCTTGGTTATGTTAGATTTGATGTGGTTGAAGGCTACACAAGCCTCCTCAGCTGGGGGAAAGACGTAGCTTGATAAGGGGGCAGGCTTTGCATTGTATAATTGGAGATCCACTGAGTATAATAGGACCTTGAGGCTGTGTGGAAGGGGAAGCTCCAGGACTGGTCACATGCAGTCTGGGTCCAGGCCAGTGATGTCATTCTCATGTCACAGCCAAGGATGACCAGGCGAGTTGTGCGGAACATGCACGTGGCCTTGTTGTACGTCAGATTAAGGAGCTTGACTGTCTTGAGAAATCTGGAGATTGGCATCATGGTCCTGCGTGTCATGGCAGCAGATGGTGACGTTTTCAAGATATAGGAAAGTGAGCTGTAACTTGTACTGATCCCATCATATAGTCCATATCCCGCTGGAAGACCGAGACACTGTTCATGACGCCAAAGGGGACCCTGCAGGAAGTGGTAGAGGCAGCCATCCACCTCAAACGCTGTATACCAGCAGTCTTCTGAGTGGATGGGTAGCTGGTGATACGCGACTTTAGATTGATGGTCATGAAGACCTCATACTGAGCAATTTGGTTAACCATGTCGGTGATTCGCGGAAGGGTGTAAATGTCCAATTGAGTGTATCTATTGACGGTCTGACTGTAGTCGATGACCATTCTATTCTTTTTCCTATTTCACAGTTTTGGGGTTCCCAGAACACTGCAGCTGTTGTTGAGTTGTTACTAGAGCTAGTTGAGAGTGTCAGAAAGTTTTCGTGGAGCACCGATGCTGTAGTCCTGTCGTTAGTGGAAGGAGTGGTGACGCATCCCAGGATGGCTGTGACTGGGGTGACTATGAGGTGCCCACATTGTCAATCGAGTAAGCTTCCATATTCTGGAGCCACTTCCAGCATACCTGCCAGCTCATCTGCTCTCCGCAGGCTGAGTTCCCCTCGCTCTAAAAGTCTCTGTCATACGTCATTCAACCTGATCCCCATGACATAGATGCCCCAGATCAGGTCCTCTGAATACTCCGTGGCAGACACGGCTTTGCATTCACAGGCCCTGCTGAGTGCTCACAGGGCCTGGAGATATTTGGTATTTGACTTACTAGGTTGTTGCTTTCTGTTCACCAGAAGGTGTCTAACATAAACAACATTGATCTTATGCAGGTAGTGGCCTTTGAGGGTGTCCATGGCTTCTTGGTACATTGTGGCATCCCTGATCATGGTGTACACCCAGGTGCTGACCCAGGAGTACAGTACTTGCAGTTTGTCAGTTTCTGATCGCACAATGGTAGATGAGGCCTGCAGGAATTCCTCAAAACAGCCAGAGTTCAAAGCTGGTATATGCCTCAGGTGATTGAGGATCGATTTCCAGTTTTTCTGGTTTGAGGATCTGCTCCATTGTAGAAAACTTCAAGTGAATTAAAGTTTGAACCATCAATCACTCAGGAGACTATTGTAGAGAAACCAAAAGGCTTTAATTCACTTGAGAACATAGCATATGCTATGTTCAGTTGTGTTGCACTGAGTTGAAGGGGGGTGTGGAACAACTACCTTTATATAAGAATGGGGAGGGGCCACAGGTACAACTGGCCAATAGGCATGCTTGACCAGATAATTATACATTACAGTAGTTTACCACAGTATCATTTGCAAACTTGGCTACACGACACTCTGTCCCCTCTTCCATTTCATCAATGTAAATGATGAACAGCTGCGGGCCCAGCACCCACCCCGTGGCCCCCCCCCACTTACCACTGTCTGCCAATCAGAAAACACCCATTTATCCCGATTCTCTGCCTTCTGTCAGTTCACCAATCCTCAATCCATGCCAATATACTTCCCCCAACTCCTTTCATCTGTATCTTATTGATAAGTCTCTTGTGTGGCATCTTATCAAATGCCCTCTGGAAATCCAAATATACAACATCAATCAGTTCCCCTCTATCTACTACACCCATTATATCCTCAAAGAACTCCAGCAAGTTTGTCAAATAAGATCTGTCCTTTCTGAATCCATGCTGCATCTGCCTGATGGAACCCCTTTGTTCTAAATGTCTCACTATTTCATTCTTAATGACAGCTTCATGCATTTTTCTGACTACAGATGTTAAGCTAACTGGCTGATAGTTACCCGTCTTCTGCCTACATCCCTTATTAAAAAGTGGTGTGACATTTGCTGTCTTCCAATCTGCCAGGACATGCCCAGAATCCAGAGAATTTTGGAAAATGACTACCAACACATCGACGATAACTCCCGCCATTTCCCTCAGTACCCTGGGATGCATCCCATCAGGACCAGGGAATTTGTCCGCTTTCAGTCCCATTACTTTGCTCATCACCATCTCTTTCGTAACAATTATTTATTTATTTTTTAAATCGAAGCCCTCACCTCCCTTCGCATCCTTATCACCACTCTTTGTCATGCTGGACGTGTCTTCCACCAGTGAAGACTGACAAAATATCTATTCAATGCCTAAGAATATCAATTTCCCTTTCTCATCTTCCAAGGGACCTATGTTGACTCTAGCCACCCTCTTCTGTTTTATATATTTATAACATCTTTTGCTATCTGCTTTTTATATTTTGTGCCAATTTACCTTCATAATAGTTCTTCCCTTTCCTCATTTCTCATTTCGTGGTCCTTTGTTGTCTTTTAAAGTTTTCCCAATCTTTCAGTTTCTCACTAACCTTGGCTACTTTGTACATGAGCTTTTAATTTTATACTTAACTTTATTTCCTTAGTTAACCATAGAAACATAGAAGATAGGAGCAGGAGTAGGTCATTCGACCCTTCGGGCCTGCTCCGCCATTCAACGAGATCATGGCTGATCTTAAAGTTCAGTACCCCGTCCCCGCCTTCTCTCCGTAACCTTTAATACCCTTATACTGAAGAAATAGATCTAATTCCCTCTTAAATATATTTAATGAACCTGCCTCTACTGCCCTGTGTCAATGAATTCCACAGATTCACCACCCTCTGGGTAAAGAAATTCCTCCTCATCTCGGTCCTAAATGGTTTGCCTATTATCCTCAAACCATGGCCCCGGGTTCTGGATTTTCCCATCCTTGGAAACATCCCATCTGCATCCATTCTGTCCAGTCCTGCCAGAATTTTATAGGTCTCTATGAGATCCCCTCTCAATCTTCTAAACTCCAGCGAGTACAATCCCAATTTGCACAATCTTTCCTCATAAGTCATTCCTGCCATTCCAGGTATCAGCCTGGTGAATCGCCTCTGCACTCCCTCCATTGCAAGAACATCCTTCCTTAGATAAGGTGACCAAAACTGCACACAATACTCCAGGTGTGGTCTCACCAAGGCCCTGTACAGCTGCAGTAAGATATCCTTGTTCCTATACTCAAACCCTCTTGATATGAAGGCCAACATACCATTTGCCTTATTAACCGCCTGCTGTACCTGCATGCTTGCCTTCAGAGACTGGTGTACAAGTACCCCTAGGTCTCTCTGCACTTCCCCATCTCTTAATCTTTGCCATTCAAATAGTAATCTGCCCTCCGGTTTGTATTACCAAAGTGGATAACCTCACATTTATCCACATTGTAGTGCATTTGCCATGTATCTGCCCAGTCTCTCAATTTATCCAAATCACACTGGAGCTTCCTGACCTCCTCTTCCATGCACACAATCCCTCCTAGCTTAGTGTCATCTGCAAATTTGGAGATATTACATCCAATCCCCTCATCCAGATCACTAATGTAAATTGTGAACAGCTGGGGTTCCAGTACAGATCCCTGTGGCACCCCACTGGTCACCGCCTGCCACTCAGAAAACGAGCCATTTATCCCAACTCTCGGTCTTCTACCTGCCAGCCAGTTCTCAATCCACATCAATACTTTGCCCCCAATCCCATGAGCCTTGACTTTGGAAGCCAGTCATTTATGCGGGACCTTATCGAAGGCCTTTTGGAAGTCCAGGTACACCACATCCACTGGGTCTCCCCCATCTATTTTACCTGTCACCATCTCAAAGAATTCCAATAGATTTGTCAAGCACGATTTACCTTTTGTAAATCCTTGTTGACTCCGTCCGATCCCTTCTCTGCTAGTCATATGCTCCGCTATTACATCCTTAATAATGGATTCCATCATTTTGCCCACTACTGATGTAAGGCTCACCGGCCTATAATTCCCCGCTTTTTCTCTACCCCCCTTTTTAAATAGTGGGGTAACATTAGCTACCCTCCAATCCATGGGTACTGATCCTGAGTCTATCGAGTTCTGGAAAATAATTCTTAAACCATCTGCTATCTGAATGGCCACTTCCTTAAGTACCCTAGGATGTAGATTATCAGGCCCTTGGGATTTATCTTCCTTCAATCCCATCAATTTCCCCAAGACCATATCCTTAGAGATACTGATTTCTTTCAGTTCCTCCCTTGCATTAGTCTCTGTGCATTAGTCAACCAAGGTTGACTCTTCCCTCTCTTCCTGCCCTTTTTTTTTTAAATCTGGGAATATATTTTTGTTGGGCACTGTGAAAAATCTCTTTGAAAGTCTTCACTGTCCCACCAACTAGTTTGTGCTCCCAGTCCATGCTGCCCAATTCCTCTCTTATCTTGTTCATACAATTTTTGTGAAAAAAAAGACAAAATCTTATTTTTATTTGTTACCATACTTCAATCTCGGCACAATTGATGCAGTTTTTTTTACAGGTAGCCACACTAATAAATCCTTGCTTCAGCCTCCAAAGTTTTGACAGGTCCAAGATATTCCAGTCTGGTGGCCACAATTTTTCAATCCTACCAAACCCCATACATGAGATGGCTTTGGAAGACAAACTGGACTATTCACCATTTCCATACTCACTTCAACAACCCAGGATAAACCTCATCCAGACCTAGTTACAGACTGTGAGCAGAAATATTACATCCATTTTCCTTTTGTTTGAACCAGGTCACCATTGTTACCACAGATTTCACCTAGCTATTTTTGCCTGCTATGTATGATGCCAAATATATATTAAACCCATTCCAGTCAGTCTCCCTTTCTCAACAGTCTGATCTCTTGATCTTTCCAATTTCTCTCAATTCCAATAGCGAACACATTGCAGTTCTCTGTATCTACGCTCCAAAGCTTTATCATAGTTCTTTTGTCCTGCCAAATTAAATTTAGTTATTTGAAAGGGAAGAAAAGGTCCATAAAAAAGGCCAGAAAAGTTATAACGCAGTTTCAGGGCAATCCCTAACCTCGTACCTAGTGACTAAAAAAAAATCTAGTGATTGTGGTGCGCTATCGAACAGAAGCAAAGACTCAAAAAAAGTCTGTTCTACAGGCTTTATTCAACATAAACTTCCTTAGAGCTGGCTGTGAGAATGCTGTTGCAAGGTCTGAGACCGTCTTCAAAGGGCTGGATCTGGCTTACATCCCGGAAGGTGATTGACAGTTGGCCAGGTGTTGCTTTGGCCTCTCGTGCTCTTCTGCAGGTACAGAGGTTTCCCCCTGCAGTAGACTGGTGGTGTACCACCACAGTGATGAGTTTTGATTTACAAATATAGATAGATAATATAATTGATAAAGTAAAAATAGCAAAATTGCTTTTTCCTCTATTACAATAAAGCAAATAGGAGAATAGCAAGGAAAAAGATTAGAGATCTCTATGCACTTATTTCTTAAAATTCTTTGATAACAATTCTATCAAAGTCTTAAAGCTTCTACTTATTTTGCCAGGAGATACAATGCTATTCATCATCTGAAAAGAATTTCCAAGACGTGATTTAAAAAAAAATAAACAGGAAATACACTATTCAAACTGCAAGATTAGTTACACTACCACTTAATATTACTGGAACAAAAAACAGAGTCCTAACTAGGCAGACCATTTTAGTCACAATTGTTCAGCTCTAGCTTACATTTGTCAGAGAGAGAAATCAATGGGTCTTCCAGATGATTAACTGTGTCTTTTGTCTTATACTACACTCATGTTGGCCACTTTACATACATCCACACTCACGTTCCAAAACTTATCATTGCTTATATATTCAATGGGATCAGAGTTGTTTTGACCTCTCCTGTGTTAAAATACATTCAATTTCACACATCCACAATCACATTTCTGCTATCTTGAAGAAAGTGACAAAATTAAAGATGCAATAAGACATTTTCCATCCAAAAATAGGGGGGGGGGGGGGGCTAGAGAGGTGAACTAAGGCAGTAAATGGAATTTGATAATGTACATTTTCGATGTTAGATACCAGAAAGAGATTTAACAATCCAAATATCAAATTAATAAAGATAACTCCAGAATTTACAGCTGTGTCATCAGGCCACTAAAAGGTTAGAGCAAGTAACATTCTGATTTTCTTTCGGGGGGGGGGGTGTGGAGGAGAGAAGGCAAAACAAAAAAAAAAGTTCTTAGTTGACAAAAATAAGAATCATCGGCATCCCAGGAGTGTGGTGAGCTAAATCTCAAAACCAAGAAGGTGGAGTGCAGTACAGAAAAGTGGAGGAAAGAACAAGTTGAGATAAAGGGTACAAAAATGAAATAAATTAAAAAGGGAATCAATTAAACAATATTCAAACCAGTTCTTTCCTTACCTGGACCTGAAGCTGGGCAAGGCACCTCTTTTGCTCTTTTCCTGAGCTTTCAGAGCTACTTTCAGCACAGGAGCTCTCCCAACTATTTTCACTTGATGATTCAGTGATTCGGGTTGCAGATTGGGCCAAAATTGAACTTTTTACAGGATCCTTACATAGTTTTGCAAAACGCATCTCAAATACACCCTGTGTATGATTATGCATGAATTTACATTCACACAAGAGGAAGAGAAAGAAAGACAATATAGTAAGAGGTTAAGCAATGAAGCTCTAAATGGGAATTAATCTACTTGCGCCAGACAAATGAGGAAATTTGAAATAACAATGAAATAATCAATTTCGGACTCTATCCTTTCCCAAGACTGAAACATCGCAAAATGCAAATTAATTCAAAATAATTCAGCTTATATGAACCAAAATCTATTTGGTGCTTGTTTTGAAATCAATTTTTAATAAGTGAACTACACATTTCAGATCAATAGGGTTCTTATTTGTTCTGTGTAAATGTTGTAACATTTAATGTTATTGGTTAGTCTCTCTTTAACATAAATGGTGTGATCAAATTCAGATTCAAATTCATAATTGATCTTGGTACATGTGGAAGGGAAATATCAAATAATCATTGCACCAAAAGATACAGAAAGGAAGCAAACACATTTCTTTTTCTATCATGTTCTCAGTTTAGAAGTTTTAATAAGCTTGGAAGAAAAATTTATCAATCTGGTTTTACTCAGAGGAGAAACAATTGGGAACTTTTGTTCCAGACCTCCTCATCAACCCTGAATCTGTTTTCAGCTAATGGGAATGGATGAATTGAGGGCAGATGGTCAGAGAAAATGGTGAGTATCGATCTGTGGGTGTAGAAGTGTGAAGTGAGACTTGGCTTCTGCAACTTGAGGAAAGATTGCAGATCCCACCTCATGCTTTCCCCAAAGAGGGAAGTTGAATCAAGAAGACAGGTTGACTTTGACAAACATGTATGCCCATATTCATTTTGGATGAATGTGCAAACAAGGAAGTAGAAGACTGCAAGAAAAATCCATACAAATCTGTGTAGTGGTTAAATTTCACCCCTTTTGTAGAGTTCAATATGTTTACCTGTCAATGGGAATGGATTTAAAAAAACAATAATGGAGCTTAAACTAAGATCACACAGAAAGAACTCTCTCCAGCAAGGAGGATGACATCCAAGACAGATAAATACTAAACATACTGAATGAATATTTTAAATTTTTGAATAATATATCTGACAGTCCTACTGCTCAAGACCTACTGTCAAATCTAATTGCCTGAAAAAAATAACAAAAAAACAAAGGAGCTAAAAATATTGTGCCAATACGATATTGGCTTAGACTTTCTCATTTAAAAAAAAAACTGTTGGCTGTATCTTCACAACAATGGAGAAATGTGTGAGCAAAGACTTGCAAGTCCAGAACTTTAGAATGTGCTCCAGTGTTCGGCTGCTCTTCAAGTGGAGAGGCAAGCTCTGCAGTTTCCCAGAAGAGATACTAGGAAGTCTGCCTGCTAAACCACATTAGAGATCGTGCATCAGATATGTTTATTTTTATTCAGTTCTGACTACCATGGAATCAGAGCATTACAGTTTAGATACAAGCCCTCCAGCCCTTTTAGTGAGGGACTATTAACCATATGGAGCGGAAACAGGCCATGTTGGCCTTTCGAGTCCGCACCGGTTCACTGAATGAATATTTCAAATTTTGTGGTACCACCAATTTACTTGCAGAGTGACTATGATTCAGGCCAAAAATCAATTCTCAATTTTCTGTTTACAGTGGCAGCTGCAATCAGTGAGATTGTAACTTCCTAATTAAGTATATAAAAAAAATCTGAAATAAAAACAAAATACTCGAAACAAATCAACAGGCCAGGCAGTGTCTGTGGAAAGAGAAACCCATGTCGTTTCAGATTCTGTACTCTGTCAGAACTGGGAAAAGGAAAATCAAATTAGCAGAGGTTGAGGGAAGGATGAAACAACAACAAAAATACTTCTGATGGGGTGAAGTAAATGCAGCAGTCAGAGTTGGCGTCAATTATGCATTTTTGGTTATGTAAAGTTGCCAATAGCAACACTGTAGGACATGCCCAGATTATAAATTCAAAGAACGCAAGCAGAGTGCTCTCACCTGCAGTTTTTGGCCCATTGCTGTTACTTCATGGTCTGGTGGATTGTACTTGTAACAGTTCGAAAACATTAATCTCACATCTGCAGCAAACCCTTCTCTATCTTTGTACTCTTGGTTGTGTAATTTTCTCTTCCAAGAAAAGATGAAAAAAAAACTATCAGAATCAAGTGCATTAAATCTTAACCCATGACAATTTTAGATGATCATTAAGGTTTGAATTTCCATCCCTGAAAATGTTGGTTACTGATACTGATCAAATTAAAAAAATACTTCCAATGCTCTAAAATGAATTCACTTCAATGTTTATAATGATCAAATTGCAGACCACAATACACATTTTTTCACATGAATGAAGAAAAAATACAGTAAAACAAGAAGCAGGTCCCACAGTGGGAAAAGATATATAGCCCACATTTTGGACCCTAGCCCTTCAGGAATGTATGAGCAAAGAGCAGGCAGGCAACCAGACTAAAAAGGTAGGGGGAGGAGGGAAGAAGGGGCGGGGGGGGGGGGGATGAGGCACATGGCCGTGGAAGCAAGTCTGGGTGAGTACATGGTCATAAAGCTTGAGAGCAGCAGGCAGTGCAGATGGGGAGCAGTGAGAGAGATCTGCTCCACTATTAAATCTCTTTGGTGAATGTGAAGAAGTTTAGTTGCTTTTGTGGTGATATGTAATTACACTACTAGGTCACCAGGGGTCATCCCGGTGACCTTGTATATAAAGCCATCCAGAGCTACAGTCCTGCCTTCCAGGTTCGTCTTGCAGAGAGACAAGACCTCTTAGTGTACATATTAGTTTATTAAAGCTGTCTTATACTCACACTGCTGGTGTGGTTATTGTCAGTACAGGTTACTTCCATACTTTCTCCTATTGACTACATTAAAAAATATATGATTTCAGTCTGTGGCCCCCAGGATACCATATGGTTCCCATTAAGAATGGCTAGTTTAGATTATTGATGACCAAATAGTTAAATGCATAAAAATATACTTTAGCTGGTGTCAGAAAATTTTTTAACATTCGTTTGTGTCCTGCTGTCATTTCTGACAGTGCCAGTATTTATTATCCTAAAGAAGACAATCAAGAGTCAACTGCTTTTATGAATTTGGAGTCACCTGAAGGCAAAAAATGGAGATGCATGGCCGAAATCCTTTTCATGGCAGACAGAAATAAATCAGACAGGTTTTTAATAACAATCTGACAGCCAGACTTGGGAACAGATTCCAAAGTGTAACCCCCCCTGAAAAAAACTGATTTAATCAAAAACATTTACATTTTATAGCTGCCAAAATGAGATTTTAGCTCAAGCCTGAATCAAAGGTCTAGATTTCAGGACTCTGACTGCCAGTCTAATTTCTTATTGACGATACAATTGTAACTGAAATCAAGGCATAAGTAAGAGTTTGGCTGCTTTTTTTCAGACAAACTACAGCTTTATTTGAATATAAATTGATCAGCAAGACACATTTTCAACAACTTATGAAGCAAAGTATTTACTGTTGACTCATGAACAATTCCATCTTGAACAGGATGCATTTGGATCTCAGATTCAAAATGAATCACATTGGGTGAACAATTCTAGAGTAGGAGCAGTCATAGCATTCAAACAACATTTGTTCACATATCAGATAATTTACTTGATCGCACAATTAAATCAAAATCAATAATAAAGACAATATAGATGACACTTTCCAGGTTCTAGTATTTCCTAATTTCAAAACGTGCCATCTTCAAGGTAAAGTGGGCACAATATTCCAAATTACTATTTTATTAATTCAATAAACCAAACTTTGTAGATGCAGCTTTATGTAGCTTTAATTCGTTGATAAAATGCTTAAACATTTTGCATTAAGATTTTCATAACAGTGAGTAAACAAAGCATATACTGTATTTTGGCATAACGATATTCAACTTTAAAGAGATATACAAGACGAAATAAGATGAAAATTATCTCAAGCTTACATTCCCTTCATAATTTGTCGAATAATGAGTTGCAAGATCTTCATCTGCATGGATATATGACATATTACATCATAGTCACTATGGTAACACTGGAAACAATACTCCTTTCAGAGATAGGCACAAGATTAACTATGAATCAAAACTACAAGATTTTAACCTTTACAGACAAAGTTATTAACATTAGACTGTGGCCACTGGAATCCCAGTTAACATGATGAAATAACCACACAAGGCATTTCTAGAGTGAATCAAATGGATTTATCACCTGCACAACCTTTTAAAAGCCAGAATCACGCATTCAACACACGCTGACGTCATCACGCACTGATGTCACATGGCCGGTTCGAAGCCTCCTGGGAGTTGTAGTGCTGGCAGAGCACCACTACATCCCACCCTCCCCCCTCCAGACTGGCAGAAAGGTTTGTCTGTCTATTAGGTGTCAACCTCCATGACAGACGGCTGCTGCAGTGGGGAAGACTTGCCCACATGAGCTGGTTTAAGCCTGTCAATAGTGAAAGACTGTGGCTTCCCTCCAATGTCCAAAATACAGGTCAACCTAGTTTGTCTAAGTATCCTATAAGTTCCTTCATAGGGTGCCCATAAGGGTTGACCAAGTGTTGCCCTTCAGACGAAGACATATTTGCAGGATTTGAGGTCTTCAAGCACTTCTAGTACTTGGTGATAGCCACACACCGTCCATCTATTTTGGAGAATATCTTCACTCCATGCAAATTAACCGGGAAATCCTGAATTTGAAGTATTGGATAATGATCCGGGATGGTGTTATCGTTAAGCCACCTGTAATCTCCACAAGGTCGCTAAGCTCCATGGTGTTTTCGGACCATACGTAATGGAGAGGGACTGTTAGACCTATAAATTATGCCTACTTCCTCCATCTTGGCAAACTCTTCCTTAGCTAAACGAGGCTTCTCTGGAGACAAGCAATGCGCTTTAGCATGGATAGGAGGGACCTTAGTACAAATGCGATGAGCAACTCTGTGCTTTGCAGTGGAAGCAGAAAATTGTAGAGTAGTAATCTCAGGGAAATCTTCCAACAGCTTGGAGAATTCATCCACTGGTTTACTTAACGTTTGAAGGCGCAAAGCAGGGGTGTAGACATTTATCAGAGGAATAATCTGAAAAGTAGCTCCATTAGCCAACACGCTTTTAGGTTGACGAGGAATGAATGAGCCCAAAGAAAATCTGCACCAAGCGAAGGTTGGGATACTACTGCTATAATAACTGGCCAAATGTAGAGATGATTCTTGAACTTGACATTTATCTTCCTGGTGCCAAAGGTCAGAATGTTGTGTTATTATGGTTATGGATAAATATGTCTTTAAAAGAGATAGATTGAGGTGGTTTAGTTTAGTCACACTTCACAAACAGACTAACAATTCACAAAAGAAATATCATTTAAAATGCAAGAGCTTTGCTGAAGCTAGACATTGAAGCTCTAAGGGATTTTGCAGATCTTTCAAAAATTGGGTCTGGAGCCTTGGGAGAGTTTTTTTTATAAGCAGAGAAAGGAAAACACAAACAAGATTCTTCTGACAGAGAGTGAGAAAGAGAGTGAGAGAGAGAAGAGTCAGTTCTGCAGTAGCAGTTGAGGCTGTCAGGCTTGTTGAAAACCTCATTTTGAAGACAGGTTGTGAGTTCTGAGTTCAGCCTGTTTAAAACCCTTGTAGTCCTTACAAGAGGAAATTTCTGGCTAGAGTGTTTCTCCTGAAATAAGGGAATCAAGAGAAACACTCTGGCAACTTGGAAGATGTTATCATTTGGAAAACCCATGATGGGGCAAGATTTTTCAACAAAACACTGAAATGACTGATTGGAGGAAATCAGTTGATGTGTGTCCAACGAGCAACAAATCACTCTCTGAAACCAACAAGAACTGAACGGTAACCATTTAACTTTAAGCACCAGAGTCTGGTAAAGATTCATAAATGTTAAATTCTGTGCACACTGTAAGAATTGACTGATACCAGTGAACTTGGAGAAGTGATAAGTGAATGAATAGACTGTGAAACAAAGAACTTTCCTGAACATATGCACATTACATACACGTGCGTTTTGAGTTAGAAGGGGGTTAAGTTAATAGTGTTAAGTTTAAGATCAATCTTGTTATTATGTTTAAAGAAAATTAAAAGTAACTTTTGTTTAAGTAACCATTGTCTTGGTGGATTTTTATTGTTGCTGGGATTTGGAGTCCTCTGGGCTCATAACAGTTGGAACTGTTAACTGCTTGTAGTTGCAGGTCTAAGGTAGGAGAGCATGTGTCAAAACCAGTGGGTGGAAATGCACCAACTTCTGAACCTGTGTTCATTGGGACAACTGGTCCCATACAAACTGTAGGCTTGTAGGTTTCTTGCCAACCGCCGCAGCCCTTACTGGCGGTTGGCCTGGGCATTTCCTGCAAATGGACAGAGTGGAAGACACTTGCAGGCATTTACTTCCCAATACCTGTGGTAATAACACCAAGACTAGGTGTCCATAAGCTGCTTGGGAGTGATGTGCTAAGAGCGCTAGAGTATGACATGGGGTCAATATCAGGGGGGTTGGTTGTGCAGACTTGTCTTTCCTTGCTGTGCTTTTTAGCCAGTCATAGAATGTTTGCCTCTGTCGTAACAGCCCTTGGGTTTTCAAATGAACTCTTGGATAACAAGAGCCGAATATCATCTGATATTCACTCTGGAAAAAAAAGAGCTGCTAGAGAAACATATTCGGCTGACAGGAACTGCATTTCATCCATTAGTTCTGATGGGACACAGTCTCCCAACCCATCAAAATATAGTAGTTTGGCTGCCCTTTCCCTACAGGACGTACCATACACGTAATAAGTGCTTTTAAAGCATCATACTTGCTGGTATGTGGTGGATCCTGTAGGAAGTCACTGACCCTCTTTGCGACAGCCTGGTCCAGGGCACTGACAAGATGGTAATAACCAGTGGTGTCCAATTTGACTTAGCGAAGGTGAAATTGTGCTTCAGCCTGTTGGAACCACAGTTCAGGCTCAGCTGTTCAGGAGGATGGTAGCTTCACAGCAACAGCTGCAGGGTCCATGATTGTCCAAAAATACGTTTTTGGACTCATCGGGGTCACCAATTGTAGCCACTGAAATCGCGGTGGACATGACAAAATAAACACACAAAGCATTTCTGGAGTAAATCAAATGGATTTACTCTACATCACGCACTAACGGCACATGGTCGGTTCGATGCCTTCTGTGAATTGTAGTGCCATCTTAGTGCTGCCTCAAAACTTAATTATTTCTTGTGTATTGGCATTTTCTACATAAAAACAAATGATTAAAAATACACAAGAATGCAAATATAAAAGCTGCATCTGAGTGCATATTCACATTTAAGATTCAGAAAATGCATTTCTATGAATTTTTAAAAGAATATTTGGAGAAATTGATTTAAAAGTTATTGGACGAATCAGGAAGAGTGCTTCAGATTCATGTAGGCTCTATACACTGCCAACTTCAAAACAAGAGGCTCAATCTGGCCAGTATGAACTTGTCCTTAGCTGTATGGTGGAGTTACAATTCATAAATTTGCAGGGACTAGAGTGAACAAGAATTCATGAGCTATGTTTGAAAACCACAGAGATGACTGTGGACTTCAGAAGGGTGCCAGGGGAACGTGACCCAGATCTCATCCCGGGTATCAACATCTCCGAGGATCTGTCCTAGAGCCTCCATGTTGATGCAATCATGAAGAAGGCCCATTGGTGGCTATATTTTGTGAGGTGCTTGAGGAGATTCGTTATGTCACTGAAGATTCCCGAAAACTTCTACAGGTGTACTGTAGAGAGCATACTGGGTGGTTGCATCTCTGTTTGATTATGGATGTGCCAAATCTCAGGACAAGGAAAAACTCCAGAGGGTTGTTAACTTGGCCTGTGACATCATAGGCACCAGATGCCACCCCACTGAGGACATCCACCTGAGGTGGTGTCTTAAAAAAGCAGCCTCTATCTTCAAAGACCCCCACCACCCAGGCGGAAACAGAGGAAAGACCATCTCCTACCCTCACTTGATTCCACAGAGGATGTATTGAGAGCATCCTGTGGAAATGTATCACCGCCTAGTTTGGAAGCTGTACCCTGCAGAGGATAGTGAAGTCAGCAGAAAAAAAATAATTGGAGAATCTCTTCTCAGCATGAAGGACCTCTACCACACTAGATTCAGGTGGAAAGCCATAAACATTGTGAAAGACTCCACATGTACCATATTTAAACTGTTCTCCCTGCTGCCATCTGGCAGGAGGTTCCGTAGCACGTGGGCCCTCATGCCCAGAGTGAGAAACAGCTTTCTCCCCCCCACCCCCCAAACCATCTGAACTTCCAGTACAGATGTAGATAGTGTACCGTGGATACATCTTAATGAATGTGTTAAGTGTTTTCCTCCTATCTATGCAAATATGGTCCTGGAGAAACATTATCTGGTCCTACCATGTGAGCATGGAATGAACAATAAATAAAGCTGACTTGACTTTGCTACCATTGGGAAAAAAGTACAGGAGCCTAAAAACAAGCACTCAGTGCACAAGGTTAGCTACTTCCCTGCTGCCATCAGATCCTGAATTACACTTCCTTATTTTTCGTGCACCACTATTTTTATTTTTAATATTATTGTAAGATGGTTATAATTCTGAATGTTTGCTTTATGACGCTGCTGCAAAACAATGAATTTCGTGACTTGTTCATGACAATAAATTCTGATCATCTCTTGACTTTTTTTTAATGTTGTTGGGTGAATTCATAATCTTCTAATGGTGCCAGAATAACAATCTTGCTCTTGATGTCAGCAAGATCAAAGAGCTTAATTGTGGGCTTTAGGAAGGAGAGGTGAAAAGACCACACACACCTGTCTTCATTGAAGAGGCAACAGTGGAGAGGGTTAGCATCTTCATCTATGCGACCCTCCACTGATGCAGCATCAATGATTCCAAAAAACGGAAGTTGAGCAAAAGTGAGAGGCTTTTATTCGCAATAGAATGGAGGAACATCCATGCTGGTCAACTGTCCCGAACTGAGGAGGGTGGCTGAGGAACATTCCCCTTTATTCAGGAGTCTGTTTGGCAGTTTGGAAGAATTTTTGAAGATTGGCAAAATGATCCTGCAGGTCATGGACCCAGATGGTGACGTTGTCGAGATACAGGAATGTGGCCTGCAGCTCATACTGATCTACAATGCAATCCATTTCTCATTGGAAGGCCAAGATCCCATTGATGATGTTGAAGCAGACTCTCAGGAAATGACAGAGGTGCCCATCCGACTCAAACCCAATGCATTGGCTGTTCTCCGGGCGGATGGGAAGCTGATGGTATGCCAATTTTAGGTTGATGATAGAGAAGACCCAATATTGTGCAATTTGGTTCACCATAGTGGAAAGATGGGGAAAAGGGTACGTGTCGAGTTATGTGTACTTATGAATGGTCTGACTGTAGTCAATAACCATCCTGCTTTTCTCCACATTTCTTACTACCACTACTTGTGCTTTCCGAGGACTGGTGCTAGCCTCAATGACCCCCCTCGTTGAGGAATTGCAGCACCTCCGTCTTAATAAAGGCCCTGCCCCCAGCACAGCATTGCCTACTTTTTGTGGTGACAGGTTTACAGTCAGGGGTGAGGTTGGCAGTGATGGAGGGATGATTTTGAGGGTAGAGAGTCTGCAGGTCATGCACAATGGGCAATCAGGTGGTTGGCTGTGTGTGGTGGGGGAGGAGGCTGAAAGGTAGGTGAAGCGTAGTGGGCAATTTAAAAATGGATGGTGACAGACAATGAAGGGTGGATGGGGCCCATCGTACTCTATCGTTACGCTTTTAAGGTGACATTGAAAGTCCAGTCCGAGGGGAAGTCATGTGATGGAGTAGTGACCGGTAAGAAAATACCAGCCCTCTCAAGAAAAGTAAAAATAAAGTAAAGAAAAAACAAAGCCACAAACACAGAAACCATAACAAATTAAAAATAAAAGTGTGGAGAAAATGGCAGCAAAGAAAGAAAAACCAAAAACGGGAAGAAAAGAAGAAGGAAGGACGTCGGAAGAGAAAGGTGAAGGCCTTACCTGTATGAGGAGACCCGCCACGGAGAGAGAAGCCCGCTCCCTGAGATCAGTGGAAACCCCGAACTCAGGACTACAAAGATGGTTCACGGAGCCAAACAAAAGTGCGAAGTCAAAAACAACACCGATGGGAGGGGGGGACTATCTGAGGAGTAAATCTCCACAGCTTCAACAGACAAGTATAACACGACAGCAAGACTCCCAACAGGAAAACATAGAAAATAACGAGAACAAGAAGGAAGAGAATAAAAATAGGAAATCAGAGAAACAACAGATGACCAACCCAGAGGAAGAAGACCAACACCAAGACACTTTTAATAAAAATAAGAAGAACAAGAATACCCAACAAAATAAAATAAACAACCCAACAAGAAAACCAGAAGAGACAGAGGTAAAGGACACAGATCCTGGAGTGGACCCAGAAGAAGAGGGATAACATCAAACTCTACACAGAGAAATGGAAAATGAAGGGAAGGGACAGTACAGGAATAATTTTTTTTTAAAGAATATATGGAAACATTAAAAGAATGGCTGACACAAGAATTCAGTGAAATAAAAGGAAGAATAAAAGGTACAGAAGAAAAAGTGAGTAGATTAGAGATGATCATGACAGAAATAGGAAAAAGAGTAGACAAGGTGGAAGAACGAGAAACAGCCATAGAAATGGAGGTAGATGACTTAAAAAAGAAATTGGAAGAATCTGATAAAAAAGTTAAAGAAACACAGGAGCTGTTAGCTCAGAAGATGGATATAATGGAAAATTATAATAGGAGAAACAATATAAAGATAGTGGGCCTTAAGGAAGATGAAGAAGGCAAAAGAGAAATATATTAATTGGATTAAAGCATTATATAAGGGACCATTGGCGAAAGTGACAGTAAATGGATATATATCAAACCAATTTAAATTAAGCAGATCAACAAGGCAGGGATGTCCACTATCTCCCTCACTGTTCGCGTTAGCTATAGAACCACTAGCAGAACTGATAAAAACAGAAAATAAAATAAGAGGGATAAAAATAAAAGAGAAGGAATATAAAATCAGTCTATTTGCAGATGACGTTATAATATACTTAACAGAACCAGAAATATCAATAAAAGAATTACATAAGAAATTGAAGGAAAATGGAAAAGTATCGGGGTACAAGATCAACACAAATAAAAGTGAAGCAATGCCAATGAATAATGCGGATTTCACTAAGTTTAAGAAAGAATCACCATTTAGATGGCAAACACATGCAATTCGATACCTACATATACAACTAAATAATAATTTCGGCCATCTATACAAACTAAATTATCAGCCATTAATGAAAAAAATTACAAGACGACTTAGAGCACTAACTTACCACTAACACTGATAGGAAGGATAAACTGTATTAAAATGAACATCTTCCCAAGGATACAATACCTATTTCAATCATTACCAATTCACCTAACAGAGAAATTCTTCAAGGAACTAAAGAAAATAATAAGGAAATTCTTATGGAAAGGGGGAAACCGAGAATAGCACTAGATAAATTAACAGAATGGTACAAACAAGGAGACCAAACTTTAAGAATTATAGAGCAGCATAATTAAGATACCTATCAGATTTTTATCAAACAAGGGAAAAACCAGATTGGACCAGATTAGAGCTAGATAAAATAGGGGAGAAGATACCTGAACATATACTATATAAGTGGGATGAAAAATTGGTGCAACATAGGAATTCACTAGTATTGCACCATCTGCTCAACATTAGGAAGAAGATTCACGTAGAAAGGAATAAAATAAATTACCAACTACCAAAATTAATAATGACACAAAATCAACTAATCCCTTTCACAATAGATAACATTTCCTTCAGAGAGTGGGAGAAAAAGGGATCAAAAGAATAGAAAATTGTTTTTCAGGAAATAAATTATTATCTTTTGAACAAATGAAGGACAAATATAATATAACTCACGATACAATGTTTGCATACCACCAACTGAAAACCTACTTGAAGGACAAATTGGGAAACAGTCTGAGGTTACCAGAAGGAAGCAATTTTGAATATGTGATTACAAACACAATGATAATTTAAAAATTTATAACAAACATGTACATCAAACTGCAAGAAAAGGAGAATGAGAAAACAAACTGTAAACCTAAACAAAAATGGGAACAAGATCTAAACATAAAGATAAAGAATGAAAAATGGGAAAAGCTATGCTCCAGAACTATGAGAAATACAATAAACATGAGGTTACGCATGATACAATTATAATTGGTTACACAGGCTATACATCACACACTAAAAGTTAAATAAATGGGACAGATGTTTTCAGACAGATGTTTTCAGACAGTATCAGACAGATGTTTTCACTGCAAAAAGGAAACGGGAACAACAATACATGCAATTTGGGCATGTGAGAAAGTGAAAAAATTTTGGGAAGATCTAAACCAGATATTAAATAAAATCACAAAAAGCAATATACCAAAAAACCCAGAGATCTTCCTTCTAAGTAATATAAGAAATAAAGAATTTGGACTCGATTTGGATGGAGCACAAAAAAGATTTGTTATGATAGCCCTAGTTGTAGCAAAAAAATGTATTATGTCAACCTGGAAATTAGAAGACAACTTGAGAATACAACAATGGTACATAGAAATGAATAAATGTATTCCATTAGAAAAAATAACATATAATTTAAGAAATAACATCACAATATTCGAACAAATATAGGAACCGTACATGAAACACAATAGAGAAATCCTACCACGGACCTCCACCACCTAAAATAACAGAAGGAGAAGACAACGTAATGAACTGACTCAGTATGTAAAAGTAGAAGACAAAAATTACTTGTTTATTTTTATTAAGTGACAACATTGTTTAATGGGTTTAATGTATCTTATAGATTGAACTTTGAATAAATGGGAAGGGGGTGAGGGAGAGAGGGAAAGGAGGGGGAAAAGGGGAGAAAATGACTGTATATATTTGAGAGAAAAATGTCTGTATATATTTTGGTCAGTATGGTTCATAGTGTGAAAAATAAAAAATTAAAAAAAAAGTCCACTCCCAGTAGCACGGCAGCGCAGAGCTGTGGCATCACCAGGATTTTAAAATTTTTGCTGTCTATGCCCCGCATGGTCAGAGTCACTGCACAGTATCTGCAGACATCTGCTGTATGTGACCTTGTGGCCAAGGAGACTTTTTAGCTCAATGGCCTTACCACAAGGGAGTAGCGCTGCCCCATGTCAAGGTGGATGAAGTTCTCCATGGTCCCACTATCGAACAGGCAACTCGTCATATCTATCATTGATCTGGCAAGTTGATGGGAACTGCCCTGGTCCAGTGTTATAGAAGCCAGTGTCAGATCGCTGAGTCGGAGAGTTCAGTGTTGAGTCAGGAGATGGCATCATCTAAGATGGCAGCCTGCACACAGCATTCTTAGATCTTGAAGATGGTGCCCAGGATGGCAGCCCTCACGACTCACAAGTGGTGCTGCTGGGTCTCGAGGATGGCGCATCCCAAGTTGGCAGTAACTGGTGGAGCCACAAGGTCAGTTGAGTAGGCCTCCATATTCTGAAGGGCCACCTCCAGAATGCCTGCCAATTCGAACACCCTCCGCAGTCTGAGCTCACCTTGCTCCAATAGTCTTTGGCAGATGTAATTTGACCTGATGCTTCCATCATAGGCATCTCTAATCAAGTCCTCCGTCGCCATCATGGCCTTGCATCCACTAGTGGGGGAGGGGGCAGGGACCGGAGGTACTCAGCACTCGACTCCCTGTGTCTGGTGTAGACCTTTCTCAGGTACTGGCCTTTTAATATTTCCATTGCCTCTGGTTACATGGCGTTCCTGATGGGGCCCAACTTGGGTGTGCAGTACCTGTAGTTTGTCATTCTCCAACTGAACGATGGCTGATAACGTCTGCAAGAATGCTTTAAAACAGCACAGCCAGAGTTCAAAGTTGGTAAAGGCCTTGGGCGATTGAGGGTCTATCTCCAGTTTCAGTATCTGCTCCATTGTCAAGACTATTGCGAGTACAATTGATGCATCATCAATGACTCCAAATGATTGAAGTTGAACAAAACTGATCGGCTTTTATTTGCCATAGAATGAAGGCACGTCCATGCTGGTTGGCTGTCCCGAACTGAGGGGGGGATGCTGAGGAACAGTCATCTTTATTCAGGAGTCTGTGGGAGGAGCCACAGCTTCAGTTGACCAGTGGGTGTGCCCAGACAGATAAATATATACATATAGTGGTTTACCACATCTACTCTTTTCAGGAGCCAGAGGTACAATTCCACGTCTACTTGCCAAGAAGTTGGAGGGGATTTGGTAAGTTATCCAATGATTTATTAAACTTTTAACACTTACTGTGGGAAAATATACTGACTGGTTGCATCACAGTTTAGTTTGGAAACTCAATTGCCCAGGAATTCAGAACTTGGACAAGCTGATCATGGGCACTGACCTTCCGTTGTAGACATCTACGTGAGACACTGTCTCAAGAAAGCAGCCAACATCATAAAAGATGCCCATCATCCCTGTTACAATCTCTTTTTGCTGCTCCCTTCAGGCACAAGGTACAACAGCTTGATGTCCAGTAACTCTAGGTTTTAGAAGAATTTTTTTCCCACCCTGAATTGCTTCAGGCTCTTGAACCTTTGCATAGTACCTTAAAAATAAACTTCTCTGGGACCACCAAATGACTTTTCCCTTGCACTAACTGCAACTAAATATTTATCTATCCTTTGATATTGTATTTTTGTCTTGGCATATTGCAATAATTTCATTCATACTCTTGTAGGTGAATGTTATGCTAGAGCAAACAAGAATTTTGGTGCATCTGTACCCATTGATACTTAGAAAATAACAAATTTTCAATTCTTCCCTTGCAAATAGTTAATTACAATCAAAGCTTTGAGAAAGTTATGATTATGAAGAGGGTCAATAACTTGCATATTCACCCAAAATGACTCATCACCCTGACACTGAAAGCTTCTCTCACAAGCACTCAGCTATGGCTTGCTACTTGGAGAATATTGGATGCAAGAAAGGCTGGAGATGCTTCAGATCCTGTAAATGCATTGAATGGTTGAGAGTACAACAGATCGCAGGTTTTATGTCCACAATTGTTAACGACTTCTCCAGATTTTTAACTGAAGTGAGGCTTTAAATCTCAAACCATTGATATTTGATAACCTGTAGAACGTGAGGCAATTGATATCCATGGCATTAAGTTGAGGAATTAGTCACAAATTCAAGCTGTCAAAATTGTATCAATACTGATCAAGCTGTTCAGTCTGAAATTATAGAACTTAAAAGGACAAGAGATTTTTTTTTGGAATCATCTCCAATTTTCAACCGAGAGGCGAACAGCTTCCGCAAAAGATGGTAAATTCAGGTTCATTTTCAACGTGCAACCCATTTTCTTGCACATTGCAAAACAGGCGTCCTCCATCTCGTGAAGGGTTTCAATCCGAAACTGCCACCTTTTCCCCCTCTGGTGTGGCACAACCTGTAGCAGATAGTTTAATTGCTCAAGATTCCAGCATGTACAATCTCTTGCATCTTCCTTCATTTCCCATGTGCAAATAAGTAATGCAGAACCATGAAATCAGAAAATCCACTGATTTCTACATGTAAAGGAAATGTGGCCAGCCGGTATCAGCAAGGACCCAAGTACATTCTGAGATATGAAATAGTATGCAAATTCCAGAAAAATGATCAGCCAATAATTTTTGAAATGGTTTCTGAACTATTTCAAGCAATGTGTACAAAGGGGTAGAGAACTGGTCATGATTTCCATGTCAACCATTGCAATATTTCTCCTATGTTAATTCTTGTGATTCTTCTTTGGCTTGGCTTCGCGGACGAAGATTTATGGAGGGGGTAAATGTCCACGTCAGCTGCAGGCTCGTTTGTGGCTGACAAGTCCGATGCGGGACAGGCAGACACGGTTGCAGGGGAAAATTGGTGGGTTGGGGTTGGGTGTTGGGTTTTTCCTCCTTTGTCTTTTGTTAGTGAGGTGGGCTCTGCGGTCTTCTTCAAAGGAGGTTGCTGCCCGCCGAACTGTGAGGTGCCAAGATGCACGGATGGAGGCAAGATCAGCCCACTGGCGGTGGTCAATGTGGCAGGCACCAAGAGATTTCTTTAGGCAGTCCTTGTACCTCTTCTTTGGTGCACCTCTGTCACGGTGGCCAGTGGAGAGCTTGCCATAGAACACGATACAAAAATGCACTTGCAGGTATTGTCATGTATTTCTGGCTGTCCAATAATGATAGATAATTTTCTTAATTCCCCACCACGTTTTTCAAGCTATTTTCAAAAACTTCTAGCAAATACAGGATGGAGATAGAGAACCTGGTTAGG
Organism: Narcine bancroftii; assembly: GCF_036971445.1. Taxonomy (NCBI): domain Eukaryota; kingdom Metazoa; phylum Chordata; class Chondrichthyes; order Torpediniformes; family Narcinidae; genus Narcine; species Narcine bancroftii. The sequence continues at coordinate 139,911,030 of NC_091473.1, read as the reverse complement.
TGAGACCAGAACAACATCTCCAGGATCCATATACTTATCCACACACCGGCTTGAATTGATGTGGAGAACCTTCCAAATTTCTCAGAGTCCATATTTTATAAGACAAATCAGGGCAACTGTGAAGAAATATAAACACAAACGCTGGATGAACTCAGCCAGTCTTGCAGAGTCCATAGGAAGTAAAGATATATCGTTGACATTTTGGGCCCGAGTCTGAGGAGGATTTGGTACATCGTTGAATGCTCCATCAAATTTGTACAGTTGCATTGTGGAAAGCATAGCGATTGGTTTGCAAAATTCAAGTATCCAGGGATGCAAAAGGCTGTAGAAGGTAGCAAACATAGTCGGATCAATCACAGATTTTGATCCATTATCCACTGATGCCCCTCCTGGAAGTAATCAACCAGATTGATAAAACACAAAGCTTACCAGATTCATGTAAAACAGCAATAATTACAGTAATACTAAAGCAAGGGAAAGATCCACTCACACCAGCGTCATATAGACCAATATCTTTACTTAACACAGATTATAAGATAATAGCTAAACTATTAGCAAACAGATTAGCAGAGTATGTACCGAAAATGGTAAATTTAGACCAAACTAGATTTATCAAAAAAAGACGCACAACAGACAATATTTGTAAATTTATTAACTTAATTCATGCAGTAGAAGGGAATAAAGCACCTACAGTAGCAGTTGCTTTAGACGCAGAGAAGGCCTTTGACAGAGTAGAATGGAATTATTTGTTCAAAGTATTGCAAAAATTCAGTTTACCGGAGAAGTATATTAATTGGATTAAAGCATTATATAAGGGACCGTTAGCGAAAGTGACAGTAAATGGACATGTATCAAAGCAATTTAACTTAAGCAGGTCAACACGGCAGGGATGCCCACTATCACCTTTATTGTTTGCGTTAGCTATAGAACCACTAGCAGAATTGATAAGAACAGAAAATAATATAAAAGGAATAAAAATAAAAGACAAGGAATATAAAATCAGTTTATTTGCGGATGATGTTATAGTGTACTTAACAGAACCAGAACTATCAATAAAAGAATTATATAAGAAATTGAAGGAATATGGAGAAGTGTCGGGTTACAAGATAAACGTAAATAAAAGTGAAGCAATGCCTATGAATAATGCGGATTTCTCAAAATTTAAGAAGGAATCACCATTTAGATGGCAAATGCAAGCAATAAGATACCTAGGTGTACAAATAAACAAAAATCTCGCCCAACTATATAAACTCAATTATTATCCACTAATGAAAAAATTACAGGACGATTTAGAGCATTGGAAAGATTTACCACTAACACTAATAGAAAGGATAAACTGTATTAAAATGAACATTTTCCCAAGGATATTATACTTATTTCAGGCATTGCCAATACAACTGACAGAGAAATTCTTCAAGGAGTTAAAGAAAATAATAAGGAAATTTTTATGGAGAGGGGGAAACCGAGGATAGCACTAGATAAATTAACAGAATGGTATAAACAAGGAGGCTTACAAACTTTAAAAATTATTATAGAGCCGCACAATTAAGATACCTATCAGATTTTTATCAAACAAGGGAAAAGCCAGATTGGACGAGATTAGAATTAGTTAAAATAGGGGAAAAGATACCTGAACACATATTATATAAATGGGATGAAAAATTGGTACAACATAGAAGTTCTCCAGTATTACATCATCTCCTCAATATTTGGAAGAAGATTCATGTAGAAAGAAATAAAACAAATTATCAATTATCAAAACTAATATTGACGCAAAACAAGTTACTCCCTTTTACAATAGATAACCTTTCCTTTAGAGAATGGGAAAAAAAAGGATTAAAAGAATAGAAAATTGTTTTTCAGGAAATAGATTCTTATCCTTTGAACAAATGAAAGATAAGTACAATATAACTCAAGATACAGCACTGGCATATTACCAATTGAGATCCTACTTGAAGGATAAATTAGGAAGCAGTTTGAGTTTGCCAGAGGGAAGTAACCTTGAATATGTGATTACAGATACAATGATAATCAAAAGATTTATAACAAATATGTATATTAAACTGCAAGAAAAGGAGAATGAGGAAACAAATGGTAAAACTAAACAAAAATGGGAACAAGATTTAAATATAAAGATAAAAAAGGAAACATGGGAGAAGTTATGCTCCGGAATGATGAGAAATACAATAAATACGAGGTTACGCATGATACAATATAACTGGATACACAGGCTATACATTACACCTCAAAAGTTAAATAAATGGGACCCAACAGTATCTGATAGATGTTTTTGATGTAAAAAAGAAATGGGAACAACAATTCATGCAATCTGGACATGTGAGAAAGTAGAAAAATTTTGGGAAGATCTAAATCAGATATTAAATAAAATAACAGAAAACAATATACCAAAGAATCCAGAGATCTTCCTCCTAAGTAACATAAAAAATAAAGAATTTGGAATTGATTTGGAGGGTGCACAAAAAAGATTTGTTAAGATAGCTCTAGCCGTAGCAAAAAAATGTATTATGTCAACCTGGAAATTGGAAGATAATTTGAAAATACAACAATGGTATATAGAAATGAATAAATGTATTCCATTAGAAAAAATAACATATAGTTTAAGAAATAATATTGAAATATTCGAACAAATATGGGAGCCTTACATTAAATACAATAGCGAAAACCTACCGGGGACAATCATTACCTAAGTTAACGGAAGGAAAAGGAAATGAAAAGAATGGACTCAGTAGAATTTCTGGTGTATTTTTATTGAATGACAACATTATCTGACTGGCTTAATGTATCCTAGATTTTATACCTTAAATGGACGGAGGGGGGAGGTAGGGAGGGTGGGATGGGAGGGGGGGGGGGGAAGAAAATGGCACTGTATATGTGTGAAAAGGAAAAAGTGTGTACCATGGTTAATGTGATTTTTGGTGTGAAAAAAAAAGAAAAAAAAAAAAAAAGAATGCAACCAAAAGGTGCTCCGTTCCATCAGGGCTCTTCTATGAAAGGTCATCAATGCCACATTGCATGAACGTATCTTTTCCTTTGCCAAGAAATCAGCAGCAGAGACCACGCCTCCCCAGGGCCAGTCCTACTCCGGAAACATGAGAGGAGTCACAAGTCTGACCCACTGGTTGAAAGGGTCCACTTTCCCCACACCAACCCCCAATACACCTATGTGGCATACCCCAATAGGCATGAGGTCACCATCTCCATTAGGAACCTGGCATTCTCATGGTCTCCACAGACATCCCCAAACCCTTAACCACTCCTAATGCGCCAGACCCATGGCACATTCCCCCAGCCCCAGCAATTGACACGTAGATGGAATATTTGGGAATGTTTTTGTTAAAATTAGAGTAGGTTACATAGACGCACTTTAAAACAGATCTTATTTAAAATACCGAAGAGCTCGGATTTAGTGACTTTACAGAATCTATGGAGAATGCTATGCACATTTCACAAGCAGGTGCTAATTGAAACAATGCCATGAAATGAATAGACAATTGTCTTAGAAGAACAACCAGTGTCAGATTTTCTTGTTTTGGACCTTTTTGCAAGGCTTTTGACCTCTTTGCAAAGTGCTCACTCAAAGGTCATTGAGACGTTATTGTTTACCTAAAACAACAGATCGATCAAAAAGACGACTCCTATTGTTTGCTGGAGAAGGAGTGGTTTTGCAAGTGAGAGAGAGAAGGACATGCTGCTGGCAGTTTGTGTGTGTGACACACATAGCTGTAACAAGCCAGGAGAAGCTTGTTGGAGCTGAAACAGAAGCTCCAGAGTGGCAGATGGCTGGAAGTGCTATCTGTCTGATGTTTCTCTTAGAATAAGTGGAACAGAAAGGAACTCTATGGTAGCCTGAAGAAAGAGGTTACCATCTGGAGAACCCTGATAGGGCAAGTTTCATCAGCAAGACATTGAGGTGACTAATGGTGGTACCTCAGTTGTGGAAATCCTGGAACAACAAATCTCTCTCTCTGCAAACTTACAAAGAACCTTCCTGAGCGGTAAACATTTACCTTTCGAGCACCAAAGCCTGGTGAACTTTATACATGTTAAATTCTGTGCACAGTATAAGAATTGCCTGCAACCAATGAACTTGGAAGAATGAGAAGTGAGATTGAACTGTGAACCAAAGAACTTTTCTTAAATTTACACACATATTACATACACATGCGCTTAGAATTAGAAGGGGGTTAAATTGGGTTAGTTAAGTTAATAGTGATAAGTTAAAGTTTGATTCAGTTTTCATGTCTAAAGATAATTAAAAACAACTTTTGTTTAAGTAATTACTTGTCATGGTGAATATCTATTGCTGCTGGGTTTTGGGGTCCTTTGGGCTCGAAATACACAAGACTCATCACTGCGCACCCACCAGCTCAATGTCGACAACTGCATACAGGCACCCCAGACTGACCAGGACCCCATCACTGCACCACAGTCACAGCCGGTACTACAACGATCACAGCGCAAAACCAAACTGCCCAAAAGACTTAATTTATTATTTTATCATCAACACTTCACCTCGTCAGACTCTTTTTTAAAAAAACAACGGGCAAATCTGGTAAACCACTGTATTTATCTATCTGGGCACATCCATTGGCTGACACTGTATTTATCTATCTGGACACACCTGACAAATTCAGCCCCATTCATCCCTCTTGCAGTTAGGATGTGCCAGTCAATATTAGGGAAGTTGAAATCACCCGTAGCTACAACCCTGTATTTCCTGCACCATTCCAAAATCTGTCTGCTTATCCACTCCTCGGTGTCCCAGGGGCTATTTGGGGGCCTATAAACTACTCACAGCACAGTGATTTCTCCCTTTCTATTTCTGACTTCCACCCACTTTGATTCAGTGGACACTACCTCTACAGCCTCCCCCCCCCCCTTTCTAAAGTCATGATACAATCCCTGAACAGTAATGTTACTCCACCCCCCATCTCTTACCTCCCATCCTATTCCTTTTAAAACACCTAAACCCCAGTACCTACATCATCCAGTCCTGCCCTTCTTACAGCCAAGTCTCTGTAATGGCCACAACATAGTTCTAAATACTGATCCATGCCGCAAGTTGATCCCCTTTATTCCTAATATTCTTTGCATTGAGATGGACACATTACAACCACTATCTGGCTACATTCATGTTTTGTCCCCTGCTTGGTCCTTCCTCACAAACTCAGAACATCATGCTTTTGTCCATGTGCCTTATTTCTGCACTCACATCCTGGTTCCCACCCTCTGCCAAACTAGTTTAAACCTTTCCCAATAGCTCTAGCAAATTTGCCTGCCAGGATATTGGTCTCTTTCCAGTTTAAGTGCAGACTGTCCTTTTTGTCGGGGTCAGACCTTCCCCAGAAGAGATCCCAATGATCCACAAATCTGAACCCCTGCCCCCTATACAAACTCTTCAGCCACACATTCTTCCACCACAACTTCCTATTCCTACCCTCTCTAGCATGTGGTACAGGCAGCAATCCCAAAATTACCACCCTTGAGATCCTGCTTTTTAACTTCTTACCTGACTCCCTATATTTCCTCTTCAGATCTTCATCGCTACTCCAATCTACGTCATTGGTCCCCATGTGGACGACAACATCTGGCTGCTCACCCTCCCTGTCCAGGATGCTGTGTAGTCAATCAGACATCCCTGACCATGCTACCTGGGAGGCAACATATCATCCGGGAGCATCAATTTCATTCACAGAACCTCCTATCCACTCATCTAACCAACGAGTCCCCAATCACAATAGCTCTCCTCTTCTCCCTTTGAGCCAAGGGGCCAGTCTCTGTGCCAGTGACATGAACACCACAACTTGTCCCCAGTAGATCATTCCCCCAAAAGTATCTAAAACAGTACATTGTTGAGGGGAACAGCCACAGGGGTGCTCGGCACTATCTGCTATTTGCCCTTCCCTCTTCTAACAGTCACCCAGTTACTTGCCTCCTGACTTTCAAGGGTGACTGTCTCCCTGAAGCTACTCTCTATCACTGCCTCTGCCTCCTGAATGATCTAGAGTTCATCTAGTTCCCTAACTCCGTCTCCAAGGAGCTGCAGCTGGATGCACCTCTTGCAGGTGTTATCATCAGGAACAATTGTGCTGTCTCAGATTTCCCAAATCCTGGAATCAGAGCATCCCACTGGCCTTATCTCACTGGAATTAAGCTTGTCCTCAGCTCTCCAAAGCCTCTAGTCCCACTGGGTCATTCACACACTGGCCACTCCGCTTGATCTACCCCTCTTTTTGTCACTGCCCCTCATCATTTTTACTCCTCCCTCTGTTTAACTTGCCCTCCCGGTCCTTTTTAAACTGCACTCAGCTCCAGCTGGTTCTCACTCACAGTTCTAATGAGTCCCTTGTTCCCCCCCCTTTCAATGATGACCCTGAAATTATAGATAAATGTACCTGACTGACAAAGTTCCAGGTGGATTTAACAATTCTTGTTACAAACTGTACAGGCTACAAAAACCTGGTTAAAATTCGTAAGACACAAGTCCAGAAATAGGTTAATCAGCCCAATAAGTCTGCCCCACCATTGATTCATGAGCTGATCAGTTTTCCCACGCAGCCCTACTGCCTGGCCTCCTCTCTGCAACCTTTGACAAATGCCACAATGAATCAGGAACTTATCAATCTCGGCCTTTTTTCGCCAGATGATACTTCTCTATGCAAACTTTTCTTTTCTTCTTCCTTTTATACTTGTAGATTTATAGTATCTATATTATATTTTTTTGAGGAAGAGGTTGAGTAGGGTGTGGTAAAAACCACCATGTTCAACTATTTTGATTTTTTGAATTTTATATTATATAAATATTATTACTACATGAAATTTTTAATAATCAAAAAAATCTCTGCTTTAACTACAATATATTTTGACCACTTACCTTTAAAATAAAAGCAGTTTTCAAAACTTACTAGCCAACTAAACCAGAAGCTTTGTGTAACATTGAAAAGATGCAATTATTAGTATTTGCTCAACTGTAAACTGGGCACAAAACAACATATCAGGCAGCATTAAGACACAGTAAAATTTCAATAACTGCAATAGTGTCAGACTAATGAATTTTTCAGTCTTCTGGATCTTATTTCTATTCATATCCAAACCCACTTTATAAAAGTTTCACTTGTAATCCTAGTGATTTTAAAGAAATCAGGGAAACCAGCCTTAGCTCTGGCTGCAGACTCAGCCACATTCTTGACACCACCTGCCTCCCCTTGGTCTTCTGAACCCTACCCCTACTTGCACGCTCGGCCCACGATCCAGATTGGAGCTCTGTCTTACTCTGGACCACTGAGCTTGCATTCTGCACCCTAAGGTCACATTCCTGAATAATGAGCAAGCTTGGTTGCTGGACTATCACAATTGCTCATCAGGGTGCCATTTTATCAAAGTTTTACAATATCTGCTAAAGACAACTCCAAAAACTATAATGAAATAAAGTAGTGCATACAACCTGAAACTTCTTGGGCAAAGAATTTTGCAACCCAAAATCAATTACACCCAACTGTCCTGTTTCCTTTCTGAATCCCATGCAACAGGCATTCAACTCATTCTTAAACTAATAATATGTAGCAGTCTGTGCACGGTGACACAGACTGGCCCACAAAATGGCCGACGAACACAGCGACCACATGGGTGGGGGTGACATTGGCTATCATCCCAGGTGACCTCCTGCATGGCAGGAAGTTAGTGAGCTGTGGCGGAAATGCCGGCTAATTCCAGGCCGGCGACCTGATGACGTGGCACTCTAACGTTAGTGACCAGAGCCCATATAAACGCGACAGCTAGTGCAATAAACCAGTCTAAATTTCAAGGCTTTGGTGTGTGAGTCATTCGTCTCCACACTCACATAGCACAAACACTATATTGGCGACCCTGATAGTTGGGCCCGAAGATGACAGACCAGGTGGAGCAAGCAACCATCTATGTGGTCTCACTCAGGCTCCTAATGTTTTGGGTGTTGCAGCCACACGTGTGGTTTGAGCAGGTCTCGGCTCAGTTCCCGGTTGACACTGACATCGAGATAAGCATCCTGCCCCCCCCCCCCCCCCTCAGGGCTCGACACCCACAATAGCAACCTGGACCCAGCACTGAGGGCTACTAACAGCTCCTCCATCCGAACTTTTGGTACCCGCACCATTCCCCTTCGGTTCAGCAACAGCTGGTTTACGTGGCCTTTAACCTTCGCGGCAGTGGCGTAACTACTCCTGGGGGGGGCGACTTCCTTCGTGCCCACTGCCTGCTCTTGGACCTCAAGGGACAGCACTTGTTGCATGCCAGAACTTTTCAAACTCTACCTCTGGGGAAAGCCACACTACCCACCCCTCATCTTAACTCTATAACGCTTTCTGACAAGTTTGCCCGCATCCTGACAGACTTCCCCTCAAAAGTGACACCACAGTTCTCCGTGGTCAAGCCAAAACACAGCATAGGGCACCACATTCTGACTGAGGGGCCCCCGCTCCCTGCCAGGGCATGCCAGCTCCCTCCTCAGAATATCAGCCTCACTAAGGAGGAGTTCAAGAAAATTGAAGAGCTAGGGATAGTGTGGTGCTCCGTCAATCCCAGGGCCTCCACCTTCCATGTGGAGTTAAAAACAGCAGGGGGTGGAGGCCATGTGGTGACAAATGCCGCCTCAACGTGGCCACCATGCCTAACAGATCCCTGTGCCCCGCATCCAAGACTTCGCTGCTAACCTGCACAGGTGTTTTCCTAGGTGGACCTCATCCAGTTCACCCCAGGGTATCCTCAAGACTGCAATTATAACCCTCTTTGGTCTGTTCAAATTCCTATGCATGCCCTTCAGGCTGAAAAATGCGGCATAAACTTTCCGGCCAGGACCATTCATCTATTTGGACGATATCCTCATTGCTAGCCGCAAAGACCATACCGCCCACATAAGACAACTGTCCACCCAGTTGAGTGAATTCAGCTTAACCATTAATCCCGTGAAGTGCCAATGCGGCGTGGACACTATTCTATGCCCCAGGAAATCAATAAACAAACATGGGGCAACACCCCTCCCCAAAAGGTCAAGGTGGTCCAGCACTTCACCAAGTCACGAGCAGAAAAGAGGCTACAGGAATTTGCCGGTATGAAAATCTTTTATCACAGATTCATACCGGCAGCGGCCTGCATCATGCACCCCCTCTTCACGCTAATGTAGAGAAAGTCAAAGGACATTACCTTGGACAATGAGCCAAAGATGCACTGGCCAACGCCACCCTCCTGGAACAACCCTGACCAGAGGGACCTACCGCTTTGACAGTTGACACCTCCAGCACAGCGGTAGGAGACATAATGGAACAGCTCATTGCAGGCCAGTGGCAAGCCCTGGGATTTTTCAGCAGACACCTCCCGCCCCCCCTGCCCCCCACCCAGAGCTCAAATACAGCGCCTTTGACCAGGAGCTATTGGCACTATACCTGGCGGTCAGACACTTTGGTTACTTTTTGGAAAGTCAACAATTCAAGGTCTTCACTGATCACAAGCCATTGACCTTTACCTTCCATAAGGTATTAGACCTGTGGTCAGTCTGACAGCAGAGTCCTACGTGTCTGAATTTACCATGGACGTAGAACATATCGAAGGAAAAAGAAATGTGGTAGTCGACACTCTGTTACACTCCATGATCGAGTCAGTCCATGCCCTATCCCAGGGAGTCGACGATGTGGCCCTTGCCAAAGGGCAGCAGCAGGACCCTGAGATCCTTGCATATAAGACAGCCATCTCCGGCCTCAGGGTGGAAGGCACCCCTGTCAGCCCAGGTAACCTGAAACCCCTGTGCAATGTCTCCACCGGCAGCCCTCGTTCCATCATCCCAGCCGCATAGAGGTGCCAGATTTTTGATGTCATACAAAACATGGCGCATCTGGATATATGAGCCACTGTCAAGATGGTGGCTAGCAGGTTGGTTTTGCATGGCCTCTGGAAGCAGGTCATCTCGTGGGCCAAGACCTGCACACATTGCCAGTCCTCAAAAATGCAGACTCACACAAAGGTGCCCTCACAGACCTTTGAAACAGCACGGCACAGGTTCAGCCATATACATATCAATATAGTGGAGCCACTACCAGTTTCCTGTGGGGCAAGATACCTATTAACCATGACTGACCACTCCACGAGGTGGACCGAGGTGGTCCCGCTGAATGATACCACCACAGAAACCTGTGGTGAGTATCCAGATTTGGGGACCCAGAGAATCTAACCTCAGTCAGGAGGGCACAATTAAATTCCATACCATGGCATACCACCTCAGGCCAACGGGTTGGTGGAGCTGTTTCACAGGCACCTGAAGGTAGCCTTGATGGCCCGGCTCAAGGGTCCCAACTGGGTGGATGAACTGCACTGGGTCCTGCTGGGGATTTGCACCACGCCAAAAAAAGAATTCAACATCTCTACAGCTGAGATGGTCTACATCACACCTTTAATCATACCGGGGGAGATCCTAGCCCCCACAAACGCCCGGAAGATCCTGCAGCCACCTTTGAGAACTTGCTGCAAAAACTGGGGTCCCTGGTCTGCAACAACCTCCACCACACAGCCAGCACAAACAGAACACCTCCAGGGACTTAAAAGATTTGCCAACATGTGTTTGTGTGAAGTGGCCCTACAGGGTCATCAGGGACAATGGCTCCACTTTCGTCTTCGACATCAGCAGTAAGGGCTCCATACTTAACAAAATGTATGATATTTATCTCTTAAATTGTAAGTAATTTTCTCAAGTGGAATACAACTCCAAACTTCTGCATGCCATCTATCCATTCCCAGATCAGTATCCAACTTCCAAGTTATGGCAATACATTTTCTAGCTACTGCCAAAGCAACTTGAACAAATTTTACTTGATACATATTCAGTTTTAATCCCTCTATCATATCCCAGTTAAAAATAACATTGGATCCTGTGGTGAATCTTCCTCCAATTATTCTTTCTAATAAATTGCACATTTCAAGACAAAAAGGTTTAGACTTGCCCTAAATCCTGATCAATGTATTATGATCTTATATTTGAACAAAATTAATCATCCCTAATTATAACATAATTAAGCTTTATGTACAGCACCTGTTGTTATGGTGCATTTTATAGGGTGGGAAAGTCGGGAGCGTTATCGCACACATTTTATAGGGTGGGAAAGTCGGGAGCGTTATTGCACACATTTTATAGGGTGGGAAAATCAGTTATCGCGCACAATTTATTCAGCGTGGGCAAGATGTAGTGCTATTGTGTACAATTTATAAATACTGTGGGGGGGGGGGTGAAGCGATGGCAGACATTTCCTCCCAGAAGGCCATGTGGCAGAGAAAGGGGTGTATACCCAGCTACAGAGCATTCATGGAGCTGTTTCTCTGTGTTTGGCATTCTGGGAAGTCAGGTTCGCCATTGCTTCCCCCCACTGTCTTTCTAAATTGTGCGTTATAGCGCTATCAATTTTCCCCAGCTGTTTAAAAATTATCTGCTATTGCTATTTATTTCCTCTCTCTCCTGCTGCGACTTTCTCAAGGAAAACTTTATACCTTCATTTTAATCTTTTCCTTCATCACGTTCCTGCACTTACAAAAAAGGGTCATTTCAATCCCACAATGCAATTGCTTGTTTCATATTTGTCTGATTGTAATACCGGCATCTGCAGACTCCAGGAATTGTACTAGGGGTCGAGGCCATCATTCCCCAGCCTGAGATGATGTCATCTGACTCCGGCGTGGAGCTGATTTTCCTTTCACATTAGACACTTTAAAGGCTGATTGGTGGTTAATTCCTGGGATCACTTCCAAGTGTGAAAGGGGCTGCAGACACAGTGAGCCAGTTGATTTGAACTAAGCCTACTTCCTGGAATCATCTCCTGCCATCTTAGACTGCATGACACAAACATAGGCTGAATGCAGAGCACCCAACTTGCTGGTCCTCTCTAAACAAGTCCAATAACTGATCTGGATGACTAGGCCACAAGTAACAAAAGATGGAAACACACAGACCAGGCTTTAGCAGAACGAAATGTTAGTAGCATCAGTGATTTGCATAATGAAAGATGTTACTGATGAAGTTCCTAAATATTTAGGACATTGGGACAATTATAATAACTAAAATTTAGAAAATGGACATTTTTATATCAGTCAGGTAAATTCTGTAAATAATATGAACACGTTATAAACAGAATACAGTTAATAATGAGATGAATTTATGATAGTGAAATCATCTTGGTGAAGATTTTTTTAAGTTTAAGGTGAGTGGAGGAGAGTTTAGTGAAGATGTCAGAGCTAGATTTTTTTAAAAAGTTAATGGGTACCTGGAATGCAATGCCAGGGTATTGCTGAAGGTTGCTATAATAGGGACATCTAAAAGTCTCTTAGATAGGAACCTCGATGCAAGACAAATAGGGAGTTCTTGACAGTGCAGGAAAGGGTTCGATTGATCATGTTGCAGATTTATACGGGTGGGCATAAAATTGTGGGCCAAAAGACTTGTTCAATGTTCAATGCTGTAACAGAATTTAAAAGAGTAATTAATGCAACACAAGGATAATTGGAGTTAGTTAGCCCTACTCTTCCCAGTCATAGTTTGTTGGATAGTTGCATCTCTTCCCATGCTGCTGTTTAAAAAAAAATCACTCAGAATTTTTTTTGCCTGCCTTCAAGATGAAACCAGGGTTTCTTCCCATTCTGCTCCCAATGCATAAATAGAAATGTTTGACCTCATCTGAAGCTGGGGAAAGTGTATGTGCCCTTCTTGCATTTCCTTATGATATTGAATAACTTTTGGCTCATAAAATCTGTATCATTTCTTGTACATCAATTCCATTTCTCTACTTATTTTCTGAAACTTACTCTATTTGACATGATCAATAAAATTTTGCCATTTCTCCCAGTGGTCAGGTTCAAATTATTATATCGAATTAACTCAAGAACCAGCATATCTTTAGGATGTCAGAGGAAACCAGAGCACCCAGGGGAAACTTGTACAGGAGAATGTGCAAACTCCACATGCTTGACAAAATTCTTGGCGGATGGCCCAAACACAAGGAATATCTTGTGTTGTGAAAGAGAGATATGTGGTATCCCCTCATTCAACTCTTCCATCCTTTCTGTACCAGCACCTACAACAAATTCATCAGGTCACTCAGCATTTATGGAAGCAATAGGGTGGTTGAAATTTATCATTGAGAACTTGAATCACTATATATTGAGGGAATATAGCCATTGTCAAGAAGTAGAAGGGAGGGATGACTCAGTGGTTGAAAGCTGATGGGTGAAAGCAAGCAAGGTGGGGATGGAGGGTGAGGAGGGTAGAGAAAAAGGCTGGAAGGTCATGAATGGAACCAGTTAAGGGAAGGGATAAGGGAGAAGAAACCCAAATAAACAGGTGTGCACACAGTGGGCAGATGGAACAAGTTGGGGGAAGACAAAATGAAAAAGGTGAACAAAGGGTAGAGGGCAGAAGTAGAAAAAGAATACTGGAGATATTGAATACCTGACTGAAAATTAAACATTCATACCAGTCAGGTATGGACTGCCCAAGTGGAATACTCAAGATTAAATTGTTATCCAAGTTCAGGACCACAAATAGATGTGCATCACCTGCACCAATTGTGGGTACTGATGATTACTGAACTGACCACCACCTAATCTGCTCAGTCATCTCTATAAAGTTGGATCTATCAACGTAACTGCTGCAAGAGAGAGCAATGTTGAAGGTTCCAAAGATACCACACAATTCTTCTCAGGGATCATTACAAGCTTCAGTCCCAACCAGTAGAAGAAGCAAAGTGACCATCTGAAGACTGCCATAATCAGGTTCTATGACATGAATCTCATCTAACATATCAAGGAATGACAGAACATCCAGATGAGCTAAATAAATGAAAAAACAAGACATGCTCAGAATGCAAGCTCCATATTTCCATAAAAGAAAATTGCAGCTTTATCAGTACCCGATGGCCTTGGTCCAGCAGAAAACATGAAACGTAAAATAAAAGGTAATGGCAACTCTTCTTCATCCATGGATTATTGTGCTATAAAAGCTAAACATGACCCTAACATTCAAGCTTCCACCTTGCTGAGCTAGGAACTCCTCAGGGACAAAAGCAGTTTACACCCTCTAGAACACTTTAAAAAAAAATGTAATACTTCACCATGAACCATGTCAATAATATATACAAATATTCATCCTTAAAATATACACATTTTGCCGCCTTTCTCCCACCCCTATGATGTAAAGCAAGAAAGAAGAAAAATAAATAATAAAAAAACACAAAAGAAAGAAGAAATTGTGTCATCCAAGATTCCATATTTAAGTAGTTTCGTACTTGTATCATTTTAAGAGATGGAGGTCTGAAATTGGCAGTTTCTAATAAACTATGTATGGTTCCCAAATTTGTTCAAATAAAGTATATTTATCTTTTAGATCGTAGGTAATTTTTTTCTAATGGAATACACGTGTTCATTACTATGTACCATGATTGTATTTTTAAGGTTGCTTCCATTTTCAAAGTTATCATTCTGCACTTTTTTTGCTCCTGCGAGCGCCATCATAATAAATCTTTTTTGAGCTCGGTCTAATTTTAGACCTAATTCTTTGTCTTTTTTGTTGTTTAACAGGAAGATTTTTGGATTGTTTGGTAACACCCTATAGAACACTTTGAAGAACCATTTCACAATGACTTTGTCCTCTACTCGATTCCATCTCACAGCCACTTATTTGGACCAGCTTTTATGTTACTCTCATCAAGACGGCCATTACCCAACTCAAACAAAACATCACAGTTACAATCCTCAGTCACAAATCTACAAATTTCCAACCACATGTGAAAATTATGATATTTAAGATGCTCTAACCATGTCCAGCTTCAAAAAGTCATACATAATTGTGATAACAATAGAGGATTCTCGCAGAGCATGATGTTGTGAGGGACCTCCGCTAAACCCCCTCTTTGTGACCCATGAGCTACTTCACAAATCATAGCATGAATTTCATCCATCCAGAGGAAGAGTGGAAATGAGCATCAACAAGGAGTAGCGCTAGTTATTCTACACTTCAGCCTAAAAAAATCCTACGACTCCACTCATTGGAATGGACTGTGGAATGCCCTCCTCAAATGTGATTGCTCACAGAAATAGCCTTAATCTTATACTTGCTCCATGACAGCAAGCAACCTGTGAAACAACTGAAGATCTGCCTCTGAACCAGTCCAAAACAAAGTGGCACCATTGCCCCAATAATTTTATAAAGTTTTCTCACCTTTAACAATTCAGTGAAGTGCAACTAATTATCAGAACCATTAGGAAGCTGTTCAATTAATGGCAGTTACACCCAAGAACAAGGGTTACCCAAATCTCATCGACTGCATCACTGAAGCATGAAATTAGCCTTAAACTCAATATTCATAGGTCAAAACTCTCAATCTGCCTGCAACACCACACAGCTTTTGAACAATATTCATTGTAAGATACTGGAAGACATTGACCATTTCTTTCAAGTTAGTTGGACATTGAAAAAATTCATGAATGCCTTAAATGCACCAGTACCTTTTGTCGATTGAAGAAAGTGACATTCGAAGATCAAGACTTCACACTTGGGTCAAAACACGATCGATTGGGCAACAGTGATTCAGCAACAGGAAGGAGGTCTTTAAGATGGGAAGGTTGCAGAAAAGTTTCAAAAGGATGCTACCAGAACTGATGTGCTTGTGTTACAATTAAAAATTGGATACACCAGGGCATTTTCCCTGGAACATTGGAGGCTGAGATGTTCATGAGGAGGGTCATCGATAAGATGATTGGACACAGGCCTTTGTCCAGGGTGGGGGTGCCTAAAACCTAGAAGGCATAGATTTGAGTTGAGTGGGGAAAAGATTGAAAAGAAACATGCAAGGCAACATTTCTTCCCCTCCCCCCTCACAAAGGACTGGGAATGTGAATTGAGTTTCCAGATGTTGTAATCACTAAGACAGACATTTAGACAGGCACACAGATAGGAAAGGTTAAGAGGAATATGGGAAAGTGCAAACAAATGGAATAATCTCAGACAGACAACTTGGCTGGTGCAGTCAAGTTTGGCTGAAGGAACTGTGATTGTTGAAAAATAAAGAGAAGGACAAAAATGTTGATATGGCACATTCAGACTTTCAGGGGCTCTTCATTAATGTGTAAAGTTTAAATGGGACAGGAAAATTTTAGAATAAGGAATTCATTTTCCCACATTTTCAGTATCTAGATTGATGATTTGGGAGGGGAAAATTAAAGGTAATTATCTAAATTTGCTGAGGATTAAAAGCTGAATGGCAGTATGCACTGCAAGGATGACAGAGGGACTTCAGGAGGGGAGGAGGAAATAGATTCATTAGGTTAATAGATGAGAACATGGCAGCATTAAATTGGATATTGTGGGATCATGGTTCGAAAGAAATAACATCAAATATATTTAAAATAGTGAATGATTGAAAGATGATGTTCAGTGTGATCCAAGTTCCCTTGTCGATGTAGTCTCTCCCAAATAAAGAGGTTTGGCAACAACTGTAGAGTTCTTCTGTCTTCAAGGATGACCTAACCTTGCAGCTATCAGTCCTTCATTCTTCATTCCAAACTCACCCACAACAAGCCATTAAAATCTGAACAATGTTACAGATTATTTACAAGGGAAATTGAATGCGTAAGGCTTAAAATTAAGATAGAGTTATTTAGGTGAGATAACACTGTTGAGTAAAACAGACCAAGGTTAAAACAGGGCCTAGATCAATTGGGAAAGTGGGCAAGAAATAGCAGATGAAATCAGATAGACATCTAGAACAATGAAGCATCACATACAAGTCAACAGGAACATTATAGACAGCTCTAACTTTTCATAATTTGTTTAAAACCAACCTTCCGCCAACAGCAGAATAGTTTTGTTTTAATTTGCCTGATTCAGTACTCGTGCAAGTTGTATTAATCATCTCTGATGGGGTTTCTGTTTTTTTTTTCTTGTCCATTGGTCCAATTCCTTAACAATCCATTACCTGCTTTAGTGGCTCCACACCAACTCCTTTTCCAGAAATCTCCCAAATGAAAAAAAAAGTATTAAAAGTGAGAGAATAAAAACCCTCCAATTTCAAAGCAACATTTAATGAAGGAATTAATGAATGTACCAACCTGCCTCGTAGAGAATCAGACATTAAAAAGCAGAATGTTTAAAAACGTTTGATTCTCATTTTAGGATTGGGTTACAAAAAGAAAGACGGCATAGAAAATGGGTTAACTCAAGAAATAGCTCAAAAACCACCACTTTTCAATTTTATTGAGTGTTTTGCATTTGGGCAGAAGGGGCCAAGGGAGATGAAGTCAACTTACTTTCACCGCACTAAGGTCCATAGGGTGTTTAATAATATCATGGTAATCATGAAGTCCCAAAGCTTCAGTATCCACAGGGTCATAGAAGGGCCAAGCATACGCAGCATGTTTCTTTGCAAACATTTCTTTGAGAATGCTATTACAATCTTGGAAATATTCCATTATTTTTTCTTTCTTTCCAGCTTGCTGCTGTTGAGAATCTGGTAGATCTTTTGCTGGTGACTTGATGGACTGACTTGTTACTTTCCAAGAACAGATTTTTGAAGGCTTTCTTGACATGGATTCACTCCCTTCATTTGAAATTGAAGTAGTGGGTGTAGTAGTATCTGCCTTCCTTTTTACTCCTTTCTTTACCTTAAACAAAAATAATCAATTAAAGTGGGCAATAGTTTTGAGAAGGAAACATCAAACCTAAACAAGTAGAAATAGGCATCTTAAAAAAAAATTCAGTCAATTCAAAATTATTTAAATGTTTCCCTTCCCTTAATTTCAGTTTCTTGAAATACCATGGCAAAGGAACAATCAACATAAAAGTATTTACAATTTTAAATAAATGGGAATCCATCCTTAAGTAGAGCAGTTAAATTATGTCTGTTCTGAATTATTCCTCAATTTAAAACAAAATGATTTATAATTTTCCACAGCACAAAAATTCGATCTCCTAACAAATCCCTTGGCATTAACCAAGGATGAGTTTCTAAGGGATGCTTTTTGCTCGCACTAATGATAATAACACTGCTGCTGGTTCACAGGGAGATTGTGGCAGGCCAGTTAAGAGATTTTGTTCTGCCAGTTTCCAGACCAAATCTCTCAAATGACCAACAGCCACCTTTGGAATTATGTGCCACTGCAGTTATAATCTGGAGCAAAAAAACAAATGGAAACCTGATAGGTAGAGACAGAACTGGCAGCTCAACGTTATAAGGTAAAGGTGCTTCAGGAGGGACAGAGGTGGGTTTAAAAGAAGAGGGGATGTAGCATTACTGGTTAAAAAAGATGTTACAGCAATGATCAAAGGTGGCATTAGAAATGGATCAGCCAATGAGTCATTATGGATTGATTGGAGGAATAAGGCACACTTGATCACCAAGTTGGGAGTGAACTACAGTCTCCCAGATAGTCAACTGGAATCAGAAAATCAGATATGCCAGAACATTGCTTCAGTTGTAGGTCAATTATGGTTGCCATAGGAGAGGATTTTAACTTTCCAAATGTTGATAATGAAATTCATAGCACAAAATGTTTAGATAGGATGAAAGTTCTCAAATGTGTTCAGGAAAGTTTCATTATCAGTAGGTGGAGGATCCCACAAGGGAGAGGTCAACATTTGATCCTACTTAAAAATTAGGAAGGGCATATGGATAAAGTATGTGTGGGTGTGCCTTTGGGGACCAGCAACCATTGTTCTACCAGGTTTAAAAAACTCAAAGAGAGACTGGGGAGGACCAAGAATTAAAATTCAGAATTGGGGCAAGGTCAATTTTGAAATTACAAGCAAAGGATTAGCTTATTAATTGAAACAGGCTGTTTGAAGGAGGAAGAATGTGAGGAAAATAGGATAATTTTTAAAAAAGTATGTCAACAAGAGTCCAGGACATCCACCTACATCTTGAAGTGAAGGATGAGATATGCAGGTGTATGAGGAAAATACAAGCTCTGGTCATGATTCAAAAGTATGCATGGGGCAGATATGAGCAGCTGGGATTGTGTGTAGTTGGAGGAGTTTTGGGAATGGAGGAGGGTAAAAATGGGACAGGAGATAGCTCTAGCAAATAATATTAAGGATGATTCTAAGAGATTTTCTAAGTGCACAAAGGGAAAAAGGGTAACCAAATATATAGGAATCAATGATGTCAATTTTGTGTGGAGCAACACAAGATGGGCAAAGTCTTAAATGACTTAAATTCTCCTCTGTTTATACTGTGAAGAAATGTCAAATGAGTAGAAAAAAACACCATGTACCAGAAGAGTAAAAGAAAAAGAAAAAACTTCAGAGAAAGAAAATATGAACTCTTATTATTGTTAATGTCCATGCCATTTTATTTATCTAACAAAGCATTAAAACTACATAGATCTTTAACATCATACAATGAATATATTTTTGATACACACTCTTTGTTTTAGACATACCCTCAATTTTAATTTTTTATTTTGATGGATATTTTCATATAATTTTGTCTTTTTCCTAATGTTGAATCTTCAGTATGCCAAAAGCATCTCATCTTTCCTTACTCCATGGATGTCTTGATTCTTAGTTGCCCTTTTCGTCAAGTATCATTACTCTCTTCTTCATTAATGCTTCCAGTGTTTTGTCACATATTTAGCTTTAAATTTCTGTTACACTCTGGTAAAATTGGTTTAACTCAATTTAAGATAATCTCCTAATCCTTTCCTGCAACTATGCCAAACTTAGTAGAATTCTGGCGATTGCTCTCAACTGCTCTCCCACTGCCACCCTTTTAACTTGGCCAGGTTCATTATAAAACTACAAATCAGTGTTACCCCCTCTTATTGGGATTTCTACATGTCAAGAATTCTACACTTTTCAAAGGGGTGTGGCTATGCGAAGGATCTAGACAGATGGGTCTTGGATGACCTCTCCGTGAAGAGTATTAAAAAGATGGTTTAAAAGTAAGTTTTTTTCACTGAATGAACAAAATGAACTCGAAGAAGCAAAGACAGCAAAAAAAACAAAATCAGAAACGTCAAGTGAAAGCCCGAAAGGGAGCGGAACAAGAGTGGCCTTTGGACCAGCTGAACGCAGCAGTGCTCGGCGCGAGACTTGAACATAATCCTGGATAAGGAGACTATATGCAATTGTTTCACGAGTGTTGAATCCACAATGAGAGATATGTCAGAGAAGATCTCTGAATTTAAAGAGGCTTTTGATGATTTAATGCAACAAAAGAGCCAAGTGGAAGTTGACTTGGTTAAAATGCAAGAAAAGCTGAAAGAGGATATGAAGAAGTGGGACTTGGATAAACAAGCTCTGCTGGATAAGCTCAAGCACATGGAGAATTTTAGCAGATGCAATAGTGTTCAGATTATTGGTTTGAAAAAAAGGGATTGACTTGGTAAGCTTGTTTGAAACTTGGATTCCAGGACTATTGGGGAAAAAATAAATTCAATGGAAAACTACAAATAGAAAGGGCTTATTGGACCTTCGGACCCAGAATATCTGACAAGCAACAACTACAGCCAGTCCTGGTAAGACTTTTGAGTTACTGGAAATGGGAAGCAGCTTTGGGAGCATAATTTGATTGCTCCAAGCAACACAATGTCCCGCTTAAGATCGACAGCAGAAAGGAATTATTCTTTCAAGGCTTTAGTCCAACTTTGATTAAGCAAAGGAAAGGCAACTGCCATCAAATAATATAAAATATTCAATGATATATCCCGTGATTCGGGCTGTCAAGTAACGGATGGTAATTGATGCTTTATCATGACCAAGGAAGATTATGAAAAGATTAAATATATTAAACAAAAAGATTAAGAAGAATGCTTACAATGGGAACAAGTAAAAAAAAGTTTAAAACAAAAAGTCATGCATTTATTGTTAACTGTTCCTGAAATTTGCACGAGGAGTTCAAGAAAGAGAGAACTAAGTAAAAATAGTAGCAGGGTGCAGACTCCAGCCTAAGGGGAATAACAGTGCTGGAAGAGGAGCAGTTTTGCAAGATGCCGCCAAAGGGAGGGGTTCTTTCTCAGAAGATTTTGCAGGTTTCCAGGAATTTTTGTTTACGTCACCGTCAAAGCAGGGCCACTATGTTTTTTTCAAAAAGGGGAAGATCACTATATTACTTGAATAATCAAAACAATATTTGTTTCAGAACTCATATGAATAAAACATGAAAGTTTATTAGTCTGAATGATAATAGGCTGGTGAAGAAAAGGATCTTGGTACACTTAAAAAACTAAAGGCAGATGTAGTTTTCTTGCATGAAACACCTTTCTAAATTGGAATATGTTATATTAAAAAGAAGATGGGTGGGGCAAGTAATATCGTCTTCTTTCGGTCCAAAGGCAAGAGGAGTAGCAATTTTAATTAATAAAATTATCAGTGATAATAGAAGATATATCATTAATCAAGCCAAAAGGTTCATAATGGCGCATTGTAAATGTATGCAGAATCCTAGATGTTTATGAATATTAACACTCCAAATTATGACAATGAAGCCTTTATGAAGGATACATTTTTTAAAAGCAGCCAAGGGTTCACAAACTATATTAGTCAGTGTTGTGGGGGGGGGGGGGGGGAGAAAATCTGATTGATATTTGGAGGCAGCTCAATCCCTCAGAGAGACTACTCATTCTACTCAAGGATTCATGACTCTCATACAAAGATTGATTTATTTTTAATGTCTGCACAGTTTAAAAAAAAGTGGCTAAAAACAAAATATTTGGTGAGGCTATTATCAGACCACTAACCTTAACTATTGCAATAGAGGAAAAACAAGAAAATGTGTACAGACACCACTTTGCCACTGGTTTTCAAGAAAAATATAGACTCTTAGAAAATGGGAAAAAAAATTAAAAACTAAACAAAAATATTATAAATTAGGAGAACAAGCACATAAGGTTTTGTTCTGGCAAATGAAGTTGGAGGAGTTAGAGGATGATAAATGCAATTAAAACAGAAGCCAACATTCTAACATACAACCAGAAAGAGATTAATGATATTTTTAGACAATATTACACAAAGCTATACAAATCTGAATTATTAGGAGATGATAATGATATGGACGAGTTTCTAGTAAACGTTGAGCTTCTTAAATTAGTGGTGAGAAAACAAATGGAGTTAGATGTCCTTTTGACAAGAGAAGAAATTGAGAAGGCTCTGTACACTCTCCTAGCTAACAAGTCTCTGGGAGAGGATGGGTTCCTGTCCGGGTTCTATAGACAATTTAAGGCTCTGTTGATGCCTCTTGTAATGGATATGGCATTGGAGATGGACTCTCTAGGACTCTTTTTCAACAGCTATTATTACACAGGTATAATTACAGTGTTGCCAAAAAAAAACAAGTACCCATTAAAAACCTCATCATATCGACCTATCTTGGTTTTGAATGCTGATTATAAAATACTGCAATAGCATTAGTTAATAGACTGAGACAATATTTACCTAAATTGATACATACAGATCAGGTGGGATTTGTTAAAGGAAAACACTCTTCAAATAGTCTGGGTAGGCTATTTAATAGATAAATATCAAAACTGAATCTCTTGATGCAGAAAAGGCATTGAACCGCTTAGAATAGCTTTTAAAAAAAATTAAAACATTGGAGAAATTTGGATTAGGTAGAATATTCATAAATTGGATAAAAACTTCATCATAAACCACAAGCCAATATTATAACTGATAGTTAAATGTCAGTGGTTTTCCCTGAGTTGATCGAATAGACAGGGATGTCCCCTGTCCCCAGCACTTTTCAT
The DNA here is from genome assembly GCF_036971445.1 of Narcine bancroftii. Classification (NCBI taxonomy): domain Eukaryota; kingdom Metazoa; phylum Chordata; class Chondrichthyes; order Torpediniformes; family Narcinidae; genus Narcine; species Narcine bancroftii. The sequence goes on along the minus strand of NC_091473.1, from coordinate 139,888,266 downwards.
CCTTGCGATTGAACAGCTGGCAGAGATTATAAGGAGAAATCTGGAGACTAAAGGCTTCAAAGTTGGACAAGAACATAAAATCAGCCTATTTGTTGACGATGAGGCTCCTATATTTATCTGACCCAGCAGAGTCTCTGGAGAAATTACAAACAACACTAGAAAATGAGTGGATAAAAGTGAGATAATGCCATTGACAAACTTTGATTATGAAGGATATTAAAAAGCAAGTCAATTTAAATGGAAAGTAGATGAAATTAAATACATGAAGAATGACTGACAATAACATACAGAATTTGTACAAATTATACTTCCCTGTTAGGGAAGGAGGAGAAGGATTTGCAGAAATGGAAAGACTTGCTGATTGCTTTGATGAAGAGTTAATTGTGTTAAAATGAAAGTGATGACAATATCTTTTCCAATCGCTGTCTATTTCTTTAAATTATTAAATAAGTGTATCAGGCAATTCCTATGAAACAATAAGGTGCCTAGAAATATCGCTGAAAAAATTAACATGGGATTGCAAGAAAGGAAGACTTAGGCTACTAGATTTTAGAAAGTATTATTTGTCAGTACAAGCCAGATTTCTTTCATCTTTCTTTGAGGAAGGCAGCAACCCCCCCCCCCCCACCCCCATCAATTCAAATGGGATTATACTCAATGAAAGAGGGGGCAGCAAAGGATTTTATTTACAAATTGAGTGTTAAGTCAATAACAGAAGACAGATCATCCTACATTAATACATATGAGTAGAGTATTGGCAAGAAATCAATGAGTGTATTGGGGGAAAAAGCAGGGATATCATGAAGAGCATAATTATGTAAGAATGTCCTGTTGCCTCTTAATGTAGGTAACAGGATATTAAACTCCTGGAATAAGATACATTGAAGACCTGTATGCAGAGGGAATTCTTGTCTTTTGATTAACTAAAACAGAAATCTGGAGTAGTTAATGGGACCTTCTTCTGTTTCCTCCAGCAAGATCGTTCCTGAGAGAAAGATGGAGGCCCCACCTGAAATTAGTGAAATGGAACGAATGATCAGGCTGGGGAATTCACCCAAATTCATAACCAAAATATACTATGCTCTCCAGAGTGAAAGTGCAAAACCAGGTTCACAGAGGTCAAGAGAGATGGATTTAGGTGTTGTAATATCAGAAAGATGCTGGTCTGATTGGTGTTTGGATAGAATGACATCAATTATAAATGCAAGATATGGACTGGTTTAGTATCAACTCCCTTCACCAATTGTATCTTGTGCCACAGTCGCCACATAGGTCAAATTCTAAAATATCGGAGATGTGTGATTGAAACAAGAATGTTTTTACGTGCTACGTGGCTGTGTGTGAAAGTGAGGTCTCTTTGGCAGAATATTGCGGAAATATTAACAAGGATAACAGGAGTGGGCTTTGCAGACAACCAAGAACTTTATCTTTTGGGTAATTTTATTGAAATAAGTAATAAATTAACTCAATTCCAAATTTATTTCATAAAACTAGCTTTAGCAGTGGCTAAGTATATTGCAACTACTTGGAAGTCCAACTCTCCATTACTCATCGCACGATCGGCTGCAGAGATGAATGGTTGTATACCTATAGATAAAATTACATATAATCTAGAAAATAAGTATGATATATTTGCAAAGATATGGCAGCCATATTTGGACCATATAGAGGCCCAATTATAATAATGATAATAACATGTTGTTACAATATTAGCAGATGTGATTGCCCTTCATAATTTTTTTTTAGATTTTTATTATGGATAGTATAGGTGTGAGGTTTTATATTTTGAAGGAGGAGGGTTTTTCTTTTGAATGAAAATGTTTAATATATTGTGAAATTGAAAATTTAACTACATTTATAAAAAAGGAAAATAAAATTCTATTTTTTTTTACTCTACGACTGTTACAGTTAACATTAGAGATGTTGAAATATACCATCATCTTTTATTGGAGACTTCACAGAAACAGCTTACATATTTACTGTAATTTTTTTTCCTGATTTCTTCCCACAGCACGCTTCCAAAGTTATTACGTGTTTTATTCATTAGTTCAATCCAGGTGAACTCATATTAATCTTGATAACACTGATAATAGATCTATCCACATTACTGTTAATTATTTCCTTAATCTATATCACTATAAATGGTAGGAGGTTTACACACTGCCCTCTGACGAGAATCAATGGGCTCCCATCCCTGCCTCACTTCAGATTTGGCCGTAATATCATCAGTGCCCTCAATTCATTTCTTTTATTTCTGAGATTCCTTGCCCTAAAGTATGCATTAATTGTGGCCAAGTTTGAAAGGCCTAAATACTGAATGACTTTTCAGTTTGTCAGAAATTACCAGTACACAAAACAAAAAAAGAACCATAGAGTCATAGAGAATATTTTTAAAAATCCTTTGATTTTGAAACATTTCAAGTTCCTTTTCAAAAATAGAAACACTTACTTTAGTCACAAATTGGCTTGCTGAAATAAGAGGAGGAACTGGAGTTACTGGCAAAGACGTCTGGATTGATTGCACTGGTTTTTGAATTGCAATTTCAGACGGTGGGCAGAACTTTGACTGGGAAGTCGAAGACACTGCTGGCAGAAAGTAGAAAGGGCATCACCATGCTGAAAGAGTAGTAGAAAAAAAACCTAACTTTACAATTGTCGGCCAGATTAATATTAATAATAGCCCAAGACAATTATGCCATGCAAGTAGAAGCATCACAAGGCAAGTACTTTTGCTAAGATGATAGTTTCAAGCATAAATACACAGCCATAAGCTAATCTTGTATTAAATCTAATGCCTAATTATACTTTTCTTTCTTTCAAATTTACGATTTCACAGAAAACAAAAAAAAAGTATGTTATACATAAATGGGGAACCTCGTTATTTGATTACCTGATCCTGTTCCTTTTTCATGTGTTCCTCTTTTATTGACAACTGGAAGTTCTATTTCCACTTGTGGCATTTTTGCTACCTTCTGTAGAAAAAGCTTCTCTAGAGTTTGCGCCATTAGTACTACATCATCACCTGGCTTTAAACAGACATTTATTATGTTATTGAGTAATTAACCACAAAAGGTGCAAAACAAAGCAAAATGAAAAGACATACTCGATTATACACATAGCAGTTGGTAAACATTGTATTTAGATCTTCAATACACTCCATGGCTTTAAAATAATATTTATTTTCCAGGCGATTTTTTATTGTACCCAAATCCATTGGCTTCTTTGTTATTTGATAATAATCCTGTGTGAAAGAAAACATTGATGTTTAGATCAGAATTTGGCTGTAAAATTTAATAACTGCTTTCCCCCCCCCCCCTTAATATTGTAGTATTTTAAAATGTAACTAAATCTATACTTTAAAAACAGTGGTTCTCAACTTTTCCTTTCCACTCACATACCCCTTTAAGTGGTCCCTACACGATCAGTGGTCTGTGATTACTAAGGGATTGCTTAAGGGGATATGTGAGTGGGAAGGGAAAATTGAGAATCACTGCTCTGGACCCAATTGTTACTGAAATATTTTGCTTGAGAAAAATGATCACTTGCCCATTTTCTTTGGAGTTATGAAACTGTGCACAAAACAAGTCAATTAGGTACAATTAATACAGTGATTTTCAAACTTTTTCTTTCCACCCTCATACCACCTTAAGCAATCCCTTACTAATCACAGAGAACCTATGGCATAGGGAATACTTAAAGTGATACGTGAGTGGAAAGAGGACAGTTGAGAAACACTGCTTTAAAACAATCCTGCACATATTAAACAAATCCTTTCCCTTCCAAACTTGATTTTATTAGCTCAAATGTAAAATATGAACTTCAGTCAACTTAAGATTATTTGACTCCTCCATGTGAACAAATCTGGCTTTTTTTTAAAGAAGGAGAATTTGTTAATTAAACAGAATACAATACTCATCTGGAAAATTCAGTGTGAGGAATACTTTGGATCGGTGCATGTTCATATATCAGCAAGATTATATGAATGGCAACATTATGAACCATAGCCTGAACATTTGCAAATGGTATAATAGTGGGTCTTGATTAAGAAAACAAGTGCAAAATACTGAGAAAAAAATGTGACAACATAAGGTTAAGAGAACACATTGGTCAGGAAAAATAACACTCAGTGGAAAAATTAAGATCTGAAATGATAACTATTCATCTCTTCTTTCCATCTCCTTTCAGCAACTGCCTGACCTACAGAATTTTTATTTTGGATTTCTAGCACCCATAGCATTTTGCCTTGGTACTGGATGACAGGGTTCAAATAAAATTATTTTCTGAAGTATAAAATCAAAAAGTGGCCCAGAAATTTGGGTTTAGAGGAATAAACTAGTGAAACAATTTTGAACAAAAGAGTGGCTAATCCATATCTATGTTGGAGGTTAAGACCAATACCAGAGGACACAACCTTATAATTCAACCAAGACAGTCTGAGAGAAATTTACTTTTTAAAATATACAAAAATGTTGAAAGTGTTATCAAATAAATGTTATAAAATTATCAGACTGCTCACAAAACTCCAAATAATTTACTAATCTCTTCAGAATATTCAAATCTAGCACTTTGTCTGGTTTAATCTTCCAATGCCTCTTGCTGTAAATAAGACATACCAGCAACAGATCAAGAGCTACCACCATCTTCTTAAGAAGAGAGTACTTACCCATGAAACTCACAGCAAGAATAACATTAAAAATGTTTTAGAAAATTTATACTACAAATGAATTCAAGTGATATCATGTAAACTAAAATTGAAAGTACTTAAAAAGGTGGTGTTTTTTCCATTAAAACTAGTCAAAAGATCTTTGTTATGTTATAATGTTATGCTAACTTGTGATAGGCCATGTAGAAAAGAGTATATAGGAAAGGGCTTTCTTTGGTTAGTAAGTTAATAAGAGTATATTTAAAATAGTAGCTTGGAGTGATAAGGAGAAAATGCTGTTAAAGAACAATGGAGCACAAGTTCCTTCTAGGTTTCTGTCACAAAAAAAGCTGCTATAGATAATACTCAATAGTTTTCTCACCTTCAGAGCAGCCATTCTCAACCTTTTCAAGGCTATGCCCCCCCACCCCCAGAGGAGCCCCCTTTCTTGTGAAGCAGTCTAGTTTGTATCTTCCATACTTTTCTCCCATCAACTACATAAAATACAAAAAGAAATTATGATTTAATGACCCCTCACCCCTTCCCCAAAAATGTGTTGTGGCCCCAAGAGGGGACAGAATGGGCCCTGTTAAGAAAGGTTGCTTGAGAACCCTGGTGATAGATAATATGGCACAATGCCAAAAGGTCTGTCAATTAGGTTTCCACTCTTTTGTCATACCATAACATGGAACCTTTTGCTTTGGTTTCTTTTTTTTCCCTTAGTTCTGGTTGTATACTTTTCCAAAGATCAAAACAAGGTAATAAACATGAAGCCTTCCAACATTTGAATTGCTCTACCTTCATTGGACAACAATCAATCATGCCATTCAGAGAAAGTAAACGCAATCTCTCCACTTAGACAAGCACCAAGCATAATGGACAATATTGTAAAATGATGACCAGCTGAAATTGGTCATCTTGAAGTGAAAAATGCTCACGTCACCAGCATTTATGATATTCACTCTGTTGGCCTCTTCTGCCTGTGTTACATGTAATTGCTACAAAGCTAGCCTGTTCACACATTCAACTTATTTTTTAAATTTAGACAGACAGTATGGTAACAGTCTCTTTCGGCCCACGAGCCCATGCCGCCCAATTGACCTACAATTTCCGGTGCGTTATATATTATAAACCTCATGAACCCCTTGGATTAAATAAGCAAAATTGAAATAAAGTTTAGAATTGAGTGAAAAGCAACCAAATCTGCTTCTTTTTCCTTTCTTTACTAATTGTATTCTTTTCTATCCCTATTGAGGTTATTTGGGGGGGAGTGGGGTTTTTATAAAACCATCAGGTATAAGGATTTGATAGTATTACATTATTATATTTTGAATTTCAACATGATTATGTATGGAAAATTTAAATATTAAAAACCTCTGGTACGTTTTTGAACGCCTCACTATTTCTGCAGCTATGAAATGTTAAATCTCCAGTCTCATGGCTGTGATGCCAAGCACTTTGTTAATTACTGCTGAATAAAGCACAACAGTGCAAATGTGTTGTAAACAGACAAAAATATACTTACAGGCAAGTTTAGCTTCACGGCATCAACAGGTTGCTGAAATGGCCAAGCAAAATGGTGCTTCCACAAAGCTTTAACCACCACTTTCTGTAAATATTGTAGCTGGTTTGTCATGCGGCCAGGTTTATTTGGATTACAGTATTCTGGCGGCTCCGGGTTCACAAATGTATATTCATGCAAAGCCCTTTTATCTTCTGTTGATGTCATAATGAACTCAAGTTTTTCCAGAGGCAATGGCTTTTTTTTTACATTTCCATTCAACGATCTCAGCAATTTACTAAACCCATTATATCTGCTGAATGTGAACAACATAATTCAGAATCAGATTTAAAAATAATCATTTTATAAACTTAAATGCAAAGACAGACAGTACATTAAAAATTTATATTCTCAAATTGCATTGAGATAGTGGTCCAATATATAGTAACGTGCCAGAAATACCACTTCATGCAAAACAGATAAACAAAAATTAAATGGTGAAATGCTTAAACATAATACAGTAAACTATTTTTTTAATATAACATTTTGGCTTGATGCCCCCACACCCATTGCTGCCCATGTGGACCGCTGCCATGCTGCAACTGGGTAACTCCTGCCAGTGCAGTTCAAGCATGAGGTCACTTGCTCACAGCTCCCTGCCACCATATGGGTGTCCCTAAATGCAACTGTGTGCTGATGACCACTCCACTAGACCCTGCACTCCCTCCCCATCTTGCTCCGTTGGACTCTCCACTCCACCTGAAAGAAATCAGGGACAGGATTAATAATCACTTAAAAGACAAGGGCTTTAACTGAATACCTGAAAAGGGTGCATTGTGACCAACTAATCTAATTTTTTATTTTAAAAGGCAATGAGCTGAGTATATTAATGATGGTAGTGCAATAGATGTGGTTTACATGGACTTCAGTACAGCCTTTGACAAGGCCCCATGTGTGAAATTGGTTCAAAAGGTTAGGTCTCATGGGATCCAAAGCAAATTGCATCCAAACCTAGCTTAGTAATAGGAGACAGTGTTTTTGTGCTTGATGTCTGTGACCTACAAATATGGTTTCTGGGACCCATGCTGTTTGTAATGCTTTCGACGTGGATGTAGAAACCAATACAAGTTGAAGATAACATGAAGACTGATTGAGATGTTGAGAGTGTGAATATATAGAGGATACATTAATGGGCTGGTGAAATTATCTGAAAATTGCAGATGCATCTCAATGCAAATGATTGCAAGGTGATTTATTTTGGGATTAACAATGAGATCATGAACTGCAGGGTCCTCAGGATGATAGAAAAACACTCATGTATAAATCTAAACACTCTTGGAATGTACCAGTAGATACTGGCATGTTTTTGGCCAGGGAATTGACTTAATAGCACAGAGATGTTATTTTCCAACTCATGAAAAAAAAATCATCCCTTTGCTGGAGTACTAAATGCAGTTCAGATCTTCACAGTACAAGAAAGATGTGATTGCACTGGAGAGGGTAAAGGAGATTAATCACATTACACTATAGGAAAAAAGGTGGTGGAAGCAGATTCAGTAACCTTCAAGAGTATGGTAATTTTTTTTCTAAAACAATGTTCACAGGACTGCATTGTGAAGCCCATTCCAACCATTCTGTGTGGCAATATTTGATACATTGAAAGCCCACTTTAAAGTGTCCAAACAAGTCTTGAGGAACCACCATTCTTTTTACTTGAGAATTCAGAAGATTTTCCTTTCAGCTCACCTTCACACTAATCAATAGCCCTGGTCACCATGTTATCTCCAACATCATGTGGATTTGAAAAAATTCTCCATGAAATAATCTGAAATGTTTTGTATGATTACATATATGCACATTTATTTATATCACGTTTGCAACTTCCTCAAAGATTTCAGATGTGACATACTATTCAGGGCAGGTGGGATGTGTCCGAGGTTGCTGAGAGAGGGGAATATTGCTGGGGCTTTGATGAAGACCTTCAGCCACAGTTCAGATTTCAGAGGTCATAGTGAACATGCAGGAGAGAGAATGAAAACTTGGCCAAATGGTGCACTAAATGTCACCAGAAAGGTAATCCAGAGGGATATCATCCAGTGATCATTGGGGGACCAGAGATGGAGAGGGTGAGCAATTTTAAGTTCTTGGGAGTCACCATCTCAGAGGATCTTTCCTGGAGCTAACACACTAATGGCATCATGAAGAAAACACCTCAGTGCCTCTACTTCCTCAGGATTTTGCAGAGGTTCGGTATGACAGCAGAAACCCTGGGAAATTTCAACAGATGTATGGTGGGAAGTGTGCTGACTGACGACATCACACTGTCTGGTATGGGGACACCAATACCCATGAGCATTACAAGAGGAAGTGGACACAGCCCAAGACATCACAGGCAAACCCCTTCCCACTATTAAGAACATCTACAGGGAACCCTGCCATCAGAGAGCAGCATCAATCATCAAGGATTAACACCACCTAGCACATATTCTGTTTTTCCTGCTGCCATTAGGAAAGAGATATAGGTGCCATAAGACTCCCATCATCAGGTTCATGAAAAGCTGCTCCCCCTCCACCATCAGACTCCTCAACAACAAACCTAAGGAGGGATTCATTTAAGTTCTTGGGAACTTTTGCACTTCGATTGTTTTTCTCCTATATTGCCAGTCACTTCACATTTCTTTACGTGCACAAGTTTTTTTCAACTACCAATAATTGGCAATGCTGCACAGTCATCATGAAAAAGAATCTCAGGATGGTATTTGTATGTACTCTGACAATAAATCTGAAATCTGACCCCAAGGGATAGGATTTACTCACATTACAAAAGCATGAACTTGATGAGGGTAGTCAGCATGACTTTTCAAGTTTGCAAGACATAACCTGTCTTTGAGTTTTGTTTGAGGTGGTAGCAAAGATGATTGAGGTGGGTAGGGCAGTGGATATCGTCTCCAAGAAAGTATTTAGCAGGTTCCTCATTGTAGGTTGATGGTGAAGATCAAGGCTCATGGATCCATAGAGAATTGGTGAACTAGATTTAAAATTGGCTTGGTCAAAGAAGACAGAGGGCAGTGGTAAAGTGGCATTATTCTGAATGGGAGGTCTGTGACTGGTGGAACTTCTCTTGTTTGTGATGTTTATAAAGGATTTGGATCAAAAAAGTAGGTAAGCAAGTGAGGAAGAGTATACAAAAATTGGAAATATCAGCAGATATGGCAGATGGAGTTCAATCCAGGTAAGTGTAAGGTTTTGCACTTTGGAAGGACAAACGCAAAAAGAAAATGTGCAGTCGCGGGATCTTTGAGCACTGATGCGTATTAAGGTGCAAGTCCGTAGCTCCCGAAAAGTGGCAAAATATATGGATAGGGTAGTATGGCATACTTATTGGTCTGGGCATTAATTATACATCAACAAATCCTACTGCAGTTCCTTAAAACTGGTCAAGCCACATTTGGAGTCTTGTGTGCAATTCTGGTCACCCAGGATCAACGTGGAGGCTTTGGAGAGGTCCAAAGAGATTCACAAGAGTTTTGCCCGGATTAGAGAAAATATTAGCTCTAAAAGAGGGTGGATGAACTTGGATTGTTTTCACTGCATTGCAAGATACTGAGAGAGCAACCTAATAAGAGTACACAACATCATGAGAAGCACAGGTGAGGTGGACACGATTCTTTCCCAGGGAGGAAATGCAAAATCATAGAGAGCATAGATTTAAAGCAAGAAAGTGAAAGTTTAAAAGAGATTTGTAAACAAGTTGATTTTTTTTCTGAAAAGGAAAAAATTCTATAAACACAGAAATGCTGGAGGAACTCAGCAGATCTCTCATCACCCATAGGAGACAATGATATAAACTGACATTTCAGGCCTGAGGCCTTCTCAGTGTTCAACTAAGGGAGGTGGTAGGAGCAGATGACAGCAACATTTATAAAGCATTCAGACCGACAGGAACAGGCAGTAAATAGATGGTTATAGACTATAAGCAGGCAGATTAAATTCTCATCATTATGGGCTGAAGGGCCAGATCCTGTGCTTTAGTTCCTGTGCTTTACTGATCCATGTTCACAAATGCTTGCCAATTTTCTTTGATCAGTACTTCTAAATTGCTCACTGCTACCGACAACAAATTACACATCCCATAAATAATGTTAAAATGTTGTAAATTAGTTTCTCTCCCTCTCTAAATAATCAAATATTTCAATTGAATTTTACAATTGAAAACAAATCTTGATACTTAATGTCTGAAAATTACTTGTGTTTTTAAATAAAAAGCCAATGGAAAAAAAATAATTGGAACTTGTTTTTAGCAATATTATGTGCCTCATGACCATTTTAAAAATTACTTCAAACATTACATTTATTAACAATCTATTAAATTTTTGATTCCATTATTTCTCCTGTATTTGTTCATGGAAAAGATACTCACAGATAATGATCAAGAACTGCAAAAGACCTCACATTCAAATTATTGAGAAGGAGGAGGATTTGTGATTGTGTCACAAAGGACATCTTTTCAGTAACAATTAACAGCCCATTACATCATTTCTTACATTCCACAAATGGAATAGTTCAGCAAATTTAGAGTTACACTCTAGGTGCATAAAAGATTTTAGGATGTTACATAGCTTGTTTTAATCTCTCACATGCACAAAAATATAAATAAAGCCATCTGACAGATATCTACAAGGTCAGAACAAGGCAAATAAAAGCATTTACCTCCTACAAGGTCAGAACCACTAAAATAAAAACAAATATCATTGATTTCTCTGTTCCTACATAGGCTCTGGAAGTTCCTGACTGGACATTTCCCCAGATTCTGGAGAATCAAGACAAAATGGATTCTTTATTTCAAATGATTCTAGTTTTATTTTGTAGTTAATTGTCTGGACTTTTATTTTTGTAAACTTTTCATTTAACTTGACATCTCTTACCTCATTTGCTGATTATGGCTGCCTCACCAAACAAGTGAAGCTCTAGTCTTCTCAGATTTTGTATTCAGGCATTATACGAATATTTGCCATTTATTTATTAATTTATGGTAAATTTATTAATTCACATTTAGCCCATCTTACTGTGGTCAATTTCTAATATTTTCAAACCACATTTTTGGAATTAAGTGTTAAAACTTTGACACAGAATCATGGGTCCTCTACCGGCATCACCTACGGCTCTTAGAACGCTTCCACCAGCGTTGTCTCCGCTCCATCCTCAACATTCATTGGAGCGCTTTCATCCCTAACGTCGAAATACTCGAGATGGCAGAGGTCGACAGCATCGAGTCCACGCTGCTGAAGATCCAGCTGCGCTGGGTGGGTCACGTCTCCAGAATGGAGGACCATCGCCTTCCCAAGATCGTGTTATATGGCGAGCTCTCCACTGGCCATCGTGACAGAGGTGCACCAAAGAAAAGGTACAAGGACTGCCTAAAGAAATCTCTTGGTGCCTGCCACATTGACCACTGCCAGTGGGCTGATATCGCCTCAAACCGTGCATCTTGGTGCCTCACAGTTCGGCGGGCAGCAACCTCCTTTGAAGAAGACCGCAGAGCCCACCTCACTGACAAAAGGAGGAAAAACCCAACACCCAACCCCAACCAACCAATTTTCCCCTGCAACCGCTGCAACCGTGTCTGCCTGTCCCGCATCGGACTTGTCAGCCACAAACGAGCCTGCAGCTGACGTGGACATTTACCCCCTCCATAAATCTTCGTCCGCGAAGCCAAGCCAAAGAAAGAATTCACATTTAGCCCATCTTACTGTGGTCAATTTCTAATATTTTCAAACCACATTTTTGAAATTAAGTGTTAAAACTTTGACACAGATTGTTAACCAAATTTTTGTTCTTCTAGAATTTGTCAGAATTACAAGCCCCAAATAGTCTTAAATATTCATTTTTTTCCCCTGCTGGAACAGTATTGTTTCCCCAAAATGGAAATGTAATAATAAAAATACAATTTTGCTTTAAAAATCCAAGAGGGGCATTAGTATGCCAAGGCCAAAGAGTGGCTGATTAAATTCAAGAAATTGCATACATTGGAACTCTAAAACATTAACAGTTTCTCTTTCCACAGACCTGCTGAATATTTCCACCATTTTCTGATTTTATTTCAGACCTAGCAGCTGCCTCCTTCCAGCAGCACATTAGTATGTGACCATATCTGCAGGTTAGCTCCAAAATTTACTTCAAGACAAAGTGGAAAACAAATAACTAGTTCAGGAATGAGAATGACCGGGAAAAAGGTGTGCCTATTCTCAGCCTGGACTGTGTTTAGTTAAAGAGTAGAGTTAGTCCTGTTATGCTGTGATTGGCTGCTGCCAGCTGGACATGCTTCCTGAGACCAATCCTCTCCATAGCCCTTTGCATGCTCCCTATTTCACTCTGCCTTGATCAGTTAATGAGGTTGACGGCTGTTCCAGTCAATAGTTAATAAAAGCCTATCAGTTTCACAACTTCAGTCTTTTGTGGTAATTGATGGTGCATCAATTTTATTAACTATAAATTTTTAAGAATGATAGAGGAGTACATGAAACCCAAGAAGCTCAACATAGACCCTCAATCATCTGACACCCTAAACACGTTGAACTCTGACGACTCAGTTTTGAAGACTTCTTAACAGCGGCTGCGGACATTATCGCCACGGATGATAACCAACTGAGGCTCTTCGGAGTTGGAGCCCTGGTATTCCCGATGATCAACAATGCCAGGTCTTATATGGACACCAAGGAGATACTAAAGGCCCTGTATCATGGGAGGGTTAATGAAGTCTATGCCAGACACCTTCTTGCCACCAGAAAGCAGCGACCCAGTGAGTCAAGTGCTCCGGAACCTATGCAGAGCTTGTGACTGTAAGGCCATGACAGCTGCCCAGAACACTTGAGATGCTTATGTGGCCAGCTTCTGCTCTATGTACATAAGGCAGAGACTCCTAGAACAAAAAGATACTTGGTCAATAGAGGGCAGTTGAACTGACAGAGATGCTGGAGGTGGCCCTCCAAAACTCGGATGATTACTTGGCCACTGTGGGTGCCGGTATCTTGGGATGGGAGAAATTGTCCCATCCCATGAGCTGCTGGTTGCTGATGCTAACTTCTAGTGACCTCAGCTTGGCTGCAGTTGCGGGGGAGAACCCCAAATGGTACTTCTGCTGGCAGCGCAAGCATCTGAGGAAACACTGCCCTGCCAAGGAGGCGGTCTGCACTAGGTGCAGAAAAAAAGACATATTATGCTAAAGTCTGGGGGGGGGGGGCGTGGCAAGATGGCGTAGAGTCTAGACGTGTAATCTCGACCTCTCTGGCCAGACTTTTAAGAACCCGTTTTTAACTCTTTGTTTTCAGGTTTAATTTTTTTTAAAACTTAGTTTAAAGTATAAAGGAATTGTTATTGCTTTTAATGGTAAAAAGATTAAACCTCAAGTACAGAAGAAACTACATTTTCGGAGTGTTGAAGATTTAGAGCCTAAACAGTCTGCGACAACTTCAGGTTTGCTTTCTTTCAAGTCTAAACCACAAAGGTTGCCTGTGGGAGCTGAAAAAATGACTACTACTCACCAGGAGAAGGACATCGCTGGAATTACCCGTTCTCAGGAGGAAGGTGTGTGTGCCCCCGATGTGGATCCTGATTCTGGCAGCCTGCCAATTTTAACGGAGGGGGCATGCAAGAAGGTGACTCCATTGCTTGAAATACCCCAGGATATACTCCAATCTGAATATTTTGGTCTTTTTTGTGAATTTTTGAAGCAACAACGGGTTGCGGGGGAGAACAGCGTCGGCCCCGTGAGGAAGTCGGGGTGCCATCGCTGGGAGTCCAGACCTGCAGTAAAACTGTTAAACTGCCTGTTGTTGAGTGAGGATTTTAAACAATTTCAGGCTGCTTTTTTGAAATGTCAACAACAAGTGGCTTCTAATACATAAAAAGTGTTGGAGGTGGAAAAATCCATTAAAGAATTGTGAGAACGTGAGAGGGAGTTAGAGAGGAAAGTAGATTATTTGGAGAATCAAAGTAGAAGGAATAATGTGAAGATTGTTGGTTTGCCAGAAGGTATGGAAGATCCTCTTAGTTTTTTTTAAACCGAATGAATTCCACAAATACTGGGGCAGGAATTTTTCTCTGGAGGTCTGGTATTGGAGAGCTCATAGAGCCTTAAGAAGAAGACCTCTGCCTGGTCAACCACCGAGACCCGTGATAATTCGATGTTTGAATTATTTGGACAGAGAAACGATACTTCGTTTAGCAGTGCAAAACACGAGTCAATGACAAGCTCAGTTAATGATTCAGAAGAGTAGAGTTTTTTTCTATCCCGATTTGAGTCAAGAGGTTATTCAGCGTCAGCGTCGATTTAATCCAGTTAAAGAAGTTTTGTGGCGTAAAGGTTATAAGTCTACTTTTCGCTATCCGGCAGTGTTGAAGGTGTTTTGTGGAGACTTTCAATCTCGGTGTTTTGAGAATGAGTGTGAAGCAATGAGTTTTGCTGACTCGTTGCCAGATGTAAGAGGACAACGATGTCGTCCACCATTGTCTCCTAAAGAAAAATCTGGTTGTTCTGGAAACGGAAGAAATGGCAGAAATGGGAATGGAAAGAGTCCATTTCCTTGAAATGGGGTCACCGAGTCTGGAATTTCTTGGATGAATAGAACTTTTTTATTTTTATTTTCTTTTTATATCATTATGATATCTTGTTGTTATTCTTTGTTTGGCTGGAGAGGGAGAAATTTCCTCTATGTTCTACTAGTCATCAGCCACTGGTGGGTGATCCACACCCAACTTTTGTTTAGGGATTACTACCTTTTGGTAGTTTTTTTGGGGGGGGGGTTTCTTTTTATCTTTTTTTTATTTTCATTTTATTTAGACTTTAATTTGTGGTTTCTTTTTCTCCTATTGGAGGGCCTATTTACGTTGATCTGAGTCTTTATATATTGATATTATTAGTTTTTAGTAATATTAGTGGATATGTTAAAGTTGAAGTTTGCTACTTTTAATGTTCGGTGTTTAAGCAGTCCAATTAAGCGTAAGCGTATTTTTATCAAGTTCGATCTTTGGTAAAACATGTTTTCGGTAGAGATATGATTTTACCTGAAATGATTAAATTTGAAACTTTTGGCATAATGAGATGAAATATTGTTTAACAATGGAAAAAAAATTACGTGTTTTGCGGATAACTATAGTTTTTTTTAATTAATAGGTGGTTGTTATATTCAGAATATTTACATTTTGATTTATATTGGCTAGATTTTAATATGCATGTTTTACTTTATTTTTTTTCTTTATGGCTCTCCTTAGGAGAGTTGGCTGAAGGGGGGGGTCTTTCCTTTTTTTTTCTTTCTTTTTTTAAAATATATATAAAATATAACATTCATGCTTTGTTTATTGTTATATATGTTACTTATTATCTGTATTTTGAATGAATAAATAAAGTTTAATAAAAATTATGCTAAAGTCTGCCAGTCCAAACCATTTATGAAACCTAGCAGTACCACATGCAGACAGTCACCACTCTGAACAACACGACTGGCACTATCTCTTCAGTGAATCAGCGATGCCATGTGCGAGTCACGGGCTGCTATTTTGGACTGCGCAGCAAATGCCATCTTCTCAGGCCTACGACATCATGGAGGAACAGCAAGGGCAACCATCTTTGGATCATGAGGACCAATTGGGGTCGGACAGTGAGTCTATACTGGCCTCCATAACTCTGAACCAAGAGAGACCACATGAACTCACCAGATCCATGATGAACATCCAGGTAAACAGGCACATTACAAACTATTTATTTGATAGCAGGAGTATAGAAAGTTTTATTCACCCTGATACCATTAAGCGCCTATATCTCAAGATATGGCCCGCCAAACACAAGATATCATTCGCATCCAAATCCCATACCACAGCTACCCAACAGTAACTTTGACCATTGGAGGCAGTTTACAACCATTTCAAGCTACTTGTCATGCCACAACTCTGTGCCCCCTTGCTACTGCAGCTGGACTTCCAGTGACAACTTCAGAAAGTTGCATTGAAATTCGACGGGTCCAATCCCCCCCTCACCTTTTGCAATGTAGTTTACAGAAAGCCCTCTGCAAGCAACCTGTGGCCTCTTGACTCTCAAGATCGACCCTCTCTGCTGTTTTCCAACCTCACCCCCTACTGCAAGCCAGTGACACCAGGAACAGACGATACTATGCCACAAACAAGGTATTCATTATGTTGGAGATTCACCGTTTGTTGGGCGAGGGCATCATTGAGACCAGCAAAAGTCCTTGGAGGGCCCAGGTGGTTATGGTTAAGAACAGGGAAAAGAATACGATGGTCATAGATTACAGCCAGACTATTAATCAGTACACAGTTCGATGCACATCCCCTTCCCCACATTTCTAATATGGTCAACTAGATTGCGCAATATTGGGAATTCCATTCCAAGAGTGGATCAGGTGATCTACCCTCTGCAGCAGAGAAGCTTATTATTGCAGAATGTGTGGTTTTTAAGTTTAACATCATCTGACTGGACATAAACAATCAAATGAAACAACATTTCTCAGGGCAAAAGTGCACACATATACACAGTACATAGCCATATATATAGATTGTGGCAATACAACCACTACACTGGCTGCACTACTGCAGGGAGCAACCTGGGTGGCTGGCCCCACCTGCTGGCTGTCAATCACCAGCCCATATAAAGACTTGAGTCAGGCTCTTTGGGGGACAGTCAGACATGGAGCTAGCAAAGATACTAAGACTGGTGTACAAAGTTTAAGCTAATTAAAGCCTGTTGTATAGTCTGTGGACTTTGTGTCAGAATCAATCACAGCGCTCACAATTAAATTAGCTTAAAGTTAAAAGGACCATGGAGAAGTTCCTCAGCATCGAGAGGCTGGGTATCGACCCTCAACACCCAGACACTCCAGCATACTTAGAAATCTAGAAACATGCGATTGAGACAAACATCCACACACAGGCTGAGGTCATCAATACTAACCAAGCTGGGCCCACGCATTCCAGGCTATCCAAGACTGCACAGATTTTGAACCAGCGATGGATGTCCTGGAAGGCATGTACTAGCCCCTGACAAATGTACTCTATGCCCGGTACCTGTTCAGCATCAGGTGAGACGGCAGATGCTTACCTGGGGGCACTGCGAGAACTAGCACGCCCATGTACGATCGAAACTGGGGTGACTGCTGGGGAGGTGGAGTGACTCATCCGAGATACCTGTGTCCGAAGGTTGCAGTGGAGGGCAACACAACAGACTGTTTAAGGAGAATAATGCCTCCCTTACCAGGACCATGGAGGTGGTTTGCTCCCTAGAAGCTGCAGTTCACCATGTAGAGGCCTTTGATGCTCGCCTCCCCCAACCTCCGGCCTAGCTGATGTCAGCAGTTGCTGAGGGGCCCCACGGGAAAGAGACAATAGCTGCCATCAACACAGTCTGCCGCTGTGAGTACTGCAGGTCCCGGTGTGGGTCGGACAGACGCTCCTGAAAGAACTGCCCTGCAAGGAACTCTCATTGCTCCCGATGCAGCAAGAAAGGCCATTTCGCTAAAGTGTGCCTCTCCAAACCCATCAGGAGTGCTGCAGCCCTCTGCGACAAACGAGGAGCCCCTTCCGACTCTCTGGATGCCCCCACGTGCGGATGCCGGGTAGCGCCATTACTCCACCCACACCGACAAAGACACTTCTGGATCGGCTGTCCAACCACGCCAACGCCATTTGCTCACCACGGCCACCGGCATCTTTAATTGCCCAACTTTCGTCTGCACTGTATCTTCTAGGCACTGCCATCATGGCCACCCCAACTCACTGTCATGGTCAACACGCGGATGTGCAAAACCACACACTCACCGCACCCCGCACTCTGAAAGGCACCTAGTGGCTGCTACTTGTCACAACTGTCGGGGAGCAGTGACTCAGATCCCAAGCAGTCCTAGCATCCACCACACTAACAGGACATTCCCCATGGACATCACTGTCAATGGGAAGGTAATAAAATGCCTGTTTATTAGCAGTAGTACTGAGACCTCTATGCACCCGAATGTGGCCTGTACGCTGAAACCCAGCAAACTTTGCTATCACTTTCACGGCACTAGAGTGCTGCTCAGTGAACTTTACAGTGGGGGTGGGGGGGGGGGGTGAAAACATATCATGGGTTCAGGCTCCTGGTCATGCCCAAGCTCTGTGCCCCAGTTATCCTGGGACTAGACTTCCACTGTCACGTCCACAGCCTCACCCTCACCTTCCATGACCCATTGCCCCCATTCACCATCCACATCACAAAGTCCAGCGTCCACCTCCAGTCCACCTTCAGGTTTTCCACTCCATCCCTCTTCAATTACCTGACACCAAGAGCAGGCACTATTGTGCGGCCAACTAGACCTTCATCAAGGCAGAGGTGAGACAGCTTCTGGCAGAAGGAGTTATGGAGCCCAACACCAGGCCCTGGAGAGCTCACGTCCTTGTTGTAAAAAGTGGGGCAGCAAACAGAGAATAGTCATCAACTCTATACATCCACCTGGACGCCTACCCACTGCCCCACATCACGGACATGGCTAACGAGATAGCACGGTACAGGGTTTTCTCCACGACTGACTGCAAGTTGGCCTACCATCAGCTCCTCATCCATGCCTGGGATAAACCTTGTACCACCTTTGAGGCAGATGGGCGCCTCTACCAGTTCTGCCAGGTCCCGTTTGGGGTCACAAATGGAATCTCTGTATTTCAGTGAGAGATGAATCACGTGGTAGACTGACACAATCTAAGAGTGACCTTCCCACACCTGGACAATGTCACCATCTGGGGCCACAACTAGCAGGACCACAGTGCTAATCTGCAGAGATTTCTCCAGATGGCAGAGGCACTGAACCTCACTTACATCAGGGAGAAGTGTGTGTTCAGCACCACCCACTTCGCCATCCTTGGGTGCATCGTGGAACATGGTGTCATCATTCCCAACCCAAAATGCACATGCCCCCTAATGGAATTGCCCCTTCCCAATGCGCTCAAGGCCCTCCGCAGGTGCCTAGGGCTCTTCTCTCCCAGTGGGTTCCCCGTTTCTCAAACAAGGTCCGCCTACTGACACAAGCCACCACTTTCCCCCTCCCTGCCGAGGTGCAAGCAGCCTTTGCCCGCATCAGACAGGACATCGCCAATGTCCCAATGCAATGCCTCTGATGTTGCCCTTGCTTCCACCCTCAATCAAGGAGGCAGACCCACGGCCTTTTTCTCCAGGACCCTCCACGGTTCAGAGCTTGGACACTCTATCATCAAAAAGACGGTCCTTGTTATCATGGAAGCAGTCTGCCACTGGCGTCACTACCTGGCTGGCCTCACAGACCAGCACAAGGTGGCATTCATGTTCAGCACCACCCAGAAGCAAGATCAAAAAAAACAAAATCTTGCTCTGGAGAGTCGAGTTGGCCACTTTCATCTATAACATTCAGTATAGGCCGGGAAAGCTCAAGGACTCCCCTGATGCCCTTATGCAGACCTGTGCGAATGCACAATCTGAACAGCTTCATGTGCTGCACGACCCCCCCCCCCCCCCTTTGCCACCCGGGCATCACGCGCCTGTACCATTTCATTAAGTTCCAGAACCTTCCCTTCACCATCCAAGAAGTCCAGACCATGACTGAGTTTGCAGGGTCCGTGCAGAGTGCAAATCGCACTTCTTCCACCCGCCACAGGCTCATGTAGTGAAGGCCACTCGGTCCTTGAAGGGACCACTGCCTTCCATGAATAAGAAGGTCCATTTCCTCTCGTAGACAAATACTCCCATTTTTTCCTTCGCCATTCCTTGGCCTGACACCTCCCCCTCCATTATCAAGGCACTGGTGCAGATCTTCACCATGTTTGGATACCCAGCATTCATCCAAAGCGACTGGGGGCTCCAGCTTCATGAGTGAGGAGCTGCACCAATACCTGATGGTGCGAGGCATCATAGCTAGTCACATGACTAGCTGCAACCCCAAGGGCAATGGGCAGTGGAGCATGAAAACAGGGTAGTCTGGAAAGCAGTCCTCCTGGCCCCGAGGTCGAAAGGCTGATCCATCAACTATTGGCAATAGGTCCTTCCCAAGGCACTCCACACCAATATGGTCGCTCTTGTGCACGGTTACCAGACTCCTCACGAATGCCTTTTCTTCTTTCCTTGGAAATTGGCGACTGTCAGCATGGCTGACATCTCCAGGACCAGTACTCCTTCGCAAACACATGAAGGCACACATATCTGACAGCCTGGTCGACCAGTTGCACCTCCTTCACACAATCCCAAATTACGCATACAACGTAGAAGGCTGAGAGGGGATTTGATAGAGGTGTTTAAGATAATGAGAGGGATACATAAGAGTTGATGTGGAAAGGCTTTTCCCATTGAGAGTAGGAGATGGATACAAGAGGTCATGGGATGAGAATTGTCGGGCAAAGTTTTAGGAATAACATGAGGGGGAACTTCTTTACTCAGAGAGTGGTTACTGTGTGGAATGGGCTTCTGGAAAAGGTGGTGGAGCCAGGATCAATTTCGTCATTTAAGAAAGAGTTGGAATAAGTATATGGATGGGAGGGGGATGGAGGGATACGGGTAGAGTGCTGGCAAGTGGGATTAGAGGAGGGTACAGATCAGTGCGGACTAGTAGGGCCAAATTGGCCTGTTTTCATGGTGTAATTGTTATAGGTACCCCACTGGACATGAGGATGCCGTCTCAACCAGGGACCTGGCACCAGCAAGGGTCCAGCCCTTTTCCTTGGGCACCATACAGGACCCCATAGAGCCTCTCCAGAGGGCCCCATTGCCTGTGGACCCACCCCACACCTACATCCCCTCTCTGCCAGACATCATCCTGCCCACACCACCAGCCACCCCAGACCCAGGCAACCCTCAGGCAGCCCTGCACCTACTAACCATTGACTGGAGCCAGTCCTGCGACAGACGACCGCCTGAACTTGTAGATACTACCCAGCACTGAGGACACCACCCCCTTCCCTCCACCCACCCCACTCCCAGGACTCATTTTAAGAAGGGGGTGAATGTGGTGATACAACCACTACCCTGATGCACTCCTACCAGCCTACTGCAGGGGGCAACCACTGTATCTGCAGGTAGGCAACCTGGGAGGCTGGCACCACCTGCCAGCTGTCAATCATCGGCCCATATAAAGATTCAAGTTAGCTCCTTTGGGGGGGGGAGAGTCAGATGTAAAGCCAGCAAAGATACTAAAACTGGTGTACAAAGTTTAAGCTGATTAAAGCCTGTTGTACAATCTGTGGACTTTGCGTCAGAACATTCACACAGCAGTGCTCACATACATATAGATACAATTTAAAATATATAAATGTTTTGGAATGATTTACTGTTCTAGGATTCTGTTCATCAATCTCATAGCCTGTGGGAAGAAGCCATTTTCCAGCCTGGCAGCCCTGATTTTGATGCTCCTGTATGTTCTTGATGGTAGTAGGTCAAAGATTATGTGCTGGATGAAAAGGGCCCTCAGAAATTCATTGAGCTCTATTTAATCAACATTCCTGGTAAGTGTCATAGATGAAAGAAGGGGAAACCTCAGTGATCTTCTTGGCTTTTTAATGATTCTCTGTATTGACTTCCGGTCTGATACTTTTTAGCTATCATTACCAGACGATCACGTAGCCAGACAGGACACTTCATTGTGCTCCTATAAAATGGTGTCAAGATGAAGGGGGGGGGGGGGGGGGGTGGGTGTGGTGCGCTGTTCGCCAGAATCAGACACACACAAAGATAATCCACAGACTTCCACAGAGCCAGGCTGGCTGTGGCTGCAGCAACTCTGAGTGAGGCCTCAGGAGGCCGGCGCAGGCTTATATCCCGGAGGGTGATTGACACCCGACCGGGTGGGGCTTGATCCCTTCAGGCCGACTGACAGCCAGCCAGGTGTTGTCCTGTCCCCTTTCACTCCTTCAGGTACAGAGGTTGCCCCCTGCAGTAGGCCGGTGGTGGTACACTCTTGCAGGTACAGAGGTTGCCCCCTGCAGTAGGCCGGTGGTGGTACACTCTTGCAGGTACAGAGGTTTCCCCCTGCAGTAAGCCGGTGGTACACTCCTGCAGGTACAGAGGTTGCCCCCTGCAGTAAGCCGGTGGTGGTACACTCCTGCAGGTACAGAGGTTGCCCCCTGCAGTAGGCCGGTGGTGGTACACACTTGCAGGTACAGAGGTTGCCCCCTGCAGTAGGCCAGTGGTGGACCACCACAGGGCGCATTATCCTTGCCTTCCTCAGACACAGAAAGTGTAACATCTGCTGCACCTTCCTAATTTATGAGATTTTGAGAGTCGAGGATAGGTCTTTGTCTGTACACCAAACAGTGCCTACTAGAATCCCTGAAAAGGCTGAAGATCCTGTGATATCTGTCTCTAAGGGCAACATTAGAACATCATTCATGAGGGTAAACCCTCGCAAGGTGTTCAGCCCTGATGGCATACCTAGCAGGGTAATGAAAAATCTGCGCCAACCAACTATCCGGAGTGTTCATGGACATTTTCAACCTCTCATTGCTGCAGTCAGAAGTTCCCACCTGCTTCAAAAGGGTTATCAAGCAGCCTGGTACCCAAGAGCACTGTGAGCTGCTTCAACAATCACCCAGCAGCACTAACTTCTGCTGTGAAGAAATGATTTGAGAGGCTGGTCATAGCCAAATTAACAAGCACTATAATTTGCCTATCGTCACAATTGCACCACAGTGGACACAATATCACTGGCTCTCCACTCACCTCTGATCATCTCAAAAACAGCAATTCATACATACGGCTGCTCTTCATAGACTACAGCTCGGTCTTCAACACCATTAGTGCTGGTCAAGAAGCTACAAACTCTTGACCTCTGTATCCCCCTCTGCAACTGTATCCTTGACTTTCTCATCTGAAGACCACAGTCAGTATGAATTGGAAACATATCCCCCACACTGATTATCAAAACAGGCACACCCCAAAGATGCATGCTTAGCCCACTGCTCTTCTCATTATACACCCATGTCTGTGTGGCCAGGCAGAATTCCAATGCCATCTACATGTTTGCCGATGACACCACAGTTGTCAATAGAATCACAAATGGCAATGAGGAAGCACACAGGAGTGAGATAGATCAGCTCACTGAATGGTGTAATGACAACAACCTTATGCTCAAAGTCAGCAAAACAAAGGAGATGATTGTGGACTTCAGAAGAAAGTCAGGGGAACATGACCTAGTCTTCATTGAGGGCCCACTAGTGGAGAGGGTCAAGAACTTCAAATTCCTGGGTGTCAACATCTCAGAGGATCTGTCTTGGAGCCTCCAAGTTGATGCAATCACAAAGAAGGCTCACCAGCAGCTATATTTTGTGAGGTGTCTGAGGAGATAATGGTATGTACCATGGAGAGCATTCTGGCTGGTTGAATCAATGCCTGGTAAGGAGGTGCCAAGTCTCAGGACAAGAATAAACTCCAGAGGGTTGGTAATTCAGCCTGCAACATCACAGGCACCAGATTTCACTCCATCGAGGACATCTACAGAAGGCTGTCTTAAAAAACCAACCTCTATCCTCAAATACCCCCACCACCCAGCCTATGCCCTCTTCACTCTGCTATCATCAGGAAAAAAGTACAAGAGCCTAATGGGTACTCAGTGGTAAAAAGACAGCCTCTTCCCTGCTGCCACCAGATTCCTGAATAAAGCATGAACCTTAATTTTTGTGCACTATTATTTTTACTTTATTTATAGTAAAGTTGTAAGATGGTTATAATATGTATGTTTGTTCTATGATGCTACTGCAATACACCAAATTTCATGATGTGCTCATGATAATAAATTCTGATAGATCAATGAACATTGTAGTGAAATGGTCAAACTTCTTTCTCTTCGAGTCTACAATCATCTCCTTTTGTCTTGTCCACATTGAAACTCAGGTGGTTTGCTCTTGCATCATTTTAATGAGTTGCCCTGTCTGTAATCATACTTATCTTTGTTGCCTATGAGGCAAACTACTGTTGTATCATCCACAAACTTGATGATTCAGTTTGAATTTACTCTGGGAGTACAGTCATGTACCAGGAGTGTGAATAGTAGTGGAATGAGCACACAGCCCTGAGGTGCATCATTATAATCACAATTTAGAAAACACCTTTCTAATATTTAACATTATTTTTTATCTTGATTTTTCAAAAAGTAAAGTTTTCAAGTGAAAATTGGGACCAATTACCATTTGGTCTTGTTATAGAATTATGTTATTATTAATCTTCATCTTTTAATATATTATAGAAAAGTACCTCGTGGGATGGAAACAGAGAAACACACACAAAGACACACCCAACATCATTTTGGAGAGACAATGAGTCTGCTATGTCCAGCTGCAAACAGAGCAATAAAATAAGAGTTGATTGTTCATTGAAATACTGAAAGCAATGGATGTTTATTCAGAAGGGTACTTGTGTACACAAACATATGCTTGTTGGCCTGTGTAGATAAACAAGAGACTATCTGATTCATACTTTTGGAGAAACTAGAAATTGAATCAGTAGTGTTTAAAGCAAGTCATGTGAAAGTCGGTTTAAAAGTTTAGTCTTATTAATCTTTTGTGTTGAAACTCTGAATCTTTAAACTGTTGTTCAAAAGTAATTATGGAGTAGGTGAGGTGCCATGTCATCAACCTGTGATGTTGCAGGCTGAATTACCAACCCTCTGGAGTTTATTCTTGTCCTGAGACTTGGCACCTCCTTACCAGGCATTGATTTGAAAAACAGCTTTTATTATCAAACCAGTTTCATTTGAAGTCAGAAATACAGTAATATTCTGTGAGAAATGACTGCTATTATGTTCTCCTTATCAAGGGAGAAACAGAATCCAAGTGGCTTCAGAAAAGATGGCTACTTTGACTGTCTCTCTTTGTTAAGAAAGCAGTGCTACTGTGACCATTGTAATAATGATTTTGTCTAAAGCCCTTACCTGGGTTTATGAAATCATCATGGAAATCACAAGTTCTGTAACCTCCACGCAAGAGAGAATTGTGGAAAAATCATTTGTAAGAAACAACATTTCTCTGAAAGCAACTACACAAGAATTCGTGAGTTTTGACACACACACACACACACACACACACACACACACACACCATAATGCGGTTAAGTTTAAAGTTAATTAAGAAATGTTATATTATTGTTAAGTACCGAGCAATGAATTTTAAAATACTAATTTTATTTCTCTTAAACTTGTCTGAACTTTTAAACTACTCTTAACACTAAATCTATCTCCAACCATGCACTAGTGTTCTAGTTTATGTGTGTGATATACCAAAACCATTACAAGTCCAAGCCAAAATCTAGAAAGTTACTTTAAAGTTCAATCTTTTAAATTCAGTGCTAAAGTGCAGGCCTTTGAATTTTTTTTTTCTTTTTTTTGGAAAAGTTTATTTAAAAGTTTTACAAGAAAAGAATATACATACTAAAACTACCCCATACTATACTACCCCCCCACCCCCTCACATCTATCCCATCCCGCACAAACCAATCCCCGCTTATAATAAAAAACATCAACATAAAATCATAATAGGTTGTTGTGTAATTTGTCATCTTTAACCCAAAAAAATTTACTTAACATCTATACTCATACATTCCAAATATAAAGTCCACATATCAACAAAAAAAATTATTTTGCAAATTATACGTTATCTTCTCTTAATAAAGACATGATTGAATTTCATTATTGCCATCTTTGTATACTCAACTCAACATCATTTTTCTAGCTACCGCCAATCCTAAACGTGTAAATACAACTTGAGGTATCTTCTCACAAATTAGCAGTAATAGCATTCATATAACCCAATAAACATACCTATGGATCAACATATAAATAATATTTTGAATAAATCTCGCAAAAATTTGATTACTTTTTCCCCCAAAAAGGTTTAACCTTTATACAATCCCACACCGAATGTAAAAAATTACCTGTCTGATCTCCAAATCGAAAACACAAATCTGACTCACTAAAACCAATTTTTCAGGGGTTAAATATAACTGATGCAAAAAATTATAGTTAACCAAACTATATCGTACATTAATTAATTTCATAACACTATCCAAACATGACAGACTACTCTTCCACAGAAATAGGAATAGATAAATCCTTCTCCCATTATCTCTCATCTTAAATATATCTCCCTTCTCCCTTTTCCTGTAAGTGAATAAATTTCTGAAACAAATCTTTTTTTCCCCTTATCAGCAATTAATTTCTCAAATTTCATTTGACCCGGGTAATATTAATTCTCAACCAAAACATTCTAATAATAAATCACATACTTGATAATAAGCAAATAAAGTATTTTGTAATATACCAAACTTCTCTCTAAGTCTATTAAATGAAAATGAACCTACCTCAAAACAATCTTCCACTCATTTTGATTCCCAATCCTTCAAATAGGGATTATTCATAGAAAATGAAATTACCTGATTGTGATATAATGGCGTTTTAGCTGAAATCTTACTTTTCAATCCTATAAGCTGATTCCACTTATGCCAAATCCCCATCAAATGTTTCAATACTGGCAATTTATACCGTTGTAAAAGTAAAGGATTCTATTTATATATAAAATGATGTTATCAATCTTTCTTGTATTTGATCCATTTCCACCTTCGCCCACATCGGAGGTTGGTCTATATCAAACAGTCTATTAATAAATTTTAATTGTGCTTGTTAATAATTTTGAAAATGTGGTCATTGAAGACCTCCCAAATCATACTTCCATGTCAACCTCGGCATAGATCTCCAGATAACTTACCTTTCCATTAAAAAACAAACTACTTTATTTAATTCCTGGCATAGCACTTGGAATCTATTGAAACAAATATTGAATACGAGGATATATATTCATCTTGATACAATTTACATGTCCATTCAATGTTAATGGTAACTTCTTCCATCTATTTAGATCAAACTTAATCTTATTTAATAACGGTATATAATTTAAACTATATAAATTTTGATTCTCCTTATCCACAATTACTCCCAAATATTTAATTTTATTTGACCATTTAAACTTCACAAGTTGTCTACAATCTGAATAATCATCTGATATTGGTAATATCTCACTCTTATCCCAATTTACTTTATAACCTGACATTACCCCATATTGTTTCAACAAATTTTGTAACGGTTTTAAAGAATTCTTAGGTTGAGACAAATATATCAACACATCGTCTGCAAACAGATTAATTTTATACTCTTGCCCATCAATTGTAATTCCTTTAATATTAATCTCCAGCCTAATTGCTTGGGCCAAAAGTTCAATAACTAATGCAAATAAGGCTGGCGACAACAGACAGCCCTGTCTAGTTGATCTAAACAGATTAAGTACCTGCAAAATCTGTCCATTTGTCATCACTCGAGCAGAAAGATTTCAACCAGTAAAGAGTGGTCCAAATTTATATCTTTCCAGTACCTTTTTTTTAAACTTTATTTAAGATTTTATAACATGAATAAGATATAAAATTACATTAAAAAAAATTTAAAAATGAAATAATGAAATTACAATACAACATCAGTAATCTAAACAAACTATACCCCCAATAATTATTACACAACATTAATAAACCGACTCAAATTAATCCAACCCCCCCTCCTTCTCCCCCCATAATAAAGAGTGAAGGATTAATAAGATTAGTAATATATGTAAGAGAAAAAAACCCACTTACAAAAAAAAACATTAAACAATAATCAATTCTTAAAAAAGAATTGTAGCATGAGAAAAAAAGATTAAAAAACTTTCTCTATAAAAATAAACCTTCACCAAATATCAACTAACTTCACATCTATCGTCATATTAGTCACATAAACCACCATCTTAAAACAAAATCCAAACCTCATTAAGCATTATACAATTCAATTTTAGTACTCTTCTACCATTTTTCCCTTTTGCTCTTGAATACTTATCCAATAAAAGCCCCAATACCACATTTAAATATCCCCAATCATTACTTTAAAATTCACATATCCAAATAATAAAAACACATCTACAACAAAAACTATATCTTCAACAAATGGAGCATAAACAACAAACAAAATTCAAGCCTTATTAAAAATTGTACAATTCAATTTATAACTTTCACCATTATTCCCTTCGTTCTGTAACTAAGATAATAAAATAATTTACACCAGAATTACCACTCCTTTCACCTTGAAGTTAAATAAAAAATAAAAAGCTTATCCATCCCATTCAGATTTAAATTTCAAATATTCCTTATCTACTAAATAAACTTTACAAAAAAACCACATCAACTTTTAATTTTTTAAACAAGCAAATACTTTCTTATACTTAATAAAATTATTAAAACCGTAAGTATTAAAAAAAACAAATTTAAATTTAAACATTACTTAAAAGAACACACAAAAAAGAGAAGGAAAAAAAAGGAAAAAAGAGAAAGAAAAAAAAACCCTCCCTCCCCTTATCCCCTGCTAAAACTACAAAAAAAATATATAAAAAAAAACCTTCACTCCTCAATCCAAAAATTAATAAGAAAAAAAAACAGGCAGGAGGCAACTGCTACCTCCTCCTGGGTCAACCGCTCATTGCGGTAACTCCCACACAATATCGGGTGTGAGATAACTCACACGTAGCTGATGACTTCTGGAAAATAGTGCCCACCCAGCTCCCTCTCCCAACTCACGTTTCACATAAACTATCATCATTATTTAAAATTTTCTCAAGAAGAGAAAAAAAAAATTCTTTTTAGTATTTTTTTTTTAATCAACTTTATCACTTTGACCACCATTATTTCCATTTCTCCTTGGAATTCGATTCCCATCTTGTATCTCCATTCTCTTTGGAGACCGTGGAGGACTACGTCTTTCCTGAAATTGTATAATTGGCAACGATTGAGCAAAATCCATAGCTTCCTTAGGATCATCAAAAAATTTTGATTGGTAACCATCTTGAAAAATCTTCAGTACCGCAGAATATCTAAATGTTGCTTTATAACCTTTTTTCCACAACACTTCTTTCACAGAATTAAATTCACATCGTTGAGACATAACTTCTTGACTCAAATCCGGATAAAAAAAAACACGATTATTCTGAACCATCAAAGGAGATCTTCTTTGTTGTGCACTTCTTATGGCCACACGCAAAATTGTCTCTCTATCATAATAATTTAAACAACGAACCAAAACAGGTCGTGGCTTTTTTCCAAAAGAAGGCTTTCTTCTCAAAGCTCTATGTGCACATTCCAGTATTAAGCCTTCCGGGAACTTATCTTGTCCTAATACTTGTGGAATCCACTCAGTAAAGAATTTTCTTGGATCTGATCCTTCCATATCTTCTGGTACACCAACAATTTTTATGTTATTCCGTCTAATAATCTCCAAATTATTCTCCAAATAATCAACCTTTTTCATTAAATTTTTATTCTGAATTTGTAAAGTTTTAATTGTTTTATTGACACCTTGTAATTCATCTTGTACCTCAACTTGGTCACAAAAATCAAGTCTTTCACTCATTTTAAGCTTAAAAGCTCCATAATCAGCCATCTGTTGAGTATTAATATCCACCAAGGTATTAAGTTTAGTATCAAGTTGATCTAAAGCTTTAACAAATTCTTTCAATATAGCAGTTAACTTAGATTCAAGATTCTTAAGAAACTTATCCACTGAAGTAGATTCAGACACAATAGGGTCCAGTTCTTTCTGAATAGCCAAAAGATCTTGTATTCCCTCTCTTAATTTAACTGCTTTTCTTGCAGTGTGACTTCGTGTAGAAACCCCCGCCATAACCTCCCCAGTAATATTTGGAGATTGATGGCGAGGGTTATCCCCAAGCCATATTCTCTCAAGCATCTCCGACACATTGAAGTCTGTAGAAATCTTCATTACAGGTGGTGTACTTCTCAGCGCCACCACTACATCAGTCAGTGGACGTCCCTTTAACTGCAAGCCTTCAGCTGGCAGCTTCCCAGCTGTTTCAGCTGTCAAAGGCTCTGTGACAGCGCTCATAGCGGGCATTGACTGAAATACACGCACCCGGCTAGCCCTTTGTTCTAAGGGCTGCCGGGTGCCATTTTTAAAGAGCCCTACCGGCAGAGAACGGAGCTCCGCTGCTGATTCCTGTACTTCTCCTCCTGGATCCATTCCACGCTGAGTCCTGGCTTCTTGTAAACAAGTAGGCTCTGATATCTTCGGAAAATGTAATTTCTTAACAATCTGTTGCCGTTTTTTCTTGCTTTTTTTCAACAATTGTACCATTGGAAACTAGTTTAACAGCTCTAACTATATCTAATGTTGAAAAGATTTTAACGGGCATTTAAAGACAAAACAACACCAAAGAGTCGGGAGAGGACTGGAAGGCACGTCTATTCCTTACGCCATCTTGCCACACCCCATCTTTCCAGTACCTTAAACAAAAAATTCCACTCTACACCGAGTCTAGCGCTAATATCATTGGTTGGTTGAGTTGTTGTCTTGAAGCATTAATTATTGTAATTAATTTGGTAATATTATCAGCTGAATACCTATTCTTAATAAATCCTGCTTGATCCACATGTACTAATTTTGGTAAAAAACCAGCCAATCTGTTTGCTAAAACTTTTACTACAATTTTATAATCTACATTCAAAAAAGATATTGATCTATACGATGCTACTTTTAATGGATCTCTGTCTTTCTTTGATATAACTGTTATTAATGCCCTCGAAACGACTCCGGAAATAAACCTGTGTCAGTAGCTTGTTTAAGCACATTCACATATACCGGAAATAACAAATCATAAAATTCTTTGTAAAATTCCGTCGTAAATCCATCTTCTCCAGGTGATTTTCCACTTGCCATAGATTGTAATGCCTCCTTAAGTTCCAAATCAGTAAATGAATTATCTAACGTCTTAATATCCTCTTCCTCTAATAAAGGTAAATCTAAATTTGATAAAAAAAAGAATCAATCTGCTCCTCAACAGAAGTCCCTTCAGATGTATTGTTACGAGCCCAAAGGACCCCAAAACCCAGCAGCAATAGACACTCACTACGACAAGTGGCTTTCAAAACAAAAGTTAGGAACATAGGAAGTAGGAACAGGAGTAGGCCAAAAATGGCCCATCGAGCCTGCTCCGCCATTCAATACGATCATGGCTGATCTAATTTATGAATCTTTAATCAACTTCAAACATGAAAATAGAATCAAATATTAACTTAACTCTATACTTAACTAACCCAAATTAACCCCCTTCTAATTCTAAGCATTCATGCATGCAATGTGTGTGTAAATTCAAGAAAAGTTCTTTGGTTCACAGTTCAATCTCACTACTTCTTCTTCCAAGTTCTCTGATTGCAGGCAATCACCATACTGTGCACAGAATTTAACAGGCATAAAGTTCACCAGGCTTTGTGCTTGAAAGGTAAATGTTTACCACTCAGGAAGGTCTTGTAGGGTTTGCAGAAAGAGATATTTGTTGCTCCAGGATTTCCACAACTGAGGTACCACCACTAGTCACCTCAGGATCTCGCTGATGAAACTTGCCCCATCAGGGTAACCTCTTTCTTCAGGCTACCACAGAGTTCCATTCCTTCCTCTATTTCATGAGAAACATCAGACAGATAGCACTTCCAGCCATCTACTGCTCTGGAACTTGTTTTCATCAGTTTCAAACAATTTTCCCTGGATTGCACTTTTCAGTTACTTGTCAGTGTCCCACACACTGGCTGACTGAGCTGTTAACTCAACTCTCTCTCTCTCCCAACTGAAACTTGAAAGAGAGCATGTGACTCATGTCTTGCAAACCCCCCACCTTCTCCAGCAAAACAACAGGAGTTATTTCTTCTTCTCAAGTTGTTATTTTAGGTAAATAATCCATGACTCCAAGACAATGGCCAAGCATTTTATGAAAGTCAGTTCAATTAACATCAACTTGTGAAAGGTGCTTCCATTCTCCAGAGATCTTGCAATGTGAATTCTTCAGTCTTTCAAATAAGATCTGTTTTAAAATGTGTGCATGTATGTGACCTACATTAAATCTTATAAATTCTCCTCAAATATTAATATTGTTGCAGTATATAAATCCAAATAAAATGTATGTTCATCATTAACATCCTGTGACTTATAAATTATCCCTGAATTTATCCTGTGTTAATCGTTCTAGAAACTTCTTCAGTTTTCAACTGCCATGCTAAGACCTTATGTGCTCCCTCTCCCAACTCGTAATAACGTTGTTTTGATCTTTGAATCATTTTTTCATAATTATAAGTTTGCTTTGTACTATAACGAAGCTTCAAATTAGATAACTGAATCTTATTCTCTTCTGTCGCATTTTTCTGAAATGTCTTCTCTAATGTTGCAATTTCTTTTTCTAAATCATGAATTTCTGCTTTATATTGCATCTTAACTTTCACTGTATAACTAATAATTTGACCCCTTAAATATGCTTTTAAAGCATCCCATAATGTAAACTTACTTTGAACTGATTCCTCATTCGTTTCTAAAAAAAAATCTAATTTAATCTCTTTCAAATAAAACAAAATCAGGATTTTTTAACAACATCTCATTAAATGTCCAACGATAATTCATTCCAGTCATCTCAGCTACACTACAAGAAATTAACAATGAGTGATCTGACAAAATCCTACTCTTATACTAAGCCTGTCCAATCCTACCCTGCAAATGTACTGATAGCAAAAAGAAATCTATTCTGAAAATGATTCATGACATACTGAGTAAAAAGCATCATTCTTAGTTGGATTCATTCGTCGCCATATTTCCACTAAATTGAAATCACCCATCAACTCAACTATTCTTTTCGCCATTTTAGTTTTCTTCACAATTTTTGGAGATTTATCCAACAATGGATCCAAACAACAATTAAAGTCCCCTCCAACAATGATATTCTCATTTGATTGATTCAAATGCAAAAATGCATCCGTAACAAACCGTACATCATCTTCATTTGGTGCATATAAATTCATCAAAGTCCAAGCTTCTGAAAATAATTTACAATTAACTTTCAAAGCACTTACTGAATTGTGAGAAAAAGGCACCTTTTTTATGTATCAAAATCGCTACTCCTTGAGCCTTGGAATTAAAGGAAGATGCTATCACATGTCCAACCCAGTCCCGTTTCAATTTCAAATGTTCTTTCTCCGTCAAATGAGTTTC
Source organism: Narcine bancroftii (assembly GCF_036971445.1). Classification (NCBI taxonomy): domain Eukaryota; kingdom Metazoa; phylum Chordata; class Chondrichthyes; order Torpediniformes; family Narcinidae; genus Narcine; species Narcine bancroftii. The sequence continues at coordinate 139,855,025 of NC_091473.1, read as the reverse complement.
TTGTAGAAATGCAATGTCCACTTTCATCTTTTTGATGTAATCCAGCACACATTTCCTTTTTAATTGGATGATTCATCATGTTGCAAATTTCAATTTACTCATTCTTCCTTTCTAAGTGGCAACTAACACAACAAACCTTACAAAAATATAAGCTCCAAGAAAAAAACCTTCTAAATCTACCAAAAAAATATAAAAAGTTAAAAAATTTTAAAAAAACACAATCCCCCTGTTATGTCCCTGGTTGTACCATCGGAGGTTTTAATAAACACTCAGAGAAGCCTGCAAGTTTTACACATCTCAGGCTGCTGGTCATGTATAAATACACTGTTGCATTGAGCATGCTCACCACTCAGTGTGATGTGGCTCTTACAATGTGTCTCACTGAGCCAGCATAAAATAGTCCCAAGTTTCCACTATATACAAAATTCCCCCCTTCTTTTAAAAAGTATAAAAATTAAAAGATTTATTAAGATTTAAATTTCTTAAAAATAAATTGTTACTGCTTCTTTACCTGCACTTGCCATTAAGAATTAATTATTCTAATTATACAATTGCAGTTCTATATTCTTGGCGGTATTGCACTGGTGGTAGGATGTTGCTTCTCCACCTCATAGACCTTGTTGTATCTGTTTACTTCAGTGGTGTTGATACAGTTGTGGATGGTGGTGTTGTTTGCCTCGGTTCTCCTGTTGCTCGCTGTTCAGTTGTTACGGTGTTATTGGTTGGGGTTTCTACTCACATTCCTTCACAAGTTTCTGGATTATTAGAAGCTGCTGGTGCTTCGGGTGCTTTCTGTGTCAGATCTGGGGTTGGATGAATGTGGATTTTGTTTCGTCTCAGCTGCCTACCAGATTCTGTCTCAATGATGTATGACCTTGGCATCTCAGCTTCTTCAACAATCTTTGCTGGTTTTTATCTCTGGCTCTTGAATATGCACATGCTGCCCTCGGAAGAGTTCTGGTAGTGTTTGTGCATGTTTATTATAATGTTGGCAACTTTCCTCTTGTATTTTAGTCAGCTTTCTTCTTGTTTCCTCTTGGTTGTCTGGTGAATGGATTTTGCTTGGCAGGGTTGTCTTGTACTTTCTGCCATTCAGAAGCTCTGCTGGGGATTTCATGTCGGCCTTCAAAGGCATGGCTCGCAGTGATAGAGGGCAAGATAGGGATCTTCCTTTGTCTCTCGACACTTTGTGAGAGTACGCTTGATTGTCTGTACATGCCTGTCAATGAATCCATGGCCTTTGGGGTAATGTGGTGATGAAGTAGTGATGGTGAACCCATATTCTGCAGCCATTTCTCTGAATTCACACGATGTGAATTGGGTCCCATTGTCACATATCACTTTTTTGGGTCTCTCCTGTTCTGTGAAGAGCGCACGTGCTGCTGCTGTGAGGGTCGATGCTTTCAGGTCCTTCACTTTCCTGATGAAGGGAAATTTGGAGTTATAGCAGGACACAATCAGATACCATTCTTGGTTTTCTGTGAACAGGTCTGCTCCCACTGTGTGCCATGGCCTGGTGGATATTTCCGCGGGTATCATCTCTTCTTTTTGTTGTGTATTTCTGGCATGCCAGACATGTAGCCATCATGTTTTCGATGTCCTTGTATATGCTTATCCAGTACATTGCTGACTTTGCTCGAAGTTTGCATTTCTCCATTCCCATGTGGCCTTGGTGTATTTTCTAGAGAATTTCTTTTTGCATTGTCTCTGGTATTATCAGCTGAGACGCTGCCAGCAGTACCCCATTCTCCAGGGATATGTCGTCCCTGATAGACCAATACTGGCGTATTGTAGGCTGTACCTGTTTTATCCTTTCTGGCCATCCCTGTTGGGAGAACAGCTGCAGCTCTTCATCCTTTGCTATTTCAGGCCGACACGGGACTAATATCCCAGTTTATCGGACAGCATCAATGAATTCATACAAATAGTTTTATCAAACTCAAGTGGTAAATTAACTAAGTCATAATTTTTTAAAAAACAGCGAGCTGGATTATGATGATTCCAAAAGGAAGTTGCAAAATTTAAAAAAGGAACATTTTAAAGAGAAATAAAATTATCCAATTATCGAAAATGGTCTGGACCAGGCCCATTTCAGATTGTTTATTTGGAGAACCGGTCTTTTAAAAAAAAGCCCAGTAGCAACAGCAAATCACTTGTAACAGTGTTTAAACATCAACAACAAACAAGGGAAGGCTTTTTAAGCATAGAAATAATGTTTAATTCTCACCAAAAAAAAATTGTTGGCCACCGCCGATCATCGTCACCTCCCTAACTGGCTCCCGTTCCTCCCGGCGCCGGGAGCCTGAGGTCCCCAGTCAGTTTGGCTCTTGAAAAATTTTGGAGAAATGAGAATTTGGATGTTCTCATTGATCCGAATTTTTTAAAATTTAGGATAATTGAGGATTTCAGAGAATCCCATTTCGGATAATCAGAGTTACACTATATTAAGGATGTTAGTGACTGACAATTGTCAGAGAGATATTTTAATTCACATTTTTTCCCAAGGAGATGGTAGGGCTGGGGCGGGGGGAGAGTGCCTCAAGAGGTTTGCAAGAAATTATCACAATTTTCAACATAATGTCTGAATAAAGCACTAGACACAAGAAGTCAAAAGAAGAAGCCAAAGGGAATGGGCAGGGGAAATGAAAGAGGGGAAAGAAAATTGAAGTTTTATAAATCAGAGATGGAGAGATAGTTAGACAAAATTATAAAGGAATGCCTATAAAAATGGAGATTGTAAGTGTAATAGTACAGACCTATCACCAATGTATATAGTGTATTTAGTTACAATATCTAGACTGGGCTTACAGCGATTGGCTGAGAGCTTAGCCACGCCTACTGTCTGGGCCTTAGAGGGTTGTGTCCCTCGCCAGGTCGGATCATTCCGGGCTGGTCGGCCACCTGTGAAGAGCTCCTGTCTTTTGCTAATAAAAGCCTTGGTTTGGATCAACAAGTCTTTGGTTCTTTTGACGAGCTCCACACAAAGTGATTCCCACAACAGCATTATCAAAGTTCAAATTAGTTGTCAGAGGACGTAAATTACATCACTGACAACCCGGAGATTCTTTTTCCATTGGGCCACACAGCATTTCTACTTGAGAAAAAGATACTTGTACAAAAGAAATTAAACAAACCGATTGTGCAAATACAGTCCTTAAATGAGCCTCTGAGTCTGACAAGTTTGAGCACACTATATTGTCATCAGTTATGGTTATCTCATTACAAGATGAGGAAGATTTGGAGAGGATACAGAGGAGATTTACCAAGTTGCTGCCTGGATTAGAGTAAATGTCTTATATGGACAGATTGAGTGAGCTGGGGCTTTTCCCTTTGGAGTGATCGAGGTTGAGACATGATTAAGTTAAATAGAGGTGTATAAGATTATGAAAGATGGAGGGAGCAGCTTTGTTCCAGGGTAGAAATGGCCAAAATTAGAGAACATCAGTTAAAGGCAAGTGGAGGAAGGTTTAGGGAAATGTCAGAGGTAGTTTTAGTTTACACCGAGTGGTGGGTGCCTTGAATGCATAGCCAGAGTGGTGATAGAGGCTGACACAGTAGATACATTTAAAACTCTTAAGATGAGCACATAGATGCAAAAAAAATAGAAGGTTATGAGCTGTGAGGTCAGATTGATTACAGAGTAGGTTAACATAGATCATCACACCACCATGGACTGAAGCACTATGTTCTTAAACAGCTATTCTCAACAGAGGGGGTTGTGGGTGTGACAGATTGTGTTGTGTTTTGTATTGAATATGGGTATGTTTTTGGAAGATAGATTGTGGGATTTTTAGTTAGTCACACACAGATACAAACACTTCAAAACTGATCTCATTTAAAATGCAAGAGTTTGGCTCAAGCCAGACAGTCCAGGCTCCAAGTGCCTTTGCAAAAACTTTGAAGAATGCCTAGAAGTAGGTGTTAAATGGATATGCTGTGGAGTAATGGATTATTGTTTTGGAAAGCAAGAGATGAACAGATTGGGAAGATTAGGTCCAGTGCCACAGCCTGTCTGAATGCAGTTCACTGTTCTAGGAAGGTCATGTGGTTTTGCAAGCAGAGAGTCAAACAGGTTTTTCTCAGAGAGAGAATTCAGTTCTGTAGTGTTACAGTCAGCAGCAGCTGGGACTGGAACTTGACAGGCTGGCAAGCTTGTGGAAAAACCACATTTTGAAGATGGGTTGTGAGTTCTTAATTCAGCCTGTTCAAAAACCTTGTGGTCCATACAAGAGGAGATGGCTGGCTGTATAATGTTTCACTTGAAATAAGGGAAACAAAAAGGTTGTCATCTGGAAAACTCTGATAGGGCAAGTTTCTTCAGCAAGACATTGAAGTGGCTAATCGGAAGGAATCAGTCTTTGTCCAACGAACAACAAATCTCTCTCTGAAAACCATTTACCTTTCAAGCACCAAATCCTGGTGAAATTTATAAATGTTAAATTCTGTGCACAGTATGTGAATTACCTGCAACCAGTGAACTTGGAGGAGTGAGAAGTGAGATTGGACTGAGAATTAAAGAACTTTTCTGAACTTATATAAACATTACATACATGTGTGCTTAGAATTAGAAGGGGGTTAAGTTAAGAGTAATAAGTTAAAGTTTGGTCCTGTTTTTATGTTTAAAGATAATTAAAAGTAAATTTTAAGTAACCATTTGTCTTGGTGTTGCTGGATTTTAGGGTCATCTGGGCCACATCACATTGAAAGGGGAGAGGGTGTCACAACTGAAATCATAAAACTTAAAAAAAATTTTTAAATGTAGTCAATTGTAGAGAAGTATGGAACAAACCAACAAACTTGGAGTGGAGTCTAGGGGGAATGGAGCAATAACAGAGAATGGCTGTCCTAAAATATTTAAGGCTGTGTCATCGAGTGCAAATTTTGTGAACCATGGCCTATCATCAATCAAGTAGCTTATTGCCTCAGTTAACAACAAAAAAAATTCTAGCAGATTGTACCAGAGGGTTCACATAAACATTCAAGCATATTTGATTAAAGAATCAATAATGGCAAAAATCAGCCATCAACTGTTAATGGTCCTGATCAGGATTAAAATTTGTTTTTGTCCAAATTTGTGATCACTATTGATATACATTATCAATGACTCCAAAGACTGAGCGAGGAATGATAGGCTTTAATACACATTAGATTTTAGCTGGCCCAACTCCATGTGTTTGAATGAATGGAAGGGGGTAGGGAGGTCAACCTTTATGGCCAGGTCACAGGGGATCGAGTCATCAACGGGCAGGCCAGCCACTTATACACAGGGCAGCACAGAACAGTATATACAAATACTGTACAAAAATGAAGCAAATTCTGCAAATATAAGCATCGCAAATACACAACACACTTTGTAACAAAAAGTGGCAAAACTGTTGACAATTCAGGCCTTCCATTGTAGACCAAATCTCACAATTAAAACATTACTCATCACAAGATTGGACCATCATTTCAACCAAATATATTTAAAAAATGCCTAGGTGATTTGCTTAAAAAGGGTAAAAATATTCCTTCACTGATTTTGTTTTTTAATTTCTTCAACATTAGTTAACAGTAGTTCTGTTAACTCATTTGAAGGAAATTCAAGAACTCACAAAATACAACCTGTAACATTAGTTACTTCCCTTTGAACTGAAACTGCCAGATCTATCAAGCACTTCCAATATTTTGCTTTAATTTCAAATTCTAATATGTACAGTATTTTGCTACAAATTACATCAAATTAGTTTTCACTCCATTTAAAAACAGGACCAAGGTACAAGTTCCTACCATCTGGGGAAGGGGAGGCAAGAGAAAGAAATTAAAATTGACAAGTGTTGATGAAATTAGATTGTCCTGCATTTCCACTGCCTCCCAGGGAAGACAAGTGACCAAGTGAAAGGGCAACAAATTTTACAGTACTCTTACAAATTAGACAGGTCAGAGTTGGACAGACGACTTTCGGCCCATCGAGTCCATGCCGACCTTCGTGTCTATCTCCAATAATCCGACTTGCCTGCGTTTAATTCGACTTTCATCTCTGCCCTACTCATCCTCAAAAGGTGCAAGTGTGTTAAAGTAAAAAAAAACTTCCGACGTCACACAAAGTGTGTCCCATTTATATCCCAGTCCCTCCACCTGCCATCACTTTACAGAGGGTGAGGGTGGGTGGGGTGAATGGGAAAACAATTCCGAGTTCACTTTTTAAATCATAAAAACAAAGTTGCTCGTCCTGTGATTCTGGGTTTTTTTTTGTTGCCGAGCCATGAACTTAGTTGTTGGTTGGACTGACCTTGGTGGAAAAAGGCGAGCGGAACTTGGAGGCGCGCGCGCGCGAAGCGGCCGTGAGCCAGGCGCGGCCGTGAGCCAGGCGCGGCCGGAAGTGAAGGACAGTGAGGCGGCCGGAAGTGGAGGACAGTGAAGCGACCGGAAGTGAAGGACAGTGAGGCGGCCGGAAGTGGAGGACAGTGAGGCGGCCGGAAGTGGAGGACAGTGAGGCGGCCGGAAGTGGAGGGCAGTGAGGCGGCCGGAAGTGAGGGACAATGATGTCGCCGGTGACCAGGTGTGTCGATGTTGGCACCGTCTTTCCCCGAGACCTGGTGAGATCTATCTCGTCACCGTTCGAACCCCTTGGTTTCCAAATTAATCATGGACATTAAAGTCGTGGAAACTCGGATAGAGAAACTAATGTCGAGCAGGTGGGGATGTTGACAACTCAGGACGAGCTGCAGGCCTGGTGACTTAATTTATTACGACTTCATTTAGAATGAAGCGATAAACTTTCGCGTCCGTTTACTACCCTTGAGCCTTAACTTCTCTTTAAAAAAATCTCATATTGATGAGTTCTTCGTCATACACATCGGTGCAATGTACACACACACTGAAGACGAGCACTCAGAAGCACAAGGACAGCTCCTTCCCCAGCTGACGTCAAATTCCTGATCAGATTCCTGAATAATCAATGAACCAAAGACACTGCCTTACTGTTAATGCACTACTATTATTTTATTTTTTAAATAGCAATGTCATGAGATGGTTATAATTGTAGTGGTCCACCACCGGCCTACTGCAGGGGGCAACCTCTGCACCTGCAGGTGTGTAAGGGGACAGGACAACACCTGGCCGGCTGTCAATCAGTCGACTTGAAGGGATCAAGCCCCACCTGATCGGGTGTCAATTGCCCTCCGGGATATAAGCCTGCGCTAGCCTCCCGAGGCCTCACTCAGAGTTGCTGCAGCCACAGCCAGCCTGGCTCTGGAAGTATTTGTGGATGAAAATCTGTTGTACAGTTGTGTATGTCTGATTCTGGCTAACAGCGCACCACAATAATATGTCTATTTTCACTCTGATGCTGCCACAAAACACCGAATTTCATGACTAATCCTGATTCTGAGTTCTGACTTGCTACAGCCAAACAGGTACTTGTGCAAAAGAAAACAACAACGGAAAGATAAGAAATATGAAACGATAAATAATAAGTATTCACGGTTGTGCAAGAAAAAAAAAGTAGTGTTTCAATCAGGCACACAAGTCTTTTACTGGTTCCGATGTAGTTCATGGTTTGAGGAGATTCAAGAGCCTGATGCGTTGAGGAATAAAAAAAGCTGTTGTTGAATGGAGAAGTGCTGGACTTAAGGCTTTGGTTGGGTTAAAGATCCAGTCAGAAGAGAAGAAACTGAATTTACTTGTTTAATTTTTCTTCTTTTTTTCTTTGGCTTGGCTTCGCGGACGAAGATTTATGGAGGGGGTTAAAAAGTCCACGTCAGCTGCAGGCTCGTTTGTGGCTGACTAGTCCGATGCGGGACAGGCAGACACGATTGCAGCGGTTGCAAGGGAAAATTGGTTGGTTGGGGTTGGGTGTTGGGTTTTTCCTCCTTTGCCTTTTGTCAGTGAGGTGGGCTCTGCGGTCTTCTTCAAAGGAGGCTGCTGCCCGCCAAACTGTGAGGCGCCAAGATGCACGGTTTGAGGCGTTATCAGCCCACTGGCGGTGGTCAATGTGGCAGGCACCAAGAGATTTCTTTAGGCAGTCCTTGTACCTTTTCTTTGGTGCACCTCTGTCACGGTGGCCAGTGGAGAGCTCGCCATATAATACGATCTTGGGAAGGCGATGGTCCTCCATTCTGGAGACGTGACCCATACAGCGTAGCTGGATCTTCAGCAGCGTGGACTCGATGCTGTCGACCTCTGCCATCTCGAGTACCTCGACGTTAGGGGTGTGAGCGCTCCAATGGATGTTGAGGATGGAGCGGAGACAACGCTGGTGGAAGCGTTCTAGGAGCCGTAGGTGGTGCCGGTAGAGGACCCATGATTCGGAGCCGAACAGGTGTGTGGGTATGACAACGGCTCTGTATACGCTTATCTTTGTGAGGTTTTTCAGTTGGTTGTTTTTCCAGACTCTTTTGTGTAGTCTTCCAAAGGCGCTATTTGCCTTGGCGAGTCTGTTGTCTATCTCATTGTCGATCCTTGCATCTGATGAAATGGTGCAGCCGTTTAATTTATTGAAAAGAGAAAAGGTTACAGTGTTAACTGACTGTGCCACCCTCAAATGATTGCACTACAAAAACATCAAGCTTGTTTGTGATCATTCAGGTCTGTGTCCTACTTCCTGACAGCAATATTGAGTAATTCAGCTGTTGTCTACAGAGTTTTTATTATCAAGAAGACAGTCAGATAAGTGATTTGTGAAGTGGCTTCCCTATACATTTTATCCCTCTTGGTTACAGCTTGCCATGTGGATGGTTTTAAATTTTATTTTGTTAGCCATGATGGGCAGCTTTCAACAGTTCTGGCTTTTAAAGTATAGCATTCTCTGCATAAGACCTGTTTGACCCAGTTGGCTGCATGGCATTAAGGAAAACATCAGGAAAAAATGGGTTAGGCAAGCAGGCTAATATCAGAGTCCTGATATTAGGTGGTTTTCCATATTTTCCACATTTATAATGAGAGAAAAGTACAAATCCAGGTATTTGTGTGAGGGGAGGGGAAGCAGAAAGATGGATCTGGTGAAATAACTACAATTTCTATGCAAAATGTGTGCAGTGAAATGAAACTACAGCATATAGTGAAATTAAACTGCAGCGTATGATAGAAATATTCAAGCTCAGCATCATCATTGATTCATAATGGATGCCATAGTTTCTTTCACAGGAAGAAGTTTATTATATACAGAGCCCTCCATAATGTTTGGGACAAAGACACTTTTTTCCTTTATTTCCCCTTGTGCTCCAGTTTTAAATTTGTAATAAAATGTTACGACCCCAGAGGACCCCAAAACCCTGCAGCAATAGATATTCACCAAGACAAATGGTTACTTAAACAAAAGTTGCTTTTAAATATCTTTAAACATGAAAACATAATCACACTTTAACTTATCACTATTGACTTAACTAACCTAATTTAACCCCCTCCTCATTCTAAGCGCACATGATTGTAATGTGTGTAAGTTCAGAAAAGTTCTTTGGTTCACAGTCCAATCTCACTTGTCATTCCTCCAAGTTCACTGGTTGCAGGCAATTCTTATACTGTGCACAGAATTTAACATTTATAAAGTTCACCAAACCTTTCAAGTACTCGAATCTTTCTTTCAAAACTTGAAAGGCTACCACTCAGGAAGGTTCTTATTGGTTTCCAGGACAACTATAACTGATGTACTTCCATCAGTCACTTGCTGACAAAACTTGCCCCCTCGGGGTTCTCCAGATGATAACCTCTTTCTTTCAGGTCACTACAGAATTCCTTTTTGTTTCTCTTATTCCAAGTAAAACATTAGACAACCTGTCCGTCTTGGTTCCAGCTTGTTCTGTTCCATTCCCAGCTGTTCTTGCTGGCTGTAACATTGTAGAATGATCTCTCTCTCTCTCTGAGAGAAAGCCTGCTTGAGTCTCTCTGCTTGCAAAACCACATGACCCTCTTAGAACAACAGTCAATCTGCAGCTCCAACGAGATCATTCATCTGTTGCCTTTTGTAAACAACAATCCATTAGTGAAGTCTCTTGAGCACTGTCCAAAGCTCTTGCAAAAGCTGTGGAGCCTATATGTCTAGCATGGGGCAGAGCTCCAGTATTTTAAATAAGATCTGTTTGTAAGTAACCTACTCTAACAAACCTTTCCCAATTTATCTCCCAAAAACATATCTATATACTCTGTCACACAAGCAATTCACGTGATTCCAGATTTTATTCAAGATTATGTATTTTCAGTTTGATCATGTAAAAATTATTGCACTTTTTATACATAGTCCCCTCATTTCAGGATACCACAATATTTGGTGTATGAAATGGTACATATTAAATTAGTCATGTTTATTATACTTGCATATCTCTTGCCTGCAATGATTGCTTGATGTATGTGATTCATGGACATCACCAGGTGTTGAATAGCTTCTCTGGTAATTCTCTGCCAGGCCTCTACTGAAGCTACATTCAGGTCCTGCTTGTTTTTGGGACTTGTCCCCTTAAGATTTCTCTTCAGCATATGGAAGGCATGTCAATTGGATTCTGATCGGGTGACTGACTTGGCCATTCAAGAATTTTCCAGTTTTTAACTTTGAAAAATGTTTTGTACCATTGCCTTTGCTGTAGGATTAAGTGCTGTCCAGTGAGTTGGAGGCATTTGCTCGAATGCAGATGAAATGTTTTCATACACCTCAGAATTCATTTTGCTACTGCCATCAGCAGTTACATCATCACTGAAGATAAGTGCGCCAGTACCTGTGGCAGCCGTACATGCACCAGACCATAACACCCTCTCCACCTAATATAGTTGAATATTTGCCAAAATTAATAAATTTAGATCAAACTGGTTTTATTAAAAATAGAAAAGCAGCAGATAATATAGTTAAATTTTTAAGTTTGGTAACTATAGCACAAAATAGGAAGATTCTCACAGTAGTGGTAGCATTAGATGGAGAGAAAGCATTTGATCAATTGGAATGGGATTTTTATTTGAGACACTTAATGCTTTTTGGATTCCAAATACTCTTATAAACTGATTAAAGGCTTTATATGATCTACCAAAAGCAAAAGTGATTATGAAATAAGCAAATCTCACAACTCTTTGCCTCAAAGGTCTTCCAGACAAGGTTGTCCATTATCACCCTTTTTGTTTGCATTAGCGATTGAACCATTGGCAGAAGTAATTAAAACTGATAATGAAATTAAAAGATTTGAATTAGGTAATAAAGAACATAAAATTAGATTATTTGCTGATGATGCTATAGTATATTTAACGAGACCAGAAATATTTTTAAAGAAGTTGAATGAGAGATTAAGAGAGTATGGATTAGTATTGGGTTATAAAGTGAATGTTGATAAAAGTGAAGTAATACCTATGGTGGATATGGATTACTCTCAATTTTTAAAAAATGACAAAATGAAGCAATTAAATACTTAGGAATTAAAATTAGTTGAAATATAAGTAATTTGTTTAAAATAAATTTTTGCCATTGTTAAAAAAAATTGGAAGAAGATTTGAAAAGATGGAAAGATTTACCTATAACCTTAATAGGACAAGTGAATTGTATTAAAATTAATATTTTTCCAAGAATACAATATTTGTTTCAATCATTGCCCATTCATGTACTGGAATCTTTCTTTCAAAACTTGAATATGTGAATTTCTTTGGAAAGGTAAGATGTCAAAAATTGGTTTAGAAAAATTAATGTGGAAATTTGATCAGGGTGGACTAAGACTACCAAATTTTAAGAATTAATTTAAAGCAGCTCAATTGAGGTTTTTGCCCTCCTGTTATCAAAGGGATGAAAAACCAGCTTGGATTCAAATAGAAATGAATAAAATTGGTGAAACTATTTCGGAGTTAATTTTGTATAAATGAGGTGCAAAATTGTAGACCTTTGGAAAAAATTGCATAAAGTTTAAGGAATCGAGTTGTAAATTTTTATAGTATTTGGAGACTATATATGGATTTTATGGATAATTTTCTGTCCACCTCTTCTATCTTATCCACTCCTCTTAATTAATATTTTAAAAAACATTTAATGATTGTATATGCTAATATTATGGTATATTAAATGGCGGGTGTTTCTTTTGGGTGGTAGGAGGGATGAAGAGAAAAATATAAAATTTTTTATATCATTGGCTATGAATATTTGGTTAATGTTTCATTCATTTTTTCCTGTAATGATGCAAACAATTAAATAAAAATGAAGGGCAAAGATCCGCTTTTGCCTTCTTCTTATAGACCAATTTCCCTGCTGAATACCTTTTATAAGATCCTTGCCAAGGCCCTGGCAAACATATTGGGATTGCATTTACCAAAATTAATAAACAAAGATCAGGCAGGCTTTGTGCAGGAGAGGCAAGCAGCAGATAACATTGGCAGACTGTTGAGTGTAATGCATCTGGCACAAATCAGAAATGAGAAGGGATTGGCTGTTTCCTTGGATGCAGAGAAAGCTTTTGATAGACTGGAGTGGGAATGTTTATTTAAAGTGTTGAAGAAGGTAGGGTTAGGGCCAACTTTTTAAAATTGGATTAGGGCGCGATACCATATGCCCAAGGCAAAGGTTACGACCAATGGACAAATCTCCAGTTTTCCCACTTAATGGACAAGGGTGCCCGCTATCACTAACACAGACTCTCTCTGTGTTAGTGATGGAGCCACTGGCTGAGGCCATTCGCCAGGATCCAGACATTAAAGGTTATAGAGTGGGCCAGGAGGAGCACAAAATCAACTTATTTGCTGATGACGTACTGATATATCTGATTGACCCTGTGACGACTTTGCCTCGACTACACACAGTATTGGAGGGCTATGGGAAACATTCCAGGTATAAGATCAATTGGGGAAAAAATGAGGTGATGCCACTCAACAAGGGGAATTATACCCAACATAAAGAAAATAGCAATTTAAAGTGGCCACAGGAGGGGAATGGTAAGGTAGCAAGGGTCTCTGGAAAAATTAACATGGGACAACAGTCTAGGCAGATTGAGGATGCCAGACTTTGAAAAATATTGAACAGCCCAGTCGAGATACATTACCTCTCTCTTCTAGAGAGGAGGAGTACCATCCTAGGCACAAATTGATTTGCACCTGGTGGGCGAGAGGATGGCAGAGGACTTTATTTATAAATCTGATGCGAAATTGCTGTCAGGAAAGAAGGGCAGCCCCATATTTTAAAAAAAGTGATTAATATCTGGAACAAAATTAACCAATATTTGAAAGTGGAGCTGTCCCCAAAAACACCCCTGACTCCTAATAAATTAATGCCATTAACGGTAGGTAACAAGATCCTGGACACTTGGCACCGTAAAGGCATCAGGTGCATCGAGGACTGTTACGAGCTATCTTTAAATAAGGTCTTTTCTATGGGACATATTGGGTCCAAGTATGGCCCTACCTCAGTGCCAGTGCAGTGCCATAGAGACATGATTTGAAGGGGTTGTGGAAAGAAATTCATTTCTGCAATATATTTCCTGCTCCAATCGGATGGACCCAAACTGGGCCTCCATAGATCGAGAGAAAGATGTGATATTGTAATTGATGAGGGATGCTGGTCCGACATGCCGGGACAGCATGACCACGGTCATCAATACAAGGTACAGGTTGGTGCAGTATAATTTCTTGCACCAGCTGTATCTAATGCTGCAGAAAATAAATGGGTCAAAACCATAAATCTCGGACCAATGTTTCAGATGAAGCATGGTGACTGGGACATTCATGCACGCAACCTGGTCATGTGCCTTTTGGGAAGAACTAGGCCAAATCCTAGAGAAAAGCATAGGCAAACGATTCCCGCAGGACCCAGAGTTGTTCCTGTTGGGAAACAATAGACATAAGGCTTACAATGAAGCTATTCAAATTTCAAATCCAATTTGTGTTAATCGTATTGGCTGTGGCCAGGAAGTGCATTGCAGCAACTTGGAAGTCCGACTCTAGCCTTAGTATCGAATGATGGAACAAGGAAATGCAGAGCTGCGTTCCCCTGGAGAAAATAATGTATAACCTGTGTAATGTAGATAAATATTTGGAGAGTTTAGTAAAATTAGAGTAGTTTACATAAATACACATTTTAAAACAGATCTTATTTGAAATACTGAAAAATTCATATTCAGTGAACTTTACAGAAACTATGGAGAATGCTATGCACATTTCACAAGTAGTTGCTAATTGAAATGATGTCATCAAATGAATCGACTGGAGGCAGGCCATCTGTATTGAAGATTTTTACAAGGCTTCTGACCTTTCAGCAAAGTGCATAGAAAGGTCACTCCTGAGAAGTTCGTTTAGCTAAGACAGGGGTCTGCAACCCACGGGTCCGTCTGCTGTGGCTCCCTGTGGCTTTGAAAAAATAATGTGAATACAGTAAATGGCTATTTAAATTATTTTTTATTTAGTTAGTTTTATAAATTTAATAATTATTATTTCAGAGATTAAGATGACCTTGTAACATTAAAATAAAACGTGTTGTAGTATTTTGTCGATCAAAATTTGCGTCACAGCACTGTAGTGGTTGATACCACTGTATGTGTCACCTGTCACCGCCCAGCAAGTGACTTGTTTTGAACTTTCAACCCCAGGTAAGCTAACCATGGATAAATAAAAAAAAAGGTTTCTGTTGAAAATAGAACATTTAATGCTTCATGGACAGATTCATTTGCTTTCACTGCTGACAAAGCTGGTTTACTTGTATGTGGCAAGAAATTAGCAAACAACAAAAAAATCAAATATTGAAAGACATTTCCAGAATAAACACACAGCTTTTGCTGAAAAATACCCATCTGGAGATTAAAGAAAAAGATCATTTTCGGAACTGCTGTAGAAAGCTGATCAGAGTAAAAATACTTTTAAATCTACAAATTCAAGTACTTCTGCTAGTTTTGTGGCAGCTTGGGAGATAGCCGGGCTCGGGAAGCCATTCACAGATGGGGAATATATAAAAGAATCGTTTATCAAGATTCATAACATCTATTCTCGGACTTCAAAAACAAGAGTGAAATTGTTCAGAAAATCGGAGATATGCCACTTTCTTCAGACTGTCAAGGACAGGACCATAAAAATGGCAGAAAATATCACCAGTCAACTAATTAGGGACATTAATTCAGCTCCAGCGTACCAAATCGCCTGTGACGAATCAAAATAAGTAAGTGATATTCAGCAAATAGTGCTATTATGCAGATATGTGAACTCGGCTGGGCCACAGGAAGAAATAATTGAGTTGATGCCACTTAAAGGCCAAACATGGGGGGAGGACATGTGTGAGGCTGTGTTAGATTGTTTAAAGACCAAAGAAGCAAACACCACCTACTTGGTGTTAGTGGCTACTGATGGGGCACCAAGTATGACAGGAGCACAGAAGGGGTTTGTGACTTTACTTCAGAAGTCGCTAGATAGAAAACTGCTGACGTTTCATTGCATTCTGCATCAAGAGGCATTGTGTGCACAAATGTTTCCTCCGGAATGCACAGAAGTGATGAATCTTGTCATACATATAGAGAATAAAATAATGGCAAAAGATTAAACCACCGACAGTTCCGTTCATTATTGAAAGAAGATGATAGCACATACTCTGATCTCCTGCTGCATAACAAAGTCTGGCGGCTGTCCAAAGGGGAGGTGCTGAAGCAGTTTGCTGCGTGTCTGGAGCTTGTAAAACTTTCCTGGAAAGCAAAGGGCTCATCTTTCCGTAGCTAAAAAAGCCAGATTGGCTGGAAAAGCTGCACTTTATGATGGATACAACAGTGTCCCTTAACATGCTGAACAAAACTCTTCAGGGGAAAGGATACTCAGCTCTGCAGATGCTGGAGGAGGTTTTGGTGTTTGAGTGCAAGATGACAGTGTTTGCTAGAGATGTACAGAGAGGTACGCTGTCTCACTTCCCCTCTTTGAGAGAGTTCAAAGAAACACACAATCAGATCAATTATGAGCATTTACAGCATGCGATCATTGCAATGCAAACTGTGTTTGGGGGAAAATTCTGTGAGTTCAGAGAGGAAAATTACTTTGTCCTTCCTTGTCACTCCCCTAAACATCGATATCCCTGTTGAATATGACTGCATTTACTGATGTAAGTCAACTTGATCTTGAGATCGAACTGGCCGATATAGCTGACAAAGATTTATGGGTGTCTAAGTTCAGAAACTTGACAGCTGATCTTGAAGATGTTGCTCATCAGAAGGCCATTCTTGCTCAGACGCAAAATGGAGTGAAATTGAAAACCTCCTTAAACTGGACAAACTTGTGTTCAAAACATGGAATTCAATTCCCGACACTTATATGAACATGAACAAATATGCAGTCAGAGTCCTGTCGATATTTAGATCCACATACTTATGCGAGCAGGTTTTCTCCAGCATGAACTACATAAAAAGCAAACATCGCTCGGGCCTACGGATAACAGCATGCAATCCTGCATGAAGTTCAAAATGACGTCTTACAGCCCTGATATTGATCAGCTGTGCAGTGAGGTTCAGGACCAGAAGTCACGTTAACCAGGTGAAAGAAATCATTTAATGAGTTATTATTTTGTAAATATTTTTTTTTATATTGGACCCTGAACTGATGTAATTGTGTTTTATATTTAGGTTGGCGGTTGACTGTTGTTGCTATGCGACTGAGGAAATCAACGGATGATGGCAATCTTCAGAACAAAATACAAATTGACATTTTTTTGTTGCTATTTTTAATTAAAGTGAATATTTCTTTTTTTTTTAAATTCCACAAATAAGGGATGGACCCAAACAGGCCTGCATTGTATATTTTATTTGAAACTTATGTGTGCCAGTGTCTTTTTTTTAAGAGTTCAAAAGAATTTGTTGTTTTTATTTGTTAGAAACAGAAATAAAATGTCAGTTGTTTTCTGTTTGTTGTTCCTTTATTTCATAAATGTAACAAATTATAGTCCTTATATAAATAGCATAAGTGTAATGAAACTATATATGCGGTGCTTTCTTCATTTTAGGGATCAAAATGGTTTTGTGGCTCCAGATGGGTTTTATTTGGTGGGAAACAGGCCCAAATGGCTCTTTTAATGCTGAAGGTTGCCAACCCCTGACCTAAGACAACAGATGGGAGCAAAAAACTAATTCCTTTTGTTTGCTGGAGAAGGTCACATGGGCTTTCTAGCAGTTGGAAGATGAAGAGAGAGAGAGAGAGAGAGAGACTGAACAGTGACAGATGAAGCAAGCAGGAAGCTTGTTGGAATTGAAACAGAAAGTTCCAGAGCGGCGGATGGCTGGAAGTGCTATGTGTCTGATGTTTCTCTTGGAATAAGTGGAACAGAAAGGAACTTTGTGCTAGCCTGAAAGAAAGAGGTTATCATCTGGAGAACCCTGATGGGGCAAGTTTCATCAGCAAGACATTGAGGTGACTAATGGTGGTTCCTCAGTTGTGGAAATCCTGTAATAACAAATCTCTCTCTGCAAACCCTACAAGAACTTTCCTGAATGATAAACATTTACCTTTTTAGCACCAAAGCCTGGTGAACTTTATACATGTTAAATTCTGTGCTCAGTATAAGAATTGCCTGCAGCCAGTGAACTTGGGGGAATGAGAGGTTAGATTGAACTGTGAACCAAAGAACTTTTCTTAAATTTACACACACATCAGACATGTGTGGTTAGAATTAGAAGGGGGTTAAGTTGGGTTTAGTTAAGTTAGTGGAGATAGATTGAAGTTTGATTCTGTTTTCATGTTTAAAGATTATTGGAAACAGCTTTTGTTTAAGTAACCATTTGTCATGGTGAATATCTATTGCTGCTGGGTTTTGGGGTCCTTTGGGCTCATAACACATGAGAAACAAATACGGTACCTTTCATAAGATATGGCAGCCATATATGCACTACATAGGCACATGGCGGTGATTGGTTTCCCTGTTCCTTGCTGCGGCTTTCTCTCCCTTTCACTGATCCAGATCAAGGAAAGCCAGGAATGAATATCAGCCCAGAGGGCCACCCACTGAGCTGTGATAATCCCTACCCCTGATTATTTATTTTCCTGGTATTAAAGGTTTGTTGTTGTTGGTTGAAGTTTGAGTGAGTAGTCTTGTTTTATGTGTGGGGGGGGTGGTTGGTAGACACACGGGCTTGTGTGTGTGTATATATATATATATATATATATATTCTTTTCTTTCTTTGGCTTGGCTTCGTGGACGAAGATTTATGGAGGGGGTAAATGTCCACGTCAGCTGCAGGCTCGTTTGTGGCTGACAAGTCCGATGCGGGACAGGCAGACACGGTTGCAACGGTTGCATGGGAAAATTGCTTGGTTGGGTGTTGGGTTTTTCCTCCTTTGTCTTTTGTCAGTGAGGTGGGCTCTGCGGTCTTCTTCAAAGGAGGTTGCTGCCCGCAGAACTGTGAGGCGCCAAGATGCACGGTTTGAGGCGATATCAGCCCACTGACGGTGGTCAATGTGGCAGGCACCAAGAGATTTCTTTAGGCAGTCCTTGTACCTCTTCTTTGGTGCACCTCTGTCACGGTGGCCAGTGGAGAGCTCGCCATATAACACGATCTTGGGAAGGCGATGGTCCTCCATTCTAGAGACGTGACCCACCCAGCACAGCTGGATCTTCAACAGCGTGGACTCAATGCTGTCGACCTCTGCCATCTCGAGTACTTAGACGTTAGGGATGAAGGCGCTCCAATGAATGTTGAGGATGGAGCGGAGACAACGCTGGTGGAAGCGTTCTAGGAGCCGTAGGTGATGCCGGTAGAGGACCCATGATTCGGAGCCGAACAGGAGTGTGGGTATGACGAAGGCTCTGTATACGCTTATCTTTGTGAGGTTTTTCAGTTGGTTGTTTTTCCAGACTCTTTTGTGTAGTCTTCCAAAGGTGCTATTTGCCTTGGCGAGTCTGTTGTCTATCTCGTTGTCGATCTTTGCATCTGATGAAATGGTGCAGCCGAGATAGGTAAACTGGTTGACCGTTTTGAGTTTTGTGTGCCCGATGGAGATGTGGGGGGGCTGGTAGTCATGGTGGGGAGCTGGCTGATGGAGGACCTCAGTTTTCTTCAGGCTGACTTCCAGGCCAAACATTTTGGCAGTTTCCGCAAAACAGGACGTCAAGCGCTGAAGAGCTGGCTCTGAATGGGCAACTAAAGCGGCATCGTCTGCAAAGAGTAGTTCACGTACAAGTTTCTCTTGTGTCTTGAATTGAACTGCCATTATTGGCATGACACTGTATATGGATGTATAAGCTTGTGTGAAAATATAAATAATATATTAAATAAAAAATGTGCTATATAAATAAACTAAACTAAACCAAAAGTACTCCATGACTTTTGACCTAAGCAACTTATGGCCATTCGCATATATGACTGAATTTTAAAAGAATATTTATAAGAAAAAATATAAAATTTATGCGGTGTATGTCATATTTGACAAACTATAACAGGGATACAGGGCATGTATGAGCCAAAATGTACGATCTTACCTCGTCGATCAATTCACAATTTTCCTCACAGGCAGGGAGCCAACGTGTTTCTCAACAATTCACATTTATAATGTGATTTGCTCATTGCTATTACAGTGCCAGCAATCAGGACTGGGATGGTTCGAATCCCACGGTGTCCATAAGAAGTGTGTACATTCTCCCAGTGTATGTATGGAGCTCCTCTGGGTTCTGGTTTCCTCCCACCGTTTGAAACATACAGGGGGTTGTTGGTTAATTGGGTGTAATTGGGCTGCATGGGCTCATGGGCCAAAATGGCCTGTTACCAAGCTGTATGTCTAAATTTAATTTTTTTAAAAAAGAAGCCCTCGTTAGCAGTAGGAGTGCACCACCTCACAAACTAACCCCTCCCCCTCAAACCACCAACCCTGTCAAATGTCTCCTGTTCCATCTCTGGAACAGTCCAAGATTCTCATGTTAGTCTCATCATCCACCTCAAAACGGCCAAAAATAGAGTGGAAGAAAGTAATCTTTGACCCTGAATGTCTACCCAAGAAGGAAAAGAAAGAGACAGAAAGGCTTGCAAAGAGAATTCCTATATAATTAAAGATCAGAATTGGATGAAATCAAGGAGAATTTTATTTGGATAAGGCTGAGATGGGCAAGTGAGAAACAATGACAGGGTGACTAGCATGAAAGAGAAATGGTTGCTGCGCTATTTACTTCCAACAGAATAAGTTTCAACCATTAATTTCAGTATCCCTTTAGCCAATGCTTGAACATTTTTTATTCTTTGCCATCTCCAGCTTTGGTCAAGGCTTACAGAACTTGATCTGATTTGTTGCTTGATCAAGCGAAATGAAATATTTGTTCTCATATGTTGAAATCCTGGCATTAATATTTAAGTACACGTGCCTCTAATTTTTGATTGGTTAGCCAGATATTCCAATAGCTCTATTGGGTTAGTTCCCTGAAGAGAAGCTCAGACGAGGTAATGAAGTTCATTATGAAACAGTTGGATGTAAGGTTTAGAGACTGGTACTGTGCCAACTAACATTTTGGATAAAAATCCTCAATCTTTCCAAAATAATCTCAATCAGATGGGAAAATTATAGATACATTGAACATTACAGCACAGTAAAGGCCCTTTGAGCTATGATGTTGTACTGACCTATATAAACCTACTCCACAACAATCTAATCTTCCCTCCCTCACTCTCATTACCCTCTATTTTTATTACATCCATGTGCCTATCTAAGAGCCTTTTAAATGTCCCCAAATTTACTAGTCCCCATCACCACTCCTGGCAAAGCATTCCAGGCACCCACTATGTTAAAAAGAAACTTACCTCTGATATCCCTAATCTCCTTCACGCACCTTAGATAGATGTTCTCTAATATTTGCTTTTGTCCCCCTGGAAAATAGGTACTGGCTGTTCACCCTATCTATGCATCTTATAATCTTATATATCTCTCTATTAAGTCACCTATCTTTCGTTGCTCCAAAGACAAAATCCCTAGCTCAGTCAAGCTTGCTTCATAAGACATGTATTCCAATCCAGGAAATGACCTGGTAAATCTCTGCTGCACCCTTTCTAAAGCTTCTTCATCCTTCCTGCAATGAGGCAACCAGTACTGAAATGCCATATTCCGTGCGGTCTGACCCCAAAATCCCTCTGTTCCTCCCCAATGTTAAAAATCCTGCCATTAACCACATAATCCACCTTCAAGTTTGACCTTCCAAAGTGCATCACTTCACACCCATCTATTCAATTAATTATCTGGCCAACTGCATCCTATCTATATCCTGTTGTAACCTACGATACACTTGCACAACACCTCCAACCTTCATCTCATCTGCAAACCTACTGGACCCCCCCCCCCCACTTATTTATCCAAGTCATTTATAAAAATCTCAAAGAGGAGTCCCAGAACAAATCTCTTCAGAATGCCATGAGTCACTGACCTCCAAGCAGAATATGTTCCATCTACTACCACGCTCTGCCTTCTGCAAGTGAACCAATTCTGAATCCAAGCAGCCAAGGTTCTAAGGATCCCATGCCTTATGACTTTCTGAATGATCCTTGCTTGAGGAACCTTGTTAAATGGCTTACTAATTTATTTTGTCACCACAAAAACTCAATTAGCCTCATGAGGCCTGACTGGTGCCTCACAAAACCATATTGACTATCCCTGATTGGGTTTGAATTGTAATTATAACACATTTGATTAAAATACTGGACCACATTTTTGCAAAGATTTTTGACTTTACACCTGTGCTAATCAAAGTATAGGGAAAATCACAAGTCTCAGATTGAAAATTGAAAGATTGCCTTTGTAATCTGAGCTGGGAGAAACTTATAAAAATAAAATTGAAAAATAACTTGGGTGCCAAGTGATTTTTTTTGCCACCTATGCCATGCCAAACAATAAAAACAATGCAAATAATAGGCTAAACACGATCAGATGGTGGAAGTTACCAGGTCAAGCAGCTTTAGTGGAAGAAAAAAATGGTTGACCTTTTGGGGTAGAGCCCTTCATTAAGATAGGTAATTCAGACAAGAGAAGCCGGTGCAAAGAGGACAGAGAGGGAGGAGCAGGGACCTATGGTGAACCCAGGAGAGGCAAAGCATGATGGACAGAAGCAGAAGATTGGGAGGTACTAGACAAAGGCAAGAAAAACAAAGGGGTAAGTGGAGGAAGGCTTTCTTATTCAAGATCATAAACAGTGTCTGATCTTGGATAAGAAAGCCTTCTTCCACTTTACAGTCTATCTCTTATCCAAGAACAACAAATAGGACTACCCTGGCAGGCCTTTTGTTTCCACCTGCTCTTTTGCCCCATCAAATTTATCACCTGATATTTTTCAAGAGCTGTTGATGTTTGAGATACTTGTCTGAGCATAGGGAAAAATGTTTGCTGAAAACCCTGCTAATTTCCATGTTCATTGTAATTAATTGAGGAATATATATTTGTTGAATTTCTAAACATCTGGATTCATCATGACTGATGTGCCTTGGTATTCATGGTTGTGAAAGTGGAGACATTCCTAATTAGTAGAAAAGTATTTCTTCCCACATTATGAAAATGTGCACATGAAGGCTTCTTGGCACACGCTTTTCTATAGTCAGCATATTCTTGCAGTAAGAGATATTACTCAGATCAACGAAGAAATTGTTTAAAGGAAAATTATTTTGCGTATTTGAGGTCTGAAAAATAATGGATGAATGCAAATTTGAGCTTTTTTATGCTCACTTCCTTTATATACTGTAGATCACTAAATGTCTAATTTGTAAAAGGTTTCACACTGTACGCAGCAGATTAAATTGTTGGTTATGTAGTCTCGTTTTGTGTTCCACCTGTGTTTAATTGGGTGTTGTGTAATATAATTTGAACGGTGCGGCTTCCATGGTTGATAAATGTTAGTGTTTGAAAGCTCCATGGTTTCTCTTTTTAATTTAATTCATTGATGGGATACTGATTTTGCAGGTAATACAAGCATTTATTACCCATCCCTAATTGCTCTTGAACTTGAGAGGCAGCGAAGTGTCAATCACAGTGGTGAACCTGGAGTTATCAGTTAAATGAGACAAGAACATTAGTGAGTTAGATGTTCTTTTTATGAAAATCTGAGAGTTTTACTTGGACTGAGAGTTACTTTTATTTGGTGCAAGGCATGTAAGTACATGAGAAAAAGCATATGTATATTATAAGTCCTGAATCAGAATGATTGAAGCCAGGTGAATGGTGGGTTTTTATAATTGAACAGTTTGGCAGGCAGTGTATTTCTTGCAATGTTGAATTTTAATGTATAGTTTTGACATTGACATTTCTGGTCTGGTCAATAGTAAACTTCTTCCTGCACTGCATTCAGATTCTTGGCAGAGCACTCCTGGTATTGACCTATCCTACATTCTGAGCACATGCCTGGAAAGTCTCCAGCTCCCTTGTGAATAGGAGACATTGTCCTTTCTTTTTACTACCACAGTACAGCCTTTTAAATCCTTCAGAGCACATTTTTTCCCTTGATCAGCCATGATCAAATCTTTCAATGCACAACATTTAAATTGTTTTCCACACAAACACTACACATTAAAAGATGCAAATAAGTTGTATGTAGTGCTCGCTAATTTTGCATACTGCTTTTGGCATTTCTGATTTTTAGGGCCCTGCCATTTACATAATGGAAGTTAACAGTGCACAAAGCACACATAATTGATGGAACTGACCAAGTGGCCTGCCTCCATGGAAATAGACATTGCAGACTCAGAAGGATGTCCATTAATGAATGAAATTATGAAGTTATTGCAGAACCTCATGGTTTGATATCTCCCCTGCTAACTTTAGAACTACAGGCCCTTCAGCCCATTATGTTGTGACACCCTATATAATAAACCTACCAAAAATATCACAACAATAAACCCTCCCTGCATCATAACCCTCCATTTTTCTTTCATCCATGTGTCTGTCTGAGAGTCTCTTAAATGGGGAAGGGTTTAGATGGAACATTAGGGGGAACTTCTTCACAAAGAGAGTGGTGGGAGTGTGGAACAAATTGCCAGCTGCAATGAATGCGTGGGCTCAATTTTAATTTTTTTTGAATATTTTATTTATGATTTTCACAGACTCACAAAGCTTAACAAATCGTTCAATTTTCCCAACATTCCTGCATATATACAGAATCTGTATTTATCCCCTCCCATTCCCATCCTCCTTCCCACATATAATTTAACATACCTTCAAGTAACTTATGTTAATACAGTAATACACACATCAATGGGGCCTTCAACCCCTACAAACCCTAAACAGGGAAGAAAAGAGGGAACGTCACCTGTGTCATATCCTGTTTCTTTAGTTACACTCCTTTTCCTAATTATTGCAGTATCTTTATTTCTCGGAAGGGGGGACTAGTCCATCTGGGTACCGATATATCTTAAATAAGATTGCCATACTCCAACGAATGAGTCATGTTTCTTCCTTGCGTTATTTGTGATTTTCTCCAAGGGAATGCAACACTGTATTTCCACATTCCATTGTGTGGTATTTAGTTGGGAGTCGGGCTTCCATTAAAGTGCTATACACTTCCTAGCTACTGCTAAGGTGACCTTCACAAACAAAATTTGGCATTTGGTCAGTCTAATCTCTACACCTCCAATATCTCCCAGGAGGTACAACCCCAGATCTGTGGAAAAGCCACTTTTGTAATTTTTTTCAGAATGTCCCCCAGGTCTTCCCAGAAGAGTCTCACCTTTGTACATAGCCAGGTGGAGTGGACAAAAGTTCCCACCTCCACACCACATGTAAAGCACATCTCTGAAATTTCCAGTTTTGATTTGTGTAATTTTTGTGGTGTAAGGTACAACTAATGCAAGAAATTTTACTGCACCAACCTGTATCTGGCATTGACGACCCCCATCACACTGTTCAAACACAGATCTTGCCACCACTCTTTGTTGATTGTTTTACCCAAGTCCAACTCCCATCTCTCCATTGACCTATGTAAACCTGGCTTTGGGCCCTCACTTTGGAATATTTACACACATTCCCCATTTGAATTAGAATCTCCATGTCGCTACATTTAGGTAGTGCCATAGCTGGTCCCAATTTTTCTCTTAAGAAGGAACTTATTTGAAGATAGCAGAAGAATGTTTTGTTAGATTATATTTGTTTCTCAACTGCTCAAATGACATTAACTGCCCCTTTTATAACAATCCTCAATACACCCGATCCCTTTCTGGCACTAGGTGTCCAAGATTTTATTATCCAGAGTCAAAGGTATCAACCTAATCTGAGTCGAGAGCATTTTGGGGGATATCCTCAGCTTCCAATCAATACATTGTTTTGCTCTTTTCCATATCCGAAGTACATGCTTTAGGATGGGACTATCCGTTTTCTTTGAAAATAGTTTGGTGTCCCATTTATATATAAATTCTTCAGCTATCCCTTTGCTTACCAAGTGTAGTTCAATTTTCAATTTGTGCCTATGAGGGGGACCCTTCCTCAAAAAGTGAGGTGACAAACCTTAGCTGGGACGCCCAATTTAAAATCAGGTAATTTTAACCCCCCTCCCTGTCTTGGGTAAACTTGTACCTCTCACTTTGTTCGTTTGAGATTGGTCACATTGTTTGAGCTACCGAAAGAAAATAGACACACACACACCGAGAGCAGTTCAGTTTATACAAATGTTTATTACAAATTCAAAAGCTGATTTCAAACTACAATATGCAAGCCCTTCCCAACTATACTTATCAACGCTTGGACTGGTCCCAACTGCCGAAGCGAGGCAACGACTGCACACTTGTAGTAGGTTGTCAGGGCGCCGGTAGCAGTTTCTCCACCTCCCCCGACCGGGACGTTGGGTGGACTCTAGAAGTTCTTCTTGCTGAGAGATGTGGCCACCTCTCGAAGAGTCTTAAACTTCAGCAGTGGGACCATGGCTTATATTACCCAAAAACTGCTTACCCAAGCACCTATTCCCAGCACAGCAAGAAAGATAAGCGAGCAAGCTACCATGCTAGGCTTCTATTGAATAATGTAATTTTCAGCTTATCACTTTGAATACAATGGTTTATTTTGCATCAAGGCTAGGCTTCTGACAGTCTGTGACCAAAGCAAGCAGGAAGATTAAATGTTCTTGGTACACAGATGTCCTTTCGTCAGATAACAGCATCTCTGGCCCCTCGGTGAAATTTAGCTTATGTCTGCTGATTCTAAAAAACAAGCAGGTTCTCAGCCTTGCAGAAGCAAAGGCTGTAAAAGTAAAAAACACAGTTAGAATCTTCCATTACACTCCCCCAAGTTGTAGTTCCATGTTAACTTTTCCAAGGAATTTCTAGCCACTTCTCCATTCCATAGAATCTTTCTGACACATTTGTTAAGTGCTTTGAAAAAAAACCTTGAGGCAATAAAATAGGCAATGAGTGGAAAAGATATTGGAGCCTTGGCATTATCTTCATTTTGACATAGTTGAGCCTGCCCATCAACGTTATGGGCAGAGTCCTCCACCAGATCAGGTCCTCCTCAATCTTCTGGAGCAAAGGGATATAGTTAAGTTTATATAAGTTGTGTGACCATTGCGACCATTGAACTTGCTTCCTTGTTGATATTGCCCATAATCCCTATTCGTCAAAGGCATTATCTCATTCATCCAAATTTACCCTATACCCCGAGACTTTCCCATAATCCTCCAATGTGGTCCTCAGCCTGGTCAATGACTACCCGGGGTCCGTCAAATATATCAACACATTGTCAGCAAAAAGGTTGATTTTGTGTTCTACCTGACCCATCTTAAACCCCTTTATGTCTGGATCCCACTGAATGGCTTCTGCTAGTAGCTTAATGGCTAATATGAACAACACTGGGGACAATGGACAAACTTGCCTACTTGACCTGCTCAGTGAAAATACTGGAGACATCTGCCCATTTTTTACATATTTCACTTGCGGCATCTGATAAAGTGCCTTGACCCAATTAATAAATGTTTGTCTCAATCCAAATTTATTCAGTACCTTGAACAGAAAGTCCCACTCCAATCTGTTGAAGGCCTTCTCCATATCTAAAGCTACGGCCTTCTCTGGTCTACCCCCGATTGTTCCAGGTGTACCAGACCTAAAAATCTAGCTATACAGTTTGCCAATTGCCTCTTTTTCTACAAAACATACTTGATCTGGGTTTTTTAATCTCAGCAAATATTCTGCCAACCTATTGTCCAGAGCTTTGGCAATAATTTTCTATTCTGTGTTCAATAATGAGATGGGCTTATATGAAGCAGGTTTCAAGTGATCCCTGGCTTTGTTTTTTAGGTATTACCATTATAATTGCTGTTGAGAAAGACTCTGGGAGGGCATGTGTCTCTGTCATCTGATCCACCACCTTCATAAGAAAGGGCAATAAGAGGTCCTTGAACTTGTAAAATATGGCAGGGAAACCATCCTCCCCTGTGGTCCTGCCCGCCTGCAGAGAGCTCAGAGAATGTTCCATTTCATTCTTAATAATAGTGGTATTCAGCCCCTCTCGCTCCTCCTGCCCCAAATTTGGCAAGTCCAATGGATGCAAGAAATCATCTATTATAGTAGGGTGCCCCCCCGTCACTAATTTATACAATTCTTTATAGAATCCTTTAAATGTGTCATTTATTTCCTTTGGTTTATATGAGATCTTGCCTTCCCCTGTCTGGATCACATTAATTGTTCTTGAGGCCTCCTCCACCCTCATCTGCCAAGACAAGACTTTATGAGCCCTCTCCCCTAGCTCAAAGTACGGCTGCCTAGATCTTAAAATCAACTTTTTGGTCATATATGTTTGCAGCGCATTGTACTTGAGCTTCTTATTCACCAAGTTTCTATATTTCTCTTCTGTGCATGACCTTTGATATTCCTTTTCCTATTAGGCTATTTCCAATTCCAAATCTTTGATCTTTTTCACATATTCTTTTTTAATGTTCTTGGTGTATCCAATTAACTGGCTCCTTAAATAAGCCTTCAATGTGTCCCATATTAGGAAGTTATCCTCAGTAGAGGGACAGTTTGTCTCACAGAACAATTCTAACAAAGCTACAAAATTCTGGTTTTCCCAACAGGGATGTATTCAGGTGTCATCTAGATACCAAGGCCTGCTTATCTGGCATTATAATGGATAAGGTCAAGGGTGAATGGTCGAACCATGGCTGAGCTGTATTCTCAGTTTCCACTATCCTATCCTTCAATTGGGCTGATGCCAGAAAAAAAATCAGTTCTAGTGTAGGAATCATGTCATCTTGAGTAAAAGGAATAATCCCTTTCCCTCAGATTCAGCCTTCTCCAGAGATCTATGAGATTCATCTTTTTTTAAAAAAACTTTATTTATTCGTTCAAAAAACAAATAATATGTGACATATACAATTAAACATGAATGAACATTTTATATATATATATATATATATTTATTTATGGCTTTCCTTCAGAGAGTTGGCTGAAGGGGGGCTTTCTTTTTCTTCTTTATATATATATATAAAAAAAAGAAAAAGAAAGCCCCCCTTCAGCCAACTCTCTGAAGGAAAGCCATAAAAAAAGAAAAAAGAAAGGATATTAAAAAAAAGTTAAATATACATATTAAAATCTAATCAATATAAATTGAAATGTAAATATTCTGAATATAACAGCCATTTATTAATTAAAAAAATATAATTATCATGCGAAACATACATAATTTTTTCCATTATTAAACAATATGTCATCTCATTATGCCATCTATTAATATCAAACATATTTGTATCTTTCCATGTACTAGCAATACATTTTTTTCACTACGGATAAAGCTAAATATACAAAAGCAAGTTGAAACTTATTTAATGCCAAGCCTTTCAGAGGTTGCAAACTACCCAATAAAAATACTGTTGGATCTAAAACTATTTTAATCTTATACAGATATTCTAAAAATGATTGAATTTTCTTCCAAAAAGATTGTATATGTATACATGACCAAACAGCATGAAAAAAAGTTCCAACCATATCACCACATCTAAAACACAAATCTGATTCATTAAAACCATATTTTTAAAAATATTTTCAAGTGTCAAATATAATTGATGTAAAAAATTGTAATTAATCATTGCATAATGTGCATTTATCAATCTAGTTACACTATCATAACAGATATCTAACCAATCCTCTCAAAAAAATAAAACCAATATCTGCTTCCCATTTAATTTTAGATCTATCCCAACCTTTTTTATTCATACCATCCTGTAATATTTGATACATAAATGAAATATAACCCTTCTCTGGTACCTTCATAAGAAAAGTCTTAAATTCTGTTATTTTAGGTAAAATCATCTCTCTACCAAACATACATTTTACCAAAGATTGAATTTGATAATAAAGAAATAAAGAATTCTTATCAATACCAAAATCTTCCCTCATCTAATTAAAAGATAAAAACTTACCCTCTTTAAAACAATCTCCCGAATTTTTCACACCTTTAAATCTCCAATGCAATAAACTTTGATTATGTGTTGAAAAAGAAATAAGTTGATTATTATACAATGGAGTCAAAGCCAATAATTCACCCCTAGAACCTATCATTATTTTTCTTTATCCATAACTTCATTAAATGTTTTAGTATAGTCACATTATATTGTTGTAACAAATTCATATTCCACCTAAACAAAAATTGATGTTTTCCAAATTCAGAAATACTTGCCATCTCAATTTTAGCCCAACTAGGAGGCCGTACCAAATCCATCAATGAACTAATAAATTTAAGTTGGGATGCCTCATAATAATTTTGAAAATGTGGTAAACGTAAACCCCCTAACTCATATTTCCAAGTTAATTTATTCAAATCTACTCACAAAAATTTACCCCTCCATAAAAACTCCCTAACCATTTTATTTAAATCTCAAAAAAAAATTATCAAGTAAATATGGAATATATTGAAACAAATATTGTATACGCAGAAAGATGTTCATCTTAATTGTATTTATCCTTCCCATTGAATTAATAGGTAAATCTTTCCATTTAATCAAAACAGTTTTAATTTTTTTCATTAACGGAGCATAATTTAATTTATATAAAGATTGATAATTAACATTCAAAATTATACCCAGATATTTAATTCGATCAGTCCACTTCAAATTAATAATATTCTTATAAACTGAATAATCTCCTTCACTTACCGGTAATATTTCACTTTTTTCCCAATTAACTTTATATCCAGAAAGAAATCCATATTGTATTAAACATTCCTTCAAATGCATTAGTGACTGAGCTGGGTTTATTAAATACACCAATACGTCATCAGCAAATAAATTAATTTTTTTATACTCCTCATCTAAAACTTTCATACCTTTGTATCTGTGTATTTTGTCTTATCAATGGTGCTAAAGGTTCAATCACTAATGCAAACAAAGCTGGTGATAAAGGACAACCTTGACGAGTTGATCGAGTTAACTTAAAAGATTCCGAAATCAAACCATTCGTCAATACTGCAGCTACCAGTTTACTATATAGAGCCCTAATCCAACCAATAAAAGAAGGACCAAACTTAAATTTCTCCAAAACTTTAAACAAAAAATTCCATTCAATTCTATCAAATGCTTTTTCTGCATCTAAGGATATCACCATCGGATGATCTAAAGATTGTCGAAATCTATTAATCAAAATAATCACGGGCAAAATATTATTTGAAGCATATCTATTCTTTATAAAACCTGTTTGATCAATATGAATCAACTTAGGTAAAAATTTAGCCAATCTATTCACTAATATTTTAGCTATTATTTTATAATCTACATTTAACAATGAGATTGGTCTATATGAAGATACCTTCAAAGGATCTCTATCTTTTTTAGGAATTACTGTAATTAAAGCACTAGAACAAGCCTCAGGTAAATCATAATGTTCTCCAACTTGACGGAATACATCCCCAAATACTATAGATAAATCATCATTAAAAATTTTATATAATTCAACCGAAAATCTATCATCACCAGGCGATTTACCATTCAGCATTTCCAGCATAGGAATTTTAATTTTTGAATCAGTAAATGGTTCTTCTAATTCCTGTATATCTGCATCCTCTAATATTGGTAAATTCAACTGAGATTTTTAAAAAAATCAATCGATCCAGTTTCCTATTTTCCTTCAGATGTATATAACTTTTTATAAAATGAATAAAATTCATCTTTAATCTCACAAGGTTTATAAGTAATAAGAGAATTCCGTCTAATAGCATTAATAGTCCTCGATATCGGTTCTTTCTTTAATTGCCACACCAATACCTTATGTGCTTCTCTCCCCATTTGTAATACTGTTGTTTAGTCCTAGTAATCACACATTCAAATTGATAAGATTCCAAAGTATTATATTTCAATTTCAGCCTATATAATTCTATTTTCTGATCTACTGTAGCATCTTTCCGAAATTCCTTTTCTAACTCATCGAACTGTTTCTCTAATTCAAGACTCTGATTTAATCGATTCTTTTTTATTTTAGAAGTGTAACTAATTATTTGTCCTCTCAAATAAGCTTTCATAGCATCCCATAATATGAACTTATTTTGAACAGATTTAGAATTTTCTGTAAAAAAAATTATTTTTTTTTCAAAAAAATCAATAAATTCCATATTTTTAACAACATTGTATTAAATCTCCAATGATAAGCTATTTGAATTTTCTCAGAAGTTTCATATGTAAAATAGAACAGAGAATGATCTGAAATCACCCTACTTTTATATTCCGCTTGTTGTACTTTTCCTTGTAAATGTGCCGATACTAAAAGAAGTCATTCCTTGAAAACGATTCATGTCTAGATGAATAAAAGGAAAACTCTTTCTCTGTCGGATTAAGACGTCTCCAAATATCTACTAAATTAAGATCTTTCATCAACGCTTGGACCTAGATTGCCATCTTGGATTTTTTAACTTTCTTCGGAGATATATCTAATAAAGGTTCCAAAACATAATTAAAATCACCACCAACTAAAATATTATCATTAGCTTGACCCAAACATAAAAATGCATCTGAAATAAATACTTCATCATCTGCATTTGGAGCATAAATATCAGGTAAAGTCCAAAATTCACTAAAAATCTTACAATTCAATTTAAGAATACATCCTGCCTTTTCCTCCATTGATTGTAATTTAAAAGATAAATTTTTATTTATCAAAATTGCTACACCTTTAGCTCTAGAATTAAATGAAGAAGAATATACATGCCCAACCCAATCCCTTTTTAATTTCACGCTTTCCTTCACATTCAAATGTGTTTCTTGTAAAAAGGCAATATCAATTTTCATTTTCTTAATATACGGCAAGACTCGCTTACGTTTAATCATACTATTTAATCCTCGAACATTAAAAGTAGCAAACCTCAACTTTGACATATCTACTATTATTACTAAATACCAATAATATCTTCATATAAAAACTGAAATCAATGTATATAGGCCCTCCAATAAAAAAAAATCACAAATTAAACACTAAGAAAAAAGTTAAAAAGAAAAAAGAAAAAAAAATCGCCCTCAAAAAAAAACTACCAAAAGGTAGTAACCCCCTAAACAAAAATTGGGTGGGGATCACCCACCAGTGGCTGATGAACTTAGTGCAAATCTCTCCCTCCCCAGCCAAACAATTAGTAACATCAAAGTACCATAATAACAAGAGAAAAAATAAAATAAGAAAATTCTTCTTTTCATCCAAAAGTCTCCAATCTCGAAGATCCCATTTCGGAAGAAGGTAGACTCCTTCCATTCCCATTTTTACCATTTCTGCCATTTCTTCCACTTCCAGAGCTACCAAATTTTTCTTTAGGAGATAATGGTGGACTACGTCTTTGTCCTCTTATATCTGGCAATGAGTCATCAAAAATCATTGCTTCACAATCAGTTTCAAAAAACCAAATATGATAGTATCCATAAAACACCTTCAACACTGCAGGGTAACGAAAAGTAGACTTATAACATTTACACCAAAAACTTCTTTAACTGGATTGAATCGATGGTGATGTTGAATGACATCTTGACTCAGATCAGGATAAAAAAAGATTCTGCTATTCTGAATCAATAATGGTGTTTGTCATTGTCTCGCATTTTGTACTGCAAGTCGAAGTATTGCTTCTCTATCCAAATAACTCAGACATCGAATTATTACCGGTCTCGGGGGTTGACCAGCGGAGGGTATTCTTCTTAAAGCTCTATGGGCTCTTTCCAGTGCCAATCCCCCAGGGAAAAATTCTTGCCCTAATATTTGTGGAATCCAGTCTTTAAAAAGACGAAGAGGATCTTGTCCTTCTATACCTTCTGGCAAACCAACAATTTTCACATTATTCCTTCTGCTTTGATTTTCCAAATAATCTATTTTTCGTTCTAGCTCCTTCTCACGATCTCCTAATTCTATGACTGATTTTTCCACTTTCAACACTTTTTCTGTGTTAGAAAAGTCCAAAGTCCAAAAAAGCAGTCTGAAATTTTTTAAAAACTTCATAAGATGCATCCCAACGTGCCTTAACCATATTTAATTCTGAACTTATACCAGCATTCATTTGAACCATTTCATTCATTAGAGATGTCAACAAAAGTTGAATAACTGCATTCAATTGCATGCACTGTGAATCAGTAAATCTCAGCTCTGCTCTCTCTGACATGGTGGCAGAACAAGGTAACCGCAGCTCCTGCTGCAATTCAACCATTCTAGCAAACCTGTCCACCAGGATATTGGTCCCTCACCTGTATTTTGTTCTGCCTTTGCTGGTGGTTTTGCTGCTCCTCTCCTCCTGTCATCACGTGACCTCCCCCACAATTTAAAATTTTAAGAAGAATTTGGTCAGGGACATGGATTGGAGGGGTATGGAAGGCTATGGTCAGGGCTCCTCAGTGTAACTAGAGAGAATAGTAGTTCAGCATGGACTAGAAGTGCCAAAGGGGCTTTTTCTGTGCTGTATGGTTCTATTGTTCCACCCTTCACCACCACCCCTGGCAATGCATTCCAGGCACCCACAATGCTCTGTAAAAACAAAAGGTGTACCCCTGATGTCTCTCCTAAATGTTCCTCTTTCACTTTGGACAGATGTCCTCCGGTGATTGCTGCTCCTACTCTGGGAAAAAGGTGCTGGCTGTCTACCTTATCTATGTCTCTCATAATCTTGTAGACCTCTAATAAGTCACGTCTCATCCTTCTTCGCTCCAAAGTGAAAAGTTCTTGCTTTGCTATCCTTGACTCATAAGATATATTTTCCAATCCAGGATACATCCTGGTAAATCTCCTCTGCACCCTCTCCAGTCATAATCAGAAATTTGCAGAGGTGCAACATCACCTCAAGACTCCTGAACTCAATGTCCTGACTAATGAAACTCAGCATACTATAGACCTTCTTATCCATCCTATCAACCTGTACGGCAACCTTGAGAGATACATGGATTTGGACCTCAAGGTCCCTCTGTTCTTCCACACTGTGAAGTATCCTACTATTAAACATATAGTTTGCCTGAAGGTGGAATCACCTTGACAACCTTCAACACTATCCACAACACCTCCAACCTTCGAATCATCCGCAAACTTGCTGACCCAACCATGCACTTCTTCGTCCAAATCATTCATAAAAATCGCAAAGAGCGGGGGTCCCAGAAGAGATCCCTGCAGGACTCCACTTGTCATTGACTGCCAGGCAGAATACTTTCTATCATTATTACTCTCTACTTTCTAAAGGCAAGTCCATTCTGAATCCACACAGCCAAGGTTCCATGGATCCCATGCCTTCTAACTTTCTGAATGAATCTCCCATGGAGGACCTTGTCATATGACTTACTAAATCCACGTACACCACATCTACAGCCCTACTTCCATCATTTTCTTTTGTTACCTCCTCAAAAACTTTAGGCTTGTGAAGCATTGCCTTTCCCTCAAATGCTGACTATCCTTGGGTATGTTGCATTTCTCTAAATGCTCGATAACCATGTCCTTTAGAATTCTCTCCAATAGCTTGCCCACCACTGATGTAAGACTCCCTATTACATTTTTTAAATATTCCCAAATCCTTTACTACCTCCTATCTTGGCCAGGATCATTGCCAGCAATCTCTTCCCTCCCTTCCAATATCTCGTCCCAGTGACTTATCAATCCAACTGTCTTTTAAGAAGATCTAGCACTTCCTTTTTCTTATTATCAACATGGTCCAGCACATTGCTCTATACTGACCTCACCTTGACCACGGTCCTTTTCTGTGGTGAATGCTGAAACAAAGTATTCATTTTGGTCCTCCCAAACATCTTCCAACTCCAGTATGTCTCCTTCATCATTAAGGAGCCCTTCCTTCACTCTCTTAATCTTTCTGTTCTTCATGTATGCATAGAATGCCTTTAGATTTTTCTTCGTCCTAATTGTCAAAGCCTTTTCATTGCCCCCTTCGAACTCTCCTTACTCCTTTCTCTTTTTTTAAAATTTTTTTATTTTTCACACTATAGATCACATTATTCAAGATATACACATTTCTCCTTTCAAATGTATACAGTGTCGTTTTCTCCCCCCCTCCCCCCCCCCACCTCCCCCTCCATCCATTCAAAACTCTGAGTCCAAGATACATCAAACCCATCAAACAATGTTGTCACTCAACATTAATGAACAAAAACTTCCACTGAGTCAATTCTTTCCAACTCCTTTCTCAAGTTCCTTCCTGGCTACCATATACTTCTCATGACCCCTTCCTGTTTTTTTTGCTTCCTAAATTTAACGTATGCTTCCTTCTTCCTTTTAACTTGCTTCCTCACCTGTTTCCTACCATCTTTTCCTTGTCTCACAGGGACAAATATATCCAGAACACTGCGCAAGTGATCCCTAAACATCCTCCGTATTACTTCTGTGCTTTCTTCCAAAAGCATCTGTTCTCTCTAATTTACTCTCTCTAGTTCCTGGCTCACCGAAATGCTCCCCCTCTGAGAGATCTATCACCTGACCAGGTTCATTACCCAATACTAGATCTTGTATGACCTCTTCTTTCAACAACTGGTTCACCTACTGTGTCAGGAATCCTTCTTGGACACACCTAACAAATTCTGCCCATTCTATCCGTTGTGCAGTAGGGAGGTGCCAGTCAATATTTGGGAAGTTGAAGTTTCCCATAACAACAATCCTGTTATTTCTGCACCATTCCAAAATCTGCTCAATTATTTGTGCTCCAGAGTCCTATTTGAGAGCAAAAAAGTACTCCCAATACACTGATTTCTTCTTTTCTATTTCTGACTTCCACCCACACCAACTCAGTAGACACTCCCTCCACAATGTCCTCCCTTTCTGCAGCTGTGATACTATCCCTGACCAGTAATGCTACTCATCCCCATCCCCACCTCCCTTTTACCTCCCATCCTATCCCTTTACAAACATTTAAACCATGGTATTTGCATCAGCTAATCCTGTACTTGCGCCAGCCAAGTCTCTGTAATGGCCACCACATTATAATTCAATATACTGATCCATTGTCTCAGCTCATCTCCTTTATTCCTAATGCCTCTTGCATTGAAATAACACATTGCAAACCCTCCAACTGAGTACATTTATGCTTCCTCCCCTACCTGTCCTTCCTCATAAACCCACAACTCATTACATCATTCTTTCCACCTTCTGCTCTATTCTCTACCCTCACATTCTGATTCCTACCCCCCTGCAAAATTAGTTTAAACTTTCCCCAACCATTCTAGCAAACCTGTCCACCAGGATATTGGTCCCTCACCTGTTCAGGTGCAGCCTGTACTTTTGTACATGTCATACCTTCCCCAGAAGAGATCCCAAGGATCCACAAATCTGAACCTCTGCGCCCAGCACCAAATCTTCAGCCATGCATTTATCTGCCACATCTTTCTATTCCTACCCTCACTGGTGTGTGGCACCGTTAGCAATCCTGAGATTACCTCCCTTGAGGTCCTGCTTTTTAGCTTCCTTCCTACTCCCTATATTCCCTCTTCTGGATTTCATCCCTATTCCTATCTACAACATGTCATTGATACCAATGTGGAACACGACATCTGGCTGATAACCTTCCTGCTTTAGAATGGTGTGGACATGATCTGAGACATCCATGACACTGGCATCTTGGAGGCAACATACCATCTAATAGTTCACAGGATCTCCTATCTATTCACTTACTGAATCCTCAATCACTCTCCTCTTCTCCCCCTACCTTCGCCAAAGAGCCAGACTCTGTGCCAGGGAGCTTCCCGCTGCAACTCTCGCCCCCCCCCCCCTCTTCTCATAGCCACCCAGTTACCTGCCTCTTGCCTTTTGGGTGTGACTACCTCCTTGTAACTTCAGTCTATCACCTCTCTGCCTCCCAAATGACCTGGAGTTTATCCAGCTCCAGTTCCCTAACATGGTCTCCAAGGAGCTGCAGTTGGATGCCCCTCTTGCAGGTGTAGTCATCAGGGACAATTTTGCTCCCTCAGATTTCCCTGCAATCGGAACATTCCATTGACCTAGTTGCCATCTTCACTGTGTACTCTTTGTGACTGTGCAAAAATCACCTGACCTTTCCTCACCCTCGTCCACCAAAGCCTCTCGAGGCAAAGCCTCTAAATCTCCACTCCTACACTAGGCCACACATACACATTGGCTGCTCTGCTTGAGCTTTCCTTTTTATATGCTGCAGGCTCTATCTGTTGGCAAGATTCCAGTCAATTGCCACTGCACTTACCTTTTCAACACTCCTGAATCAAAGCCCAGCTTCCAACACTTACCAGTTGCTGAGTCATGATTTATTATCATGAATGAAAATTTCTTTTACAAGTGGTAACACCCTCTTCATAAGGTCTACCTGCTATATTAGCGAAGTTACAAATATTGTTATTCTTCTCTGTACAGCCTCTCGCACATATTTATATGATGCATTTTTTTTAGTCTGACTTCCTCTGTGGTGATTTTGGCTCATACTTAGCCTCAAAACATCGAGTATAATCAAACGTCAAAGATTATTTTTATTGTCACATAATAATATATTAAAAATGTATCATACATAATATTGTTCAACTTTTGTTTAAGGCAGACAAAGAATCGCTATGAACATTGCCCAGCATCTCTAACAATAGCAGAAGGAGAAGCAAAAGAGAGTCTTTTACATAGTTGGCCTATTAAAATATTTTAAAGAAAGCAATATTTTGGTATCAGAATCTACCAAGACACGAATTTTCAACCTTCAAGCAATTCATTCAACTTGGAAAATGGAAACATCTTTGTACAGTGCTGGTATATAGAAATAGATAGCTGTATTCCATTAGAAAAATTACATATCATTTAAGAGATAATTTTGGACAATTAAAAAAAAATCTGGGAACCATATATAAAGTTCATGGACTCAAACCTCCAACTCTTAAAGGGATAGCATAAATATATGCCAGTGAATATAATATATATAATATTATTCATCGTCAATAAAACTTGGATAATAACCAGATGACATCTCTTTTTTATTATTCTTTTATTTGGGTTTAATTTTGGGGGAGGAGAGGGAGGAGGGAAAATGTCACTATATATATGAATTTATGTATGTAAAGCATATAGTTTTGAATTATTGTGATTTATTAAATAAAAATAGCAGTTCATTGTAGAAATAAGATGAAAGAGTTCAAGATTTCTCGGTGGTCTGATTTGAATATTTTATTTATGATTTTCCAAACTTAAACTCAGTTATCAATATTTTTTGATGTTGACAATATCAATATTGATTACAATTTACAATTATCAATTCTATACAGAATTTTCTGTAGAGTTCCAGCGTTTTGTGTTCCCTTCCCTCACCACTCCCCCCCTCCCCTTTGGACCCTCCACATTTAACACTTAATCTACCACAGTTAGACACCACGTTCACCACATTCATAACAAAAGTATGAAACATATATTGGGATTTATGGGGGTTTGTCATATCACAGCGGCCAGTGCTCAGGTTGCTTTCTTTTTCTTAACTTTTCCTGGTTGGGAAAAATTGCCCCCGCCAATTGATGGTAAACTGGGAAGGTAGGGTGGTGAGGTACAATGGTCCACACTATAATTGCACTCCTATGGAATTTTAAGTATGGTTGCCAAATTTTCAAGAAAGTGTTATTCTTTTTCCTTAAGTTGTAAGTAATTTTCTCCAAGGGAACACAATTTTGGATTTCTGCATTCCAGCATGCTATGCTCAGGCAGGAATCAGACTTCTTGGTAACCGCTATGCACTTCCTAGCCACTGCCAATGCGATAATTATGAATTGAATTTGAAATTTGGACAGAGTCATCATAAGTATTATGTTTCCCAACATAGAAATTCTTTACATGTGATTTTTTTTTTCAGGGCTTGGCCTAGTTCCACCCAGAAGGTTCTCACCTTGGTACATGTCCAGGTTGCATATACAAAGGTTCCTGTCACAATGCCACATCTGAAGCATTGGTCTGATAATATTGATTTACATCTGTTCAATTTTTGTGGCATCAGGTACAGCCGGTGTAGGAAATTGTATTGTACAGCACTGCTCATTAATAATTGCAGTCAGACACAGGCCAGACCAGCACCGCTCATCAATCATTATTCCTAAGTCCGACTCCTATCTCTGCCTTGATTTGTGAAAGCTTGGTTTAGGTCTTTCCGCTTGGAGCAAGAAATACTTCCAAGATGAACTTCCATGTGTTCCCTCTTTGAATCAAGGTCTCTATGTCACTACATGCTGGTAGGGCCATATTTGGATCTAATTTGTTCTGTAGAAAAGATCTTAACTGAAGGTGGCAGTGGAATGTCTTATTTGATAAATCATACTTATTTCTAAATTGTTCAAATGACATTAGCTGCCCCTACTCATAACAGTCCTCTAAGCACCTGATACCATTACAATGCGAGATGTCCAGGATTTTGTTATCCACTGTCAATGGTATTAATCTATTTGAAGTCAGGGGCGTTTCTGGGGACAGCCCCACTCTGATTCCTACATATTGTTTAATTTTATTCCAAATGGAGATTATTGTTTTATATTAGGGCTGCCTGTATTCCCAGACAACAATTTAGTGTCCCATTTATAAATAAGGATAGAGGCTGCTTTTTAAGACACCTCCTCAGGTAGATGTCCTTGATGGAGTGAAGACTGGTGCCTGTGATGTCGCAGGGTGAGTTAACAACCCTCTGGAGTTTATTCTTGTCCTGAGAATATTCAAGGATATGTTAAAAAAAAGAAAATTAAAAAAAAAACAATTATATATAATCCAAACCCTAAAGCATTCCAAAGTTGCATGGTAATATAAAGAAAAGTACACTAGTAGTAAAAATAAGAAGAAATGCAAATTCACAAAAATAACAAATCATATAATTATTATTCCATTAAAGGTTATGAAAGTAATTCAAAAAGGATCCCAAAAGATTAGAAAATTTTAAATTTAAACCAGTGGTTCTCAACCTTTTTCTTTCCACTCATATACTACTTTAAGTAATCCCCATGCCATAGGTGCTCTGCAATTAGTAAGGGATTGCTTAAGGTGGTATGTCGGTAGAAAGAAAAAGATTGAAAACCACTGTTTTAATTGTACCTGATTGATTCGTTGTGTGCACAGTTTCATAACTCCAAAAGAAATGGGCCAGTGGCAATTTTTCTCAAGCAAAATATTTCAGTAACAATTGGGTCTAGGGCAGTGATTCTCAACCTTCCCTTCCCACTCACACACCACCTTAAGCAATCCCTTACTGATCACAGAGCACCGATGGCATAAGGAATACTTAAAGTGGTTGTGAGTGGAAAGAAAAAGGTTGAGAACCACTGATTTAAACACTTGATCAACATATTGATTATATCATGGCTATGAGTGGGTGGGACAGCATCTTTCCATCTTATCAAAATGAGTCGGCTAGTATATGACGTTGAGATGAAGACAATTTCATTCTGTTCACCTGTCCCAAACAAGGCTATTAACAGATCTGGTAATAGGTTTCCATTAATAATTATTGATAAAGTACAGAAAACTTCCCAATAACAGAGAGTTGATATTAGGATAAATACGAGATAATTTAACTTTTGACATATAAACTCTATGCATAATTTTAAATTGTAGTAATCAGTGACAGAACATAAATTAATCAACTTAAAAATGGAATTCCAAGAATCTTCAAAAATTGAAATATGGATGTCCTGCTTCCATGTCTTTTTAATTTTTGTCCAATTAAGTTTGCCTTGATATTAACCTTTTCTGAGATGGTTGTAGATTGTAAGTTATTTCTATCAAATTCATAACAGGAACCTGAGAAAGGTTTGCTAGTTGAGAATGGAGAAAGTCCCTAATTTGCAAATAATTTAAATTTGGTATAAAGTTGCTCAAATGTAGTAAGATTATTATCAAAAAATAAATCATAACATTGTTTAATACCTAATCTAAACCATTCCTGAAAAGCAGAGTCCATCAGAGAAGGATCAAAAAAGTAGCTTGATAGAATAGGTCTAACAAGAAGAAACCTACGGAGTCCAAAATGTTTTCTAAACTGAAAACAAATCCTAATCATGTGTTTGACCACTAGATTATCAATCTTTTTATTAATAAGAAAGGAAAGAATGCACCAGGTAAAGAAACAATTGAAAATTTTGAGTCAAATTCAATTCCAAATCAACTCAGGCTGGGCTACCCATTTTATTATCATTGTATAATCAAATTATAATTTAACAAATATTAACAGCCCAATAATAGAATTTAAAATTGGGGAGAGCCAAACCTCCATTCATTTTGAGATTTTGGAGATAGATTTTATTTAAAGAGGACATTTATTTTTCCAAATATATGATGATATAACAGAAGC
The DNA here is from genome assembly GCF_036971445.1 of Narcine bancroftii. Classification (NCBI taxonomy): domain Eukaryota; kingdom Metazoa; phylum Chordata; class Chondrichthyes; order Torpediniformes; family Narcinidae; genus Narcine; species Narcine bancroftii. The sequence goes on along the minus strand of NC_091473.1, from coordinate 139,813,439 downwards.
AAGTGAGTCAAAAAAGATTTAAAAACAAAAATTAGAATAGCTTGAAAAATATATGGAAATTTTAGTAAAATATTCATCTTAATAATATTAATTCATCTAGAGACATTGAAAGAGGAGATCACTGAAATAAAGATTTCTTCACCTGATTTAATAGAGCAAGAATTTTTTCCTTAAGCAAATGTTTATGATTCTTAGTAATTATTACACCAAGGTATGTAAATTGGCATTTAGCAGACTTGAAAGGAAAAGCAGCATGTAAAGGATATAAAGCATTAAAAACAAATTCACTCTTTTGTAAAGTTAATTTGTATCCAGAAAACTGACCAAGTTGATGGAGTAATGTTAGGATCAGATGCAAAAAGCAAAAGGTCATCCACGTAAAGAGAAACTTTGTGGACCAATCCCCTAATTATTCCATAAATATCTTGAGATTCTCTAAAGACAATAACCAAGAGTTCTAAAACTAAATTAAATAACAAGGGGCTAAGGGCAACCTTGTCTGGTCCTTCAATAAAGTTTAAAAGGTTTAGATTACAAAGAGTTGGTAAAGAATAGAAGCAACAGGGGATAAGTAGAGTAACTTAATCCATGAAATAAATGTGGAACCAAAATTAAACCTTTATAATATTGCAAATAAAATTCCCATTCAACACTATCAAAGGCCTTTTCAGCATCTAAAGAGATAACACATTCCAAGGAATAGACAGAGAAGGAATATATAATATTTAATATTAAAATGTGAATAATGGTCCTGGTCCTCTGAAATAATAAGAGGCAAAACATTTTCCAATCTACTGCCCAAGATTTTAGATAAAAAATTTTACATTGTCATTTAGAAAAGAAATTGGCCTGTAGGAGGAACAAACTGATAAATCTTTATTTTTTTTGGATGAGAGATATAATTGTATCATAAAAAGTGGTTGGCAAGTTCCCAGATTTAATAGCATACCAGCAAATGGGATAAAGTCTTATAAAACTCGACAGGAAATCCGTCAGGCTCTGGTGCTTTGCAAACTTGAAATAATTTAATAATCATTATTAACTTTTCCTGTGAAATAGATTTTTCTAACTGCGATTGTGCTTCAAAAGAAAGACCCTGTATTGTCAAACAGTACAAAAATAATCATAGGAGTTTGATCAATGGGAAAATCAGATTTATAAAGATCAACATAATATTGTCTAAATGTGTCATTAATTTCTGCATGGCCATTGGAAATTACCATCCTCCTTCTGAATCTCCGTAATAAGATGTTTAACAGCTTAGCCTTTTTGCTGATTTGCCCAAAATTTACCTGGCTTACCACTGTGAATATAAAATTGGCTCTTACTTTTCAAAAGTTCTGTTTCAATAGGATAAGTCAAAAGCAAATCATACTTAGTTTTAAGATCAATGTGTTTTTTTAAATATCTCAGATTATGGAGTAAGGGCATATTGTTGATCTAAAAGATTTATTTGATTAGTAAGTACAATCCTTTCAGCATTAACCTCTTTTTTTCATTTTTGCCATATCCAAAATAATTTGTCCCCAAATGTAAGCCTTAAAAGAATCCCAGACAATTAAGATAGAAACCTCCAAAGAATAGTTGTTATATAAAAAAATACAATCTATTCCTTCATAAATTAAAAAAAAATCTAACTCAGAGGGTATTATTGAATTAAAGCATCAGTGTCTAACCGATTGTGGTAAGTCAGAAAAGCTCAGTGATAAGTTACAATAGACTCATATTTACATGCACTAATGAATGGAATCAGTTGTTTCCTACTTTGCCTGAACTAGACAGAGCTCATAGATCATTTGCTGCTGAACCTGCCCCTTGTTCAATGATTCTCCATTTACATTATTTCAAGTAAATGATTTACTCATACATGAATCTTGCCGAAGAGGAATGTTAACACATTGTCAACAGAAAATCAGAATTGTTGAAGATTATCCCATGGAGTTGATGAAAGAACAGGTTGAATATACAGAAATTATGTCCAGGCTGTATAAAAGAACTCCGTTCTACTTCTGCCAATCAGTAATACCTTCTTTATTTCTGTTTTTTTTTAAACTCACAAGATGTACGACACTCAGATTGCTTAAGGATACTGTGTGATGACCCACTTACCAGCAAGCAAATCAGCTCCCAAAATGGTGAACATGCTGTGGAAAATGCAAAACACAGGCATCTAACACAAGCTTTAATCTGAGCGGATGGCATCACTTCTTGTCCATTTGACAGAAGTAGTAAAGTATATAAGACCAGCATGCAAGCTTGGAGGTGTCAATCTTGCACTGGACTCCACAGTGTGTACATTTACTTCCCCGCATATACATCAACTCAACAATGTTTACAGCGATTCCACAACGTATATCCCAACGTTTATAGTACCTCAGTATAGAATACTTTGCTATAACTGTATGAGTAATAAAGATGTTACAGTTATCTTTTTTTTATTGCTTTTATTATAAGGTTTTTTTTGTATTGCTCTTTGAGTTAAGGTTTGATTTTCTTCTTATTATTTTGTACTTTCACTTGCTATTCTTGAATACTTTAAGATATTTAAAATTTAATTGGCCTGTTACATCGAAGATGTATATTGTTAATTCATTATATAGTTCAGTAAGTAATTTTTTTTCTTATGACCATTTTCTGTTGAGCTGTCTCAATTGACCTTGCTATTTAGACATTAGTCACAACAAGTTCAGTTTAGTTGGAAGATTTAATGACGTTCACATTATATAAGGAGTGTTGCCTTCAAGGAAGAATTTGGGGGGGGGGGGGATGGATTGTTTGAGATCTAGCTTCCTATCACTTGGGATAGTTTTAGAGGGGAGGGAAGATTTGCTTTTGGATTCCATTTTGAAGTTGAAGGTGATTCATGGCTGCTTACATTCCTTCTTTTGTCGAGTTTTTCCAATCTCACAGTCAAATAGAGTTAATTGGTTTATGAATTTTATTTTCATTGCTTTTAATATCTTTGCTTTTAATTGAGTTAATATGAGTAAAGTTATTAATGTTGTGAGTTGGAATACCCGTGGTTTAAATCATCATATTAAGTGCAAGAAATTCTTTATGTGCAGCACGGATAAAGGAAGAGCTGCTGAAATAAATGCTGTCCACACCAAGCAAGTAAACCAGTAACTGCTGGTTATTCAAACCACGCATGTTCTTTTTTAGGGCAGGCAACAGATTCATGGGAATTATGTCATAATGTGGCTGTGAGGCCTGGCTGTTCCCCTGGCAATGCGCTCCTGCAGCCTGGAACTTCTGCGCGGTGGGGAGAAAGCCGCTGTGCCATGCTGTGCTGGCTGTTCACTATGGTGATTCGGCCCATCATGTACGGGGTTGACCCAGCGCACTACACACACCCCCCCCCACCAGAATCACAGTCTGTATGGGTGAGGTTTGGGAGATTGTCTTTGGGCAGGTGCCCCCACCCTCAGAGATCGTTGTCCTGGACAGTGTGTCAGATACGTGGCGGATGTCCGTTGTATATTCGGAGATGTACGAAAGGTGCCATTGTTGCCTCACTGACCAGGGATCTGAGACTGCCCAGTGCCTGCACCAGTAGCTTGTGGTCCATGTAGGCTGTGAACACTCGGCCTTCAAGGATGTACCGGAAATGGCATATGGGCAAGTACATTGCCAGCAGTTCGCGATCTAAAGCACTGTACTTCAGCTCGAGTGGTTGGAGGTGTTTGCTGAAGGAAGTGAGTGGCCACCACTGGTGATCCACCCACTGCTGCAGCACTGTGCCCACTGCCCAGTCTGAGGCATCTGACGTTAATAACGGGTAAGTCTGGATCCGGGTGTGCCAGGAATGTGTCTTTAGAAAGTGCTGTCTTGGTCTCCTCGAATGCCTGGAGTGCCTCCACAGACCAGCTGGGCTTTTTTGCTGGAGGTGTAGTGCCCAAGGAAGTCAATGGTGGACAAAACTAACTGGCACTTGGACGGGTTGATGGTTAGCCCAAAAGTCTGCAGCCGAGCAAACAGGCATTTTAAATGTACTCTGTGGGTCCTGGCATCTCGGCTGGCAATGAGGATGTCATCCAGGTACATGAAAATCCCCTCCAGGTCTCTTGCCACTACGTCCTTGAGGTGCTAGAATGTTTGGGCTGCATTTTTCAACCTGAATGGCATTCTCAGGAACTCGAAGAGGCCAAATGGGGTGAATATGGCCATCTTCTGGAGGTCGTCCTGGTGCACTGGGATCTGGTAGTAGCCACTTTGGAAAAAATCTGGCATCTTGGAGTCATGCAGCAAAGTCCTGTATGTGTAGGATGGGGTATCTGTCCAATACCGTTGCATAATTGAACCTGCGGTAGTCTCCGCAGGGGCACCAGCCACCAGAGTTCTTTGGGACCATGTGTAGTGGAATGGCGGATGATTCCCCAATTTCTCCATCGTGGCAAACTCAGCCTTGGCTTGGAGGAGCTTATCTTGGGGCAGTCGCTGCACCCGCGTGTACACAGGTGGTCTGGTGGTCTCAATCTGGTGTTGCACGCCGAGTGCTGGTTCCGCATCATAAAAGTTGGGGGCCAGTAGAGTGGGGAAGTTGACAAGCAGTGTGGTGTACTCACTTTGTTTGAGAGCATGGACTCCCAAAGGTTGGAAAGTACGTTGGCGAAATTTGAGGTTGACCATGAGTTCATTTGCCTAGAGGAAATCTGCTCTGAGGAGAGCTTGGCCTACTGAGGCGACAGTACAGTCCCACCTGAAAACAGTGTTCCTGGTGTGAATGGTCACGCAATGTGTCCCATAGGTGGGAACGGTTGAACTGTTGGCAGCCTGTAGAGGTAGGTCTCTGGCATTGTTCTTCTACTCAAAGAACATGGGTGAGACTAGGCTGTGCCTGTGTCCATCAGGAATTCTCGCTGGACCTTCTGGTTGCAAAGGTAAAGCAGGCCTTTTCTGGTGTCAACCGCCGAGGCCACTAATGACATCCGGCTTGCTCATTTCCCTGCATCGGACTGGCTTTGCTGCCTGAAAAGGTGCAGGGCCGTATGCACTGCTGGGCATTGTGTCCCCACCGATAGTGATACTAGCAGTACCCTGCTGTTTTGTCACCGTGTTGTGGCTGGACTGCTGCAATGGCCGCCATGGGGGCACATGAGGTTGCCAAGGTTTGTGCTGTTGCTCCCACTGCGCAAATGGGCTGCACGTGAATGGAGTCAGGTTGCGGAGTGCAGAAGAGCCAGTCTGCTGCTCTCGCCTCAAGGTGCAGTTCGGCACTGTCTATGTTGGAGATGGCGGTGGCAACGTGGACCAACAACTTGGAAAGGAACAGGGCCTCAAACTGGAAGTACTTTGTGTGTCCGTCTGTGAGGGCCACTAGCTCCTGCATCAGTACTGAGGGGTTGCGATCACCTAGGCCCTGCATGTTAAGCATGCAAATGGCCCTTTCATGCCAGCTAAGTTCAAATGACTCAAGCAAAAACCATTTAAAGATTGTGTACTTGCCGTCCACGAGTGGGTTGTTGACAAACAGGGTGACCTTTGCTGCTGTGGCAGGGTCCAGGCCCTGACCACTTGCCAGAACTTTATGTCCTCGGCTGTTATTCCTCGCAGAGCGAACTGTCTTTCTGCAAGTTGAAGCCAGCTATGAGCCTGACTTGTCCAGAATGGTGGCAAGTGGACATTTAGGCATAAACTGCCGCGGGAGATCCATTGGTTGCAGCCATTTAGGCTATGGACGAGTCAGGAGGATTCATCTTGCTGCGAGTTGTGGGTTCTAAAAATGTTAGAACCTGTTCGGGGTCACCATTGTAGCCCTGCTAAAGGCAAAGCTGCTGAAATAAATGCTGTGAACACCAAAAAAGTAAACCAGTAATTGCCGTTTATTCAAACCACGCGCGTTCCTTTTTAGGAGAGGCGATAGGCTCATGGAAGTGATGTCATAATGCTGCTGTGAGGCCTGGCAATGCGCTCCTGCAGCCTGGAACTTCTGGGACGTGGCGGGTGAAGCCCCTGTGCCCTGCCGCACGGGCTGTTCGCTACGGTGATTTGGCCCATCGTGTGCAGAGTTGACCCAGTCCGCTACATATGCACATTAAAAAAAAAATTAAAGCTGATATATATTTACAAGAAATGCATATCTGTTTGAATGACACCTCGTGTCTTTTTCGATGTTGGAAGGGCAGCTCTTTCATGCTTCTTCTATGGCAAAAGCCAGAGGGGTATCAATTTTAATTGACCAGTTTATTCCATTTATTCAACATATGGTCATTTTCTTCTTGTTTATGGAAAGCAATATAACTGAAGTATTGCTTTTGCTAATGTTTATAGTCCTAATGTTGATGATCCATGTTTTTTTGAACATTTCTTCCTTACCAAACTTCTATTTTCTGGTAATGGGTGGAGACTTCAACTGTAGGTTAGACCATGTCTTAGACCGTTGTCTTCTAAAACAGCTACACTAAATAAGTCTGCCTTATTCATTCATTCTTTCTTGCTAAAATGTGGCATTTTAGATGTACGATATTTTCTCATAATCTAATGATAACGAATACTCCTTTTTTTCTGGTGTCCATTATACATATTCATGGATTGATTACAATAAATACTTAAAAAAATGTAAAGTACAGCAGATAGGGCAGAATTATGTAGGGAGAGAAATAGAGTTAACAATTTGGCTTAATACATGTGCTCCTCAACTTACATTGGTGTTATGTTCCAGAAAACCCATCGTAAGTCGAAAAAGAATATTGCACCTACTATTTTTTATCATTAAATTTTTAATACCTTTGTTCCATGCTGAAAAAAAACCATTAAGGTACACAGCTGAAAGCACACTGGGCGTGAAGAATGTTTGAAGCATTGAACTAAAATTAATTGCTGGATGTATTCCGAAGATATGCCGAGAAACAAAGGGAGGGATTGTAGTTTTCCTTATACAGCCTGGACATAACTTCTGTACATTCGGCCTGTTCTTTAATATCCTCCATGGGATAATTTTCAACAATTCTGATTTTCTGTCGATGATCTGTTTACATTCCTCTTTGACAAGATTCATCTATGCGTCAGCATCGCAAGAGAGTATGCTGTACTGCATGTTCCAAGCGCGGGAACACATCAGAATTTGAAAATTAAAGTACAGATTCGAACCATTGTAACTTCAAAAAATCGAAAGTCAGACTGGACTCTTTTTGTGACATATATAACCAGATTTAGTGGCAAAGAGCAACAAAATGTTTCTGGGGTCACAAAGAAAGTGATGGTGTAAACTTCAGGAGTTAGTTACACTCAGCCTCAAAATCAAGTTTGCAGATCCGTCAGATGCTTAGGTTCAAATTAACACTTTTAAATAAAGGAATGTTGCAAGACAAGAAGTCTCAATTTATGAATGGCAGATTCAAGACCCTTGCTGGAAAAGTATTTTTACTAAGGCTTATCAACAACCGCATCGATGACCAAAAGGATGTCTGAGACCAGAACATGATGTTGTACTAAGAAAATTATGATATTAATGTCATACAGCACAGAAATATGCCCTTCAGCCCATTGTATCTATCAATATCTAGCTATGTATACCAATATTTATTCATACCAATCCCATTTACCAGCTCTTGGCCCGTAGCTTCTATGCATTGGTATTTTATGAAATTAAATACTTCTTAAATCTTGCAAGGCTACCACCTCCACCAATCTCTCAGGCAGTGCATTCCAGATTGCAATCCGACTCTGGGTGAAAAAAGATCTTCCTCCTGTCTCTCACCATAAACTTATGCTATCTAGCTTCAGATGCCACTTCTAAGGTAGGAGTGTCTTAAATTTATTTTTTTAATAAAATTTAGACATGTGGCCCTTTCAGCCCACAAACCTGTGCCATCCAATCACACCCAATTGACCTACAACCCCAGAAGAGGGTGGGAGGAAACTGGAGCCCCCTGGGAAAACCCAATGTACAAACTCCTTACAGATAATGCAGGATTTGAACCCAAGTCCTGATTGCTGGCACAGTAATAGTGTTGAACTAATTGCAATGCTAATCGTGCCACCTTGCTTACTGTCTTAGCACCTCATAATTCTGAAAGGATGAAATAAAATGTGCTGAAAGAACCATCTTTGTAGTCAAAAACTTGATTTGTTTGTGTCGATCAAATTAAAATATAGAATTGAATTGCATCAACAAATAATATGAAAACATTTGGAAATATTCAGATCTTTTTGCTCTCTTAGCTGGACAGTTAATCACTGGGAAGAGTGAACCCACTGCCTTTATATTCTGCTACAAATCCTATTTTACTGTCCATATCCAAAGTGTATATTTTGTTCATCTGGAATACTGTATCACATTTTAGTTTCTGGAACTTAGGAAATATCCATTGGCCTTGCAAGACATGGAGCTCATATGCTCCAGAATTATATCAGACCTTAAAAAGTTAAATTAAGAAGGCAAATTACAAAGCCATACTTTGTTTTCCTTTGTGTTTAAACAGTTGAGGGGGGTGAGGTAATTGAGGTATTTAAAATAATGGAGATTAGAGACTGTAGGTATTTCCTCCTGTGGGGGAAATTTAGAACAAAGGATTATAATTTTAAAATTAGATCTAAGCTATTTTGGAATGAAATCAGGATGCACATTTGAAGAAGTAGGACTCTATACCTGGAATTTTAATTTTAAAAAAACTATTGGCTTGACATTTTCAAAACTGTACTCAAAAGATATGGAAAACAAGGGACTAACTTGGTTTGAAGCTCTGATCACCCATGATCTATTTAAATGCCTGAAATAGTGTGAAATTTTGAATGGTCCATTCCTTTTTCCATCTTCTCATGTGTCCATCATAGAATGGCACAAAATAGAAACAGGTCCCTTGTCCCACTGTGTCAAAACAAACCATCATAACAATCCATATGAATCTCACTGACCTACATATTCCTCAGATAGCCTGCAAAATTAATTATTTGATGTTTGACTCTCAAATTCAAAGTTTAGATATATTGTCAGAGCACCTATATCGCATCACATACAACCCTGAGATTCTTTTTCCTGTGGGCCAGGCAGAATTTCTACCTTTGGTTGTACACAAGAAAAGATATGTACATAAAAGAGAAAAATGTCAACCAGAAGGAAACACAAACAAACTACGCAATAGAGAAAATAAATATTTAGAATCAATAATATGCAAAGTAAGTGTCCTTAAATGAGTCTCTGACTGAGTTTACTGTTTAGAAGTGAGGAGTAGCGACTGCTCCTGAACCTAATGGTATGTGTCTTGTGGCAGCTATACCTTTTTCCTGATGGCAGCAGTGAGAACAAAGCATCCTTGGTGGTGATGATTGCTGTTGCTCTCCGTCCACGTGCCCGGTGGATGCACGTGGCATCGGTGTGGTCGGGCGTACCGACCGGAAGTGAAGCAGGCTGAAATGACATCTTTGGTGGAGGTCACCTGGAGGAAGATGGCAGCACCTGAGGTGAGCACACTGCGGCAGGTGGCTGGACCGGAAGTGACGTCGGTGTTTTGGTGGAAGTGGTGGGGCGAGTAATTGTGCTGTCTGTTCCTTGCACGTGGTGGTGTCTGAACAGGCTCCTGGCTGATCACGGAGGGCCATAGCGCTCCCGGTGGGTCTGGAAAGGCACACCTTAGTGAAGTGGCCTTTCTTACTGCATTGGAAACAATGTGAGTTCCTCACTGGACAGCCTTTTCAGGAGCGCCTGTCTGAACCACATCGGAACCCACAGTACTTACAGGTGAGGGCTCTGTCAGCAGCAGCGATAATCTCCTCCACGTAGGGACCCTCAATGATGGGGGTCATCTGCATCAGCCAGGCAAGAGGTTGGGGGAGTCGGGCATCAAAACCTTCCACATGATGTGCTGCAACCTCCAGGGAATGGACTGTCTCCATTGTTCTGGTAAGTGAGGCAATGTTCTCTCCCAGCAGCCTCAGTCGGGGGCCCTTGATTGTAGCCCTCGCATGGAGGCATCCCTGATCAGTCGCTCCACCTCCCCTTCGGTCACCCCAGTCTCAGTTAGGTAAAGGTGAGCAAACTCACGCAGAGCCCCCAGATAGGTGTCTGCCATCTCACCTGACTGCTGCACCCTGATGCTGAGCAGGTACCAGGCATAGACCATGTTCGTCGGGGGCCTGTACATGGTCTCCAGAATGCCCATCGCAGGTTCATAGTCCATGCAGTCTTGGAGGCTTGGAATGCGCGGGGGCTCAGCTCGGTGCGGAATACCATGAGTCGCTTATGGTTCGTGTTGATCACCTTGGACTTCATCTGGATGATCGCTTCAACCGTGTGCTTCCAGATCTCGAAGCATGCCAGGGCGTCTGGGTATTGATGGTCGATTTCCAGGCTTCCGACAGAAACTTCTCCATGGTCTCTCTTTTAAAATTTTTAATGGATTTAATTGTGGTGCGCTGTAGTACAGCAAGCAGACACGAAAACACAGAAAAGAATGTACTACAGGCTTTAATCTATTTAAAGTCTTGTACACCAGTTTCAGTCCCGATGGCTCCATGAGTGACTGGCCCAGGAGTGGCTGGCTCAGGTTTATATCCAGGTCGGTTGATTGACAGCCGGCCAGGTGGAGTCAACCTCCTAGGTGGTCTTCATGCAGTAGGTAAGAAAAATTTAAATCTGAACTGATTTCGAACTTTGCTCAAATGGTGTCATTTGTAATGAACAATTTTGTGATCTTGCAAAGTTGGTGGACATTGGGGGAACCTTTCTTGCATCAAGTGCGGACTGTGAGTGAGATTTTAACTTCATGAATCAACTCGAAAACAAGCCAAGAAACCATTTAGGTGAATGTCATTTGGATATGCTAATGAGAACAAAAGCTATATTAATCTAGATAGAGTTTACAAAGAATGGGTAAGTACCAAAGACAAGAAAGGTGAAAAAAAATAACTGAGTGACTTGTATGTTATTCTGTGCAGTTTTAAGTCAAATATTTTATAAACCTATATAAACTGTTTTGATTTAACAATTTCCAGAAACTTTAATAATAATAATCTCTTAATTGATGGGAGTTATTGTTATAAATTTATTTAGACATTGCATCACATAAAAATAAGAAATACGCATTAAATTTTATTTAATGAAACAACAAACTGAACAAAGTAGTTCAAAGTATAGAATAAAATCTTAACTAAATATGTTACTTCATAGAATGCAATCATACTTGTATTTTATTAAAACATACCAATACAGTTTTATTGGCCATGAGAGAGAGGCTGAGCCAAAGTTTTCTTGAAAAAATTTCAAGTTTACATTTGCACAAGCATTCAGTGCACATATAGTTTTGTCACTGATTTTTGTACACTTTGACTAGTAAAAACAGTGGCACTGATCTGCTTTCTTCTCAATGATATTTGTGCTTTGGGTCCAGAAAGATCCCCTGAAATAGTGAATCCCAGGAATTTAAATTTCCTCACTCTCTCCACCTCTGATCACCCAGTGATCACTGGATTGTAATCAATCAGCTCGTTGGTTTTGGTGACATTGAGTGTGAGTTTGTTGTTAGTACACCATTAAGCCACGTTTTCTACCCTCCTCCTGTATGCTGACACGTCGCCCCTTTTTATACAACGTACTACCACATTGACCACCGCCAGTGGGCTGATATCGCCTCCAACCGTGCATCTTGGCGCCTCGCAGTTCGGCGGGCAGCAACCTCCTTTGAAGAAGACCGCAGAGCCCACCTCACTGACAAAAGACAAAAGAGGAAAAACCCAACACCCAACCCCAACCCACCAATTTTCCCTTGCAACCGCTGCAACCGTGCCTGCCTGTCCCACATCGGACTTGTCAGTCACCAACGAGCCTGCAGCAGACGTGGACATATCCCTCCATAAATCTTCGTCCGTGAAGCCAAGCCAAAGAAGAAGAGACTACCACAATAACATCAGTAAAATTGTCACACTGAGCCACATGGACTTAGGAGTAAAGTGAATAGAGCAGAGGGCTAAGAACATAGCCCTGTGGTGCTCCGGTATTAATGGAGATTGTGGGGATGTTCTCACCAATCCTCACTGATTGTTGTCTTAGGTGAGGAAATCCAGGATCCAATTATACATTGGGGTATTGAGGCCCAGGACTTGAACTTTGTTGATCAGTTTTGAGGGGATGATAGTGTTGAATGCCAAACTGTGATTGATAAAGAGCATCCAGAATTTTCTAGGGCTTTGTGTAGAGCCAGTGAGATGACATCTGGTGTAGACCTGATGCTGCAGTAGGCAAATTGAATGTATTTATATCGCTACTCACACAGGAACTGATATGTTTCAACTGTCCTCTTGAAACATCTAATCACTGTGGATGTGACTTCTGAGAGGCAGGTTACCACATTCTTCTTGGGCACAGGTACAATTGAGACTTGTTTGTGTGGTGATATGTAATTACACCACTAAGTCACCAGGGGGTGACCTTGTATATAAAACAGTCAGGCTACAGTCTAGCCTTCCAGGTTTGTCTTGCAGAGAGACAAGGCATCTTAGTCTACATATTAGTTTATTAAAGCTGTCTTATATTCGCACTGCTGGTGTGGTTATTGTCAGTATAATTTAATAAACTAATATGATAGCTACAAGGATGGAAGCTGCTTCTGCTCCAATGCACATTCCCGACCACCTGGAGACTCTTCCTGAGGAATGGAATCCGGGGATGACCAGCACGCACATGCATCCGAGGACAGAGATGGCGAGGGACCACTGTACTGGAATCGTGGTGAAATGCGGGGAAGACCACAGAAGTATGATAGGGCTGGTAAGAAATGGCCAAGAGCCCTGCCTGCCCATTGGGTTCACCTGAACAGGCGCTGCTGACCCTAAACCCCAGTCCGATCAGAAAGGGGCCACTACAAGCGCGGATGGAAGGATCTCCACAAGTCGTGCTCCCGATTGCCACATATGTGCAGAATTCCCAACCACTCCAGAGCCAGGGAAAGCAGACACTGCTACCATCACTCCCCCAGCAGCAGTTTCCCCAATACCATGGAGACCTGACGCTACCGCTGGGATCTCCCGTAAGCCCGCTGCAAACGTCCCAAAGCCAGAGACTCAGCCAACAACTCCAAGTACCCAGGTTACTCCTCTAGCAGACACAAGCCCCACAGAGGCACTACCAGCAGCTCCCAGTGCACCCTTGCTACACCTAGACTCAGAGACCACGTGGAGACCGAGAATAACCCCCCCAGAGTTCCCCCACATTACCTAAGGGACCAGAGACTGCAGCTTAGCCATGTGCTGCGACCAGACAGGCTGGAGCTCGACCCCAGAAATCCCGGTGCCGGCACACACTTAGGCCGCTGGCAGAGATGCTTTCTGAATTATGTGGAAGGTGCTGAGGCATTGGATAAAGAGCTGTTAATGCTGCTGTTAGCTCAGCTGGGAGACCACCCTTACTCCCTTATGCAGGATGCCAGGTCCTACCAAGAGGCAATGAGCACTTTACAGAGGCATTACAGTGAGGGGCATAGTGAACTCAACTCCCGGTACAGGCTCATGACCAGGTCACAAGTAGGGGAGTCTGCCAGAGACTTTATACTCTCTCTGAAAGACCTGGCGAGAAGCTGTAACTTTAAAGCAGTATCAGCCCAGGAGTTTGAGGAGGACCTTATTAGGGACAGAACAGTTGCGGGCATACGGTCCACTGAGACGAGTCATCAATTGCTGGAGAAAGATATAGTGGGGCTAGATGAGGCAGAGCTATTGCAGAAGCTTTAGAAAGCACCAGGAAAGAATTGGAGGAGTACTCACAGGACCCTGGGGCTGGGACAAACGTCACACTGCTGGACCCTCTAGCCCCACGAAAAGAAAAGTATGCTGCCTCACAGGAATTCACAGCAGCAGCACACCTTGAGGGTCCCAAGTGCTTTTTTTGTGGACAAAGAAAGCACCCCAGAGCCCTCTCCCTGCCAGAGAAAATGTCTGTTCCAACTGTGAAAAACGTGGACATTATGCAAAAGTCTGCAGAAGCCCCAAGTCCACAGCCAAGGCTCATTCTCATGCTAATGAGAGGCGGGAAAGCTCTTCTTTCTCCACAGACAAACAGAAGAAGAAGAATGCCATGTGCAGCCGGCCATCTTGGACAAATGCTACAGAGCTGAGGACACAGTCTTCAGGAGATTAATATGACACCGAGTTCTATCAGATGGAAGGACACGAAGGACACACCAGATTTGCTTCCCTCTGCATGAATCAGGCGAGTCCACACAATTTATCTGATGCCACTGTGTGCATCAAAATTAATGATGTGAGGGTAAATTGCTTAATAGATAGTGGAAGCACTGAAAGTTTTATTGACCAGGGGTTAGTCAACCACCTTGCCCTCCCCACACGCCCGAGTTACCACCGGATCCTGTTAGCAGCCAGCAGCCTTGCGGCTGAGGTTAACAGTTTTGCAGGGTTACTCTAGAAATCCAAGGCACAAAATACGAAGGGTTCAAATTACTAGTACTCCCTCACCTCTGTGCCCCGGGTACTATTGGTGTTAGATTTTCAGAGCCAGTTAGAAAGCATTACAATAGTGCACAACGGGCCTCACCCCCCACTCTGCCTTACGAAGAAACAACACTGCAGCCTGTCTGTCCCGAACACAGAATCCCCTCCACTGTTCACACACCTGACCCCAGAATGCACACCAATAGCCATAAAGAGCAGGAAGTACAGCCCGAGGGACAGAACCTTCATAAGGACAGAGGTCCACAGACTACTACAGGAGGCCATCATAGAGCAGAGCACCAGCCCCTGGAGAGCCCAGGTGGTTGTAGTAAAGTCAGGAGAAAAACTGTGCATGGTGGCGGATTACAGCCAGACAATCAATAAATTTACACAACTAGATGCCTATCCCCTGCCAATCATAGCAGATATGGTCAACAACATTGGGCAGTATAAGGTGTTCTCCACCATAGACCTGAAGGCAGCATACCAACAACTACCCATTAGAAACAGCGATCGTATTTACACGGCATTTGAGGCAGACAGCAGGGTGTATCAATTTCTGCGACTCCCCTTCGGTGTCACCAATGGAGTGTCCCTGTTTCAGAGAGAAATGGACCAAATAGTAGATGAGTTCCAACTGAAAGTGGTATTCCCCTACTTAGACAACGTGACAAACTGTGGCCACACTCAGGAGGATCATGACACGAATTTAAAATGCTTCTTCTAGGCAGCCGAAGAAAGGAACCTAACATCTTTGGCTTGGCTTCGCGGACGAAGATTTATGGAGGGGGTAAAAAGTCCACATCAGCTGCAGGCTCGTTTGTGGCTGACAAGTCCGATGCGGGACAGGCAGACACGGTTGCAGTGGTTGCAGGGGAAAATTGGTTGGTTGGGGTTGGGTGTTGGGTTTTTCCTCCTTTGCCTTTTGTCAGTGAGGTGGGCTCTGCGGTCTTCTTCAAAGGAGGTTGCTGCCCGCCAAACTGTGAGGCGCCAAGATGCACGGTTTGAGGCGTTATCAGCCCACTGGCGGTGGTCAATGTGGCAGGCACCAAGAGATTTCTTTAGGCAGTCCTTGTACCTTTTCTTTGGTGCACCTCTGTCACGGTGGCCAGTGGAGAGCTCGCCATATAACACGATCTTGGGAAGGCGATGGTCCTCCATTCTGGAGACGTGACACATCCAGCGCAGCTGGATCTTCAGCAGCGTGGACTCGATGCTGTCGACCTCTGCTAACATACAACAGAGACAAATACATCTTTAGCACCAGGAAGTTGCCAATCCTGGGCTACATAGTGCAGAATGGGGAAATCAGCCCAGACCCAGCCCGTATGCACCCTCTCCTAGACCTCCCAGTGCCACACACACTGAAAGCACTAAAAAGGTGTTTGGGACTGTTCGCTTACTATGCCCAATGGGTCCCCAACTACACCAACAGGGCCCGTCCATTTATAAAAGTCTCAGTTTTCCCACTGTGCCCAGCAGCCACAAGAGCATTCAGGGACATTAGGGACCATATCACTAAAGCTACCATGCGGTCCATAGATGAGTCGATCCCATTTCAAGTAGAAACGGATGCATCCGATGTGGCTCTAGCAGCCACCCTAAACCAAGATGGACGACTGGTGGCCTTTTTCTCGCAAACACTACAGGGGTCAGAGGTAAGACACTCAGCAGTAGAGAAGGAGGCCCTAGCCATTGTGGAAGCAGTAAGGCACTGGCGACATTATCTGGCGTGCAAACACTTCACCCTTGTCACGGACCAACGGTCTGTGGTTTTTATGCTAGATAACCAGAACAGGGGGAGAATTAAGAATGACAAAATCCTGTGCTGGCGGATAGGATTGTCTACATTTAACTACGACATTCTATACCGACCCGGGAGACTCAACGAGCCCTCGGATGCGTTGTCCAGAGGCATTTGTGCCATCCTTAACCGCACGTCCCAGTTGCAGAGCTTGCACAATGAGCTGGGCCACCCGGGGGTCACTAGACTGTTTTGCTTCATTAAAACCCAAAACCTCCCATTTTCGGTAGATGAAGTGAGGTCAGTGAACAAGAGCTGCTCCATCTGTGCGGAATGCAAACCGCAATTTTACCGGCCAGACGAAGCCACCCTGATAAAAGCTACCAAACCTTTTGAGCACCTCAGCCTCGATTTTAAAGACCTGCTCCCGTCCAATAATAGAAATGACTATTTCCTAAACTTAATAGATGAATATTCCCATTTCCCCTTCGCAATCCCGTGTTCTGATGTATCAGCACCCACTGTTATAAAATGCCTCCAACCCATCTTCAGCATATTTGGGTACCCGAACTACATACACATAGTCAGGGGAGCTGCATTCATAAGCGCAGTACACCAGTACCTGCACGAGATAGGGATTGCTACCAGCCGCACTACAAGTTACAATCCCAGGGGGAATGGACAAGTCGAAAGGGAAAATGCCACTATCTGGAAAACGGTCCTCTTGACCTTAAAAGCAAAAGACCTGCCTGTTACTAGATGGCAAGAAGTGTTGCCAGAGGCCCTACACTCTATACGGTCTTTGTTGTGTACTGGCACTAACATGACCCCACATGACCATATCTTTTCTTTCACAAGAAAAGCCAGACGGGCACAGTGCTACTTAAATGGATGATGACACTGGGATCTGTTCTCCTCCGGAAGCACTGCAGACCCCACAGAGCGGAACCACTGGTGGATCAAGTGGAGTTGAGGCACGCAAACCCTCAGTACGCCTTCGTCACATTCCCAGATGGAAGAGAAGACTCAGTGGCCACCAGGGATCTCACGCCGGCCGGATGTGTGAACAACGCAGAGGAAACATGGATGTCTACGGATCAATAAGGAGCGCAGCAGCAGTCACTAGAACAGTCGTCCATTGAGTCACCCCAGAGGACTAGACCACCCACCCCTGAAATCAGGACCCTGGGTATGCCCGCCCCACAAAATATCACCACCCTAGACTTGATGGCAGGACCTCATCCCATACAAGAGGATCCCCAGCCCACACGGCCACATGGCCATCTAGTACTTCCCACTCCCACACCTCCACCAAGAAAGGCAGACCGCACGCCCCACCGCTCTACCACTACCGAGGAGGTCCAGAAGGGAATGGAAGCCATGAAAAATTTTGGACTTATGAACTTACAAACAAGGGAAGGAGGGCGGGGTTGGGGGGGGGGTGGAAATAACATTTTTTTAAGGGGAGGGTGAATGTGGTGATATGTAATTACACCACTAGGTCACCAGGGGTCGCCTGTGAGGAGAGGTTGAGTCTCCTGGGACAATGCTTGCTGGAGAAGAATGAAAGGGAATTTATAGAAACATATACAAACATGAAAGAGATAGATAAGAGAGAGGCATGAAAGTTGTTTTCACTGTAGGTGATACCAGAACTAAGGAGCATAGCCTCTAGATTTGAGGTGGTTGATTTAGGACTGAGATGAGGTGGACCTGCTTTTCCCAGATTAGTGGAATT
This sequence comes from Narcine bancroftii, assembly GCF_036971445.1. NCBI lineage: Eukaryota > Metazoa > Chordata > Chondrichthyes > Torpediniformes > Narcinidae > Narcine > Narcine bancroftii. The sequence continues at coordinate 139,795,578 of NC_091473.1, read as the reverse complement.
CTCTGCTCAAAGAAATAGTAGAGACTGCCTCATTAAGTATATTTACAACAGAGTTAGATAGATTTTTTTCATAGTAGGGGAATTAATGATTATGCGAAAAAAGACATTCAAATTTATTTTTAAAAATGTTAACTTAGACATTTTGCACAATAACAGGCCCTTTCAGCCCACAACCCTATGCCGCCTAATTACACCCAATTAGCCTACAAACCCCAGTACATTTTTGAACACTGGAAGGAAACCATAGCTCCTGGAGGAAACCCACACAGACACAGGAAGAATGTACAAACTCTTTATAGATAGTGCTGGATTCAAACCCAGTTGCTGGTGCTATAACAGTGTGCTAACCACTATACTAACCGGGCCGCAAATAGGTTGAGCTGAGTTCATAGCCAGATTAGACATGATCTTATTGAATGGTAGAGCAGGCTCAACAGGCCAGATCAGATGGCCTAGTCCTACTCCTATTTGATATCCTGCAGTTGCCTCCACTGCAGAAAAAAAAACCGACTATGTAATTGCTTCTGTTGGATTCACTGGTGATTTGTTGGATGTCATGTTATGTGGATGTCGGAAGATATTACACTTTCAGCTGACACCAAGACTGTTTGGCTGGAGGTGAGGGAGATCCTTTTTAACTGTGACGGAGTATTTAGAGGTGGTTTGGGAGTAATTGTTAGAGCAGATTGCACACACACATTTTAAAACACAGAATATTTGCAGGACTTTTGCAGAATGCTTTTTGCAGGGAGCAACAAAATATCGACAGCAGCTTGCCTGGGAGAACATGTGATCTTTGCAGGCAGAGGAGAAGAGTTTTGCTCTCAGAGAGGGAGGTTGTGAAATAGAGAGGCGAGACACAGAAATCAGTTCCTGAAAGACAAGCTGGCAAACTTTGGAAGGCGGATTAGAATGTCGTAGTTAAATGTAGACAATCCTATTTGCCAGCGCAGGATTTTGTCATTCTTAATTCTCCCCCTGTTCTGGTTATCAAACATAAAAACCACAGACCGTTGGTCCGTGACAAGGGTGAAGACTGGCGGTCTGAAAGGAGACCTGAAAGAAAGAGGATCAGGCTGACTGGGCTCACTGGTGGCAACCTGTCCCTGCTCGGGCTGACAGGGCTCACTGGTGGCAACCTGTCCCTGCTTGGGCTGACAGGGCTCACTGGTGGCAACCTGTCCCTGCTCGGGCTGACTGGGCTGACTGGTGGCAACCTGTCCCTGTTTGGGCTGACTGGGCTCACTGGTGGCAACCTGTCCCTGCTCAGGTTGACTGGGCTCATTGGTGGCAACCTGTCCCTGCTCGGGCTGACAGGGCTCACTGGTGGCAACCTGTCCCTGCTCGGGCTGACTGGGCTGACTGGTGGCAACCTGTCCCTGTTTGGGCTGACTGGGCTCACTGGTGGCAACCTGTCCCTGCTCAGGTTGACTGGGCTCATTGGTGGCAACCTGTCCCTGCTCGGGCTGACTGGGCCCACTGCTGGCAACCTGTCCCTGCTCGGGCTGACTGGGCCCACTGCTGGCAACCTGTCCCTGCTAGGGCTGACTGGGCCCACTGGTGGCAATGTTGCTGACAGACAAACAAGCAGCTGGGAAAATAACTAATTTACAAGCAGCTGAGTACAAAAACCTACAAGGAGCCCTGGTAAGACCCCACATCGCAGAGACTGAGGGCTGTGATCACCTTCAAAGCCAAACGGGAGAGTTCATCGACTAACAAAACTTGGCCGGATTTCTTAAAATAGTTGGCGTCAACTTTCCTTCGTGCGTCAATGGATGGTAACCACCCCGGTGGGGCTAACGTTGCATTGCGTTTTGTGTTCCAGTAGATGGCAGGTAAACACCAGAGTATCTGACCTAAAACACTTCCAAGATCTTAGCAGCTGAGTTCAATGCTCTTAGATTGTACTGATTTGTCCAAACCACAAATGACATCAACTGTGGGATGTGTTTTCATCGAGCTTTTGTATAAAGAGCTGCTCAAACGAAAACATAAATATAGGCTTAATGACTTCAACCGAGATTTTGCAACTATTTGCAGGTAATGGATACCATTAAAAAAAAGTAGCAGGGATAAACTTGACTGTTGCAGAATTTATTATAAGTTTGTTTTAAGGACAATATATAATTGTGATATTTGTTTTGTTTTCAATCGTGTTGGATTTTCAATATTAGATCCGTGTTATCTTAATGCAGTATTTATTTGATAAGGAAATGTTTGTGGGGTTAACCAGATTGACAACCACAATTATAAATTTCAGATTTTTTTCCAATTAATGTATCACTCGGCCGTTAGGAAAACACTACAAAGTATTGTGCAAAAATTGAGGCATATTTTTGTTCTTTCCCATTACTTCAGATAACGTATTCCTTGAAGAAAATGTTTATCTGTCTTGTAACTGTTCTCCACTGGCGTAATTTTATTTAAGTCGCACTCCGTGTCGCGTTTGTTTGGGCTTGTTCGGTTCATTTATGAATTGTATCCTACAATCCGAAACAAAAATACTTTAGTTAACGTGAATGCATTTCGCAAAGAAAGTTCAGCGTCGATTACTTCTGTTTTCCACTCTTTTTGTTCTTAATAAATATTTCCTTTGTGGTGGTTGTAGTTTAATATTGCTTGGTAATTATTCTGAAACGTTTGGCATCAAGTACTTGAAACTAAAGTACTTAACTTGGGCGCTTACTACAAGCTAGTTAACTTTAAGCTCCATCCATGGATTAACCCGAAAAGTTAACAACAAACGTTTCACAGCGCAATGCGGGTCCTGAAGTATTCTGGACAGTTTGTTTGTGTACTCTGGGGCCACTTTCGTATCTAGAAGTGAAGCATATCAGATAAACTCAACACTAGATGTCTATATAATACTCGACTCGTGACTTTTGGATACTTGGAAACCTGTTCTTCTCCATTTCTGCTTAAGAATTAGAATAATATTTGCTCTGGTCATCCATGTTGCAGCAACCTCTTCATTTACTCTAAATGGGTATCCGCTACCTTATCTCCTTTTCGGAGTAGAATGGATTTCCTTTCAATTCTTCGTTAACAGAATCACCTAGCGGAAGGGGCTTCGCCAATCCCAACTGTGTATACGTGTAGTGAAGTAAACTAGATTTTTTTGGGGGGGGGGGGAGAAACATAACTTTTTATTTCCATTGATGTTAGAATGAAGTGGTTGAGTTTTGCACCACGGAAACTGGACCTTGGGATCAACCCGCTGCCCGTGCCGATCAAGTTCTCTTCCCAAGCTAACCCGTCAGCCTGTGTTCCCTTCAAATCTGTCCTATCCATGCCCTCGTCTAAATGTGAGAAAGTGCTGACTAAATCAGTAACCAGTTCTGCCTTCTCCTCATTTTCAGTAAAAACCAAGAACATTTGGAAAGGTTGAAAACACTACTCCATTCCATAAGTTCCATTGATTAAAAGGAGATGAATCTTTTTTTTCCCAGTATTGTTCAGGCATAGTGTGGATGGTTGGGATGTGGGGTGGGAGGTATGGAAGTAGTGGCGAGAGTGTGAAAGCTGCAGAAGAGGTGACTGGGGGCTCGATTTCTACATTTTAAGAAAAAGTTGATGGATATGTGGATAGGAGAGATGTGGAGGGCTATTGTCTGGGTGCAGGTCAATGGGACAAGGCTGAATAATGGTTTGGCACAGACTAGGTGGGTTGAAGGGTCTGTTTCCTTCGGAATTGGGTCTGATCACTTGCTTCAACTTGTGAGTTTTAACCTTGTAATCATTCCCATTGTATCCTTGTTATTTTTCTTCCATTAATTCTAAATGAAAGTGCTCCACTGAATAGAAGCATCAAACTCAGTGAGTAATATTTCTCACTTTCATAACTTCTTGGTCAGCATGTAGTTTTCACTATCACTTGATCAAAAGGGCAGAGAGCACGAAAAGAGACACAAAGATAAAATGCAGTGGTGACGATCTCTTTCAGAACCTCCACTGAAGAACAGAGAAGGCATTACTTGGAGATGTGGTTGAACAAAAATAAGGTTAGATTGTGAATGTGATTTGTAGAAAGAAAAACTTCCATGAGAAGTACCTTTCATGATCACTACTCCATGCCCCTTTACTGCAATGTCCAATACATGCATATGCAAAGTCAGCCTCCACAAAGCAATGAGACTTTGAAAAGGGCAAAAATTAACGTGTAAAAAATAATTAAATCAATTGGGAGGAATAAACAATTTTCTCAATCAACAGTTATCAATGGGGATTTGGAAGTAAAATGCTTCACCTTACTTGCCTTTATTCACTGCAGATTTAATGTTTTTGAAACATACTATAGAAATATTTAAGATGTTGTACACACGAATCTCCAATACACATTTTAAAAAGTGAAAGCATAGAACAGTACAGGTCTTCAGCCCAGATGTTGTGCTGACTTATTAAGTAAATTCCTACCAAAAAAAAAACCCTTCTCCCTCATAACCTGCTATTTCTCCTTCATCCAGGTGCCTGTCTAAGAGTCTCTTAAATGCATCTAATGTTTCAGCGACCATCAGCCAGGCAATCCATTCCATAGCTTTTTTAAAAAAAAAAAAATCCCTGATGTCTTCCCTAAACTTTCCTCCCTTTGTACAAATGTCCTCTGGTGTTTGCTACTCCCACCCTGAGGAAAAATGCGCTGGCTGTCTATCTATGCCTCTCAGAATCCTATAGATCTCGAAGTCACCCTTCATTCTTCTTCACTGCAAAGAGAAAAGTTCTAGCTCTGCTAACCTTGCTCCATAAGATGTATTTTCCAATCCTGGTAAATCTCCTCTGCATCATCTCCATAGTGTTCACATCCTTCCTATAATGAGGTAACCAAAAGTGAACACACTATTCCAAATGTGGTGTTACCAGAGATTTGTAGAGCTCCAACGTGACCAGTCGCCTCCTGAATTCAATTCCCTGACTTGTGAAGCCCAGTATACCATGGGCCTTCTTAACTATCCTATCAACCTGCACGGTAACCTTGAGAGATGTATTGGATACACAGATGTTATTAAATCAGTTATCGTAATCAAGACAAACTCTAAAGATTCATGGGAAGCTTGGTACAGGTTCTTGTTAAAGTTGAAAGAATGTGAAAGGGAAATTGTGTGCTGAAAGAGAGGAGCTGCAAGTTGGTGAAGCTAGAATGTGGAATGTGAGCCCAGAAATGACAGCTCTTGAAATAAATAAGTGGACTGAACCATAAAACATAACATTTATTCCCATAAGATGTTCCATTCATTTCAATCACTTTGGTACATATTCCCCATGGAATCTTATTTTAAATGCTGTCAAAATCAACCAACCTCACATTAAAGTAAGAAAACAAATAGCAAGCATTTGCTCAATTAAACTCCTTACACCCAATCTTACAAATAAGATCTCGCCCTGATCTTTATTTGTGGTAAAGAGAAAGATGAATGTACTTGATGCTCTTTCTCTGAGACCCAAGCACCGCATGCTACTGGTACAAGATTTTTTTCCTCCATATAATGTCATGCCTTTTCTGAAATATCAAACTTGCAGAAGGGGAGCCCCCACAGAACCATCAAGAACATCAAAGCGGGCTGTACGCTTCCATATGAGTTCTAATTCATTATCTCTGCTACAGAATAGGGCATCCTGTCCCAGTGAAGAACAAACCATTAAGCTGTGGACTTTTTACTGCCCATGCTTATTTCCAAAGATTCCTCCACCCTGCCCATGGGATCTATTTCTCCTTATTTTTTCCCTTCCAACCGAACTATCTTTAGAAAACCTCAAATCCTTCCCTTGAACTTGACTTTCCAACCTTCGAATTCCTGCTAAAACGATCCAATCTGTAGCACCACGTTCTCAATTAAAGTTAAAACTCAATGCTGGGAGAAACTCAGTTGGTCAAACGGTGTACTTTATATAGCAAAGATAAATATACAGAAGCAATGTTTCAGGCTTGAGCCTTTCATCAAGGTATAGTCTCAATCGGTCAACCAGTTTACCTATCTCGGCTGCACCATTTCATCAGATGCAAGGATCGACAATGAGATAGACAACAGACTCGCCAAGGCAAATAGCGCCTTTGGAAGACTACACAAAAGAGTCTGGAAAAACAACCAACTGAAAAACCTCACAAAGATAAGCGTATACAGAGCCGTTGTCATACCCACACTCCTGTTCGGCTCCGAATCATGGGTCCTCTACCGGCACCACCTACGGCTCCTAGAACGCTTCCACCAGCGTTGTCTCCGCTCCATCCTCAACATCCATTGGAGCGCTCACACCCCTAACGTCGAGGTACTCGAGATGGCAGAGGTCGACAGCATCGAGTCCACGCTGCTGAAGATCCAGCTGCGCTGGATGGGTCACGTCTCCAGAATGGAGGACCATCGCCTTCCCAAGATCGTATTATATGGCGAGTTCTCCACTGGCCACCGTGACAGAGGTGCACCAAAGAAAAGGTACAAGGACTGCCTAAAGAAATCTCTTGGTGCCTGCCACATTGACCACCGCCAGTGGGCTGATAACGCCTCAAACCGTGCATCTTGGCGCCTCACAGTTTGGCGGGCAGCAGCCTCCTTTGAAGAAGACCGCAGAGCCCACCTCACTGACAAAAGGCAAAGGAGGAAAAACCCAACACCCAACCCCAACCAACCAATTTTCCCTTGCAACCGCTGCAATCGTGTCTGCCTGTCCCGCATCGGACTGGTCAGCCACAAACGAGCCTGCAGCTGACGTGGACTTTTTACCCCCTCCATAAATCTTCGTCCGCGAAGCCAAGCCAAAGAAAGAAAAAAGAAGAAAGAAAAAAAGTCTCAATCGACATCCACATTCTTAATTCCTTGATGAAGGGCTCAAGCCCGAAACATTGCTTCTGTATATTTTTAAAATCTCTCTCTCCGTGTTGATGCAATCGTGAAGAAGGGTCGCCTGGTGAGGAGAGAGTTGGCATGTCACCAAAGACTTTTGGAAACTTCTTCAGGAGACCATTCTGTCTGGCACAAAACTTTGAAACTCCAGATGGTTATTAACTCGCCCGCCACATCACAGGCACCAGACTTCACTCCATCTAGAACATCTCCATAAGAGGTGGTCTCTTGATAAAGCAGCCTCTCTCCTCAAAGGAAAAAGAAGACCGGGATGGCTTCTTCCCCTTCTCCATCAGATTCCTGAATGACCAATACTGGTGAACAGATTGCCCTATTTTGACCCCCCCCCCCCCCCCCATTTTTATTTTGGAACTTGGTTTTATCTATAAATGTTTGCAATGTGATGCAACTGCAAAGCAACGAATTTGGTGACCATAAAGTTTGAAGAAGCGCACTGCCTGATCTGCAGAGTGGCTTCTCTGCTGGCAAACGCGCGGTCCTCCCGCCCCCAATGACTGGTTCGGCCAATCAGCGGCTCGAGCCTGAGTGACGCCACGGCTCAAGGGGGAAGCGGCGGTGAGAGGTTGGGGTGCCCGCGGAGAGGGAGGGGCATGCGCACTGACGCTGTGGGGCTGCTCGCCTCGCAGAGCGGGACGGGTCGGTGCGGCGTGCAGGGCGGCAGAAGTTGGCTGCGTCGCTGCGTGCGAGGGACGGCCGGCAGCCGCCTCCACTCCTATTGCTTCAGCCTGTCAGCGCCCGAGTCGAGGGTGAGCGTGCAAACCTGGGCCTGCGGGTGTGCATCTGACTGCCCCCGTTTTGACAGCCCCAGCAACCTGCTGCATGTCGACCAGCCTTGAACAGCGGAGCTCGGGCTCGATTTGATCCAAAGTGGCGTCGGAAACTGCGGCAACAACTTCTTGAAAGGAGTTGCCACTCGTGGAAACTCTTGGGGATCGTGTGAAGTTTTGCTTTGGTGAGTGCCCTTATTCACGTGGCTCGTCTGATATAACGAGAAGCACTGAAAAATAATGGCATGCATGCTCTCTCTCTCTCTCTCTCTTTCTCTCCTTCCTCTCTTTCTCTCCTTCCTCTCTTTCTCTCCTTCCTCTCTTTCTCTCCTTCCTCTCTTTCTCTCCTTCCTCTCTTTCTCTCCTCCCTCTCTTTCTCTCCTCCCTCTCTTTCTCTCCTTCCTCTCTTTCTCTCCTTCCTCTCTTTCTCTCCTTCCTCTCTTTCTCTCCTTCCTCTCTTTCTCTCCTTCCTCTCTTTCTCTCCTTCCTCTCTTTCTCTCCTTCCTCTCTTTCTCTCCTTCCTCTCTTTCTCTCCTTCCTCTCTTTCTCTCCTTCCTCTCTTTCTCTCCTTCCTCTCTTTCTCTCCTTCCTCTCTTTCTCTCCTTCCTCTCTTTCTCTCCTTCCTCTCTTTCTCTCTCCTTCCTCTCTTTCTCTCTCCTTCCTCTCTTTCTCTCTCCTTCCTCTCTTTCTCTCTCCTTCCTCTCTTTCTCTCTCCTTCCTCTCTTTCTCTCTCCTTCCTCTCTTTCTCTCTCCTTCCTCTCTTTCTCTCTCCTTCCTCTCTTTCTCTCTCCTTCCTCTCTTTCTCTCTCCTTCCTCTCTTTCTCTCTCCTTCCTCTCTTTCTCTCTCCTTCCTCTCTTTCTCTCTCCTTCCTCTCTTTCTCTCTCCTTCCTCTCTTTCTCTCTCCTTCCTCTCTTTCTCTCTCCTTCCTCTCTCCCTCTCCTTCCTCTCTCCCTCTCCTTCCTCTCTCCCTCTCCTTCCTCTCTCCCTCTCCTTCCTCTCTCCCTCTCCTTCCTCTCTCCCTCTCCTTCCTCTCTCCCTCTCCTTCCTCTCTCCCTCTCCTTCCTCTCTCCCTCTCCTTCCTCTCTCCCTCTCCTTCCTCTCTCCCTCTCCTTCCTCTCTCCCTCTCCTTCCTCTCTCCCTCTCCTTCCTCTCTCCCTCTCCTTCCTCTCTCCCTCTCCTTCCTCTCTCCCTCTCCTTCCTCTCTCCCTCTCCTTCCTCTCTCCCTCTCCTTCCTCTCTCCCTCTCCTTCCTCTCTCCCTCTCCTTCCTCTCTCCCTCTCCTTCCTCTCTCCCTCTCCTTCCTCTCTCCCTCTCCTTCCTCTCTCCCTCTCCTTCCTCTCTCCCTCTCCTTCCTCTCTCCCTCTCCTTCCTCTCTCCCTCTCCTTCCTCTCTCCCTCTCCTTCCTCTCTCCCTCTCCTTCCTCTCTCCCTCTCCTTCCTCTCTCCCTCTCCTTCCTCTCTCCCTCTCCTTCCTCTCTCCCTCTCCTTCCTCTCTCCCTCTCCTTCCTCTCTCCCTCTCCTTCCTCTCTCCCTCTCCTTCCTCTCTCCCTCTCCTTCCTCTCTCCCTCTCCTTCCTCTCTCCCTCTCCTTCCTCTCTCCCTCTCCTTCCTCTCTCCCTCTCCTTCCTCTCTCCCTCTCCTTCCTCTCTCCCTCTCCTTCCTCTCTCCCTCTCCTTCCTCTCTCCCTCTCCTTCCTCTCTCCCTCTCCTTCCTCTCTCCTCTCCTTCCTCTCTCCCTCTCCTTCCTCTCTCCCTCTCCTTCCTCTCTCCCTCTCCTTCCTCTCTCCCTCTCCTTCCTCTCTCCTCTCCTTCCTCTCTCCCTCTCCTTCCTCTCTCCCTCTCCTTCCTCTCTCCCTCTCCTTCCTCTCTCCCTCTCCTTCCTCTCTCCCTCTCCTTCCTCTCTCCCTCTCCTTCCTCTCTCCCTCTCCTTCCTCTCTCCCTCTCCTTCCTCTCTCCCTCTCCTTCCTCTCTCCCTCTCCTTCCTCTCTCCCTCTCCTTCCTCTCTCCCTCTCCTTCCTCTCTCCCTCTCCTTCCTCTCTCCCTCTCCTTCCTCTCTCCCTCTCCTTCCTCTCTCCCTCTCCTTCCTCTCTCCCTCTCCTTCCTCTCTCCCTCTCCTTCCTCTCTCCCTCTCCTTCCTCTCTCCCTCTCCTTCCTCTCTCCCTCTCCTTCCTCTCTCCCTCTCCTTCCTCTCTCCCTCTCCTTCCTCTCTCCCTCTCCTTCCTCTCTCCCTCTCCTTCCTCTCTCCCTCTCCTTCCTCTCTCCCTCTCCTTCCTCTCTCCCTCTCCTTCCTCTCTCCCTCTCCTTCCTCTCTCCCTCTCCTTCCTCTCTCCCTCTCCTTCCTCTCTCCCTCTCCTTCCTCTCTCCCTCTCCTTCCTCTCTCCCTCTCCTTCCTCTCTCCCTCTCCTTCCTCTCTCCCTCTCCTTCCTCTCTCCCTCTCCTTCCTCTCTCCCTCTCCTTCCTCTCTCCCTCTCCTTCCTCTCTCCCTCTCCTTCCTCTCTCCCTCTCCTTCCTCTCTCCCTCTCCTTCCTCTCTCCCTCTCCTTCCTCTCTCCCTCTCCTTCCTCTCTCCCTCTCCTTCCTCTCTCCCTCTCCTTCCTCTCTCCCTCTCCTGTTGGCCATGGGCTGGAGCTGGACAGCGTCAATGACTTGTATCGAGGCGAGTCTTTTGCATGAAGCTGCTCAGCACCTGGTAACTTTTGGAGGCGGCTCGCTGCACTTTTAAGATGTTTTTCCCTGTCAATCACAGAGTTGGAGCTCCTTGCAGAAGTTTTCTTCGTGTTTTGCAGATGGAAAAGCAAATGATTGGTCCCCCCCCCCCCCCCCCCGCATTCCCCGTTTGAACCATACGTCCAGAATAGGAAACTAACATTCTGTACCAGCGTGGGCTTTAATGCTTTGAATTCATATAATTCTAAACCCCTGGCCCTGATTCTAAGCAAGTTGCAGTCACGTTTGTACTTGGTTTCATAAATAATGATTTTAAAATTAAATTGATCATTGATCAAGTTGTGCAAATTGGCTGGGATGTCATTTTGGAAGTAAAAGTCCAGTGTTTTTACTTGCCTTGAGTAAAATAGCCTCACATCCAGGGTCAGATAGACAAACCAACAGTGAAATGAAGAAACCCTCAGGGTGTTTCGTTATTATTGACCTCCTTGACATCAACTCTTTTAAATATGCAAGTTAAGAATCTAGATGCTGCTGCATTTTCTGAAATAAATTTCTTTCATAATCCCAGGATGTCCCAAAGCACTTCAAGGCCTTCTAGTTCTGTGTGGTGGAAGAACTGCTGTGCTATAAAGAAGGAAGTTTAATTAAGTCTCATACCTCAGACATTACTGAGCTGATGACTAATATGTTTCAAATGTAATTGTTTGAGGGGAAACTATTGACTAGGGTATAGAAGGTACATTTTATTTCCATCTGTCAGAAATCGAATGTGCAATCTTCAGACTCCAGTGAAATTAACTCAACCAAGACAATTGAAAAAGTTTACTTTTTTTGATGTACAGTATAGGACTTGGTGCTTTGTTACTTCCTCAGGACCAATAAAATTTTAATCATTGAAATACAAAGCCGCACTGTTTTTAAAAGTCAGAAAATCCAGAATATATTAAGAAAGATGCAATGCCACAAGTTGTAATTGAACTATATCCAGAGCACGGTGTGGAAAGCTCTAATGTGAGTGCACTTGTGTATGGCAATGTGTTGATTTGGTGCCACTTCCTTGTGTTCCCATTGCTTATTTTTGTTTGCTTATTTTTCAATGTGAATTATTTTGTGTCAAAAATAGACGATTGCTTCAGATGTGCTGCTAAACCCAACAAAATTGGAAGAGATCTATGAAAAGTGCTAGGTTGAATGGTTCCAGTGCGGTTCATCCTTTGCGTTACAAAGCTTGTGGGGGTGGTGGTGGGGGGTGGAGGAGGAGGTGGCAAGGGAATGATGAGGCAAAGTTCTTGTACAGAAGCATGCAACAGTAGGGAAAAATACCTCTAAGATTCTGGCATTTGATTGTGAAAATTTTTAGGAATGATCAAAATGGCTTTGAATATTCATTAAATCGATGCTTCGCTGCATTAAATGAATAGATTTCAAGTGCTAAAGGCATATTGGGACTGCTTTATGCAACAAAACAAATTAGCTACTCTGTATCTATTCACCTTCTCAATTGTGATGTGCAGCTGGTAGAACCCTCCTTCACAGCTGTGTTCATCCATACCAAGGTCATTGTCAAAGAAACTTGTTCGGATTTGTGTGGACAACTGAATTCTTTGTCATTTCTTCATGCAGGGTAGGGAAAGGAGCCAGATATTCCCTCATTCTTCTGTGCACCTTAAGCTGCTTTGCATCAGTGCAAAAGCGGATTGTGTAATAAATGGCTCGAAGATCTTGTGAGTTCTTTATGTAAACTTCAATTTGTAATGCGGTAGAAAATTATACCGTGGTTGTAGTTTAAGAGAAGATATTGCTTAATTTGGATTTTGGGCAGCAAATATGTGAAACTCGAGTGGATTGATATTTTGTATCTTACAAATTTTAGTTTTGGCCAGCTGTTCACTGGAATGTACATTGGATACCTCTTGCTTGGCTCCTTGTGATGAGGTACATAAAAGGGTGTTATTTCAACAGAAGGATTTAGTGAAGGTTTGGTTTACGGCATTGATAAGATCTTCATTAGAAATTTAAATTTCACACTTAGCACTGGAAGCTATTGTTGCTTCATGATTTTTCTAGCTGTTCTTCCCATACCAACATTTATTATGTTTCATAAATACAAAAACACTTTTAAAAATAGCCATCCCTTCCAGTGCTGTGGGTGCCATCTGCTGGTGATTGGGTTTTTTTTTTGCCAATTGAAAATACCTTGAAATTTTAAGTGAAACTGATGTGCAAGTATTACTTTGTGGTTACCACATCTGCAAGTAACCTGCAATCTAAAAAGTTCATTCTTAATTTCTCTTGTCCTGTTTGCATTGTAATAGTGAAGATTCAATGTAAATGCACAATTTGTTTTTCAAATTGTTAAACTTCTATTCACTATTTGCATTTCACCAGATTCACATTAAGCGAGTCAGGGAAAATATTCTGAAATTTTTCAATTAAACTTTTACATTTTAAGAGATTGGTGTTCTCACATTTAATCATGATTTAATTGGACTTCAGGGGTTCCGACCTGCGTTCTTTATTTTTAAATGGCAAGACATGTGTTTTAGATTAGTTCTGTGGCAGCTGTGTGCTCATGTCAGATGTTGAGAAAATAACTTTTTACACCAGTTTTGTTTGCTTTTCACGTGCCTTTTTAAAATTAAAACCTTTTCTAATTCATATGACTAAAAACAAAAGTTAGCGGGTTTGAGCTGCACAATCGAATTTTCAATATTGGCAGAAACAGTTTTGGGTGATTGTGTGATTGAAAATATGTAACAGTTCAAAAATATAGGGGATGTTTGGCCCTTCATCCAAAATTTGACTTGATTTGCAGCAAAAACGTGCTCATCTTAATTTATTCAATTCATGATCAACATTTCAATTAAACTCAAAACTTCACTTTTTTCCAAAAGTTGTTTTAAAAGCACAACCAAGAGTTCAGAACCACCAATGAGAGTTGCACAGGAGTTCAGGACAGAACATGACTCCAGTAGGATATTTTCTATTTTATCAATATATAACAAAATTGCAGGTAGGGTGTAAGAAACAAATTTCAGTGTTGTTATTGCTACTTAAGCATGTTTATTATTTTAAGCTTTGGCTACTAATGTAACGTAAAGGTTAGTAAAATATCATTTTTGCATAGCCTGCTTCAAACTTGCAATCATTAAAGATCTTCATGCAAGAGTTTAGTAGAAAATACCAAAATTTTATTCCATTCTTTTACACCCACTAGTTACTTCTATGTCCTTTGAGCAATTGGTTTTGTACCTTTTATTGCCACAGGGCTTCAATTGAAAATGAATTATTCTTCATTTCTTAAAAAAAATCTTCTGACAGCTTGTATTTTTTTAAATTAAAAATGTTTTATTTGCTTAATTGAATTAGCTGATGGTCCTTTGGCATAATTAATTTAGTAACAAAGAATTGAAATGTACTTTTGTAATAATCAGCACTGATTTGCTGTGTTTCAAGTTCTGAATTATTTTTGTGTGTTGATGGACTGACTGTGATTGAATTTTAATATTTAAGCTCGTGCTCTCTTTGAAATTTGGCAATGAGAATGTCAGAAGGGGAAAAAAAAACAGAATTCTGGGTGGTAGCACGGCCAAGTTCGTGGCTGACACCCAGTGTAGTCTTTAAAGAATGCTGTATTATTCAAGATGCTGACTTGGTGTAGAGACTTCAAACTGTGACTGTACTTGTTCAAGTATCTTGAAACAATCCAGTACTATTATTTGAACAAGAGCAGGAAACTCTCTATTTGTGTTGGTTAACATTCCTTCCTCAACAAGTACTACCAAAAACAAAATAACTTTGGGACTTGGCTTTGCTCTGTTCAGCTCTTTTGTTTACTTACATGGCAGTGACCAAGATTAATTGAACATAAAATACTGATTGATGTGATAGTGTTTCGATGCCACTTCTTTCTTAATAGATTTTAATGGGAACATTTGTACTGAGAAGATTTGATTTATTTTAACAACAAACTGAATTTAAAGAAAAGTCCACGATCTGGATCAAGGTTAAAACAGTGGTCGCAGTACTCACACAAGAGTATTGCAGCAACTCAGTGGGTCATGCAGCATCTATAAGAAGTCCAAGTATGAGCCAAAGGCAGGCAGGTGCTTGAAATAAAAGGGGAAGGAAAGAAGAAGGAGGAGGATGGGGCAGGGGAAGAAGCAAGAAATTACAGCTGGATACAAATTTCAGGGATGAAGAGGAAAAACAGCTAAGAAATGATAGGGGAAGGGGGTAGCCCCTTGAATGACGAGGGACAAGAGAGGGGAGCTGGAGGTAAGGAGATGGGGATAAGGAAAGAGAGAGTATCTGGGGGAGGGTTTAATGCAAACTAGAGAAGTCGAATTTAAAGCCATCTGGATGGAGTGTGCCCAGACAGAATTAGTAGAATTCAGCAAGATAAGTGAAGCGAGCAACAGTTGATGCCAGAGACCATTGTGGGAGCCAAACTGAGTGGCTTGGAAAAGGAGTTGGAAACCCCCTTCCCTCTCACTCCCCACCCCCACCAATTCTCAGCTTTTTTTCTCTTAACCTCCAACCTGTACTAATTATATCTTAACTGTTGGCCTGTACTCTCCCTGCCCTTTACTTCCCCCCCCCATTCAGACACTTACCTGCTTTTAGCTCCAACCTTGACAAAGGGCTCAGGCCCCAAATGTGGTTTACCCTTCACTTCTCATAGATCTAATGAGTTGTTCCAGCAAGTTTGTGTAGTCCACCACTTGGATTAGGCAGTTTTAGAAGATGATTAGGAGGCAAATGAAAAATGAATGAAATAGATACTGTTCAAGGGAAGAAATGGGAGCAAAGAAGTCAGAGGGATGTCTGGCAATAAATCTTCATATGTTACATAATTCGCAAGTTTAAATATAACATTAAGCCAAAGGAAGAGATGTTGCAGCAGGTGAGTGAAGGTTTGATTGAAGTATAGAATGTATGATATTAAATTTGAGGGAGAGGATGAACTGTAATGGGAGAACGAAAATGCAAGTTGGGTCAGGCAGCATGCACAGTGAGAGAAGAACTTTTGATCATAGCAGGCAAAATGGTTAAAACTGAAATTGTTGAATTCCTTATTGGGTCCCAAGGATTGCAATGTTCCTGGTCAGAAGATGAGATGATGCTCTTTGACCTTGCATTGGATTTACTAGAACAAGGTAGGAAGCCACAGATATTCTGAGATGGAGAATTTAAGTGACTTGTGTGGACCAAGTGGGTGTTCCACACACCATTTATCCATTCAGGAGCCCTGCATTAAATCAGAGGTGCAAATGAATTACTACTACACTCAAAGGAATATTTGTGCCCCTGGCAGTGCAAATGGATCCCGCCACCACACACTTCCTGCTTTAGCTTTATCAAGGGATTGACTATTCTCGCTGACTCTTTGATTCCCTGTTCCATCCACGTGATAACTCTCTTCCCTTTTTGCAATATCTTGCAAGGCTAATGGCAGCAAGTGCAACACCTGCTCTTTTCCACCATCTTTTGACTGGGATCATGGCCATAAAATGTGGTGTACAGCTGAATATTTATGCTTGTTGAAGGTTTATTTGTGTTTTGGCATTTGTTAATTCAACAGGAAATCAGGGAATTGTTGGTTTGTTTGTGGTCTGTTGCTGGTTGGAGATGGGATTACGTCTCCCATTGCAGCTCTCTAAAATAGTCAAAACTTCATGCTGCTGCTCTGTGTGAGGCCAGGGGTTGTTATTCTGAATGTAATGAGGATTCAGGTTATCGTCTCTAATTTGTAATTTACTGGATAATTTTTTTTCTTGAAGAAATAAGCTGCACATCCATTGGAACATTGGTGTCTGTTCATGTAAAAACTGAAACTCTGACCATAGCTTTTTAAAATGAAAATTTATAAGACTGGATCATTTTTGAGTTGGGCTTGCAAAGCCAATCCATTACTGCTTCATGGCTCAGTAAATCCCCAGGTATCTGGAACCTATGGGGATTGGTAAATGATGGATCAGTGAATTTTCGGGTTGTTTGAGATTGTGATGGGTGAACTAATCACTGGGAGTTGCTGATTTTAAAATCTCCCAGTTTTTACCTACCATATTTGTTTTCCATGATTTTATTTTGCTGGTTGCTTGAATTCTGGATAATGGGATTTTACTGTTTATTGTTTCTCAAATCCTATTTGCAATTCAAGGCATCTGAATCAGATGGGAAATAGAAGATGATTGAGTATTTGCATTATGTTTAGACTTAAATTTATTTGTAAAATGCAATACTCTTTCTTTCTGGGAGTGGAAATTAGAAAATCCGCTTCATGATTCTACTGTTCTCCATGACGGTCCTTCAGTGAGTAGTAAATCACCTTGTTCAGTGAGTAATATTTCTTTCAAATAGGATTTGAGTTATAATTGAATAATTATGTCCGCTTCACTTAGCTTTTTGTGCATTTTTCCTTTAGGTTTGTAAAGGCTCAAAGGAAGGCCAGAAATTGTGATCCACTCCTCGCTGAGACGTATAGCTACAGTGGCGAGAATTTTACTCCCTGCAGGAGGTGATTTTGGCCACGTTTGAAGAATATCTATAGTGGAAAGCAGCGTTGTGTTCGAAGCATGACTTCACATGGGGTTCAAACGTCATTACTCTTCACTTTGATATGTGGAGTGTCAATGGGTGAGTTCTTTTGAATAGACGTGAAAACCCTAGCAAGTCTACATATTTTCAGATATTGTCTCATTGCAGCCAGTTGTGAGGAGAAACTGGTAAGACTAGATTGATTTTTCTCCAGAGCAGACAATGTTTAAAAGGGGGAGATGAATGGGGTGTGTAAAGTGAGGAGGAATACAGATAGTGTTGCCTGCCCAAAACCTTTCCCCCTTATCGGAAGTGAATAAAAGTAGAGGACAGTAATTTGGGTCAAGGGATAAGAGATGTAGAAAGGGACACCTTTTGATTTTTTTTTTTTCCCCCCATCCAGAGACTGGAGAGTATCTGGGATGCACTGCCTGAGACAGGAGTAGAAACAGTTGCTGACAACATTTTAGTGTCAAGCTGAGAATGTGAATAGCATGGGCATGGAAAGATATAGGCCCAGAACTGGAAGAAGGATTAATAAGGATGGGTGACTATTGGACATTGAAAGCCTGATTGCATGCTGCATGATTTCTTGAGGTTCTAAAAAAGAAAATAAACACTGCCATTTTGTCTTGCCTCCAATCTCAATGTTCAGGCTTTAAAGTCCAAACACTGTACCACTTGACATGATTTGCCAGAAGATCTCTGTATATTTCCAGCACAGGAGGAGGTTTTTGGTGCAGATGTCAGGATGTTTATAAAGGAGGCTATAATTTCCACTGTTGCATTTGTTTGATAATTTTGAATCCTCTTCTTAAAATATTTATCATATTTCTTTAAACTAACTGGTTTGCCAAATAGGTTAACAGTCCTAAATCTGCCTTCCTATTATAGGACAAAGAGATCCTACCATTGCTTCAAAATTCAAATTCTCATTATAACAAGTTTATGCATTGTAGAATAGTAGAGAAAAGAAAGGAAACCAAGGTAATTAAGGCAACAGAATGATTAATGGAATTCTGAAAAAAACTGCAGAAAAATTATTTTTGATTGTGGTTAAAGAATGAAGTTGACAAAATAAATGGAAAGAAAAGTACCACAAAAAATGAAGAGTTGAGGGGTTAAAAATTAAAGAACCAATGTGGATTAAAAGAAGTACTGATCAATTAAAAGCATGGATAAATGCGTTGAGCACAGTTTTGTTTTAAAGATTATCTTGCAATCTTTTACTTGAAAAGTCGTGCAATTCCAAATTACAGCAATGCCTTCAGTTCTGGTCTGAATAATGTGGCAAGAATTTAGCAGCTATCAAGTACATAGAATAGTAATTGATTAAAAAAATGTTGGATATTTTTGACTCTGAGTCTTTAATTTTAATTTCAGCTTGAAAACACCATTACGGCAAGCATTTGTAGTTAATAGTTGGTTTCTTTTTAATTTTCCAAATCAATGAGTTCTAGTTTGCTGGAAATGTCTTGTGTGGCTGATCCCACCACACAGCTACCTCATCTTTATCTCCTATTTGTGGACTTTGTTGTTTTTAAATTTCTTATTCATCTAGTGTATAATTTCATAATTTTATTATGGATGACTGCTTACCAACGAGCTCCTAATAGGATATGGATATTTTTGTGGATGAATTGATGCCTTGGATTTTGTGTAACAAGTTAATAGAGCTTGCTAAAGTGCTCACTTTTATTTATTTTAATAATTCCTCTCACCCACTTCTTTCCGTTCTAGGCACAAGGCGTTTTGGAAATGTACTGAAAATGTTGCCAAGATAATCAAACATATGCAAGCAAAGGCTTGACTTGAATTCTGGCCTACAGTGTAGCATGGAGCATATTAAAACTCTTTGCTTCTGTTTCATGCTTGTAGTACTATCTGTGCATTTTATTTTAAAACTGACTTGTAGCAGATGGAGATTTCTATTTATATGGTCAAGTGTTGAATGCCAATTATTCATACTGAACCAGTCTCTTTTTAAAAGTTTATGAAGAACGAGTAAAGGAGTTGATAACCAGAATAATGTAATAACGTGAATTCGGGAAATTGTGTGTCAATTGCTTTCACAGTGCGATGGAATGGGGTTAAGTGGGAACAGATACACGTGGTAGCATTTTTAACGAGTTGGAGAATTTAAAAGTAAGCGAATAGGAAGAGAATTGGCATTCTCTGGAGGTGACAAAAGGGTTTGAAAGGTGGAGGTTGAAGATATTTTTGAGGTAAAATATTCTTCATCCGAGCTCTGGTCAATATGCGATCAGACTACAATGACGATAAACTTTGTCCTTGCCAAGACAGCCTAGGTGGGAAGAAAATAGGGAGTGTTTCTGGCAGAATAGCGATGTGATTAAATATGATGAAACAAACTAGCAGTGGCTTTGAAAGTAAGGAAGGATAGTTTTTGGTTACAGAAGAATCATATTTGTAAAACGGACAGATCAATGCAGATTATGGACTGGGAAACTTCAGAGAGGTATGGTCTGAATGTAGGCAGTTGAGATGAGCATGGGGAGACAATTGGTCAGTGGGGATATGTTGGGCTGAAGGGACTGTTTCCATGACTGTGTGACTGATAAATTTAATCCTATGCACCAATCTTTTATACTTTCTGAAAACCTAAATATACTGCATCTACAGGTTTTCTCCATTGACTCTACTTGTTATATTCTTATAACAATTTTTAAAAATATGATTCACCTTTCATTGAACTGATTTAAAGCTATGTTAAATTGGTTTGATTACATTAAACACTGTTATTGACTAGCCACACATTCCTTGATTATAGTTTCCAGCATTTTGCCAACATGTTAAGCTTGCAGGATACTGCAAATATCTCGAGGTTAAGTCGCCTCCTTTTTGTCATCTTTCTTTCTTGAATTTTAGTCACATTTGAGCATTTCTAACTGCTGGTCCCTTCCTTGTACTTGATGGAGTTATAAGAACAATACGCTCAGTATTTTTCTATCCCTTTCCTTTTAAACCCAAGGGTGCAAGCATCTATTCTGAATGACTTGTCTGTCTTTAGGTCCAAGATGCTTAACAATAAGGCAGATGAGAGAAGATTTGAGAGAGGGTGTAATTGCTTTAGAACAGTTAACTTAAAAACCTGGAAAGAGTTAGGATTATATTCTATGGGGGTTGGATGTTGTCTTTAATGAAAAGAAAAGCTATTGTTGGAGATTCTGGTCCTTTACAAAATGAAAAGGAATTTGCATTGACGAGGAAGCTGTGGAAAATATCAACTCTCATCGGAAACAAAGTGAATTGAAATATCATTTCCCAACATTGAATATGTAGTAAAATGTTAAGCACTGAATGCTGAATTTGTTTAGGTTCTAACTGCTTTTGAACAGTGATTTGTGCACAAACATGACATGCTAATGAAGTTGGGGAAGGACTACTTGAGACATTAGATGTGCATTAAAGGCTGCCATTTTTGTAGAAATGTATTTGTGAGGTTGGGCAGTATGATTCATGTTTGGGTTTCTTGTTTAGATTTTGTGACCAATTTAAACACAGTTTGTGGATGTGATCACTTTTCTCAGAATCAAGACATTGTGATTGTGTTGGAAAAACTGTACGTTGTTGCAACATGTAATTTAGTTTTATTATAAGAGGAAAACAAGTGTTGTTTGGGGGTATCCCTGAGTCAAGTTTTGGATCAAATTGGGAAATGCTTATGCATGGATCAAAATATTGATGCATACTGGGACATGTTAAAAAACATTTAATTTTCAGTGTTTATAAGCAGCCATTACACTGTTGATTCGGTTCTTTGCATTACGTTTATCAGTGAGATCATGTCAGTGTCTGTATGGTTGTTTTACAAAATCTTTTGGCTCCTGTTTTCATCTTTTGAATACTAAGGGTAGAACTGCTTTTGTAGATCCACTCGTGTTGAGATCCTTGAATGATGAGATGTGCCTCAAGATTAGTGAATGGCCTTTTGAGATTGAGGTGTGTCCAAACTTTTTCTAACGAGGGATAGTGAAACTCTAGAATGCTAAACCCCTGAGGCTCTTGGAGGCCAGATCTTTGGAGGCATTTGAAATGGTAGTAGATTAATTTTTCAAAGATGGGGAACCAAGGGTAATGGAATTAGGAGAGATGAGTAAAAATACAATGCTGGAGAAACTAAGCAGGTCCAACAGTGCTCTTTATGGTTATCTTTGCTCTATAAAATATACTGTTGGACTTGCTAAGTTTCTCCAGCATTGTGTTTTTACTTCAACCATGGTGTGTGCAGACTTTCGTGTTTACCCCACTCCCTCAGGAGAGATGAAGTATCTATCATATTGAATGGGGGCAGGCTTGAGGATTCAAGTGGTCTACTCCTGCTTCTATTTTCTTATCAAAAATATTAGAATGTGTATAAATAATAGTTAAGCCAACTATGGTAATATATTTTTAAGATGATGTTTGATCATTATTCTTTTTGTGGAGGTGAGGAGTAAACCACTTTCAAATATTAATGTTTCTTAATGGTGATTTACAACTTCATGTAAGTTGTATGAATTCAAAACTATAAAGTTACTACAAAATATTCTTAGGGGCAATGTACATTATTTGCAGGGGAATTTAAATCAAAACAATTTATTTGAGCTACCTTTTGTAGACCCAGTATGATTCTGTTCAATTGAAAAATGAACAGTGCAGGTGAAATCATTGTCAGTTAATTTTTTTTCCAATTTTAATCCATTTGAGGAACTGTCTTCAGAATGACAACAGTACTATCAAGACAGTATTGAATTAAAGTTGAATGGTGAAACTGGATTTTTTTTCATAAATATCTGAATTGAGGGTAATAGCTACAAAGTGGAAGAATGCCATACTTCTAAGAATGATTCATGTCAGATGAACTTGATACCATTTTTTCATTTTAAAATTTTTTTGATGTTAAACTGGAGTATCTACATATAAAAAGAAATGTTTCAATAGGAAGTGTTTGTTTGGGGGTGTGCCAAGATGGCGTAGGGAGCGGACGTGCCTTCCCGGTCTCCCCCAGGCAGTTATATAAATACCCGTTTTAAGAATATTTTTTTTCTGTTAAAAATCTTTGTTTTGTTTATCAATTGTTTTTAGTTTAAAATGGCAACAAAGATTAAGGAAAATAGAGTTCAAATACAGAACAAAACTACACTCTCCGACTTTGGAAGAAACTCGGCCTACTTGCCCAGACAGAACCACGGAGTCAAGGCTGGAATCTTCTTAAGAACGGAGCTCATTAATTGGACTGTCGGATAAGCTGGCCTTGGACACCCCTCTGAAAGATGGTGATGAATATTGATTTGAAATGTTTTATGAAGATAAATTGCAGTAATTGGCATTGGTTGCCCGTGAGTTTTAAAAATCCAGATAACATTAAAGTTTATTAGTGATTTTTTTTTTGGATGGAATATCGGAAGGATGAACTTATTATCTATAAATACAGAACAAAATTACATTCTTTGACTTTGGAAGAAATTTGACCTATTTGCCCAGACTGAGCCAGAGTTGGTGCTGGAATTTTCTCAAGAACAGAACTTATTAAAGTTGATTTCGGACTCCTTTTTGAAAGATGGCGACGAATGTTGATTTGAAATATTTGAAATATTTTCTGAAGATAAACATATATATGGAACTCCTTGACCTGCAATAAGGTTTATCAGTGATTTTTTTTTTTTTGGATGGAATATTGGAAGAGTGAATTTATTATCTGTGAGTATGCATACATTGCAAACAGATTTTAATAGTTTTGAAAAGGTTTTTTTTAAACTAAACAACAAGATCAGTTTAATATTGAGAAAATTGGAAAAAACAGAAACTTTATTAAATTTGGAAACTCAGTAGAAAGAAACTATGAACAAGATTGATGATTTATAAAATTAAAGTCGAAGGAGCAATGTCCAAGAAGAGTTAAAAATTTTGAATAAGTTTTTCTTGAAAATAAACAATAATTTCAACTTAACATTGAGAAGATTGACAAAGTGGAAAATTTGATATTAAATTGGGAAACATAGAAGAAAGAACTTATGAATAACATTGATGCTTTAGAAGATCAAGACCAAAGGAATTATGTTCAAGAAAATTTTAAAAGATTTGAAAAAACTTTTTTTGAAAGTAAGCTACAAATTCAACTTGAGACTGAGAAGAATGGAAGATTCGGTGCTGAACTGGGATGTTCAGAGGTGTTTTAATTCAGTGGATGAAATTCAGGAAGACTTGAAAAAAAAAAATTAAAAAAAAAAGCTTTTATTGATTGTAAACAATGTTTAACTCAGTGTTGGGAGGGTGGAAAGGGTGCAAAATTTAATATCAAGTTTGGATTTTCAAAAAAAAGAGTTTATGAATAAGATTGGTTAAATTGATGGACTGGGGTTTTATGGATATAAGAAATGATGATTTTTCGGTTTATACGTGTATTTTGTCTGCCTGGGGGGGGGGGGGAGGGGGTGGTACTTCTCTCCCGAAAGTCATATGCCACTTGTGGTTTATACCACACCCATTTGGGTTTTTGGGAATTAACCACCACAAGGTGGTTTCCTAAGGGGTTAGGGGAGGTGGGGGGGGGGTGAAAATTTGAAAATTATTTAGTATCTATTATGTAATATTATACTAAGTCAATTTGAAATGAATGTATGGAGATACTATAAATAAATTTCAAAAAAAAGGAAGTGTTTGTTTGTAGCGCCTCGCTCTGTAGGCCGACACAGAAAACAGCCGTCGTTTCGGGGAGACAGCACGTGGGATGGCATCAGGAATAGCGGTTGAATCGACCAATCACTGCCCAATCTGGTCCTGTGCAACCGGAACAGCCAATCCACAGCCGGCCTGACTGAAGCCATGTCCCGGTGGTGACACGGCCAGCCGCCTAAAAGGCAGAGCTGCAGCTCAATAAAGCCAGTGTCAATTATGCTCCCTTGGTGTGTGAGTCTTTCAACCTCGAGCTATAGCCATAGCGACCCCGCTACATGTTTAATATTAGCAGAGGTAGATTTCATTTTAGGTGCATTTCTAATAAAGTTACTGGTGAGGCACACTTTTTGGATCTAATGATTTTCATTTGTGCAACTGTTTCCAGCTTGTTAATCAAAATCAAAATGGTAAAATCAGCCAAATACAGACAGTCAATTTTATTAAAATAATTGTATTAAAAGAAATTGTCTTGATTTATTAATAAGTCTCTGCATATCATTCTGAAGCACAAGAGAAGAATCTAAGGCTTCAGGCCTGACGTTTAGGACACTGATTTTTAAAAAAAATCTAGTAAACCTGCTGGTCAAGATCAGGTTGTGAAGGATTATTCAGTGTTATCCACATGCAAATTAAACCTTGCTCTTTTTCAAGTCTCATTATTGTATTTGCATGAAAGACTTTTAATTTTACCATGGTACTTTCACAGATGAACAAACCCCTGTAATGCAGTCTTTCAACTATGATATCTTTACAAATTAATTTATCTGTAAAGAAGCTGTAGACTGTATCGTTTATGAATAAATAAATCTGAAGGTGCACAGCAACCTCAGCTGCCCCATGCAACTTTTCCCCGAATGCTGACGTTTCTTCAGTTCGATCCAAGAAAGTGTCACGCCATCTTAACGAAAAATCCATGATTACAAATTTGTGAGCTCTGAGCCATGCATCTATCTGGTTTGCCACATTCTACTTTCTCCCTCATCTACCTTTTTGTTTAATGGATGCATATATAATCTAAACCTGTGAAATGGATGGTCTTAAAAATAAATGACACAAGTATTGTGCATTATTTTCCAAGGTAGTCAGCAAGACATAGACTTCCATCCTCTTGAATTTCCTTTGTGCTGCCATTTGCATTTGCTGCAAAATATCAAAGTACACTGTTAAAATTAATTCTAATACACTGCAAGCTTTGAAACCATTCCTCGCTGTCCACAACAGCTCCAATCTTAGTGTCATCTGCAAACTTGGTGATCCAATTTCCCACTTTTATCATACGGATCATTGATATAGACAACAAACAGCGGTCCCAGCACCAAATCCTGAGTCACAGCACTAGTCACAGGCCTCCAGCCTGAGAAGCAACCATCCACTCCCACTCTCTGTCTTCTCCCATTCAGCCAGTTTTTAATCCAGTTTACAACCTCTCCATGGATACCTAGTGTCTGAACCTTCTGAACTAACCTCCCTTGTGGGACCTTGATAATGGCCTTACATGTTGACAACATCCACAGCCTTTCTTTCATCCCTTTTCTTGGGAACTTCCTAAAAAAAACTCTTAAGATTTGTTAAACACAACCTAGCATGCACAAAGCCATGCTGACTGTCCTTAATGAGCCCTTGGCTGTCCAAATACTTGTATATCTGATCTCTCAGAACACCCTCCAATAATTTACCCATTACTGACATCAGGCTTATTGGCCTGCAATTTCCTGGTTTGCTTTTGGAGCCTTTTTTAAAGAATGGGACAATATGAGCTGCCCTCCAATCCTCCTGCATCTCGCCTGTGGTTAAGGACATTTTAAATATTTCTGCCAGGGGGCCCTGTAATTTCTACACTAGTCTCCGTCAGGGTCCGAGGGAATATCACGTTAGGCATGGGGGATTTATCTATCTTCATTCACTTTAAGACAGGAAGCACCTCCTCTTTAATCTCTATGTTCCATTCCACTCCTTGTTTCCCCTCCCTTCCTTGTGCACCATGGCAGTTTCCTGAGTAAATACAGATGCAAAAAGAATGTTTAAGATCTCCGCATCTCTTTAGGCTCCACACGTAGATGACCATTGTGATCTACTAGAGGACCAATTTTGTCCCTTACTATCATTTTACTCTTAACATTGCCAAAAATAATTGTTTGAGTTTGATTTGTATCACCCAGAGGAGGTCTATTTTCATGCTGGTTTGTAACACAGCTAAGCCTGTATTTTCTTTTGGAGGGGGGGTGGTTTCCTCATTATTTGGAATGTATCTATCCACTGTTACCTCTTCCCCACCTCCCCCCCCCCCCCCCCCAATTGTTCATCTTCCTTGAACATCTTTGTCGTATGCTCTTCAAGTAATCCTCTGACATTTTTTTTAGTACAAAGTGCTTTTGTGGCTGTCTTTCTTGTTCCTTTTTTGATGCACAGCGTTAAGCGGCATTCAGCAGATCTGGATTGCAGTACAGTGATTAATTACCTTGTCTTTCATTCTTTGCCCACCATGTTTCTATGTAGCCACTTGTCATGAAGTACAAAGCTGAATCAATACTTAATTTTCATGCAGATGAAAATTCATGTACTTCTAATGGGCTATAAACATGTTCTCCATGGACCAATGTTATTTCTGAGGATTTACTGATGGATTTGTTTTTAAAGCCAAAATTGCATGTTCTTTGAACCATTGGAGTCTCTGCAAGAGTGCTTGGAACAATGGAGAATGACTTAATTGGAAAATGTGTGAAAAGTGAAATCCCTTGGGTTCTGTAGCTCCACATGACAAACATTGGATGTCATGGCCTATAATTTTCCATGGGTAATTTGATTCCAGTTTGTAACATGAGTGAGGCTTAAATGGAGAAGTTCAAAAATTCATTTGGCTTATTGTGGTAAGTTTTATTGCAGTTAGTTCATTTCCCTTAAAGGTTGTTTTTATGCCAAGTCCTTGAATGTGATGTATTTCCAGTATCAAACTGAAGACGCATATTATTTTTGTAGTAATCATCCACAATTTCATTAAACTAGTACAAAATGTGGAACAGTGCACAATAGTGCCCTTCAGCCCACCTTTCTGTGCCAAATATGTCCAAATCAAACTAAAATGCTGCTCGCACAGGATTGATATCCCTCTATTCCTTTCATATTCACATGTCTATTTGGAAGCCTTTTAAATGCTACTATGGTATCTTCCACTACTATTCCCAGCAGCCTGTTCCAGGCACCCACCACTTAAAAAAAATCAACTAGTGTTCATTGTGGAAGACTGATACATTAGCTGAAGGAGGATGTCATCTTCCCCATATACCTCTGACTTTGTGGAGTCTCGTTTTAATATTAATGACTGCCAGAGATGCATGTATCATTAGTCATCATGTTTATCCCATATGACTTGCCAATGGAACAAAATAATCCCAATGATTGTGAGATGTTGACATAAAAATAATTATTTGGGCATGATGATCACCTAAAGTCTGGAGCAACTCTTCCCCTTTTTGCACAGCTCCCCAGAAAATGTTGTAGAGGATTGAACATGGTGTGTCTTTGTAAAGCCTGAATGTAGTGTTAGGTTTAATGGCAGTTGAGCATCAGGTATGTGCTTGAGAATCTGTTGTCACATTTAGGTAAACCAGAAATAGATACAATATTTCCTTCCTTAAGGCGTGTTATTACAAAGATGTTCAAAGATGAATAGTTTTTCATGATGACTTTATTCCCTATTTGGCAGTTATTTTTGTTGGAAATTTGTTTGCACAGCTTTTATAATTTTGTTTGCCAGGTGGTGATTTGAATCCACTGACTAAAATGGGCTATGGTATCCTTGAACATGAATGGCTAGCATTTAGATGTGGCTTCTCTTCTACCTCTTCATGCAGTCCTTGTGGGAAGGTAAAATTGAGAATATTGGTTATGCATGGGATGAAACCTAATCTGGAGTGTTGTATAACTCGGGCATTCTCGACATTTTTTTGGCTATGACCCCTTTGGGACTCTGCTCAAAGTTTATGGGCCCCCTTCTCTGTGAAGCAGTCGTTTAGTTGCTTTCTTCGAGGGCATAGTTTAAGAATACAGGGTAGGCCCTTTAGGACGGAGATGAGAAAGCATTTTTTTACCCAGAGAAGTGTGAATCTGTGGAATGCTCTGCCACAGAGGGTGGTAGAGGCGGATTCGCTGACTATGTTCAAAAGAGAGTTAGATAAGACTCTTGTGGGTAACGGAGTTAAGGGTTATGGGGATAAGGCTGGAAAGGGGTACTGATGGTAATGATCAGCCATGATCTAAAAAGGCGGTGTGGCCCGACGGGCCAAATGGCCTACTCCAGGTCCTATTGTCTATTGTCTATTGTCATATTGACTACAGTGAAAAAACCCCAAAATACTTTATGATTTCAGTCCATTGTGCCTCCCTGATTCTTCCCCCCCACCCTTAAATGTGCTTTGGCACCCAGTGGGGTGCCATGGTACACCCAGTGGGCTGACCTGCCGTGGTACACCCAGTGGGCTGACCTGCCGTGGTACACCCAGTGGGCTGACCTGCCGTGGTACACCCAGTGGGCTGACCTGCCGTGGTACACCCAGTGGGCTGACCTGCCGTGGTACACCCAGTGGGCTGACCTGCCGTGGTACACCCAGTGGGCTGACCTGCCGTGGTACACCCAGTGGGCTGACCTGCCGTGGTACACCCAGTGGGCTGACCTGCCGTGGTACACCCAGTGGGCTGACCTGCCGTGGTACACCCAGTGGGCTGACCTGCCGTGGTACACCCAGTGGGCTGACCTGCCGTGGTACACCCAGTGGGCTGACCTGCCGTGGTACACCCAGTGGGCTGTACTGTCCAGTTGATAATGGCTGGTCTAACTTGGTATTTTGTCCAAACAGCACTTACTAAATGGTGTTGTTTTGCTCTGAATCAAACCATATATTTCACAAAAAAATGAGACCAACATAATTTAAAAACCTTCACCCATTCATTTATAGTTAATGTATATCAATATAAACATCCTTATCCTTGCAGTAAAAGAGTGAACTCTCCTGCCACTCCCCACCACCTCCCCTTCCTTATTGTGCACTTTTCTAATTTTCATCTTGAATACAATTTTCACATGACCATGGATGACAACTAAAAAGCCATATTAGTGCGCTGTTCACACAAAATGGCCAGATGAATGTCCTGATTTGACTATTTAAATGTGAATTTCTGTAACCTCTTGTGTGTCATAGTGTTTTGATAATGAACATCTTTGTTGCAAAATTGTTAATATCTAAATTACAAGTACATAAACAGTCTAAGTGGAAGTTACAAAATTACTTGTTCCTGTGCTCTTTGATTACTAGAGTAAAAAAATAACAGTACAGAAAAAGACAATGTCTGTTCAATTGCTTTTAATCAAAGCAAGCCATGTTAATCTGACTTCTGTAGTTTTTAATCTTCCTTTTCAATCTATTATCTAATTATTTTTAAATGATGTAAATCTGCTGCAGTAACTGCCTGTGAAAAGCATTTCATGTCCCAACAGCCTCCTGATATCCTTTGATCTCCTCATAGTATTTATTGGTCAGTCAAGAGGGTGCAATTGAAAGTGAGGCACGTTTGGAGATGTTCTTTGATAAATTGCATGGTTTCTAGAAAGGTTGAAACAAGTTGTAATTTAGCAAATGTATCCCCCGCCCCCCCCCCCCCCCCCCCCTCCTAACCAACCCCCAATTTCAGGATGGTTGGAGAGAGAAGCCAGGAATAATGCTCGCCCTAGCTGCAGTGTTTAAAAATTAGAACACAATCTCAAATGAGAGGTTGGTCACTCATGAAGATGAGAAGAAATTTCTTCGCCTGGGTGGTAGTGGATCTCCAGACTTGCCTATCTGAGAAATGTTGTAAGTGTTCAGTCGCTGAGTACATTTACAATAGATATAAATAGGTTTTTCATAATGAAGGAAATTGGTCCTGAGGTGAAAGATTCACTATCCTCTTACTGAATGGCAGAACAGACACAAAGGGACAAACTACCTACTTCTGCTTTTGTTTCTTGTGTGGTTTCATAGAAACATAGAAAATAGGTGCAGGAGTAGGCCATTTGGCCCTTCAAGCCTATACCGCCATTCATTTTGATCATGGCTGATCATCCACTCAGTAAGTACCCTGTTCCAGTTCTCTCTCCATATCCCCTGATTCCCCCTAGTCACAAGTACCATGTCAGATTTCTTCTCTTCCCACTGTTTTTTTTATGGCCTTTTCCACTTCATGCCAGATCTACATATTTACCAAGATATTTATTTTGTTGTTTTTCTGTCAAGAATGTGATTGTCACAAAGCTCCACAAAATGAATTGCAATGCATTTCTGCCATTGAATTGTCGTAAAACCCCTGGTATCCAGACCTATGGGAATTAAGAGATGCTGGCTGAATGTATTTTCCGGTTGCTTGATTGTGTTGCGTGATTGGCTAACTTGCGGCGAGGCATGCCGATTTTAAACTTCTGTATTTTTTCACCTATTTATTTTCCTTTTTTTTGCTGGTTTCTTGAGTTCAGAATAACTGGTTTTACTGTACTTTGGTTGCCATGTGCTACCAACAAATTAATCCCATGAAAAACTGCATTTTGGTTTTGGCATCTTTTTAGGGCATTGACATTTTTACTATCTAATTACATGTACTCCGACCTCCAAGTAAGCTTCTAGCTTTTCCATGTTTAGAAAGTATTCCATTGTCTTTTAAGATTGACCTAGGAAACCTCAATAAATGTTGGCCTTGCTCGTGATGACCACACTTGGTAACTAAATAATAGTTGCCAAATTAAATGAATTTTTGGACTTCTTTGCAGTTTAAATATTCTATGTACATTGGTTATCTTCGACTAACAGTAAAATTGTATGATGGAATGGAAAATCACATTAAAATTTGCAATTAGAACACAGCTACAGCCCATATGACCAATGTGACCAACTGTATTTTGTTGGACAACCTTTTTCTAGCTGGGTCAATAAATTTCCCTCGAGTTTCATCTTTTGATCTCTTTTTCTTATGAGATACTTCTTCATATGCCTTCCAAATGGTCATTATATGTAACATCCATGAATGATTTCCAGTCAGCAACATAACAATCTTTTTTAAAAATAATAATTTAGCTTTATGGCTGCATGACGGTAGTTTCTTATCAACTGAATTTTCTTCAGTACTCAATCACTGTTTTATTTCCTGACAACAGATTTAGACTAGCTGGTCTATACAAAAATGTTACACCTCTTTCCTTTCAGAAATTGTGGTGCGAAAGGCATGATTTTCCAGTTTAAAAAAAATGTTCCCTGGAGAACTTTGCAAGGCTGCTTTTTAAGACTAAGTATTTTTTGCCTGCTTCGTTTAGGATCCTGAGGTAAAAGAAATCTGCAGTGTTTTATTTTATCTCTTTAGTGTAATTGTTTTTGTCACTTTTTTTATTTTATCCCAGAAAATTAATCTTGGCAAATCCCCATGTCCAATTCAATTTTAGTTTCCTCTGGACATCTAATATGTTATCTTCTTTATCTTACTTTGTTTCTTTATTTTGTTTCATCAGAAATCTCTCAAAACATTTTTGACAAAGATTTGAAAACTCCCAAAGCAACATTTGTGTTTTCTTTCTGTCAGTTCTGAAATGTCGATTTTATTTTTGACAACTTTGAGTGCAATGCTTGCCATTGCCTAATAATTTTGTGAATATCTGTCAAAAATATTGTAGAAATTATGTTAAACTTCCCTCGAACGACCATTATTCTCAGATGACTCTGCTTGTGTAAACTCAATATTTTTGTAATTTTTCTCAGCTTTCCTTTTTTTTCCACCTCAATACTTTTTGAACTAAATTGTGCACTTGAAATAATTGAGGATAACAGCAGTAATATTAATATAGAGCAAGTTTTGGCATTCAATCTTAAACAGCAGAATGTGAAAATCGAGAGGCTACTATTTGACTTGTGCCAATTCTACCCTGAAACATCTGGTGAAGAAAATACATGAAAGCTGTGAATTGGGGCACTTATCCATTGGATAACTACCAAACATAGAAAATGTTAGAACTTGTCTTTTCAAGTGAACTGTTCACTTCTGACAGACCAATCTATTAATTCTGTTTTGAGCTCTCCAGGTGATCACTTTGCATGCAAGTCTTTACTCATCAGAATCCCTGAAACTTCTATTGCCATCCTTGGGTGTTAGAAGCATTCTTGTATTTTCTGTTTTACTTTTTTCAGTATCATTTTGTAATACCATGTCACAATCTGATAAATTCCTAACTTTGGCCCTTTTTTCTCTGCTTTTTAAAATGATTCCCCAACCAATCTTTTTCACAATGCTTTTGGTTTTTTTCCTTTTTATGCTGGCTTTTTGTTTCATCTCAAGATAGTGTTTGACCTTTATAAATACCAGCTGTTGAAAGAGACTATTCATATCAAACAAGTACATTGTAAATTTTTATCAACTCTGAAGAGGATAGTGGGGAAGATATCTGAATGATCAGCTCAATCACTGTGAGGTGCAGTCCATTTGTGGTTTTCACAGCAAAGGTCAGTGGAGCGCAGGAACAGATCCTTCAGCCATGATGCCAATCTACCTCCTCTCATCTGCCTGCAAGTAGTTTATATCCATTAATTTCCTGCCTCTATGTTTGTCTAAAATAAATGCTCTTAGATGTTGCCATTGTTATGAGCCCTAGGACCCCAAAACCCAGCAGCAATAGAAATTCACCAAGACAATAGTTACTTAAACAAAAGTTACTTTTAATTTTCTTTAAACGTAGTAACAAGATCAGTCTTAAACTTAATATTATTAACTTAACCCCCTTCTAATTCTAAGTGCACATGTATGTAATGTGTACGTGATCAGGAAATTTCTCTGTTTCTCTGTCCAATCATTCACTTTTCACTTCTCCAAGTTCACTAGTATCAGGCAATTCTCATACTCTGCACAGAATTTAACATTTATGAATTTTCACCAGGCTCTGGTATTTGAAGTTAAATGGTTACTGCTCAGGAAGGTTCTTGTTAGTTTCAGAGATATTTGTTGCTCATTGGACACATACAAACTGATTTCCACCAGTCAGTCACTTCAGTGTCTTGCTGAAGAAACTTGGCCCATCATGGGTTTTCCAAATGATAACCTCTTCTTCCAGGTCACCACAGAGTTCCTCTCATTTCCCTTATTTCAGGAGAAACACGCTAGCCAGCCATTTCATCTTGTAAGGACTACAAGGGTTTTGAACAGGCTGAACTCAGAATTCACAACCCATCTTCAAAATGGGGTTTTTCAACAAGCCTGCCAGCTTGCCTTGTTGCAGCCTCAACTGCTACTCTCCCCTCTCCCTTGACCTTGTGAAAATCATGACTCCTTACAGGGCCCCAAACCCAATCTGAAAGATCTTATCAGTTCTTCTGAGCTTGGACTTGATTGCCCATACACAATAGATCAGCATTCTTCATTAGTTCTGCAAAGTCAATTGAAGCCTCAATGTCTAGCTTCAGGAAAGCTCTTGGATTTTAAATGAAGTGAAGTGTTATTCCGTTTGTGGTGACCTACACTAAACCCCCACAAATCTATATCTTTTAAAGGCATATTTTACCCATAACTATTTTAGCATGTCCCATAACACCGTTGTATCTGCTTCAGTATCTTTCCTAGCAGTGCATTTTTAGGCTCCTTCTATTGTCTATGGGATTGAAAAAAATCTTCACTTTGCAAATCCTGTTTAAACTTGTCTTGCCTTAATATCTCTGATATTTCCATCTTTAGGTGGGGGTGAGGTTAAAAGGTTATGACTGTCTCCCTTATCTATTACTTAATTTTGTATCTTCCTATCAGGTCATCCCTTTGTCTCTGATAATCCAGAGGGGGGAAAAAAATCCATGTTTACTGAATCTCTATTTGTAACTAAAAATCTAATCAAGACCACATCCTGCTGAACCTTCTTCACAAAGTGTCCACATAACTGCATACTGAACTTTAATTGTGGCCTGACCAAAGTTCTGTGCAGCATTGGAGAGATTTCAGAGAAGATTCACAAGAAGAATTCTTGGAAGGAAGGAATTGGCACATGAGGAACATTTGACAGCTCTTGTACTCTACTTTTTGGAGTTGAAAAGAATGAGTGGGACCTTGTAGAAGCATTTCAAATGTTGTGAGGATAATGGGGCACAACTTCAGGATTGAAGAGCATCCATTTAAAACGGATCAGAGGAATTTATTTAGTCAGAGAGTGGAGGATATCAGAGGTTATGGGGAGAAGACAGAGGAGTGGGAAAATGGATCAACTCGTGGTGGAATGGCAGAGCAGACTCAATGGGCCAAATGACATGCTTCTGCATCTGTATTTTATGATATTTATCACCCAGCCAACTCTTGCCACTTTCAGGGAACCAAGAAAGCTCCCAGCACTGGTATTTGTAATTTGCAGAACACCACTGATTACAGGCCTTCTGTCAGAGAAACATTCCTCCCCAGGTACCTTCTGTATTTTATGACAATACCAATTTAGTATGCAATTTACAAACTTGTTGTGGATTGCACATGCTTTATTATTTTTGATCAGCCTTCCATGGGAGACTTTGTCAAATTGTTTACTGAATTCCATGTAGACAACACCTGCTGCCATAACTTCATCAAATATCTTTGGCACTTTTTCAAGATTTAAATGCATTATATTTTGGTTGTAATAATTTCAGCAGCTGATATAACCTGGGCAGGATGAGGTATAGAAGCTTTTACCCACTAAATAGTTGGTGTATGATTGGGTATCTCCAAACTAAGAGGTTACCATCATAATAATTTAGCAAAAAGAGGTGAGGATACTTGGAAGGGATGCTCAGGGTTATTTTGCAAAACCTTCCATGATAAGTGAACATGGAGTCCTATCACATGGCTTTGTTACATTTTTGGATCCACTCTGATGTTCTGATGCAGGGTCTTCGACCTGCTGTCTTTCTCTTCATAGATGTAGCCAGACCTCTGAGCAATTCCAGCATTTTCTGTTTCATTTATGATTGCTATCATTGTACTATTGCAGATTGTACTCTCATCTCCAATTATTCCCTTTTAAACATCTGATTATCAGATATTTACAATATCTTTTAAAAGAATCTTGACAGCAGACTCCTGAACAAGGGCCTTAGCAGCCTTGTCTGAGGCCTTGTTGCTGCATAGGCCTTGCTTCAAACAGTTCCCTAAGCAATGGGCTGGAGTTGTCATAATTCAGACCTTTATTTAATTTGTAATTAATCCGTAGAAACATAGAATGCTACAGCCCAGAAATAGGCCATTTGGTCCTTCTAGTCTGTGCCGACTATTATTCCGCTAGTATCATTAGTATCACTATTCCGTAACCCTCCAGACCTCTCCCATCTATACAATTTATTCTTAAAAACTCAAGATCAAGCCTGCATTCACCACATCAGATGGCAGCCCATTCCACACCTCTACCTCTCTGAGTGAAAAAAATTCCCGTAATGTTCCTCCTAAACTTTTCTTCTTCCAGCTTAAAACTATGATCTCGTATTTATCTCCCCCAATCTAAGTAGATAAAGCCTACTCTATACCTTTCATAACCTTCTAAACTATCAAATCTCCCCTCATTTTTCTTCACTCTAAGGAATAAAGTGCTAATCTGTTTGATCTTTCCTTGTAACTTGTTGCAGGGTCTCACTTTGCTACTGTACTTCAGTACCCTGATTGTACATTCATTTTCAATCTGCTGGAATGCTTGTGGGACTTACAATTGCTTTTATAAATACATGAATTACCAGAAGACCATCCATGATTTATCTCTCATTTAGTTATAAAATGGTGACAGACTTGAGAGGAGTAACCAACTGTGTGTGGCTTGCAACTACCTTATGACAGTTGACAAAGCAACACTAAATGAGAATTGCTAACACAACATTTTATAATCTTAAGACATAGGATCAGAAATAGGTTATTCAGCCCATTGAGCCTGTCCCACCATTCAATCATTAGCCGATCCATTTTCTCACTCTGCCCCACTGCCTGGCTTTCTCCCTATAACCTTGGTGCACTGGCTAATCAAGAACAGATCAATCTGAGGTATCAACAAAAAAAATATGAACAAAGTGGAAGTATCATTCAGGAACAAAAATGTGTTTGGCACAACACAGTGGGTTCTGCTTAGTATTATTTGATCTCTGAGCTAGTTCAGAATAAGAGTCCCTTGCATGTCTGCACATTCAAAAATGTTGCAATAGTCTCATCCTAGAAGATGAACCAGCTCTGATTTTACGCACTGATTCGGGTATATACTAGAGGTTAGCAGGGCTCTGCCCATGAGCAGCTTTAATTTTATGGTGCTCATAATGCAGCATGTTTAAGATAGTGTGGAAATTGCGTCTTGATCCAAGTTCTTTTTTTTTAAAAGCTTGATAGAACTGATGCCCAGCCACTATCTTTTGCATGCCTTGATGCAGTGATCCAGCACCTCCAAAGCATTTTTTAAACATACAGTACGTGGTTATATTTCACAGGCTGTCCTTCCCAGGGGCCTCAAAAGGATTTTTTTATATTGTTGTTGTCATGTGTATTGAGTACAGTGAAAATTTTTATTTTGCATGCTATTCAAAGGCTAGTAAGTTGTAGCGTGAATAAAAGCTCTCACAATTGGAGGGAGAACATAAGCTTTTATTAGCTTATAACTTGTGGTGGTACACCACTGGCCTACTGCAGAGGGCAACACCTATACCTGCAGGAGTGTACCGCCGGCCTACTGCAGGGGACAACCTCTGTACCTGCAGGAGTGTAAGGGGACAGGACAACACCTGGCCGGCTGTCAATCAGTCAGCCTGAAGGGATCAAGCCCCACCCAGTCGGATGTCAATCACCCTCCGGGTGGAAGCCTGGTCCGGCCTCCCAAAGCTCTCTCAGAGTTACTGCAGCTACAGCCAGCCTGTGGAAGCCTTTGTGGATTAAAGCCTTTTGTACAGTCTTTACCTTGTGTGTGTCTGATTCCGGCTAACAGCGCACCACAGGTCTTACAGTGGTCTTCAGAGGGGCTCAGGATTTAGGCGGGAAACCAGGGTTATATATGGATAGATGGGAGTGGAGCCAGCCATCAGTATTAAACACCACCAGTGAATCACATTTCACTGCACAAGTTGTCATTTTTGTGTGTAGCTTTGCAGGAACAAGAAGGAAATAAAAGTCCCTTGAAGGATGGCTTGTGATCGAGGGGATGAGGCACCTCCACCCACATTGACTTGTAATCAAGCCCCTGAGAGGAATTTCATCAGGGGGGTACAAAGTTCCTTTTGGACCTCCTTCCCTTCTTCATTAGTCATCCTGTTTTTATCGGAAGATGAGTGAGGGGTGAAATGTTGATTTCCTGCATTTGAGGCCATGCGCTCCTATACTCCCTCCATAATAAATATAAATAATAAAATAGAAAGATCAAAGAGAAGAAAGCTCATTTGTTTTGAACATCTTTGTTTATTCTACAATATAGTTAAGGAGCAAGAATTCACATTGAAACATCTTTTTATATTGCAATGCAGATCAGAACATCAGAAGACAACTATTAGTAAAAAGAAAAAAAGATACTTTTTAAAAAAAAAAGTTTTCCTGGCATTTTTTTGTGAAAGATTTTGAATCACAGCATGAAAATTAATTGTTCTGGCAGTATTTGATTCAATACTTAGCCTGACCAAATCCACAAGACGTTCCTGAGACACTGTAGACTTAATTCTTAATCAGCTTGAGTTCGCTAAATGACTTCTCTGCAGAAGCTACTGTTACTGGGATTGTTAACAGTATTCTTAAGCTAACACAACACTTTGAAGCAGGTCACCAAGTCTGTCCTCTGTTAACAAGTTCAACAGATCTGATGGCTTTAACTGTGTGTTTACAAAATTCGCTTTATGTACTGAGGGTAAATGTTGCATTTCTCTTCCAAAATCATCACCGTTAAGGTTAGCAGGATATTGTAGATGAAGCTTTTCTCTTAACATCACCTTCACTTTCCACAAGAAATCAAATTTTTCTGCCAAATGCTTAACAACATTATAATCCTGCCATAACATTGTCTACCAAAACATAAAACACCTACTTTCTGAAGTAGGCCTCTTCTGGTGTTTCATCTGTGTTGTTCATTTCCTTCAAGTTAGCATCAGGTGTGCTGGCATCATGCTGCCTTGCCCTCTTGTGCCTAACACAACCACATCGAAGGGAGAGTTTTATTTCTCTCTTTGAGTTTGATGCAACAAATATGGTTTCATTCCACATGGATTTCCAGTTGTTTCAAAGTTTTGTCAGATCTGTGAGGAGAGTTTCTATGTTGGCTACTTCAACGTCCAGTGTGGCATCTCCAGCTTGGATGACCTTGTTGTAAATATTTTGTGCCACAAAATAAAACTCCATCAACTTCATTTCTTGTTTTGGCTGTCAAATTTAGATCAAGGAGGTCTTCCAGTGTTAATTTAATGCCAGGCAAGTGAGCTTTAGAAGGTTTGGTGTTGTTTCAGATATCCCATGAAGAGAATAACCAAACTATTTTGTAGCAATTTCCACCACTTAGGACTGGAACTGAACAGGTGGTATACAGTTTGAATTGTTCCAAAATTTGTTATTGCTTCAGGTAGGCATTCAGCAGAATCATTCCTACATAAGTTGAATGTGTGACAACCACAAATAGCTGTTGAGCATTATTCTTGTATTTTCACTTATGTGCCATTGTATTTTCCAGTCCTATTTGCCCCACTATCGTAGGCTTGAGCTCTGCAATCACTGAGAGGAATAGGGTGTTTCTTTCAATGTATCAGTTATCATCTGAGCAATTTCTTCCCTTCTGTTGCTACAATCTGCAAACTTGAGAGATCTTTCTTGAATCTCACATTGCATTTCTTTTAAAAGTACTCATCTCAAAAGAGATGTTTGTTCAATATGGGAGGAATCTCGTGTGGAATCTACTATAATTTCAAATTACTTTGCAGATTGCCTCTCAAGCAAAATGTGTTGTTTGACCAGGTTTGAGCATTTTGCAGTAAATTCATTCTATGAGTTGGGACAGATAGCGAATGAAGCTGTTTGTTCACTCCTTTTCTGTGACTCCTCTACGCCTAGCACATGTTCTTAAAGGATGGGGTCCCACCTGCAGAGCAGTTCAGTGAGTCCTAAAAAGTTTCTATTGTTTGATCCCCAAATCGATGGGATGAACCAGTAAATGTAAGACCACGTTCTCCCAAGAAGAGAACAGCATCGATGGTGTGCTTTAAAAGATTGTACCATTTCACAGCTTCAGTTTTCATTGACACTTCGAAGACGGTGTCAACTCCTGTCCCAGTTCTTGTCAAGCTAGGTAATGTTCTCTGTGACCATTGCCTTTTTCATGTTTTGGGATCCTGTAGGAAAGTTTTTGCCACTCCCCATTAGAATCCCAACTTTCAGCAGATACCAGTGCAGGCTTAAGACACTGAAGTGCTAGTCTCGACTGTCTTGTGCCAAAATAATTGATGTGGAAAGCAATATAATGCTTGTTTCTATTGACTCCAGTCTTAACATGTAGTTTGCCATTGATGCTTTGAAATTTCATTGTTTTCTGGGAAAACCTGATTGCAGGTGAGTTTTGGGGAAAGGGATGTGACCATTCATAACATAATTTTATATTTCATTTTGAGATGGTTGTGACACATCCAGTGTCAAGGCCTACATTATGATTACTCCTCTCGCCTTCCAAATTCACTTTCACATGTGCCTGTATGTCTGTTCCTTTCTGTTTTCCATTTTCATTTTCTGTAACTGCCCCTTTATCAAAATCCTGCACATGATTATACAAATCAACTGCTCCATATCTGGGGACAAGGTTTCCAAAGTTTGTTCTTGCTCCAATTCTACAGGTGAATCCAGACATTTTTTTTTTTTGAAGCTGCATTTAATCCAGATTGAAAGAGAGCTTGTTGACCCATTTTCATTTTCCTCTTGTTCTTTCTGGGCTCCTGATTTGTGAGAATACATTTTGGAGAGAGGATTTGTAATTTATATTCTTGTATCTAAAAAAAAGGGATAAAAAAGAGACAAAGTACACAATTGATTTAGTAGTAGCGGCAGAAGTAGGTAGTGTTGTAAAAGTAATCTTTGCACAGTGGACATACTGGTTTATCCAACAAAAAGGGCCAGTAAATTATGGCCAATTATTTTGCATTAACCAAGGGGAGGAAAAAAAGTTCTGTGGTGATGACATGAACAGCTTTTTTTTTTCTTGAACAATGAAAAACATATCAGCACTAACATGGACTACATGAGAATTGTTGCAATGGAATAATTTTGAAAAGATCTGTGTGTGAGGTCTATATCTTCTTTATCAGATTCACACCAACAGCTGCAGATTAGTTCTTACGGTGGTGTCATGCTTCCCTCGCATCGCGACTTTATGTGGCGCAGTCGCATTTAACCCTCATCGTGCACGCTCGATCCAGCCCTCATACATGTCCGTGAGAAGAAACATGGCCACGCATGCTAAAATTAAATGTGAAGTGCCTTTTCTGCCCCTTAATTTGTGCTCCATTTGGGGCTGTCGGGTCTGCACCCCCAATTGGAGGACAAATTAACGTCCAGCTCGAGTTGATGCTGGACGGAGGACAGAGGGCTCGAAAGCCAGACTCTCCGGGCTAAAACAGGACACCTGGCCACCCTAGGCATATGGGGACTCTTTGGTTGTGGGGGGTGGAGGGGTAGATTTGCCTAAAATTTTACACAGATTAAAAACATGTACTAAATTCTAATAATTTTTTAAAAATCAATCAACGATACACAGTTAGTACACAAGGCACATGGTCATCTGCACCGCTGGAGCAAATTCTCAGCAAGATATCCAGACCAGAAAAATTTACATCAGGCAGGGCTGGTGCCAGCCTACTTTGCACGTTGGGTAAAACCTTTTATTTTGCACACCTTTAAGTCTATACTCTTTTTAAAGTCACACGGCGGAGTAACCAACCTGTCACATTAGGACAAAATTTTGCTTACAGTCAGATAGAAGTAAACAAAAAAAAGTTAAATTGCTCATTAAGTATTTTTGTAATCAGTGGAAAATGCATATGATTTATGTACAGATCAATAATTTTACTTCCACCCACTGACCAATAGATTATGTAATATTGAAAAAATCTATTGGTCACTATGTAATAGCAAAATTATTGACCTCAAACACTTTTGGCTGACTCTCTTTACAAGATCAATGTTATTTACCAAGGCAAAGGATCCCCCATTACCTTGGTAAAGAGTATTGATATTGTAAATCAGGGGTGGCCAACCTTTTTATTTGAAATTTTAATTTGGATATGCAGCATGGTAACAGGTCATTTCGGCCCATGAGTCTGTTGCACCCAATTAACCTTCACCCCCGGCATGGATTCGTGGGCCAAATGGCCTGTTATCGTGCTGTATGTCTATATTAAAAAAAAATTAAAAGGTTGGCCACCCCTGTTGTAAATGCTTTGCATCTACCAGGGAGAGTAGGCCCCTCAAAATCATAGGCCCATGCCAACTGGCACCCTCTTCCCCCTGTTCTGGGCTCCCTTTTCCCCTCCCTCTGTTCTGGCATCCCACCCCCACCCCCGCTTCCCTCTCTGGGCTCCCTTTCCCATTCCCTCCCCCCCCTCTGCTCTGGGCTCGCTTCTCTTCCTCTCCCCCACTGCTCTGGGGTTGCTTCTCTTCCCCTCCCCCACTGCTCTGGGCTTGCTTCTCTTCCCCTCCCCCACTGCTCTGGGCTCGCTTCTCTTCCCCTCCCCCACTGCTCTGGGCTCACTTCTTCCCCCTGTTCCCTGCTCTGAGCTCCCTTCTTCCTCCGCGCCCCCCCCCCCCCCCCGCACCCTGGGCTCTTTTTCTCTTCCCCCCCCCCCTGCTCTGGGCTCTCTTCCCCCTTCCCCTCTCTCTCTGCTCTAGGCTTGCCTTTTCTCCCCCCTCTCTCTGCACTGGGTTCGCTTCTCTTCCCCCCCACCGATCTGGGCTCGCTTCCCTCTCTCTCTCCCCCCACCCCCCGACTCTGGGCTTCCCCCAGTGGTATAGCATGGGGGGTTGAGGGAGGGTAGGGGCATTGGGAGTGACTGCTCTCGCTGAGCAAATATTTCAAAAGTGGTGCCTTCTGCCTACTTTCCAATCTACATCTGCCTCCTTCACTCCCCTCCCCCTCCCCCCACCCTCCCATCCCCAAACTGCATATTCGCTGCTCTAGAGGTTCAGATCTGTGAGCCACGCTGGTTGGGAGCCACACCTACTACTGGTTAGTCGGACAACGTCCACCGCCATTCGCCCCCCCGCCCACCCCTGACAGCACTCACCATGTGGAATCTTCTGAATGAGATCTTGCTCCCCCTAGCTATGGTTTACCACTGGTTCCCTGCCCTCTGCCTCCTCTTCTGGCTCCTCCCCACCTTTCTATTTTGGCTTACCTTCAAAGACCACTGTATTGCCACACAGCACTACTCCAATTGACGACAAGTCAACGATTGAAACACTGCAGCTGCTGCCGGTCGTGCCAGAAGTAGACACCTGCGCATTAGCTGTGTCAACATTCTAGGCCCACCAGGCATGCGCCTGCCGATTGGACCGGGATCCAGGGAGCAGCCTGCTTCTTTGAGGGAAGGTGAGATCGTACAGAGCCAGGAAGATGGAGACCTAAAACATTAAAGTCTCTGTCTCCCCAGGTTTTCCTGAATTTTCCCTAATGATTTGCCCGGGAGTCCTGGGGTCCCTTTTGGACCCTGGGCCCAGGTACGATATACTCCCTGCACCCCACTCTTGTAGGCGCTGCTTGTATCCTACAATAAATCACAAAAGGTGAATAGCAGTGGCAATGCAATCATGGGAAGTTGCATGGTGCAAGTTTAACTGGAAAGTATTTGCCCCAATGCCAGAGGTTTGGTGTTAGTGCGAGGTTTACAAATGTACTGAAGTTTGTGTTTGCATTATCAGCATTTTCTGCGGAAACACACTTTCTGTTACACTTGGGTTGCATCTAATTTGATGCAGGTTTATGGTTTGGCCTATGGCAATATCTGCAGCAAACATCATTGGCTGAAACTACTTGTGCAATTCTAAGATCATATGATTTAAAAAAAAAATAAAAAGTTATAGTGATGTTCAGAATGCCTTTTTAATGGTAATCCCCTTTTTGCTTTTAGAAAATTTCTATATTTGTCAAAGAGCTAAATTGAATTTTATTATGCTAATAACTTGGCTATTAGAACACTACAGCACAGAAGCAGGCCATCTTGGCCCTTCTGGTCTGTGCTGAACCATTTTTTTTTGTTGCCTAGACCTACTGACCTGCACCTCGTCCATAGCTCTCCATACCTCAACCATCCACCTACCTATCCAAATTCTTAAATTTTAAATTTGAGCTCGCATTCACCACTTCACCTGGAAGCTTGTTCCACACCCACACCACTCTCTGGGTAATGAAGTTCCCCCTTGTGTTTTTCCCTAAACATTTCCCCTTTCATTCTTAAAAAAAGCCTTTCTACATTTACTTGTCTGTCCCCCCTCATAATTTTAAAAACCTCTTTTTAAAAAAAAAATCTTATCTCGTTCTTCTAACTCCAGGGAATAAAGTCCTAACCTGTTTAACCTTTCCCTGTAACTCAGTTCATGAAATCTGGACAACATCCTAGTAAATTATCTTTGCACTCTTTCTATCATTAGTGATATCTAACTTCTAGTTAGGTGACCAAAACTGCATACAATATTCCAAAATTGGTCTCACCAATGTCTTATCCAACTCCTGTACTTAATACTTTGATTTATGAAGGCCAATATGCCAAAAGTTCTCGTTGCAACCCTATCCACCTGTGATGCCACTTTCAGGGAATTATGTATCTGCATTTCCAGATCCCTCTGTTCTACCACACTCTTCAGTGCCCTACCATTTACTGTGTATTTCTTTGGTTTGTCCTTCCAAAATGCAACAGCTCACACATGTCTGCATTAAATTCCATCTGCCATTTTCTCGCCATTTTTCCAGCAGGTCCAGATCCCTTTGAAAACCTTCGCTGTCCACAATGCCTCTAATCTTAGTGTCATCTACAAACTTACTGATCCAATTTACCACATTATCATCCACATAGATGATATAGATGACAAACAACAATGGTCCCAGCACTGATCCCTGAGGGACACCAGTAGCCACAGACCTCCAATCTGAGAAGCAAACATCCGCCACTAGTCTTTGCCTTCTTCCATCCAGCCATTGTTGATTCCAGTTCAATACTTCACCATGAATATCTAGTATCTGAACCTTCCTGAATAACCTCCCATGTGGGACCTTATCTATATGGACTTTAGTAAGGCCTTTGACAGCATCCACAGCCTTTCCTTCATCAACTTTCCTGGAAATCTCCTCAAAATGCTAAGATTTGTTAAACAACCTAGTTTATTAAATTGTACTGACAATAACCACACCAGCAGTACGAGTATATGACAGCTTTAATAAACTAATATGTACACTAAGAGGTCTTGTCTCTCTGCAAGATGAACCTGGAAGGCTAGACTGTAGGATGGAGGTAGGATGGAGATTAGGGTAAAAGGTAGAAAAGAAAATATAGGTGAGGGTCATTCTCTGAAATGCATATATTTTAATGCAAGAAGCATAGTGAACAAAGTAGATGAGCTTAGAGCATGGACAGATACTTGGGGTTATGATATTGTGGCAATTAGTGAGACCTGGCTACAGGAGGGGCAGGACTGGCAACTTAATATTCCAGGATACATTTGTTTTAGATGTGATAGATCAGGGGGTAAAAAAGGGGGAGGAGTTGCTTTGCTTGTTAAGGAGGACATTACTGCCATGAGGTGGCATGATGGTCTGGAGGGATCATTCAGAGAGGCTGTTTGGGTGGAATTGAGGGGTGAAGGAGGCATGAGGGTGCTAATAGGGGCGTATTACAGACCACCAAATGGGCCAAGAAATTAGAGGAACAAATTTGTAGGGAGATAATGTATTTGTGTGAGAATCATAAGGTAGTGATCATGGGAGATTTTAACTTCCCTCACATTGATTGGGATACCCATACAGTTAGAGGGCTGGATGGGCTAGAGTTCGTTAAATGTGTTCGAGATTGTTTTCTAAATCAATTAGTAGAAGAACTGACTCGGGACAGTGTAACACTGGATCTCCTGTTTGGGAACGAGCAAGGTCAGGTATCGGACATTAATGTTCGAGAACAAATTGGGTCTAGTGATCATAATTGTTAGTTTTAGGGTAGTTTTAG
The DNA here is from genome assembly GCF_036971445.1 of Narcine bancroftii. Classification (NCBI taxonomy): domain Eukaryota; kingdom Metazoa; phylum Chordata; class Chondrichthyes; order Torpediniformes; family Narcinidae; genus Narcine; species Narcine bancroftii. The sequence continues at coordinate 139,750,867 of NC_091473.1, read as the reverse complement.
GGAAGAGCAAGGAGGGGCCTAAAGTTGAGGTTCTGGATTGGAGAAGAACAAATTTCGAAGGAATAAGAAGGGATTTGGGGAGTATTGAGTGGGACAGGATATTTTCAGATAAGAATGTTAATGAAAAATGGAGGATATTCAAAAAAGAAATTTTGCGGGTACAGAGTAGATATGTCCCAGTGAGGATCAAAGGAAAGGCTGGAAGTCATAGGGAGGCTTGGTTTTCGAGGAATATTGGAAATTTGGTTAGGAGAAAAAGGGAGGTGTACAAGAGGTATAAAGAGCAGGGAGCTGAGAAATTGAAGGAGGACTACAAGGAGTGTAGAAGGAATCTTAAGAAAGAATTAGAAAGGCCAAAAAAAGAGACGAAGAGGCTTTGGCAGACAGAGTAAAAATAAATCCAAAGGGTTTCTATAAGTACATTAAAAGTAAAAGATTAGTGAGGGATAAAATTGGACCACTTGTAGATAGCGAGGGTAGGCTGAGTGAGAAGTCAGAGGAAATGGGGGAAATTTTGAATGATTTCTTTGCCTCAGTATTCACTAGGGAAAAAAATATTGAACCAGTTGAAGTAAAGAAAAATAGTGGGGAGGTCATGAAGCATATAAGGATAACCGAGGAGGTAGTGATGGCTGTGTTGAAAAAGATAAAGGTGGATAAATCTCCGGGACCGGACAAAATATTCCCAAGGACACTCAGGGAGGCTTGTGGACAGATAGTGGGGCCATTAACAGAGATATTTAGGATGTCACTGGCCACGGGGGTAGTGCCAAAGGATTGGAGGGTTGCGCATGTGGTTCCGCTGTTTAAGAAAGGGCCCAAATGTAAACCTGGGAATTATAGGCCCGTGAGTCTGACGTCTGTGGTGGGCAAGTTGATGGAAAGTGTTCTGAGGGATGCTATTTACAAATTTTTGGAGGTACAGGGATTGATGGGGAGTAATCAGCATGGTTTTGTCAGGGGTAGATCATGCTTGACAAACCTGATTGAGTTTTTCGAGGGGGTTACAAAAAAGGTCGATGAAGGGAATGCTGTGGATGTTGTCTATTTAGACTATAGTAAAGCTTTTGACAAAGTTTCCCACAGGAGGTTAGGAAAAAAGGTGGAGGCATTAGGTATAAATAAGGAGGTAGTGAAATGGATTCAGCAATGGCTGGATGGGAGATGTCAGAGAGTAGTGGTGGAAAATTGTTTGTCCAATTGGAGGCCGGTGACTAGTGGAGTTCCTCAGGGATTGGTCCTGGGTCCACTATTGTTTGTTATATATATTAACGATCAGGAAGTAGGGGTGGAGAATTGGATAAGCAAGTTTGCGGATAATACAAAGATTGGTGGTGTTGTGGACAGTGAGGAAGATTACCGTAGATTAAAAGGTGATTTAGGAAGGCTGGAGGTGTGGGCTGAGAAATGGCTGATGGAATTTAATACAGATAAGTGTGAGGTATTACATTTTGGAAAGGCAAATCTAAATGGGTCATATGCATTAAATGGTAGACTATTGAGATGTGCAGAGCAACAAAGGGATTGAGGAGTGATGGTAAATAGTACCCTCAGGGCTGATACTCAGGTAGATGGTGTGGTGAAGAAGGCATTTGGAATGTTGGCCTTCATAAATCGGAGTATTGAATTCAAGAGTAGGGAGGTTATGATGAAATTGTATAAGGCAATGGTGAGGCCAAATTTGGAGTACTGTGTCCAGTTTTGGTCACCAAATTATAGGAAAGATATAAACAAAATAGAGAGAGTGCAGAGAAGGTTCACGAGAATGTTGACAGGATTTCAAGGTTTGAGTTACAGGGAAAGGTTGTGCAGACTGGGGCTTTTTTCTCTGGAGCGTAGAAGATTGAGAGGGGACTTGATAGAGGTGTTTAAGATTTTAAAAGGGACAGACAGAGTAAACGTGGATAGGCTTTTTCAATTAAGAGTGGGGGAGATTCAAACTAGAGGGCATGGTTTAAGATTGAAGGGGGAAAATTATAAGGGGAACATGAGGGGAAATTTCTTTACGCAGAGGGTGGTGGGGATGTGGAATGAGCTTCCTGCAGACGTGGTCGAGACAGGATCATTGGTTACATTTAAGGAAAGATTGGATCGTTACATGGATAGGAGGGGACTAGAGGGGTATGGACCGGGTGCTGGTCAGTGGGACTAGGAGGGTGGGGATTTGCTACGGCATGGACTAGTAGGGCTGAACTGGTCTGTTCTGTGCTGTAAGTGGTTATATGGTTATATGGTTTTATCTGTAAAGGTTCCATGAAGATTGAGAGGGGACTTGATAGAGGTGTTTAAAATTTTAAAAGGGACAGAGAGAGTAAACGTGGATAGGCTTTTTCAATTTAGAGTGGGGGAGATTCAAACTAGAGGGCATGGTTTAAGATTGAAGGGGGAAAATTATAAGGGGAACATGAGGGGAAATTTCTTTACGCAAAGGGTGGTAGGGATGTGGAATGAGCTTCCGGCAGATGTAGTTGAGGCAGGATCATTGGTTACATGGAGAAGAGAGGACTGGAGGGGTATGGACCGGGTGCTGGTCAGTGGGACTAGGAGGGTGGGGATTTGTAACGGCATGGACTAGTAGGGCCGAACTGGCCTGTTCTGTGCTGTAAGTTATATGATGCTCTGGACTTCTTTATATAGAAGGTCACCGGGATGGCCCCTGGTGACCTCGTGGTGTAATTACATATCACCACACGCATAAATCTATATTCTCCTCGAGGCTGATATTGTGAAGCGAAAATGTACTTTTCAGAATAACAGAGCTGAATAGTTGCCATAGCAAATTTTGAACTCTGTCTGATGAATGGCAGGGGGCAGGGGTTAAAAAGAACAAGCCTTTGGCTTGTGCTTATTGTATTTAACTTTCTGATTATAATGAGAGATCATTGCAGCTTTTGCAGCTGATGGTATTTATTTTCATTTTACATGGAGAGGAATTTAAAATGTGTGGACATGCATAACATGATAATTATTAGCTCTACTTTGTTCTTTCCATATGCATTAGTTTGTAATCCTTTTAAATACATTTGATTAAACTTTATCTTTCATTAATTCAAGTAACATAATGTTGTGCAAGACCTTGCTAATGGTAATATATTGGTGATTAAGTATTGTGGCTTGTTAACCATAACACAGTGAGTTGCCATCCCTCTGCTTTCGCACTTGTCTTTCTTTAATAGAGACAAGTTGGGGCAGCCCTTCAATAAGTCAGTAAGAGTGCTTCATGTGAAGGAGAGAAAAGTTGACAGGATAGGACTTGTTCAGTAGATGGAAGTCTTTTGAACAAGAAACAGCTGGTTTTTGGAAATGCATCTGGTTCAGGAACATGAAAATAGTGTGAGCCTTAGAATCAGTTACATTATTGAGCTGAGGGGATAAATATCTTTCAATTTTAATCAACAAAAATCTATTTTCTCGAGTTTGAAGATTTCAATTCATACAAATTGTTTGTGGGAAAGATTTTCCAAGCCCTTTTTGCACTCTCTAACCTGTAAATTGGACATTCAACGAACTGGTTAAAGAAGGCATTTTTGCCGTTCGCAGTGGATGACTGACTGTTAACTGGTTCTCTGTGTCCTTTCACTTTCGCCACCAGGCATCCCTGGGGAGCAGGGCACCTCTCCTCCACTGTGACATCTGAGTGACTCATCTGCTAATTATGATCTTGTATTTAAACAAAATTAGTCATGCCTAATTATAACATAATTAAGCATTATATGTGGCACAGTATGAGCCCTTCAGCCTCGGTTGTTGTGCCGACCTACATAAACCTTTATAAATATCTAAAAGACCATGGGAAGATGGTATAAAACAGATAGCCTGCCCTCCCAGAATTCTGTGTGGCAGAGAAATCCCTCCATGAGTGCTCCATGCATACAGCCTTTTCTCTGCTGCATGGAAATATGGGAGGGCAGGTCCACCATTGCTTTTTTTTTTCGAAACTTTATTTATTAATTTTAACATATGAAGAAAGTAAGTAATTCACGTACAGAAAAAATACAAAATAAAGTAATACAAGTACAAAGTAACATAGTTAATACAATACCAATCTCGGCATCTCCCCCTAACAACTAAAAACTAAGACTAAAAAAAAACCTATTTTTAACCCCTAAACCCCCCCCCACCCCCACGATAAAGAGTGAAGAATTAATACTATTAGTATAATTAAAAAAATATATATATATCAAAAAAGATCGATATATATATAAATATTAATTAAGTATTAATTATTAATCCAAAAAATTTTTATTATATAAGAATATATATGAAAAACAAAAACAAAAAGAACTTAAATGAAAAAAAACCAACTAATAAAAAAACTAAAAAAGAAAGAAAAAAAAAGAAAACATATATAGAAAAAATATATAATTAAAAAAAGTTTTTTTAAAGAAAAAAAATGATTAATTCAAACTTATTTAAATTGTATATAATCAATAAATGGGGTCGACTTTAACTCGTAAAAAGACATCTTACCTTGTATAGAAAAGGATATTCTTTCCATAACCAAACAAAACTTCATCTCTGAATACCACCTATCTAAAGACAATACATTTCTATTCTTCCAAGTAATCGCTATACATTTCTTGGCCACTGCCAGCGCTAAGTAAATAAAAGAGATCTGGTAATTATCTAATTCTAAATCAATCAACGGTTGCATATTCCCTAATGAAAATATATCAGGGTCTAATACAATATGAAAATTTATAGATTATTAAATACAGATTGAATACCTTTCCAAAATTGTTGTAACCGATCAAACAACCAAACAGCATGTAAAAAAAAGTACCAGAAACCTGATCACAACGAAAACAAAGATCTGACTTTTTCGGGTGTTAAATATAATTGATGTATAAAACTATAATTAATCATCACCAATCTAGCATTAATCAATTTTCGAACACTATTACGGCAGATTTCAGACCAATCTTCTTCAATTATTGTTAAACTTAAATCTTTTTCCAATAGCGGTCACTGCAAAATCAGTTGACGCTTGCGAGTGGATTCGCAAATCCAAATGGAGAGGGGAGATGTGGTTGTCCGACAAGGGATAAAGGACAACTCAGGAGGTGAAGGGGAGATTGGGGATAAATAAGATAGAAATAGGAGAATAAGGAAAATGTTAGATGTTGTAGGAATGTTGTCTTATAAAGAGTTGAAAATAAGAAAACAGAAATGGAAAAGGAGGAAAGGTAATGATGGAAAAACGGAAAGAGAAGATAAACAAAATATAAAAGGGCTACGCTGAACTATATGTCTTTAAATATTAATGGAATACATAACCAAATTAAAAGGAAGAAACTACCAAATTTAAATGAATAAATGTATTCCATTAGAAAAAATAACATATTGGTTAAGAAATAATATTGAAATATTCGAACAAGTATAGGAGCCTTACATTAAATACAATAGCGAAAACCTACCGGGGACAAACATTACCTAAGTTGATGGAAGGAGAAGGAAAGAAAAGAATGGACTCAGTAGAATTTCTGGTGTAATTTTGTTGAATGACAACATTGTCTGACTGGCTTAATGCAACCTAGATTGTATACCTAAAATGGATGAGAGGGGGGGGTGGGGGGGTGGTTTGGGAGGAAAGGGGGGGGGAGAAAAAGTCACTGTATATGTGTGAAAAAGAAATAGTGTATATCATGGCTAATGTGATTTATGGTGTGAAAAATAAAAAAATTAAAAAAAAACTTAAATCTTTTTCCCATTTCATTTTATCTTTATCCCAATCTATTTTAGTTTCACTTTCCAACAAAATACGATACAAACCTGATATATAACCCTTTTTTGGAAATGAGAGCACATATTTCTCAAAATCAGTTTCAGACAGTAAATTAATTTGACGACCGCATACCTGTTTTACAAAAGATCTTAACTGATAATACACAAATGTAGAATAACCACTTATATCAAATCTCTTTTGCAGTTCTACAAAAGAACAAAAATTACCTTCTAAAAAAACAGTCAGATAAATTATGTATTCCTTTCTCCTCCCATTGTTTCAAAATAGTATTAGATACTGTGAAAGGAACAAGTTGATTATTATATAATGGTAATCTTCCCGACCACTTATTTTTCAATCCCATTTTATGTAATTTACTTGTCCATAAATTCATTAAATGTTTCAATATTGGTACATCATAAGTTCGTAACAAATTTTTATTCCATCGAAATAAAAATTCATTCGAAAATTTTTCAAAAATAACTGCCAATTCTATCTGTGCCCAACTAGGCGTATCTTGTGTGGCCATTAATGCGCTAAGAAATCTAAATTGAGCTGCTTCATAATAAAATTGAAAGTTAGGTAGCCGTAACCCTCCAAATTGAAAATCCCACATCAATTTTTTCAACGCCACCCTAGGAAATTTTCCTTTCCACAGGTCCACCATTGCTTGATGTGTGTATTTCATTCCTGATTTTCTTAGTGTTTTATTGCTGCGACTACGTTCCCGTGGTCCTTTATACATTGGTTTATACTGTGCTGCGCATATGCTTAATTATGTTATAATGGTTAGGTATGATTAATTTAACTACAAAATCATAATGCAGTGATCAGGATTTAATAAATTGAATATAAATTTTATTCATTTGTAATCTTTTTGCTTCCTTCACTCACGCAAAAAAGGTCATTAACGCATCACTACTTTGTCCCTAGATGGTTCATGTAATTGACAGTCAACCTGCCAGTTAAGGGCCCAGTATGAAAGGTCCTTAATTGGCACGCAGGCATCAGATAATGTTGGGGAAGATGCAACCTACCTAGGCAGTCCATCCCAGCGGGATTTGATGCCTGCGTGCCGATTTAAGGACCTTTCACACTGGACCCTTAACAGGCAGATTGACTGTCAATTACATGAACAAGCTTCCAGTGTGAAAGAGAAAATGGGCAGTCTGTTTCAATGCATAATAGTGTAACTCCAATTCTCCCTGTTAATGAAGGTTTAAATCCTCATTATAAATTCTAATCCATCTTGAAATGTGGGCCAATGCTCTGTTAGCCTTTTTCATTGTAAAATCATAAATTTAAAATTTTTGGTTACTCTATCCTCAGAATGAATCCTTTTTCCTACTGTCTTTTTCTCGGTTTGCAATCAGTTCCCAACAGGTGTTGCAAGGGGACCCTCATGTGCATTTTCTAAGTTGTTATTTATCTCTTGTGTGTAAGCTTATTAAATGACTTCTGCAAAATCCAGAGAAGCTTGCCTTATCATATGTTAGCAACTTGTCCAAAAGTTTGAACAAGATTAGTCAGTCAAGACTGCAGTCTCTGGTCATCTTAAAATATTGTTCAAATGTTCAGTGACATCGATTGATCTCAAGCTAGCATATCTATAATATCCAGATTTTCACTTTTTTTCTGTAATGAAGTAACATTTAGAGTTTTCCAATCCAATGGCGTAATTCCTAAATATAGTTACACACTGAAAATGATGTAGAGTTTCCACACCACTTTGTACTTGATGTGGTTCTAGAGATGTTTATCTTAAATTCTGTTCTATTCTTTATTAACAAAATACAAAATTAAATCAGTTGCATTTCTGCTCTTTACTAACTTTTTTTAAACCCCTGAAACTTTGTTTTCATTTTCACATTGGAGTTAGTAAACAAAGTAATTTGAGAGACACGAGTTTTTTTGCCTCAGATTCCACAATCTGTTGGAGGAGTCTAGCGAGTGGAACTCGGGTGCTGAATTCCTCCAGCAGTTATTTTATTACTCTTTTAACAAGTGTACTTTTGCCCTGTTGTCAATAATGGTCTTCCATCTCATCATCCTTGATGTACAAATATCAGATTTGATGTATTACTTGCAATTTTTCATTCGTTATACATAGGTTTTTATTGCTTTACTAGATCTTAAAATTCACTGAATTTCCAGGTGTGTGGGAATGCAAAAACATTGAGCAAATGGAGAAAATTAGAAAAGCAAACTTTCTATGGGATTTAAATTGAAAGGGGAAAATAATGGATGGGGTGAGGGGGGGGGGAAATCCTCTTTTCACTGACTTGGCTGAATGGTATACTAACTCAATGTCACCAAATCCAAAGAGCCAATTGTACACTTTAGCAAAGGAAAACTAGAGCTGAACAATAGAGTGATTATTGGAGGATCAGATTTGGAGAGGTGAGCAAATTTAAATCCCTGAGAATCATTATCGGGGAGGAACTTTCCTAGATGTGAAGAAACCACATCAGTGCCTCGATTTCATAGAACACTACAGCACAGTACAGGCCCTTCGTCCCTCTATGTTGAGCTGACACACATTTACCCACCCTCCCTACCCCTCACCTTCTATTTTTCTTCCATCCATGTGCCTGTCCAAGATTCTTTTAATTGCCTTTAATATTTCAGCCTCTGCCACCATCTAGCAAGGTATCCCAGGCACCACAACACTCTGCATTAAGGAAAAAAAAATACCCCTGATGTCTCCCTAAACTTCTCTCCCTTTGCTTTGTATATATGCCCTAGAAAACAGGAGCTGGCTGTCCACCCTATCTATGCCTCTCATAATCTTGTCAAGTTTCCTCTCATCCTTCTACGTTCCAAAGAGAAAAGTTCCGGCTCTGCTAACCTTGCCTCACATAGCTTATTTTCCAATCCAGGTAACATCCTGGTAAATCCTCTTTCCATAGCTTCCACATCCTTCCTATAATGAGGTGACCTGAACTGAACACAATACTCTTAGGTGTGGTCTCACCAGAGATTTGTAGAGTTGCAACATGACCTCTTGATTCTCGAACTCAATTCCCCCCCCCATTAATGAAGTCCAGAATCCTGTAGCCCTTCTTAACTATCAACCTGTGCGGCAACCTTGAGGTATGCACGGATTCGGACCACAAAGTCCCTCTGTTCATCAACACTATTAACTTCCTCAGGTGTTTGCGGAGGTTAGGTATGACATCAAAAACTGTGGCAAACCTCTACAGATATGTAAAAACACAATGCTGGAGAAACTCAGCTAGTCAAACTGTGTATTTTATATAGCAAAGATAAAGATACATACAGGCTTCAGGCCTTCATCAGGTATGTGGCTGGAGGAGCAAGTCTGGGTGAGTACAGGGTCAAAGAGCTTGAGAGCAGCAGGAATTACAGATGGGGAGCAGTGAGAGAATATACCACAGACCTCCCTTCAGACACCAAAGGAGAACTTCTTCAGGGTAGGCAGTGTGTTGACCTGGTATGGGGCACCAATATCTCTGAGCAGAAAGCCCGGCAGAAGGTTGTGGATGTTGCCTAATAGTTCAATGACCAAACTCTCCCCACCATCGAGAAAATCTGCATGGAATGCTGCCATCGGAGAGCGACAGCAATCATAAAGGATCCACACCACTCAGGACATGCTCTCTTTGTGCTGCTGCCATCAATATAGAGGTATAGCTGCCATAAGGTTCATCCCACCAAGTTTAGAAAATTTGCTACTCCTCCACCATTAAACGCAATCAGAGACTCTTTTAAGGAATGTGCATCATTTGCACATTATTTATACCTAATATTAATATTTTCATTTAACAAAACTGTTTGTTTACATTTCTTACTTTTGTATACGTACCTTTCTTAAGTCCATTTTTATTTGCACTGCCGTTAAGTAGAAATTCTGCCTGGCCTGCTGGAAAATATCTCATTTTTTGCATTCCCACGCACCTGGAAATTCAATGTGTGTGTGAACTCTGACAAAAGATTTGAACTTCGATACTGCCCATTCAGGTCTGTAGGTAAAGCTACGAGCTGGGTGAGAGTGTTAAAGGTGGAAGTGACTTTTGAAATGAATGTGCAATAAAGCCCATTATCTGAAATTCATGCAACCCACCAAAAAAATTGCAGAAAATAAATAGGTAGAAAAATACAGAAGATTAAAATTGGCATACCTCGCTGTTAATTCTCCAATTACACAACTTGCAAACTCAAGCAGTCGGAAAATTTGCTCAGCTGGCATCTACCAATCCCCATGGGTGCCAGATACCAGGAAATTTTACTGTTTTAGACTTTGGAAAAACTTTTACCAATATTAATAATAATAGGAAACCAGTGAAGCAGAAAAGACTTTCTCATGTGCACAAGTTCCTTTCCTTTGGCAATAATGTGTACGTCCTCACTTTTAGAAAATCAGTTTTGTTTTAAGCTCTTAATTCCTCTCCCTCATGCTCCCTTCTCAATTTCAAACATAATTGAATAGAGCAGTAGAATGCATAACCATTAATTCAATAGTTGGCTGCTTATCATACTTGAGACGCCATTCTCCCACCCAATGGGATAGATAATTTTCAAGTCTTAAACATTTTATCATTCTATCCATTGACACAGCATGCCTGAGGGCCCATTCCTATACTGTACAACTCTGACCCTTTTTCTTGATGCTATTCAATCCATTTACAAGATGTTTATCCAAGTTTTTAAGGTGGTTAATTCACAAGCCCCTTTTACACAGTCACTTCAATGCAGGAATATTGCACCTTTATTGCACCATGCATCTGTGTAAAAGTGACGAACGTGGAATGGTGGGGGGGGGGGGGGGGGGGGGTCATTGTAGTCCTGCCTTTGAGCTGGTAGTGGAGGTGGTCAAAGCGCCAAATTGATGTCTGTGGAAAAAGGGTGATCTGGCAAGATAGGATGGGAAAGGTTATAAGTCACACTTCATGCCACAAGTCCCACCTCTTTTGCTCCTCCAGAAATGCCAGCTTGCTGTGTAAAATTACACACCGGCCCAGTATTATGCTGGTGTTGTTTGGTTCAGTGTAAACAAGCAAAGATGGCTCAATGACTGGTCATCTTTATGGCAGTATTGGGGGATCTCTATGTTTAAAAAAAAAATGGCTACAGAATATCAACTTGATTTGCCCTATGTGTCTCTCTCATCCTTGCAATAGCACAGTGGGGAAGTAGTTCACTGCTCAGTGGAGATGCTTCACAACATTATCTGAATTTAAAACTCCAGTGTCAAATAACATAAATTATAGAATCTTTTGGCACAGAAGGATATAAATCCAGTGGATCCTATTCTCCCCCACTCCCTGTAGTTATTCCTCAAATTTCTGTTGTTCCCTTTTTAGAAAGTCCTGGTTGACTGTTACTTTCTAAAAAAAAAAGATTTTCCTCCTATATGCTCTGAAATGTGCCCTTTTATGTGTGTTTTCCTGGTCCTTAAATCTCTCATTTGTGAGAATAGTTTCTTTCTGTTTATCCCATTTAAATCTGAAATTATCTTGTTCTAAAAATATGTTCATATGTTCTTCATAAAATATGTTCCAAACCATTTTTGATGCTGGGAGGATATTCCAGCTGCATCAAAGAGACTGGGCGCAGATTGGGAGATTGCTTCGCTCAGCTCAGCACCTCCACTCAATCTGCAACAATGGCAACCTCCCAGTAACCAACCATTTCAAATCAGTCTCATTGTATGTCTATCCATGGCCTTATGTACTATCCCGCCCAGACCACCTGCACATTCTCCAGCCAGATGGCAGTAACATTGATTTTTCTGCATTCTACTAAACCTGCTCACTTTTTCTTTCCCATCCCCTTTCCAGTCTTTCCATTTCTTCCTTCCCTTCCCCCTTACCCACTGTCATCCCCTCCTCCCCCTCATTGCTGCTGTCCACTCCCTCTTTTCTCCACCTATCATCTCTTGCCTTTGCCACCTTGCCTCTCTCTCCCCCCCCCAAACTCTTTTGCTCAGTCACTTGCCTACATTTTCTCATACCTTGATGAAGGGCTCAAGCCTGAAACGTGGGTTATGTATTTCTACCTTTGCTACGTGACAGACACTGTTTGACCTTAAAATGTCATTAAAATGTCATTAAAATGTGTCATTAAAATGAAAAAAAAAATCATTCAAATTTTTTTTGCAGGTTGCTAAAAATAAAAGGATTTTTTTGAATGTTTTATCTTCAAATACTATTGATAAGCTCATTTCTTCATTTTAGGCTGATAATTTAGTTTGTACAAGTGGCTAAAGTTATTTTGTGTGCGCAGGAACAATATGAATAGGATTCAAAATTATTTTCCAGTTTTGTTTAACATGGAAATCATTTTCAATCCACCTGCATGAATTCGCCCATCGTTATTGAATGAAGATCTACCGGGACCAATGCCTGAAGAGGGTGCACAAAATCAGTGAACCGGTGCGGACTCGAAAGGCCAACATGGCCTGCTTCCGCTCCGTAAATGGTTATATGGTTACTGAGCTTCTCCAGCATTTTTTATTCCAGCTACTGTCTTGTAGCTGAAATTACTCATTCCTGGAATGAAATTGCTCATGCTGGAACTAATTTTTCCTGCAAATATATTATTTGAGCCACTTAGCATTCGAAAAACATGGATCTTGTATTCCTCCTCTTCAATATTTTGTGCATTAAATATTGCATTGCTCATCCACATTTCCCTTGATTGTCCACGTCTGGCCTTTTTGTGCTTTTTTTCACCACTTCTCATCTTGATAATTTTACATCAGAATTTGTGAAAGACTCTGCTTCTTTCATTGCTGCCGTTAAACCAATCTTTACAGAAAAGCTTTGCGCGTTTTTGACTTTCCCACCATGGCTTGATACCCGTACAATATGTTCCCAATTCTGGTCTAAGAAAATCTTTGGAAGTAAACAAGAAAATCTGCAGATTTTGGGTCTAATGCAAAACTCAAAAAAAACAAAAAAAGCCGGTGAAACGGAGCAGTTGTCTCTTTTGGGCCTGAGCCCTTTTTCAGGTGTTGAAATTCAGACAAGTACCTGAATAAAAATCGTTGTTTGGGGGCAGTGGGTTGGGGGAAGAGGGAGAAGCACAAGTTAACATGCAAGAGGTAATAGGTGACAACAGATTGGAGGGTTTAATTTTTAAAAAAAAGCTGAGGTAATGGGGAGAGAGGGCAGAGAGCGAAGAAAGACAGCTCTCTGACAGGAGAAGGGAAAGGGGTCCAGAGATTTGTCATTCAGTTTATGATCTGAAAAACCATTGATGGTCGCTGGAAAGCTTGGCTGTGAGTTTGGGGGAAATGTTGGATGTGTTTGAGAAAAGCTTTCTCAATTCATAGACTGGGGTCAGGTTCCAAGATGTGCAGGGCATCACTATTGAAAAAGATAAGAGAAATCAAAAATGAATGGTAGAGTTTGTCAGTCTTGGGCATTGTGTCAAGCCTTGTCTGACAGGGACATTTAGTTGTTTAATTTTTGGCTTGGCAGCGTTGTCAAGAAAGACAAATGACTAACATTAACTTGTCATGAAATAAAATTCCTTTTGCATGGTTCTTAAAAAAAACCTTAAGTTTTTTTAAAATAAAAAGATTCTGATTGAAATTGAATGTGCCTTCCATTGAATTTGTTGAGTTAACTTTGACTTAAAGCCCAGGGTCCTGAGGTAGAAATTTAATTTACACTTTTCTTTTTTCTTCCTTTTTGTGCATGAACAAATCTTCAGTTTCTAGGATTCCAGTTAGTGTTCAATATCTGTATAAATTTGTTCATCTCGTGCTGGCGTATTTTGAATTGTAGCATTTAAGTAATGAGCAAGTGACTTGAGTGATCTAAATTGACAATCTTTTCACATTAAAAGACATTTTTTTTGGTCATGATCTTTACAACTAGTTCATTTGAAGTGTGGTTGTATGTATTGATAACTGGATCCTTTTGAGGTTTCAAGGTACTGGCAAGGACGTGCTTGGAGTATGGGATACAGTTTTGGGCTCCTTATTTAAGAAAGGATGTCCTGGCATTGAAGTGGGTTCAAGCATGATTCCTGGAATTAAGTGATTAGCAAATGGGGAACATTTGATGGCTCTTGGGCTGCACTCCTTAGATATCAGAAGAATAAGGGGAACCTCAGAAGCATTTTGAATGTTGAAAGGCCTAAACAGAGTAGATGTGGAAGAGTTGTTCCCCATGGTAGGGAGTTAAGGGCAAGAGAACACAACTTCAGGATTGAAGGGCGCCCATTTAAAACAGATGCAAAGGAATTTCTTTAGCCAGGGAGTGGTGAACCTCTGGATTTTGCTACCACTAGTAGCTGTGGAGGCCAACTCATTGGGTGTATTTAAGGCAAGAGATTGATAGGTATCTGAATAGTTAGGGTTCAAAAGGTTATGGGGAGAAGGCAGGAGAGTGGGGCTGAGTTGGAGAAACTAGTGATGGAATGGCAGAATGGACTTGTTGGGCCGAATGGCATGCTTTTTAAAAAAGTTTTAAATTTAGACATACAGCACTGTAACAGGCCATCGGCCCTATGAGTCTGTGCCGCCCCATTAACCCACACCCCAGTACATTTTTGAAGGTTGGGAGAAAACTGGAGCCCCTGAAGAAAACCCACAGAGATACGGGGAGAATGTGCAAACTCCTTGCAGACTGCTGGGATAGAAATCCAGCTCCGGTCCAATCACTGGCATTGTAACGGCATTGTGCTAACTGCTGCTTTTGCTCCTACATCTTGTGGTCTGATGGGCTATTGTTTGACTGTGATGCTTGTTCAATCTGTACAACCATAATGTGTAGAAGATAACATTGTATTCCAGATCTGTAACTATCAGAGGTGGGCTAAGAGAATTTCATCAAACTGATTATGGATTTTGCATGACGGTTGGCTTTTTGTTCACAGAATGTTTGTTGTTATTTTTCTTAGTAAGCTTGGTTTTTCATTTTTATGACTTGCAGGTCCTCTGGAAAGAAATGACTGTGTACTTGCACCAGTGGATGAATCCCATCCAGTTAAGACATTGCTGGAGAGCTTCACTGTGTCATCAGGCTGTGCAAGTGGAGGAACAACAGGTCTCCCTCAAGAGGTGCACATTATCAATTTAAAAAGCACTGGCAAAGGCCCCAGTCACCACAGCAAAGGCAAGAATGCTGGAGTAGATACCAACCATAAAGATGAGGCAAGTTAAAATATTGACGGTTTCATTGAAGAGGAAAAGAAATGTCCTTAGAATCCTGTTTTCATTGACGGTTCTGCCCCAGTGTCTGTTTATTCAATAAATTTATGAAAGAGGATGTGGTTGTAACTAAAATCATTGTGTTTATGATCGATGCCAGACATGCTTCCTCTGCTTTTCTCCTGCTGAATCCCTTATGCCTTTTTGATACCTCAAGTCTTAACTATTCCTTTGATTCATCTCAAACTTAACTGTCCATATGTTAAATCTCTTCATCTGTTATCTGTGCTCAGTAAGTTAATTTGGATTCCACATCTGGTGATTCCTGTATTTGAAAGTTCTAACCCTTGACTTCTGTTCCACCATAGTCTTGTCCCTCCCTGTCTGTCATTTCATGAGAGCAGTAAAAACCTTTAGGATCTCTGTGATCCCATTGCACAGGCCTGGTTTTATTTTTAAGATTGGCAGCACTGTCTTGAGCGCTCTAGTCCTGAGGCTCTGGTTTTCCCTTGCTAATTTTTTTTCTTCTCTGGTTCTTCAATTTCCTCTTGTTTGATGCTTTTTTAAAAAAACTCCCTTTGGTCATCTGTCCTATTATTTTGTCAGGTTAACTGGCATCAAGCATCATGTGATGTTTACGGTGAAGTGGCTATTTCAATGGAAATAGTCTTTGAGTACTATAGTAAAGGGCCATATGTAGTGGTAGGATATTTGATGGCGTCTGGTATTATTTAAGCAAACTCTTTAATGATTGGGTGTTTGAGTATTTTCAACTAAAGGTTGCTGAAAGAACAATCCCAGGTGAGAAATCTAAGTAAACAGGGCAGGCAATGGTGATCCAAATCTTGCAGGAAAATGTGGGCATCTCCCTGAGTGAGAAACATCCAGTTCAGGATGCCCATGCATGTATACTGGGGAATTTGCCTGTAAGACCTATGATGGGCGAAAAGATACAAGGGACTGCAGACGCTGTGGAGGAAACTTCCATGTAAGGTCTTGACCTGAAATGTTGACCATCACCCTGGCTTCGAGGGTGCTTCCTGACCCACTGAGTCCTCCAGCACTCAGTGGTGGTAAGTCAGAAAGGCCTGGTATGGCTATACCATCCCCATTCATTTCAATATGGGGAAATGGCTGTTGGGGGTTAAAAATTAGCAGAAAGTTTGCTTTTAAAATAAAAGCTCTTCAAAA
This sequence comes from Narcine bancroftii, assembly GCF_036971445.1. Taxonomy (NCBI): domain Eukaryota; kingdom Metazoa; phylum Chordata; class Chondrichthyes; order Torpediniformes; family Narcinidae; genus Narcine; species Narcine bancroftii. The sequence goes on along the minus strand of NC_091473.1, from coordinate 139,734,827 downwards.
TTCAAAAAGATTTTCCATGTCTTAAGCTTGATATTTAAAGTTTTCACTAGGTTTTGACGGTTTAAAAAATTTGAATGTCAGCAACACTTTGGAACTCTGAACAAAATTAAAGTTTTGGGGAGCCATCAGGGGTAAGTGATTTTACACAGAGTTGTGGGTGCATGGAAGGCCTTGCCAGGGGTGGTGGTGGTGGTGGAGGCTGAAACATTTGGAGCATTTCAGAGAGTCTTAGATGGTCACATGGATGAAAGTAAAATGGAGGGTTATGAGGTAGGAAGGATTCAGTTTTTTGGTAGGAATAAATAGGTCGGCACAACATTGAGGGTTGAAGGGCCTGGACTGTGCTGCAGTGTTCCATTTCAAATGCTTTAAGGCAAGGGCAGCATAACTAAGAATAAGCTTGGGGTTTTTTTTCCTGATGTTTCATGAGATGCATTGGTTCTGCCCATTTACTTCCAACCCAGAGTTCAAAGCCCAACAGCCAAACCATTGAGTATTAGTCGTTCAGTGCAAACAGGCCCTTCTGTCCAAGCCACCACCAAGCACCACACTCAAGTCCCCCTCATGCTTCCTCCCCCCCCGGCCCATATTCAGTCACACAAATGCACAACCAGGGACCATTAACCCACTGACTCAAGATTGACATTAGGGTATCTGCAAAAGATCAATTCAGATTTATTGCAAGAGGTGGGATCTGTTTATGGCAGAAATTTTGAGCCTTTAAATGTGCTCAATTTAGTAGATTAAAAGACTGAAATTAATAGTGCAAAGACTGATGGAGGAATGTGAATAAATGCAATTAATACCTAATAAAAAATTTAAGTAGAAGTAAAAAATTTAATGTGTGTTCTTAAACTGATCCAAAATTAAAGTCTGATGGAAAGATGTGCCACATCTGTAAAAGTTGTAATGTCTATGACATTTAAATATTTATGGATTCGCCACATTTGGCTGCTCTAGCTGAGCCAAAAATGGTGGAATTTTATGATAGTTACATACCTAGAATAAAAACACAGGGCTTCTTCACTTTCCCTTTACCCCTTTTGACTTCCCTTCGACCATTTCCTTTCAACAGCTTGAGTGACTCAAATGAATATTGAGACCATTCAATGCTCTTGCTTTTCTTTTGAAGGATAACTTTCACATAGGCTTCCCACTGGTTTAACTTTCTCAATTTTCAGTGTTTTTCCTTGTGTGTGCTCATCTAATCTTGCTTTGTAAAGCACGTGCTGTCCATGCAACTGAAGGTTGTATTGATTTCCACGAGACAGAAATCATTAAGCTTTGCCACTGGATCTTAAACAAATTGACATTGGAAAGGATTTTCGTTCATACACTTCTTAAAAGTACTTGCCTTGACTCCACCCCTAAATATTTGTGATGGAAGTTCTGTCCGATAATTTTAAAAAGTACGACACAATATTATTGCTCAGTTCCCACCTCACTACTCTCTTTAAATATCATTTGATTTAGCTTGTATGATTAGAAAGGGCATGTGGTAAGGTCTGGAAAGAAAAATAGGGTTGAAATTCAATTTGTACAGTGAAGAAAAACAGGTGATTTTTGCACAGACTATTGTTTTCCATTCCTGATATTTCCTTGACTTCAACGCATTACATGAAAGATGTGATTATGTTAAGAGAGGATGCTGAGGAGATTGGAGGATTTTTTTTTTGCTGGGACTAGTAAATTATAGCTACAAGGAAAGATTGGTTAAGATTGAGTTTTTATCTGAAGCAGAGGAGGATGAGAAGACATTAAATTGAAGAGCTTGCAATTATCAGGGCCTTAAGCAGAGCACCTCTGGGAAGAGGAAGTCAAAATGCTATTGTTCTATATTCAGCAATTTCATGGAAACTTACAAATGTACAGCACTGAAACAACCCTTTTCAGCCCATCTCATCCATGCAGTCAATGGTATCAATCTGAACTAATCCCATTTGTCACATAAGGCCTATACCCTTCCAGATATTCATCATCTTCTGTTTATTTAAAAAAAGCTCCCTCTGATTACCACTTACCACTCAGAATGCTGAATTTCTTTGACTGTAAGATATTAAATCATTTCTAAGTATCTGTAAACTCCACAGCACAGGAAACCATCATTTGACCCATTTGGTCTGTGGCATGTGTACTCCACGTTATACACCTCCTACCGTAATTCATCTAATATCATCGCATTTCACTTTTAGATTTTTTTCTTCCCCCCCCCCCATACATGAATAAATCCATTAATGCTGTTTAATTCAACAGGTGCAAGATCTGCATAATCTAACTATACTCCTGGTGAACAGGTTTCTTCTTAATTTGTATTGTAAGCTGAGTGGCTGCTCAATTATCCAAGTTAGCTTGGTGTGTTATTTTAGATTGTCTTCAATATAATTGAAATTATCTTCATTTCTAAATTTAGCTGTTTATAAACTTAGACCTTCTCTCTTAACAATGCTTATAAGCAAAGCAATTGTATTGAAAGACTTGGCAGTTTCACATTGTAACATGATTTTCTTCATTGTAGCAGGTTTTGATGCTAGATGTCACTTGTCAGTTTCTTTTTCCACTATTCTGCTGGTTTTCCACTCCTATGTTTCAATTTTCTATTCATTCTTGATGTTGTCAACTGGATAGAGCAAAGTAAACCAAATGTTGAGATCAGATTTTGCTTTGATTTATGTGGTAAACACCATTCTGTCTAAAATTCACAAGGTTGAGTATTTGTCTTTCAAACATTAGATCAGTGCTCATTTTTATTATTTCCCAACTATCAAGACAAGTAGTATAATTTAGTTTAGAGATCTTTGTGTAGATTTACATATCTTGTAATGACAAGTGTGTGAAATAACTGCTTTTAAAATCGGCAATGTACTCTAATTTGTTTGTATATTTATTGAAGGGATGTGGGCTTCTCAAGCAGCCCATCACTAATTCATCTCTAATTGCCCTTTGTGGTGCTGAGCTGTCACTTTGAACCACTGCAGTCCTGTGGTGTGGGATATTATGCTGTAAGGGAGATCCAGGATTGTAACTGACATTGATTCTTACTGATGGTGTTTTTTAGAATGTTAAATATACTCCTGGAGTGTCACCAAGCAACACAGTAGTTGTGCACTAGTTCAGTTCATTCATTCTTTGCCGATCTCAGTTTTGGAAATGTTGATTTTAAAGTTGTACCTGCAACATTAAGTATCGATGAGTCTGATTGAACAGAACAAAAATGTAGACCTCCAGTTTCTGTTTGCTCTCTCTCCTTCGATCCCCTCTCTCTCTCTCGATCCCCCTCTCTCTCTCTCTCTCGATCCCCTCTCTCTCTCTCTCGATCCCCTCTCTCTCTCTGGATACCCTCTCTCTCTCTCGATCCCCTCTCTCTCTCTCGATCCCCTCTCTCTCTCTCTCTCTCTCGATCCCCTCTCTCTCTCGATCCCCTCTCTCTCTCGATCCCCTCTCTCTCTGTCTCGATCCCCTCTCTCTCTCTCGATCCCCTCTCTCTCTCCCGATCCCCTCGCTCTCCCGATCCCCTCGCTCTCCCGATCCCCTCGCTCTCCCGATCCCCTCGCTCTCCCGATCCCCTCGCTCTCCCGATCCCCTCGCTCTCCCGATCCCCTCGCTCTCCCGATCCCCGCTCTCTCTCCCGATCCCCGCTCTCTCTCCCGATCCCCGCTCTCTCTCCCGATCCCCGCTCTCTCTCCCGATCCCCGCTCTCTCTCCCGATCCCCGCTCTCTCTCCCGATCCCCGCTCTCTCTCCCGATCCCCGCTCTCTCTCCCGATCCCCGCTCTCTCTCCCGATCCCCGCTCTCTCTCCCGATCCCCGCTCTCTCTCCCGATCCCCGCTCTCTCTCCCGATCCCCGCTCTCTCTCCCGATCCCCGCTCTCTCTCCCGATCCCCGCTCTCTCTCCCGATCCCCGCGCTCTCTCTCCCGGTCCCCGCGCTCTCTCTCCCGGTCCCCGCGCTCTCTCTCCCGGTCCCCGCGCGCTCTCTCCCGGTCCCCGCGCTCTCTCTCCCGGTCCCCGCGCGCTCTCTCGCGCTCCCCGCGCGCTCTCTCCCGGTCCCCGCGCGCTCTCTCCCGGTCCCCGCGCGCTCTCTCGCGGTCCCCGCGCGCTCTCTCGCGGTCCCCGCGCGCTCTCTCCCGGTCCCCGCGCGCTCTCTCCCGGTCCCCGCGCGCTCTCTCCCGGTCCCCGCGCGCTCTCTCCCGGTCCCCGCGCGCTCTCTCCCGGTCCCCGCGCGCTCTCTCCCGGTCCCCGCGCGCTCTCTCCCGGTCCCCGCGCGCTCTCTCCCGGTCCCCGCGCGCTCTCTTCCGGTCCCCGCGCGCTCTCTCCCGGTCCCCGCGCGCTCTCTCCCGGTCCCCGCGCGCTCTCTCCCGGTCCCCGCGCGCTCTCTCCCGGTCCCCGCGCGCTCTCTCCCGGTCCCCGCGCGCTCTCTCCCGGTCCCCGCGCGCTCTCTCCCGGTCCCCGCGCGCTCTCTCCCGGTCCCCGCGCGCTCTCTCCCGGTCCCCGCGCGCTCTCTCCCGGTCCCCGCGCGCTCACTCCCGGTCCCCGCGCGCTCTCTCCCGGTCCCCGCGCGCTCTCTCCCGGTCCCCGCGCGCTCTCTCCCGGTCCCCGCGCGCTCTCTCCCGGTCCCCGCGCGCTCTCTCCCGGTCCCCGCGCGCTCTCTCCCGGTCCCCGCGCGCTCTCTCCCGGTCCCCGCGCGCTCTCTCCCGGTCCCCGCGCGCTCTCTCCCGGTCCCCGGGCGCTCTCTCCCGGTCCCCGCGCGCTCTCTCCCGGTCCCCGCGCGCTCTCTCCCGGTCCCCGCGCGCTCTCTCCCGGTCCCCGCGCGCTCTCTCCCGGTCCCCGCGCGCTCTCTCCCGGTCCCCGGGCGCTCTCTCCCGGTCCCCGCGCGCTCTCTCCCGGTCCCCGCGCGCTCTCTCCCGGTCCCCGGGCGCTCTCTCCCGGTCCCCGGGCGCTCTCTCCCGGTCCCCGGGCGCTCTCTCCCGGTCCCCGCGCGCTCTCTCCCGGTCCCCGCGCGCTCTCTCCCGGTCCCCGCGCGCTCTCTCCCGGTCCCCGCGCGCTCTCTCCCGGTCCCCGCGCGCTCTCTCCCGGTCCCCGCGCGCTCTCTCCCGGTCCCCGCGCGCTCTCTCCCGGTCCCCGCGCGCTCTCTCCCGGTCCCCGCGCGCTCTCTCCCGGTCCCCGCGCGCTCTCTCCCGGTCCCCGCGCGCTCTCTCCCGGTCCCCGCGCGCTCTCTCCCGGTCCCCGCGCGCTCTCTCCCGGTCCCCGCGCGCTCTCTCCCGGTCCCCGCGCGCTCTCTCCCGGTCCCCGCGCGCTCTCTCCCGGTCCCCGCGCGCTCTCTCCCGGTCCCCGCGCGCTCTCTCCCGGTCCCCGCGCGCTCTCTCCCGGTCCCCGCGCGCTCTCTCCCGGTCCCCGCGCGCTCTCTCCCGGTCCCCGCGCGCTCTCTCCCGGTCCCCGCGCGCTCTCTCCCGGTCCCCGCGCGCTCTCTCCCGGTCCCCGCGCGCGCTCTCCCGGTCCCCGCGCGCGCTCTCCCGGTCCCCGCGCGCGCTCTCCCGGTCCCCGCGCGCGCTCTCCCGGTCCCCCGCGCGCGCTCTCCCGGTCCCCGCGCGCGCTCTCCCGGTCCCCGCGCGCGCTCTCCCGGTCCCCGCGCGCGCTCTCCCGGTCCCCCGCGCGCGCTCTCCCGGTCCCCGCGCGCGCTCTCCCGCTCCCCGCGCGCGCTCTCCCGGTCCCCGCGCGCGCGCTCTCCCGGTCCCCGCGCAGCGCGCTCTCCCGGTCCCCGCGCGCGCGCTCTCCCGCTCCCCGCGCGCGCGCTCTCCCGGTCCCCGCGCGCGCGCTCTCCCGCTCCCCGCTCGCGCTCTCTCCCGATCCCCGCTCGCGCTCTCTCCCGATCCCCGCTCGCGCTCTCTCCCGATCCCCGCTCGCGCTCTCTCCCGATCCCCGCTCGCGCTCTCTCCCGATCCCCGCTCGCGCTCTCTCCCGATCCCCGCTCGCTCTCTCCCGATCCCCGCTCGCTCTCTCCCGATCCCCGCTCGCTCTCTCCCGATCCCCGCTCTCTCTCTCTCTCGATCCCCGCTCTCTCTCTCTCTCGATCCCCGCTCTCTCTCTCTCTCGATCCCCGCTCTCTCTCTCTCTCGATCCCCGCTCTCTCTCTCTCTCGATCCCCACTCTCTCTCTCTCTCGATCCCCACTCTCTCTCTCTCTCTCGATCCCCACTCTCTCTCTCTCTCGATCCCCACTCTCTCTCTCTCTCTCGATCCCCTCTCTCTCTCTCTCTCTCGATCCCCTCAGCTATTTTCTCTCCTGCATTCTCACTCACATCCACCATTAATGTTGATCTGTGCTCCTCCTCATTCCCCTTCTTCCCAACTCTTCTCTCCCAATCTTTTTATTTGAGCAACTGCTTGCCTTTTAATCAAATGTTCGTTCAAAATGTTAGTTATCCTTTGCTTCACATTGATGCTACCTTACCTGCTGAGTTTCTCGAGCACTTCCGTGTATTGCACAGAAATGTAGGTCACTTCGTTTCTCTATGCCTCTTGAATTCAGTCCATTCACCATTGTCTCCATTCATAACATGCAGTTATTTGCAAATTATTTTCTGCATGTAAATTTTCCTCCTTTTATTTCTAGCTCAATGTCTGAAGCCCAAAATAGTTTATTACAAAATATATTTTATTGAAAGGTGTATTCTTATTAAAGGTGAAATTGTTGCATATCTCAATGTATCTTTAAAAAAAAATACATTAATAAGCTTTAAATAGCTTGTTCATATGTTAACATTCTTAACAAGTGCTTCGTAATTCAATTATGGAGAATGGGACAATTATGCTGAGGCATCCATGTTTTTACTTCTAGTACACTTAAGTCAATTTGAGGCAGTGATACAACTCTCCCTTGATGTCTCATCTTTGCTTTAGGGCATCTTTTGTGTATGATTGGGGAAAGAGAACAGAATTATGCTGTGGTTGATTGAATTGACTTGCAGTTGAAGCCTCGTATTTGTAAGCAATGCTTGAACAGCTTTTGGAATGACTTGCAATCAGTTAAACTTTCCAAATACCTGGATGCGTCCCATGTGTGACCAAGACCCCACCCTTACAGAATTTAGCAGCCATCCTAAAAATCACCAACTTGTCCAATGTGCTCTTGAATTGCACTCTCATTAATACAGGATAAATTAGCAATATCAGTAGGTAAAAAAATTGAAAAGCACTTGGGAGTGTTTCCAGATCCAATATTACAGTCGTGCCTAATTCAATTTTGTACCTATAGTAAAGTATAAAACCAGTTTTTTTTTTGTGCATTTAAAAAAAAACGTGGAAGCTAATTGGTGTAACTAAATGAGTAGCTACCCCTCACACCCACGTCTGAAAAGTTGAACAGTCATACTTAATAGTTAAATGAGTAGACTAGAAGAAACATTAAAAATACTGCCTCAAAGCGTCCTTCAAAGGCTTGGGTGTCGATATCAACATGTGGGAGACGCTTGCCCTCGACTGTCCAGCTTGGCGCAGCAAGATCACCACAGGAGCCCGTGGAGCTAAAGTCAGGCGCATCACCGAGGCGCAACAAATGTGTGCTGTGCGCAAGGCCCAAGCAGCATCCACTGCCACGACAACACGCACCCATTTGTGTCCCACATGTGAGCAAGCCTTCAGGGCCCGGATTGGCCTCACCAGTCACTTCTGGACTCACAGCCACCAATCTCCCATTTGATTTTGAAGTCATGGTCATCTTCGACTACAAAGGTCGAACAACAGACCATTGATACTAAATTGAGTTGTTAAATACCTCCCATATCCAAAGATAATATCCATTTGTAATAAAAATATTTGAATAGTTCAATCAAAGCATTTTCAATGACATTAAATTATTTCAAGATGAAGCAGATCCAATTTGTATAGATGCCAATTTAGTCCCATGATCTTGCAATATTTGCATACTTTTTGTACATCTGCATAAACTAAGACATTTGAATTCTATATCTGTTGTGTTTAAAAGTGAATTAGAAGTTGAAACCAAATTGGAATGCATTTTGTTATTCAGAAGATGTATAATTTTACTGAATGCGAACTCTACTTAAGGAATTTGTAAAATCCACTTTATTTAATCCACTAATTTACAGTCCAAATCTTGACTTGAAGTTACTACACTGAAGTGGAGTCTTACTTTCCAAAAGTTGTAAATATGATTTCCTCTCATCAAAGACTGTTATTACAAAATGACTGGTGCAAAGAAACAGGCATGTTCTTGGCCATTTTAGAAACATGGAAGATTTGATTATTACCAAAGGAGCAGAGGAATATTATTTGTTTGGAGTAGTTGGAACATTTGTCATTTATTGCAGTGGTAATTTTTTTTATCTGAGGAAAAGATGGGAGAAGATAGAACAGGGCAATGACTATTAGAAAGCAGTAATTGTGACCATATTAATATGACCAATGCCTGAAATAACGAAAGTATAATTTCCGATGCAAAGTACCATGGCGGAAAATTTCACATTTACATCAATGAAAATGTTGCTGTGGGGTCCAGAATTGTACAAATTCTTGTGTGGCTACACTCAAGTATTATTGAGTGTATCTTTATAACTGGTGAGCACTGGTTCCTGCCTGTTGGCCGGATAACAAATAGAAACTTGCTCTTGGATTCCAGCCAATATTCCCCATTCTGAATTATCTTTTCCATTTGAATGGGGCAAAGCATTTATGTTGAGTAGTGACCATGTGGGTCTTTGGGGATTCAGTCGTAGAGTTGTATTGTTGGGAGAAAGATGTAAGAAAGAAAGAAATTATAATGGAGGAAATGCCTGACAAGAAACTTTCACATGAGCAGCTGTAGTCACACTATAAAGTGGACAAAACAAGATTTCCTCAATTGGGGAACATACACGAGAGTAAAGTAATCCTTTAGAATTTCCTTTCTCTCTGCTGTCTACATTATCTATAATTGCATGCACAATAACACCATTTCATTGTTTGAAAGCAATCGTTATGTGAAGAGCTTTCAGAGATTTTCAGAAATGACATCAGATACAAAGGCAATGTTTGCAAAAGTAACATTTTTCATTTAGAAGTTTGAAGATTGTCTATAACTTTGAACTTTCCAGTTTATGTATTTAAAATGGAAAAACAAAACAATGATACAAAGAATGTATTCTCATTTGCCCGAGACGTGGAATTGTTTCCCATGTACACCTTCTGGTTCTCCAAAGATTTGAATGCCGAATGGCTGTTGCACCTGTATTCAGCTCCAAAACGTAAGTGATATTTTTGGGTTTTTTTTTTTGCAGAGTTGTCACATTGGTAATTGATTATATTTTGTGAAGTGACCACATTGTCAGGATCTGTGATGAAGTTATGAGGGTTACTTTGCCTCAAGGTATTTGCTAAGAATTAATGGTAAATTCTTTAAAAAGCAGAGAGAGCAAGATAAAATCAAAATAATCCACAGTTTTCAGAAGTTATCCTGCTGAGGTTCTTTCACTTGTGTTATACCTTTCATCTAATTTGGTGCACTACATAAGAGGTCCAGAAGGATAAAAAATCTCTCCAGCGCTATTACCTAGTGGGGGTTTCACATTTTTGCTTTTTGGAACCTCAGATTGCAAAGGCAATCTGATGTAATTCCCAAAAACAAAAGCCATCTTATAATGGAAAGTGATATTATTTGCAGAATTAACATTCTTTAAAGAAATAGGAGTTGCACGATATTCTCATTATTTAGAGGAAAATAGTCTGAAACTTTTGTGTATTCAAGTAATTTTAGCTCCAATTTCAAACCTATATTGCAGGTTTTCTTTAAGAGCTGTTAGAAAGATACTTCCTTTTCATGTACTATATTGAAACATTTACATCCCAATTAGCAAACAACATTTGTTTTTACTTTAACATTTTAATTAATTTTAATTGCCTTGTCAGCTTATCCTGACACCTTGAAATCTTGGAGTTTTATTTTGGATTCTGGACCTTCTTCGCAATTGTACCATTTCGTACTCTCATTCCTCGTACTTCTAACTGCATGTAATCTGCCCATTTCACCAGTGTGCTTACATCCTAATGAAGTACTCATTGGAGTTAAAATTAGAAAAAAGACAAATTTAGGACTGATGTCATGAAATACTTTAGTGAAAGTATGAAGAATGTAGACAAATGGAAGAAAGCCAAATAAAAAGGTGCTTTGTATTTGCAAACTGTTCCTTCCAATATAAAGTACAATTGCACTTAGGCTTTCTAAGTTAATTTCAATCTTTACCCTGTTATTTGCTTAGAAGTTGTACGTATGTGTCGGAGAGGAGGAGAAATATCCTGACTTTGTTCTTAGGTTGGACAGTGCACATAAGATCAAGTTTTTTTTTTGTTGCCTCTAATCTCTCTGTGAACTATTTCTATTTAGAGGCCATTTCAGACCTGCATTGGAAAGTGAGTTGCATTCTTGCTGGGTAAAGAAAGATCATTTGACCATACATGACACCATGAACTAGATGGGGTTTTTAAAATCTATAGTTTCATTCTCACTGTTACAAGCGTGAGCTATCCAAATTACACATTTAAATATGCATTTACATTTTCATGCTACCATTGTGAAATTCTGGCTCAATTATCTAAATAATGTTCTTTACCCAGTTTTATTCAAACTCTTTGGCTTGGCTTCGCGGACGAAGATTTATAGAGGGGGTAAATGTCCACGTCAGCTGCAGGCTCGTTTGTGGCTGACAAGTTCGATGCGGGACAGGCAGACACGGTTGCAGGGGAAAATTGGTGGGTTGGGGTTGGGTGTTGGGTTTTTCCTCCTTAGTCTTTTGTCAGTGAGGTGGGCTCTGCGGTCTTCTTCAAAGGAGGTTGCAGCCTGCCGAACTGTGAGGCGCCAAGATGCACGGTTTGAGGCAATATCAGCCCACTGGCGGTGGTCAATGTGGCAGGCACCAAGAGATTTCTTTAGGCAAATGTAATATTCATTTTTCAGTTTATTTGCACAGAACATCGGAATCATAATTCCAGATTTATGCTATCAATGATTCATCTCAAAACATTATGGTAACTTTAATGGACTTTTGCAAACTGAGCCGAAACTCTTTTTAACCCAAGGTCATATCTACACAGAATCAACATTCAGTTTTTATCTGCCAGTGACTCAATTCAGAAGGACTTGGATGTCCAACTTGTGAAAGTGCAAAGCAAAATTGATTAATTAATACAATGAAAACATTATAAACTTCTTCTGAATCCCAGGCTTATTTTTCCACATGATCTGCCTCTCCACTTATGTGCATATCTGTTTTATTATCTTCCATGTCATATAACTGGATTTAAACTGTGATGTAACCGTTGCATTTGGTGAGACTGTAACAGGCTTCAGTTTGTCTGGCATCCATGCATTCTTCTATTATTCCAATGTGTAAAATATCTTGAGGATTACCAACTTGGTTTCCTCTCCCACACTCCTTTCCCTTAAATCTACATTGGTTGTTCAAACTAAAAGGAAATCTGCCACAGACACACAAAACCAAAACATGAAGAATACCTGAGCAGCTGTGGTTGCAAAGGGTTAGGTAGCGAGAAATTGTTGTGAAACACAAAAGTCTGCAGATGCTGTGATTGTGGTTAAAAATACAGAAATGCTGGAGGAACTCGGAAGATCTCGCAGCATCCATAAAAGGTAAAGATGCATGGCTGAAATTTCTGGTGCGAGTCCTCCAAGGTAAAGTAAAATGCAGGCAGCCACCCGAATTAAAAAGGCAGGGGAGAAGGGAAGAATGAGCAGGGGGAGGAGGACAGACAAATGGTGTTAATTGGGTATGGATGGGATACTGGAGAGTGGAAAGGTGAAAAATGGCCGAGGGAGGGGGATTGGCTCTGTGGAAGCAGAGCTGGGGGAAAAGAGACAGAAGGATGAGGTAAGAAAGATAGACACAGAGCTCGAGGAAAGGAGACATAAGGAAATATTGGGAGGGGGTGTATGGTCTCATGCACTGCCAGACAGACCACCTCCAACACCTGATGGTATTAACATTGACTTCTCTGGTTTCTATTAGCCACCCCCACCTTTCCCTATATTTCGTTTCCTTGAGCTCTGTCACCTTCCACCCCCCCCCCCCCCCACCCCTCCCCAAAAGCTCTGGTTTCACAGAGCCAAAAACAACCTGCTCTTCCCCCTGTCAATTTTCACCTTTCCTCTCTCCTGCATCCCACCCATATCTAATTAACACCTTTAATCTGTTGTTCTGTCCTTCTCCCCTTGCCTATTCTTCCCTTCTCCCCAGCCTTTTTAATTCAGGCGCCTGCATGCTTCTTTCTGGTACCTTGAAGAAGAAAAAGGCCCAGGCTTGAAACGTTGATAATATAATCTTTATCTCCTATGGATGCTGCGAGTCCTGCTGAGTTCCTCCAGCATTTCTGTTTTTACAGCAAGACATTGTTAGATACACAAATAGCAAATGATCGTGGTAAGTGTGAACCATGAAACTGAAGTGTGTATTTCAAGTATGGATGCATCTTATGACAAATAATGTGCCAGATTGAATTCAAATATCCCTTTCTTATCGATCAACCTTTGGGCTACATCCTGACATTTATCTTGGAACTAATGCCTTAATCTCTGCCCCCAGCTCCCAATTCTGTCACCTGCCAAGGCCTCAATTATCAAATCCAATGCTGTAATTAAGACCTCCAATTGGCAAATCCAATTGGCCAGGCACAATTCCAATGCTACCTACTCCACAGTTGTCGGCTGAATCACAAACGGCAATGAGGAAGTGTACAGGAGGGAGATAGATCAGTTTGTTGAATAATATAATGACAAGAACCTTGCGCTCATCATCAGAAAAATCAGATGATTGTGAACTTCAGAAGGAAGTCAGGGGGACATGACCCAGTCTTCAACGAGGGTTCAGTAGTGCAGAGGTTAAAACTTCAAATTCCTGGGTGTCAATATCTCTGAGGATCTGTCCTGGAGCCTCAATGTTGATGCAATCACAATGGCTCACAGCTGGCTAAACTTTGTGAGGTGTCTGAGGAGATTCGGAATGTCACTGAAGACCCTTGTAAACTCCGACAGGAGAACATGCTGGCTGGTTGCAGCACTGCCTGTCATGGAGGACCAACTCTCAGGTCAAGAATAAACCCCAGAGGGATGTTAATTCTGCCTGCGACATCACGGGCACCAGACTTTACTTCATCGAGGACATCTACGTGAGGTGTTGTCTTAAAAAGGTTGCTTCTATCCCCAAAGACCCCCACCATCTAAGCCATGCCCTCTTCACTCTGTTACCATAGGGGAAAAGGTACACCTGTGCAGGAATTCATGTTTATTGGAGTTGGTGACGGTTCGATGGGGTGAAGGAAATGTTGCAGTGTCTTATGCTTCTAATTAGTGAGGTTGGATGTTGGAGTCACAAAGAAATTTTTATGTATTTGATCAATCCCTTCTCTCCTTCCAGTCCCTCTTGCATAGCAGACCTATAATCCACAGGGGGAAAAACAATCAGCTGTCCTGATCCAGCAATGCCAACTGAATTCTACCTGAGGTAGATTTTTGAAGAGCAAATTTGGAATGGCAGTACTGTAAATATTTTACACGATCAATAATACAAGGATTGCGAAAACGTATTATATCACTTGCATGCAGTTGCATGGTGATATAGAGCAAAGAGCAAAGCACAAGGCTTTTGGTTAACAAATTTTTGTATTTTTAAAAAAAAAAGTGTGGTGTAATTCAGATACGTGTGGCTGATTTGCCTGTGTGTTTTCCAAGCAGATTATGCCGATGGTGACAGTGTGGTTACCATTAGAAATTTTGGGAAAGTCTGGTACTTGGAGTCCATCCACTCAGGTGAACTAATAATAAAACTTCAATGACTTGACCACTGGGAGAAAAAACTCAATGGATCCATTGATGCTGTGCCATGTTATTGTCAGTCTATTCATTCACAGTGTAAACAAAACTAAAAAATTGACTGCTATCTGTTTATAGCACTTTGAAATTTAGAGACCTGGAACGTTGACTTTAGAAGACAGTTTCCCTTCCCCTCCATTTGGCCCTCTTTTGTGGTCAGTTGTAGTCTTAGAAAATTATAGTCAAGTTTTAAATTTGGTTTTTAAAGAAAACCAATTAAGCTAGTTCAAAAGCCATATAAAGTGTGAGAAAGGAATTGATAGCTGGTATTGTTAATCTGCTTCACAAATAGTTTGAGATGCTGATGGTAAATTAATGAATATTGGAAGAATTGTGGCTTCCTTTCGACATTCCCTTCAACGTAAAGATGTTCTTTACACATCACAACATGCAAGGAAACCATTTTGGCCAAGAGAATGATGCTAACTCTCTGCAGAGCAATTCCATCAGTCCCCTAGCTTTTTCCTCTTTTCTTCCCCATCCCACCTTTATTTATCACCTGCCAGCTCATTCTCTGCCTCCATCCCCTCGTACTCCCCCTCATCCTTTTATTTGGGCTTCTGCCCTCTTTGTATTCTGATGAAAAATTGATTGTCTATTGCCTTCCATGGATGCTGCCTGTCCTGCTGTGTTTCTCCAAAATTTGAGTTGCTCCAATTTTCCAGTATCTGTTGCCTTTTTTGGTCTAATTTCCCTGCTCCTAATCCGTAGAACCTTACAGCTTAGTCTCTTGCATGCCCATCAACACATTGCACCCAGTCACGTGGGGGTGGGGGTGGGTGGGGGTAGAATCTTCAGTCGCTAATTATCTCTCAGCTCATCGCTGAGATGAGGGAAAAAGCCAATGTACCTGGCATTGACGGACAAGGTCACAGAGCAAAGTCTACGCAGACAGAAGCTGGTTGCTAAAATTATGGGACAGCGATGTGAACTGTTTACTTAATTTATTATTGTAGTTATGTACACTTCATGTATTTATGCAGAGAAATCTGGTTCTGGGAAGAGAAAACCCTATCTGTATATGAATACAAGTATTACATTTACTTATTGCCAGTAAAATTATTTAAATAGTTGGTAATCCTTTTGGAGCTGAAAAGTTTTTAAAAAAAACCAAATCTAATCAAATCTATGATTATATTTGAAGATGCTAAAAATAGCGGTTAATCAATACTTTTTCAAAATCTCTCTTCCTCTAAGACAACTAAACATTTTCTACAATTTCTTGAATTTATACCAGGGCCTCCTTTCACTTTCTCTGGCAACTTTTGTGGATGCTATTTTTCATTTCTATCACATTATCTGTTGATCCAAGTGTACTGCTGCATGGACCTTTTTTTGATGGTATCTACGTCTACTCACTTATCACTGACAATCCTTTCACTATCTCCAAAGAAGAAGTGTAAATAAGGGTGAGCTTGCAACTGCCTGTTCAGAAAGGAGAAAATAGCACAAAAACACTCTTGTTCTACAAGGCCAATTTGGTTTAAGGAAGAGAAAAGGCTCTTTTGATACAGATCCAGTTCCTACAAATAATCACTGAACTGTTTTAAATTTCTGCAGAGATTCATGGATATGAATCCATGCTCTGTGGGTTCTTGTGGATAAGATGAAAGTAAAACAAAAAAAAATATTTTTGTAATGCACTTGAGTCTCCCATACACTCAATTTTTAAAAAAATTTCAGCTTGGGGTGCAGTCACTGATTTCTGGTTATTGTCCTCTTCTGCCTCAATTTCTTTTTCAATCACAATTTATATAACACCTCCTGCAGCCAGGAAGGTGATTGGTGGGGAGGGATAAGTGCTTGAGGGAAGTCATGATGGGAGCGCTCCCTACGGAAGACCGAGGGGAGGAGAGGGGAAGATGTGTCTGGTAGTGGAATCCTGTTGTAAGTTCTGGAATTCCAGAGGATAATCTGTTGGATTCAGAGGTTGGTGGGGTGGTAGGTGAGGATAAGGAGGATCTATGTTTGTTGCATCTGAGGGCAGATGAGTGGGGAAATGGAGGAGATGTGGGGAGGGCTGAGTTGATGGGGAAACCATGTTTGTGGAAGAAGGCAGACATTTCGGAAGATCTGGACCGGAACATCTCATCTAGGGAAGAGATGCGGTGAAGACTGAGAAATTGAGAGAAGAGAATAGAATCCTTGGAGGGGACAGTGTGTGAGGAAGTGTAGTCAAGGTAGTTATGGGAGTTGGTGTGTTTGTAATATGTCAGTGGAAAGTTTGTCTCCCTTCCCCTTTCCAGCTCTCCTCCCTTTCCCTCTCTATTCACCCAGCTATCCCTCCTCCCCTTGCTTGCTGCTGTTCCTCCCTTCTCCATCTATTAACTCCTGCCTTTGCAACCACTCCTCCCCCTACTCTTTGTTTGGACCCCTGCTGACATTTTTCCATACCTTGAGAAGGGCTCAATCCCTAAATGTTGGTTACATATTTTTGCCTTTGCTCTATAAAGTACACTGTTTGACCTCCTGAGTTTCTCCAGCATTGTGTTTTTACTTCAACCATGGTACCTACTAATTTTAATGTTTTACCTCTGCTGGAGTCTGTTATTTTAACACAAATCAGTGATTGTACAAAAGATTTTCCTGGGTTCTCTGGTACTGCAGCTTACCAGATAAATCCACAAAGCCATTGAAGAAATGCCAAAATTCCATAAGTAATTTGAGGACAGGTAAATGCAGAGTCATGCTAAACTTTATTTGAAGGTGCAATTTGAATCTAAAGCATGTGACCTTGTACAAGTTTGCTTTGTCAGGAGCGAACAGTTTTGAGGATTGGCCCATTGTTTGTGACGCAAATCAAAGGCAGGTTCAGTTGAACTGAAAGCCCTTGAATTGAAAGTAAATGGACAAGTTTCAACCTTCCCTCATCTTGGTCCTTGGTTTTAAAAATAAAATGTTTGTCCTGTTCAGTCTATTCTGCACATATAAATTAACCCACCAATTTCTAATTGGTGTCCTTCACATTACTGGAGATAAAATCATGGGGTGGAGGACTATATTGCTTTGCAAAGTTATTAGGTTCACGAGAATGTTGACAGGATTTCAAGGTTTGAGTTACAGGGAAAGGTTGTGCAGACTGGGGCTTTTTTCTCTGGAGCGTAGAAGATTGAGAGGGGACTTGATAGAGGCGTTTAAGATTTTAAAAGGGACAGACAGAGTAAACATGGATAGGCTTTTTCAATTAAAAGTTGGGGAGATTCAAACTAAAGGGCATGGTTTAAGATTGAAGGGGGAAAATTATAAGGGGAACATGAGGGGAAATTTCTTTACGCAAAGGGTGGTAGGGATGTGGAATGAGCTTCCGACAGACGTGGTCGAGGCGGGATCATTGATTATATTTAAGGAAAGACTGCATAGTTACATGGATAGGAGAGGACTGGAGGGGTATGGTCCGGGTGCTGGTCAGTGGGACTAGGAGGGTGGGGATTTGTTACGGCATGGACTAGTAGGGCTGAACTGTAAGTGGTTATATGGTTATAGGTGGTGTAGGAATGAGTTTGTCTTGCATGCATATTTAATGAGTTTGTCTTCAAATATGTAGTTCCATAGAGGGACCTCCATCCATCTCTTAAATGTCTGAATCTTAATAAACAATTTATATGGAAAGAAAGCCAATAAAATCTTGTTTTCATTAACAATTTTTAAGTACAAAAAATGCATTGTTGCATGGCCATTTGAGCAGTCCTCTTTTGGAAACTGACTGAATTGTTTGGAAATCTGATTACTTGTCAGAAATAAAGCTAGATTTATGTATGACGGTTCCAAGTTTTCAGTTCCTTGTGTGGAAGGGGCTGCATAGTATGATTCTAAAATTTCAGGGTGAAGCTTGCTTTCAGAATGGTATTTCATCTATGAAGGTGCACAAGATTTTTCAGGTGGTTACATTTATTCCTATTATATTAATTTTGTTATTTGTATAAAACACTGAAACACAGTATGCAGGAAAAGAGCTAAATTTGTAATTTAATTGCATCTCCCATGTAACTGTGATCTCTTACTTGATATTAACATCATCTTGTTTGGTTTCTGCTAGCCTACTCTCCATTCTGCCTCCCTTCCTTTCCCTTTGTTGTCTTTCTTCCAGCTCTCCACTCCCTTCCCTGTCCATTCACAGAGCCATCCCTCCTGTTTGTTGGTGTGCCTTCACCCCCTCCCTGTGGGACTCTGCTCAGCTCCCCTACCCTTCACCATTTTGTTCAGGTGCCCGTCTACATTTATTTATACCTTGACGAAGGCCTCAAGCCCAAAACGTTTGTTATATATCTATCTTTGCTATATAAAATACACTGTTTAACTTGCTGAGTTTCTTCAGCATTGTTTTTACTTCAACCATGGTGTCTGCAGACCACATTTTACTTTTGAACTGTGAACTTGTTTTGCCAAACAGGAGCATGGAAATAATGAATTAATTTGCAGGTCCTATTAATTGAAAACATTCTATTTGCTTTCAGTTTTCCAGCATGCCTGAATGCACTGCAAATAAAACCCTTTCTCCACAGTACAGCTAAACCTTTCAGGCAGCTTAGTCACATCTTGTTCCAGTCACTTTCAATGTGTCAGTGTTTATTTGTTCTTGGAGCAGAATCATATTTTCAAAGTTATTCCAGAAGTTGCCAGCAACTGGATTTAGCTTGGTTTGGCAGTTATTTTGGACTTAAAAGCCACATTTTCAGAGGAAATAGTCATATTTTGGGCAGACAAAACTTCTTGCCACCTTGTTTACCATGTGGAGAATATTGGGTGCAAACTAATGGCATGGTGCAATTTGATCGTCTACCATGGTCACTACAAAATTTCTTTCAAGAAATTTCAAAGATGTTAGTTGTAATGTTCCTACTGTATTAGGAATAGCCAAATGTCAAAAATTTAGTCTGAGGCCTTCAAATATTCCAGACTTGGGAATTTTATTTAATTTTTTTGGTTTTTGTGGAATGGTCTTTTGTATGCTTTGATAAATGTAAATAGATTAATTTGACCCGACCAGTGTAAAGCACTATAGTAGCTCACCTCATTATTGTTGGGAGGCCACTTCTTGATCAGAGTCAAGTAAATTCACCCAATGATACCTGTGTACCATTACATGACAGAAACAAACCATTTTTCCTTTAGAGCCTTTGTAATTTGTGAAGATCTAACTCTAACCCCATCTTTTGCCAGTATTCTTGATTGTCCTAGGTACCCAGAAATCTATCAATATCTGTTTTGAATAAACTCAAATGACAGAACCTCCACAGTTCTCTGGGATAGGGAATTACAGAGCTTCGTCTTCCACTAGGTGAAGAAGTTCCTGCTTGCTAAATGGCTAACTCCTTGTTCTGAGATGGTGACCCCTGGCTCTTGCCTCCACAATTGAAACTAGCATTATTCTTGCATTCATTCTGTCAGAACCATAATGCTTTTGCAAGTTTCAATAAAATCTGCTGTCTTCCATCTAAGCTAGATAATATAGGCTTACCCTACTTGGTCTCACATCATCGATCAAACCTGTCTTGGGACCAGTCTACCAAATGGCATTTCTCTGTGGCAAGCGTTTTTGTCCAAGGTGTGGTTCAATGATGAAGCAGATGATGCTACTGTTTTGTCGTTCCACAGACCATTACTTGATGTAATGGAGAGACCATCAGTATGAGGAAGAACCAATTGCAGAGCCATGGGAATATTGAACTTCTGAGATTGGGAGTTGGTGTGACTCCCTTCAGTTTTGCTGTAATGGTCCAAAATTGTACACAACAAACTGTGCTCTTACAGACAACAGTAATGCATCTTCATTGCGCTACTCAAATTCTCTTGCAATAAAGACCAACTTACTTGTTGCACTTGCACGTAAGCTCTCAGTAACACAAAGATCCCTTTCAACATTACCTAATCTCTCACTTTAAAAAAAAAATCTGCTTTCTTCATGTGGATAACTTCAACATTTGCAGGCAATGATGCAATGCAAAAAAATGGAGATGCATTAGACAGCCAGAGACAAGTTCTTCACTATGCTATGATTTTGATCATCTGGAAAGTTGAGTGGAACAATAGTCATGAAGTAACTCCTAATGAATGTGAGCAAAGCAGCAAGGTTAGCATGAGCAGTTTTCTGAACACTGTTACAGCACTAATGACCTGGCTTTGAGTCTCCCTTTGACTGTGTGAATTTCCTCCCATTTGCCAAATATCTACAGTTTGATTGGTTAATTGGCTACATGGGTGCAACTGGTGGTGTGGTTCATGGGCTGGAAGGGCATGTTATTGTACTACCTCTAAATTAAAAAAATTAATAATATGGAATAAATGGCCATGAGCAAAGGAACCTTGAATTCAAGTCCAGGGGTCACTGAATGTAATGTAATGACTCAGCGAGATATCAAGGTGAAGAAGGTATGGGAAGTTTGCCTCCATTTGCCTTGTTGTAAGAGAATAGGTGGGTCCTAATGCTACAGCTTTATAAAACATTGGTTTGATCACACCAGAGGTTTTGTTTGCCATACAGATTACCGTACCAGAGGAAGGATGTGATGGTTCTAGTGAAGGTGTGGAGGAATTTCACCAGCATGCTCCTTGTACTGGAGTATTACAGTTGTAAGAAGTGACTGAATAGACTTGCTTTGATTTCCCTGGAGCGGAGGAGGGTGAAGGATGACCTGATAAAATTGTGTGGAGGATAGATGGTTGTTTGAGACCAGAAAACCTAGCCTTCAGTTGAGAGAGAGGAGAATTAGGGAAGATCTGAGGGTAATTTTTTAGATGATGGTATCTGGAATGCATTGCCTGAAGAGGTGGTGGAGGCAGATACTCTCTCAAATATTTAAGAAGGACCTAGATAAGTATTTTGATCACCAAGGCATAGCCAGTAACGTATATAACGTGGCTAAAATGGGAATCTTGTAGGTAGGTATATTGAGTGGAATGGTGGCTGAAGGGTCCTGTTCGTGTGTTGTACTAGTCAATGACTATCATATCTTGGAGGTTCCAGAGATCCAAATTTGAATCGGACCAACCAAAATTAGATGGAGTGTTTCAGGGGCAGGCCAAAGGCTTTAGAGGTTCGAGAGTTTGAAATCTGCATAATTTCCTTGGAAGCTGCAATGCCATTCTTAGAATTTTTAAAGATGTTTTTAAAAATATAGACAGATAACATAACAGGTCATTTCGGTCCATGAATCTATGCTGCCTAGAATTACACCAATTAATCTATGACCCTGGTACATTTTGAACGGTGGATGGAAACCCAGGCAGAAATGAAGAGAATGTACAAATTCCTTACAGACAGTTCAGAGCTTGAACCTCAATTCGGATCACTGGCTCTGTAACGGCGTCGCACTAACCGCTACACCAACCATGCCACTCAATGGTAATTGACATAGAACCATCCGGTTTCCTTGCTCCTTTCCCTGCAGTCTTCGCCATCAGAAGACAAAAATAAATCTT